>NW_027094089.1:62783626-63386126 GCF_029207755.1 Chamaea fasciata
ATGTTTGAGGCATGAACTATTTTAGTCTCTGACAATAGGGAATGAGCTTATTCATTCCATAAAGGACTGAGCAATGAGATGCCATATAAAGGCTGCTGTTGTGGTTTAACCCTAGTATACACCACACAGCCACTCTTCCTCTCCACGTGATGGGAAACAACACAGAAGGATAAAAGTGAAAATGCTCATGAGCTGAGATAAAGACAGATTAATAACTTTTTTAAGTGGCGTGGGGGGGGGGTGGGGGGGTGCCGTGAGGGCAGGGGAAAGAGAAGGAAACAAAAAAAACCTAGAGAAACTAATTATGCAAGAGAAAAAAACTGCTCATGACCTACTGATCCATGTCCCTGACAATCAGCAGTCACCATCATCCTCCACCCCTCAGATTTCTCTGCTGAGTATGGCATCACATGGTACATGTAATACCTCAGTTGGGGTCAGCTGTCCCAGCTCCATCACTTCCAAATAACCTGTGCACCCCCAGCACACCTGCTGGCAGAATGAGGAGCAGAAGAGGCAGTGCAAACACTGCTCAGCAGTAATGAAAACATTCGCAAATTATCAACACTGTTTTCAGCACAAATCCAAAATACAGTTCCACATTAATTATTATGAAGAAATTTATCACTGCCCCAGCAAAAACTAATGCAAATGTGAAAAGTCAGAGAATCAGCAGCCATTCATATCTCTTTCTGATCTTGTATATGAACACAAGAGAAATGAAAACTAGGACACAAGATTCTTGGATAATTTAATGTCTTCTTTAATCTAAATATATTATATAATTGTCCTTAATTTATCTGATCTAAACATCTGATTTGAGGCATAAACTGTAATGTTGTGTTTTATAGCAAAAAGTGACATAAGATGTTCTATGGAGAAAAAAAAGGTTGAAGTTTAAAACTCAAGAATTTATGTTATCTTGTTGTCTTCAAGTGTTTAAGTATTCAACAGTGCATAACACATAATTTGAAACAATAACCAATCTACACAGGCTTTTTTAATAGGCAGGTGGTAGTAGTAATTCCTTTTTCTTTAAGAGACAGCGAAAATATCATAGTCATCACAATTAAGAGAATATAAAAACATGAAAACTTTTGATCTTCTCTGTTGCCCATTCATTTGAAAAAAAATCATAAAAAAATGTTAAAAGTATTCTCTTTTTATCACAAATTTGTGATGTGTTCATATCTGGATTTTATTCCAGAGCACTTAAATTGTGACCTTGACTTTGAATAAATTAAAACTGTTGTCTAAAATGTAAACATCTAGCTAATTTTTAATGAGACCTGGACCAGCACATTTGAAGATAGAAATTAAGCCATTGGGTCATCATCCTTTTCACTTCTGCATATCAACGTTAAATTGATCTTCTCAAATACTCTAGTATTTTAGAGTAAAAAAAAAAATGGAATATTGCAGCTGGATGTACTTCAAGGCTTCACACAGTTTACATGAATTAACACCCACAAATACAAAACTCACAATTATCAGCAAAATTGGATCTGTCTTATATGAGGTACTATGAGCCAGGAACTTTGTATTCAGACAGGCATGGGTGGACCAAGGCATGAGAAGTGGTGATCAGCACCCACAAAGATGTGCCTGCTGGGATTTTCCCTGAAGACCCAGTTTCTCACTGCCAGACATGAAGCAAAAGCAGGCAAGATCTATGGCCACTAGCAGTACCTCATTCAAACCCAAGAATTTCCTGTCCAAGACCCCTAGTCCCTTGAGCTTAGAGTCTGTGTCATCCCCCACCTACATTTGTTCTTCAGATCCAGATATTCCTCCCTCTGCTCTTGCAGTGAAGCTCTTCCAGGTCTTACTTAATTCCAAAATATTAAATCCATGGCAAACCGATAATATTTTCATTATCTCAAAGTAGTAGCAAGAGTAGCTGTGTTAGAAGTACTAAATTGCTCAAGCTAACACCTCCTAATTCCAGAACGTCGGCAGTAAATATGGAACCAGAAAACATCCCTGTTGGTCCTGTGAGGGCATTCACTTTTCAGCAGGTAGTGTGTAGCCTTATCAGACTTCAGTGAGCCCAGAGGGAAATGCTGATGCAACTTAGCTACTCCTCTGAAACTTGTTTTTGAAGTTCTTCCATTTCTTTTGCACGTAAACTCAATAGGCTTAGTTTTAAGCTCCTGCCCTCTCTCCTGAGCTGCCTTTGACAACTCTATCGGGAAAGAGTATACTAAACTCAGTTCTCACTTGCAGTTACAAATCTCAGTGTAAGTCATTGTACAAGATCACTTTTTGTGCTATTTTTACAGTGTAACTTTAACCTTGCAACATAAGTTACACAGATGGAATTGATTTCAGTAGAATTGTCTTGGATGTTCATGATAGCACACTTGATCCAGCAGTAGATTATGCAAGAGATGAGCAAAGAAAAATCCTGTTAGCTTAAAAAGGAGACAGTTTGCGCCTTACAAAACAAATCACAAAGTCAGTCTGGATTATAAACTGGTTTCTAAAGTTTATCAAGCATACTTATTTCTGTAACATTCTGTTGCAGGTGTAGCAATCTTTTTCACTGTGTGCAAACTATACTTTATGTTGCAATGTTTTGTCCTAAGGTTCTACCCCCTAGAAGGACAAAATTTCTGAAGAAATTCTCAAGAAATATTTTTCAGTTCAAATAAATAGTATTTATAATGGAATGCTTATTTAATTATTGAATTATTTAAAACAATAATTTATGTAAAATAAAGTTTGTTTAAATAAAACATTTCCAAGTCTTCTCTGGTCAGAGGAGTTTCTATTATGACACTGTTATATACAAACAGAAGAGAGGGTGAAGAACAATTGCAAGATCTGTTTCAGAGTATGATTTTTACTTCTTTTTGTTTTCCCTTCACCACTTTTACAGAACCCCTTTTACATTGCTCTTCCTTCATTTGTGTTCCCTCCTATCCTATCCTGCCACTTGCTCTTTTCTAATTTTTTGTCTACTCTTCCCTTGAGTTTATTCCCTTCTTTTCTCTAATACAAGAAAAGAATAAAACAAACTATTTTCAAATGTACTTGTATATTTCTTTGCCTAGGATTTAAACAGAAATCCTTTGGACTACAGGGATAGACTCCATAACCATCCACCCCTCTTTTTTTTTCTCCTTTGTGTAATCATTCTCCATTTTCTGTTCCATTGGGAATCTCAAACATATGGATCTCACAAAGAAGAGTCTACCTAGAAAAGCACCCTGGGTTATTTCACTCCTACCCAAGCTATGTTTTCCCAAGAATATAAAGTTTCCCTTTCCAACAGAAAAGATAAGTAACTGTGTACAAAATACATCTAATTCCTCTTCCATAACATTACCGTAGCACAACAAATCAGTGTTTAAAAAGGGTGCCATTAAATATTAGTGGTTCAGGTATTTCTAACACAATGACCTTTTATTATCATTATGCACTGAAGCTAAACTATGAGTTGCAAGGTGAAAGAATAATCTTGCTGAGACATTTTGTTCAACTTTAGAAAGGGTGTTTATAAACCAACGAAGGAGAAATGGCACAAGCCTTGGCATTTGTAGTTACGTATTGAAACACACAACAAAAGGCAGGGATGTTTAGCTCACCAGGAAGAAGGGATTAAGCAGAATCCCGTCCTAAAGGACTTGAACTTGCTTTGGGCTTCCTAACCAGAAACACTAGAGAGATACTTTCAGATATGAGAATAATAACAAAGTCAAGAATGGTATGGAGAGAAATGAGAGGAATCTGAAAGGCCACCAACTAGCACTGCCTACATATATCCTCCACAAGTACTGGACATCTGCAGGAGATACCTATGTGAATGGATTAGAGCCCTGGAATAGTTAGCAAGTTCTCCTCACTGCAATATACAGAATAGATAAATAAATAGTGGGCATATGTGATATATATTTAGATTGTGCATTAGACTTTAAAATCTCTGTATAACTGAATGCATTAGCCTGTATTTTCTGTTTATGCCTCTGGGATGCCATGGAAACACAGTGCTGAATCGTAATGGGTCTCTCCTGGCAATAAATAAACATGTCTTTGTCTGTTCATGTTTCAATTTCTTTCTTTTTCTTTTTATTCATGCAATTTACAGTTTCAGAAGGAAAACACACTTACCCCCACCCATTGTCTTTGGTTGCACGGCATGCTTAAAATAAATGCAAAATGCACCTTCTAGTGGCCACTCTGGCTTCCTATCCAGCTGCTACTGCCATCAGTAAGCAGTGAATGCTGCCCATTTGTGTTGAACTTCCTTCTGAGGAAAAATGTGGCCTTTATAATTGAACCTGGAGTCAGGGTTGCTTTACTAAATTGCAGCCTAACCTAAAGAGCACTTAATATACTTGTTGAAATTGAAAGCTGTTCTTTTCCTTGCAACTCTAAGAGGCTACAGCCAGTCCGTTTTTCTATAGATGGCAACAATGTTCATTGCCTTTAAACTGCTCCTCCAGATCAATGACACATTATCCCTTCCCATGCTCCAGAGCTTATTAAAGCAAACTAAAGCAATCATCCCCATCAAGCTAATGCACAGGAGCAAGGTGAAACTCTAAGCACCAAGTGATAGAAATACCAAGTATCACACAGCATCAGTTTGCCATCTGGCACCTGCTGTCCCTGTCTGAAATGAATAAAGTCATTGAGAGGGGATGTTGTGCAGTAACATGAGTAATAGAAAGGCTGATAATTATCTATGTGGAGAAGTGGGCAGATTTAATTGGACTACTCAAATCTGAAGAGTCAACTGAATCCAAAGACAGTAAACTCAGCCATGGAGGGCAGCCATATGGTTGCTCTCAAGCTTTCAGGTCAGACTGAAATTCAGCAGGGACACTCGTCACTAATTTAGAAGTACAGAGCCATGTGCTTCACTCCACATCTGTCAGGCAGTTCTCAGGCAAAAACTACGGCACTACCAGGTATGCAGGTTTGGTGCAATGCATGCTGGAGTCCCTGTTGTACCATGTCTGAATAACAAGCTGACTTTCCTACCACCCCAGCAGGTCAGCCCTGGGAAGAGGAAAGCAGGAAGAAGGAACAAGGGTACAAAATGCCCTTAAGGGTGACATTCAAGTGTATGGGTCTCCAATAAAAAGGTGAAACTGAGATACTTTTTAGCAGCCTTGAGTCTCCAAAATGCACATGGGCCCATGAACTGAGGCAGATCTCCTGGAATGTACAGCTGCTTTTATTGCGAATGTGAATCATATCATGAAACATTACTGTGCAGGGAACCAGATGGTGAAGAATGGGTCTTAGAAATTAAGGGTGCAACATGTGAGCCTTAAAAAATCTTTTCTCTTACCCTTCTCCCAACCTAAGTGTATGTACATAAAGTAAAACACATAGATTACTTTATCTTCCTGCTTTTTCTTTTTCTGCTTCCAGAAGCATTGATCAGTTGTTCATTCATATTCTGATTTTCCTTTTCTAATCTGACCATCAGGCTAGGATAATATATATTTTAACCTTAAGAAGTAATAATATACTTAATGATTTTCTGGTAATCCCTGAAGAATAAAACAAGAGTTTTCAGAACCCACGTAGTACATAAGGGAACAAGCAGATCATCACACTATGTATTGCATAAAGATGACAATAAAGAATCTACTCATAATAACCAGATGAGAAAAGCAAATAGGTGGACATAGTTTGCTTTGTTTTTCCAGGATTTGCAAAATCTCTAAGGCTTTGACTGCACTTCTCTTTTGGACATGATTTTACACCAGAAGGTAGTAGACTGTGAGGAATCTACCATGCAGGGAATGACCAGTCTCATCAACTGCCTTCCTTCTCCTGGGTGATGTATGGCTACAGCAGAGTCTCCTGCCCTGCTTCTGGCCAGCAAAGAGAAGGAGCAGATGCTCCCCCAGAAAGTAACTTGCTATTTGTGGAGATGGCACCAGTACAACCATGGACCAAGAGAGATGTTGGATGCAAGAGATCTTAGTGCTTTGTGGTTGGGCTTGAGTTAAACAAATACAGATAGGAGGCCTCAGTGAGCAGCACAGTGTGAACTACTCTCAACCCAGAAACATATAAATTCCAATTTGCCACTAGTATACAATCCAGTTACTCAGGGTTTCCCATATCTTCAGTCATCTGGGAGAAGCCTAAAAAAACATGGCATGAATATGACTGATTAATACTAAATTTTAAGCTGTAAATTTTAAATTTTAAGCTGGTTAAAATATAACTTGGTTACCAACACAGTCAGTCTGGTTACATATAAGATTTTAAGTAGTTACATGTCCCAGTGGTGGGGTCAAGAGGCCATGCTGTCCATGGCACTTACTTTCACAAAGGGAAATTTAGCAAAAATTGCTAGTATGAGGAATTGTTCAGAAATCTCTCAAGTTCATGTCAGTGTCTGCTTCTTTCAGTATCTATTAGGAGCACTAGATTTTGTGAAACATGACATGACACGGAAGTCAGTGTCATGCTCCTGCCAGGCATCCTTTAGCTGTATAGTTCATCACACTTTGTATAAGTAGAGAACACCAGCACAAGGCAACTATAATTATTACAGAAGGTTCCAGGCATTTGAGGCTGGAGCCATCTGTAAATGTATAAAAAAGCATTACCTAATCTCATTAGATTAGCTACTATAACCAGATAGCTACTATTTCAACTGAGGCCAATCAAGTAAAAAATATGCCTTTAAATTACAGGGTTTTTCCAGGGGAAAGAGAGACAGACAGGTGGCTACAGAAAATGGTTACACCGCATCAAGCACTGTGGTAGGTTGACCTTGGCTGGATGCCAGGTACCCACCACAGAGACTCTATCACTCCCCTCCTGAGGGGCACAGGGAGGAGAAAATATAATGAAAGCCTCATGGGTCAAGATAAGGACAGGAAAACATCACTCACTGGCAAAAATTATTCAACATGGGGAAACAAGTCGTTGGGGGTTAGGTTTGTTCCTTCTTTCTCTAAAGAATTTTTTCCCCATAAGTTACCAAGGAGACCAAGTGTTGGATACTTGAGAGTACTTAACCGAGACAAAGAGGTGGACAAAGGTGGAAGGGGGAGATAATGCAGGTAAAAGACAGAGCTTGAGGCAGCTTCGGGCTTTTCTTTTTCCGGTGTTCGGGGAGGGAGAGAACGGCTGTTGCTGGCTGGAAGAGTTTCACTGTGGCCAAAGGGATCCAGTCCTGGGAAAACTACTATCACCGGTTCGGCCTGAATCCTGAGTTTTCCCTGCCACCCGCGGGAGCTGGTCGAGGCTCTGCCTCACCTTCGGCTTCTTCAGCACTGCTCCTCCTGCTGCAGTGTGACCCTGCACCCCCTGCGCTGCCGGAACATCCTGCCCCTGCCTGCCGGGACACCCTGCCATCCCAGTTACCAGCCCGAGGCTTTTCCACTGTTTCAGCTTGGTGCTCTGAGGATCCTGCAGGGACACCAAAACCAGACTGCCCTGGGTTTTGTGAAACAAAGCCCTCAAGGTTCTTGGTACTGTTTTCATTTGTTATTAATGCTGTAGTTGTTTGGTGGGGTTTTTTGTGTTTGTTTGCTTTGTAATACATACTAGTAAAGAACTGCTATTCCTATTTCCCAAATCTTTGCCTAAGAGCCTCTGATTGTAATTTTACCTGGCAGATACCTGTCTTCCCAAACCAAGACACAAGTGTATTGCCAATCAAGTTAGAGTTGGATAATAAGAAATATAATCAAATATTAAAACACCTTCCCTCAATCTGTCTTTTCTTCCTGGACTCAAGGTGGCTCCCAAATTCTTTACCTCAGAGGATGGAGAATGGAAGTTGTGGCCAGTTCATCACACATTGTCTCCGCCACTCCTTCCTCCTCAGGTGTAGGACTCCCCACAGTTTTCCCTATTCAGCATGGGGTCCCTCGCATGGCACACAGTCCTCTGTTAACTTGTCCAGTGTCAGTCCTTCTACACACTGCCATTCTTCATGAACTGCTCTAATGTGAGTCCCTTCCACAGAATTCAGTCCTTCAGGAACAGACTGCTCCACTATGGGTCCTCCACACAGTCACAGGTCCTGCCAGTAAACTGGCAATTTGGCAGTGGCCCATTGCAGTCTCCTCTCTTCATGGGGTCACAGCCTCTTCATGCATCCAGCTGCTCTTAAACTTGGTCATCGTGGGCTGCAGGTGGATCTCTGCCTCTCCGTGGACCTCCATGGGCTGCAGGCATGCAGCTCACCATGATCTGCACCACAGGCTGCAGAAGAATCTCAGCGTCAGCACATGGAGCACATCCTCCCCCACCTTCCTCTCTGACTTTGTTTTCCAGAAGGCTGCTTCTCCCACATATTTTCACTCCTCTTTCTCAGCTGATTTTTGTGTCATAGGCCACACAAACCCATTAGGAGTACTTGCTTTGAATTCACATGCAGCACTTATATTCCCAAAGAAGTCAATGATTTGCCTGCATTTACCCTCCATCCCTTTTTTATTAATATGTCCAGCTCAGGTTGTTAATTAGATTGAAACAGTGGCTGCACATATAGCTCAGAATATTTAAGCCATTCCATATGCAGGACAACAGTGCTTATAAACTTGGAAAAACGGATGATGAGAAAGCCAGGGTATTCAACAATATTTTTGCCTCAGTCCTCTATAGCAACTTCATTTCCCATGACTCTTGAGTGGATGGACAGCAGGATGGGGACTGGGACAGCAAAGTCCCTCCCAAAGATCAAAGCAAAGATGTAAGCAAAGATCAGGTCCATGACCATCTAGGGAACAAGAGCATACCCAAGTCTATGGAACCCAATGAGATGCATGCTGAAGTCCTGAGGCAATTGGCTGGTGTAGTTACTAAGCCACTCTCCCTGACATTTCAAAAGTCATGACATTTAGGTGAACTCCCAGGGGACTGGAAAAGCATAAATTTGTACCCATCTTTATAAAAAGGAGGGTAGAAAGGAGGACCCTGGGAACTACCACCCTGCCAGCGTCCTCTCTCTGCCTGGGAAATCATGGAATAGATCCTCCTAGACACTGTGCTGAGGCACGGGGAGGACAGGAAAGTCATCAGAGATAGTGCAGTTCCACCCAGGGCAAATCCTGCCCAACCAACCCAGTAGTCTTCCATGATGGAGTGACTACATCAGTGATCAAGCGAAGATGTCATATCTGGACTTCTGTAAAGTCTTTGATGTGGTCTTGCACAACATCTTTCTCTCTTAACTGTAGAGAGATCAATTTGATGGGTGGATATAAGGATATGTCCTTGTTAGGATAAGAACATGGCTAGACAGTCACACATAGACAGTAATCATCAATGGTTCACAGTCCTGATGGACATCAGTGACAAGACCCTCAGGGTCCATATTGGGACCAGTGTTATTTAATATTTTCATTAATGAAACCCTCAGCAAAAGTGCAGATGACACCAAGCAGAGCAGCGCAGTTGCCACACCTGAGGGACTGAATGCCATTCAGAAGGACCTGGACAAGATCAAGAATTGTGCCCATGGAAACCTCATGAGGTTTAACAAGACCGAGTGCAAGGTGCTGCATCTAGGTTGGGGAAATCCCAGGTACCAACACAGGCAGGGATTGAAAAGATGGGAAGCAGCCCTGCCCAGAGGGACTTGAGGGTGCTGGTGGATGAGAAGCTGGACATGACCTGGACATGAGCACTCACAGTTCAGAAAGCCAGATGTGTCCTGTGCTGCATCCAAAGCACCATGGGCAGCAGGGCCAGGGAGGGGATTCTGCTGCTCTGCTCTGCTCTGCTCTGCTGAGACTCCACCTGGAACACTGCATCTAGCTCTGGGGTCCTCAGAACAGGAAGGACATGGAGAGAGTTCAGAGGAGGGCCATAAAAACAATTAGAAGAATGGATCACCTCTCCTATGAGAAAAGGCTGAGAGAATTGGGAGCCTTTCAGCCTGGAGAAAAGAAGGCCTTGGGATTACCTAATCGCAACCTTCTAGTACCTGAAGTACTTACCTACAAGTAAGATGGAGAGAGACTCTATACAAGATCATGTAGTGACAGGACAAGGGGAATGGCTTCAAACGGAAGGAGTGCAGGTTTAGATTAGATATTAGGAAAAACTACTTTTTTGTGAGTGTGGTGCAGCACTGTGTCCTGAGTTGTAGTATAGAATGTGCACAAAGTATTCTATCACCATCTTCATGAACTGTTGAATCCAGGTGGGGCAGTGTTTTCCCAGACCCCCTCCCTCTGGGCCATTATCTTCTGTTAATGGCCCATCAAATGCCTTGCCCATGACTCATAGACAACTCCCTCCAGGAGCTATCTCTGGTTAATGGGCCACCAAAGACCCCCTGCATGACCCATCATCCCATTGTGAGATGCTCTGCCCAGGGGGAGGAACCAAGTATTCCCACCTGGGTATAATCTGGGGTTTGGGACAGTACAATCAGCCCTTACCCACTGGATTCCCAGAGAACCAGAGCTACCAAACCTTTCTGCAGGATCACTGCTTCAGGAGGACCACCTCATGCAGACTGCTTCCATCACCCTGCTCAGGTTGTATTCTGACTCTGTCAGTGGTCTTTTGGATTATTGCATCTATTTTATTTTACTTTTTTCTTTCTTTCTTTCTTCTTATTAAATTGTATCTCTGACTTGGAGCCTCTCATTTGTTTTGCTTTCAAACCACTACGCATTGGCAGTGGTTGCCTAGAGACACTGTGCATCCACATTCTTCAAAGTGTTAAAGGACAAGTTGGATGGGATTCTGGTCTAGTGGAAGGTGTCCTTGCCCATGGCGGGTAGATTGGAACAAGCTAGTTTTTAAGGTCCCTTCCAATTCAAGCCATTCTATGATTCTATCAAAACAGAATGATCTAATCATTCTGATGACAAATGCTGCAGAAGGTTAATATGAACATCAACTTACACTTACTGGTGTATGGCATTTGTCATCACTACGGTCCTGTGTGCTCCTCAGCTCTTAGAGAAAGATTGATTCTTGGTTGAGTTTGAAAGACCTGAACTGAATTCTGAATTTCTCTAAGTGTTTTCTATCTACATAGTAAAGCTTTGGAATGTTTAAAATGCAGATCTTCATCCCAGTTTTGTGACTTGAATATTACCCGAAGAGCATACTATCTATGTATGTGACAGAATTGTTTTCTCATCTTCGTACAGAGTCCTATGGCTTCTAATTCATCAGCATGGAAAAGCACATAAACTTTCTCTTCATTGCTCTCAGCATACAGGAGTGAATTTTATAACAGACATATGTGTCTCATTGTAATCCCTACAGGGGGTCTTACACTTCACTGAAATGATTCCTCTGATTATGCCCTTCTTCCCTGCTCTCAGCCATGCCTATTAAGACCTGGGCATTGCTTCCAAAAATTGTGTATGGCCACATATTCTTTTTATGCAAATACCAGATAATTACATCATTCACACACTCAGATCCATCCTTTTCTTATGTACTTGCTTCTCTTGCTTCCAGTTCCTTCAGTTCTCCTCTCCATGCTCCACCAACCATATGCATAGCCCACACATTAAGCTGAATGCTTTTAAAATCAAAAAACTTCTTTTAGATGCACAGTTTTTTCTCAATCCTTTGAAACAAAAGGCACTATTTTTTTGGTACTCTGGTACCTGACACACAAGGGCAAATCCTTCACACAAGATCATCAAAAGCTTCTGAAACCATATCAGGTGCATGCCAGAGCTTTCTGGTATTGATGTCTTATGAACTGGAACTACTTCTGCAAGGGACAAAGATAAGACATCTATTCTTCTGTTTGCCTTATTCAGTTGTCAGTTGTACTTGCCATATTCTCCTCTATTCTGAGGACTTCATAACTTAGTTCTTAAATCAAAAGGAGACCTTTTCAGATAGTTCCATTGTTTCATATTGTTTATTGCTCTCTCAATCTTTCACATGGCAATATTTTTAGAAGAGATTTGTGCACATTCATATAAACAAATTACTTAAACCTCATTACCCTATCTTTGTGACACACTGATTGTCTATTCACAAACTGTGCTTTTGAATATATCCACATGTAATCCATTAAAAATACTTCTGAGACTTAAAAAATCAATGTCAAACTGACTGGTCTAATTTCCTGGAATTCTTTTAGATCCTTTTCAAAAGTAATTGGAGCATTGCATTAGTTATTTCTCTGGCCACTAGAGACTTGTACTATTTCCTAGTTTTTTTTTTCAGTTTTTTGTCTTTCTTTTTCTATTCTTTATCTACATCTTGTACCTGGTTATATTCAAGACTCTTTATGGGGTTCAAGACTCTATTTGAGACACCATGATCTTAAAGATCGCACTCTGTCTACATGCTTTTGAACTCCAACTGTTATAAATAACACCGAATGTAAATAGAATCAAAAGGGACTAGAGAGAATTACGCTTCCATTTTCTTTATTTTGTAAACTTGTGTCTTGGTTTGGGAAGACAGGTATCTGCCAGGCAAAAGCTGGAATTTTCTTCGGAATGGACAGTGTACACCACTCTCTATTTTTTTTTTTTTTTAATTATAAATTTACAATCAGAGGCCCTTAGGCAAAGATTTGGGAATAGGAGTAGCAGTTCTTTACTAGTATGTATTACAAAGCAAACAAAAATAAAAAAAAAAAACAACCAAACAACTACAGCATTAATAACAAACAAAAACAGTACCAAAAATCTTGAGGGCTTTGTTTCACAAAACCCAGGGCAGTTTGGTCTCAGTGCCCCTGCAGAGTTCTTAGAGCACCAAGCTGAAACAGTGGAAAGTCCCAGGCTTGTAGCTGGGATGGCAGAGTGTCCCGGCAGGCAGGGGCAGAGTGTCCCAGCAGGCAGGGGCAGGGTGTTCCAGCAGCTCAGGGGGTGCAGGGTCACTCTGTAGCAAGAGGAGCAGTGCTGAAGAAGCTGAAGGCGAGGCAGAGCCGGCCCAGCTCCCACGGGTGACAGAGAAGGCTCAGGATTCAGGCCGAACTGGTGACAGTAGATTTCCCAGGACTGGATCCCTTTGGCCACAGTGAAACTCCTCTAGCCAGCAACAGCCCAGCCATTCTCTCTCCCCGAATGCCGAGAAAAGAACAGCCCGCAGCTGCCTCAAGCTCTGTCTTTTTCCTGCTGTTATCTCCCCCTTCCAACTTCGTCCACCTTTTTGTTTTGGTTAAGTACTTTCAAGTATCCAACACTTGGTCTCCTTGGTAACTTATGGGGAAAAAATTCTTTAGAGAAAGAAGGAACAAACTTAACTCCCAACATTATCCACCCCGAAATTTTTTTTCATACCAACACCTTACATTGAGTTTAAATTGTTAAAAAAAAATATATATATATATATATACAGAGATATATATATTCAAATATGGATACAGACACATTGTCATGGGTAGTTCCAAAACAAGGTCCTCTTGAGGTATGCATCAGGTCTCTCCATCTTTTTGCATCACCCACCAGGTGCAACCTGGTCTCTGAGCAAAGACAACCCCACGGATGGGATTGTCTTTCCTGGAGGCAGGATTAATTCAAACACTTTTTTTTAGCATACTTTTTATGTGTACTGCTCGAACTTTATCTCCATTTGTCGTTTGCAAGGGCTCAGACTGGGCAGGACCTGCTCGGTTGGTGGAACCTTGAGTGTTCACCAACCCTGCGGCTTTTGCTAAATTAATATTTCAGTTCTTGAAAGTTCTTCCACTCAGTGCTTTCAAAGTAGTTTTAAGCAGGCTATTGCACTGTTCAACTATCTCGGCTGCTGGTGCATGATAAGGAATATGGTACACCCACTCAATGCCATGTTCTTTAGCCCAGGTGCTTATAAGACTATTCTTGAAATGGGTCTCATTGTTTGACTTGATATTCTTAGGGGTGCCATGTCTTTACAGGACTTGTTTTTCTAGGCCTAGGATGGTGTTCCGGGCAGTAGCATGACGCACAAGGTAGGTCTCTAACCATCCAGTGGTGGCTTCCTCTATGGTTAGCACATAGCGCTTGCCCTGGCGGGTTTGGGGGAGGGTGATGTAGTCAATCTGCCAGGCTTCCCCATATTTATATTTGGACCACCGCCCACCATACCATAAGGGCTTTACCTGCTTGGCTTGCTTGATTGCAGCACATGTTTCACAGTCATAGATAACTTGAGAAATACTATCTATGGTTAAATTTACTTTTCGGTCTCGGACTCACTTATGGGTGGCATCTCTGTCCTGATGACCCGAGGCATCATGGGCCAATCGAGCTAGGAAGAACTCTCCCTTGTGTTGCCAATCTAAATCTATCTTTGACACTTCTATCTTGGCAGCCTGATCTACTTGCTCGTGGTTTCGGTGTTCTTCATAAGCTCAACTCTTGGGAGCATGGGCATTTACATGGCGGACTTTCACGGGTAGCCCTCTATGCGAGTGACAATGTTTTTCTATTCATCAGCAGGCCAGACTGGTTTTCCTCTACACTGCTAGTTGGTCTTTTTCTACTTTTTTAGCCAATCTCACAGAGCGTTGGCTACTATCCACAAATCAGTGTAGAGGTAGAGCTTTGGCCACTTCTCTCTTTCAGCAATGTCAAGGGCTAATTGAATTGCTTTGAGTTCAGCAAGTTGACTTGATCCTTTCTTTTTTAGTGGCTTCTGCAACCTGTCGTGTGGGGCTTTATACATCTGCTTTTCACTTATGGTTCATCTTCACGATGCAACAGGACCCGTCAGTGAAAAGAGCATAGTATGTTTCTTCTGCTGGCAGTTGGTTGTACGGAGCAGCTTCTTCAGCCCGTGTCACTTGTTCCTGCTCTTCTTCGTTCATGAGACCAAAGTTTTTCTTTTCGGCCAGTTTGTAATTATCTTTAAAATTTCAGGGCAATTTGGATTTTCAATACGGGCGCACTGTGTGATGAGGGCAGTCTATTTGCTCCATGTGGTGTCGGTGGCATGGTGGGTGGAGGGAGCTTTTCTTTTAAACATTCACTTCAGCACTGGTAGTTGGGGTGCCAAGAGGAGCTGTGCTTCTGTGCCAATCACTTCTGAGGTGACTTGAACTCCTTCATAGGCGGCCAAGATCTCCTTCTCTGTGGGAGTGTAGTTGGCTTCAGATCCTCTGTAACTTCGACTCCAGAATTCCAGTGGTCAGCCTCGAGTCTTACCCGGCACTTTTTGCCAAAGGCTCCAGGACAAACCATTGTTCCCGGCTGCGGAGTAAAGCACATTCTTCACATCTGGTCCCATCCTGACTGGGCCAAGGGCTACTGCATGAGCAATCTCCTGCTTGATCTGGGCAAAGGCATGCTGCTGTTCAGGGCTTCAGTGGAAATTGTTTTTCTTGCACGTAACCAGGTAGAGAGGGCTCACGATCTGACTGTATTCTGGAACGTGCATTCTTCAAAAACTTATGGTACCTAGGAAAGCTTGTTTTTCTTTTTTTGCTGGTCGGTGGAGGCATTGCTGTGATCTTATCAATGACTTCAGTGGGGATCTGCCGCCATCCTTCTTGCCACTTTACTCCCAGGAACTGGATCTCTCTGGCAGGTCTTTTGACTTTGCTTTTCTTGATGGCAAACCCGGCTTTCAGCAGAATCTGGATGATCCTCTCTCCTTTCTCAAACACTTCAGCTGCAGTGTTCCCCCACACAATGATGTCATCAATGTACTGTAGATGTTCTGGAGCCTCACCTTTCTCCAATGCAGCCTGGATCAGCCCATGGCAGATGGTGGGGCTGTGTTTACACCCCTGGGGCAGTCAGTTCCAGGTGTACTGTACGCCCCTCCAGGTGAAAGCAAATTGAGGCCTGCATTCTGCAGCCAGAGGAATGGAGAAAAATGCATTGGCAATGTCAATAGTGGCATACCACCTTGGTGCTTTGGACTCCAGCTCGTACTGGAGTTCCAGCATGTCCGGCACAGCAGCGCTCAGCAGTGGAGTCACTTTATTTAATGCACAATAGTCTACAGTTAATTTTCATTCTCTGTCAGACTTGCGCACAGGCCAGATGGGGCTGTTGAAAGGTGAGTGGGTTTTACTGACCACCCTTTGGCTCTCTAGCTCATGGATCATCTTGTGGATGGGGATCACGGCATCCTAATTTGTCTGATACTGCTGGCGGTGCACCATTGAAGTGGCAACAGGTACTCATTTTTCTACTTTCAGGAGTCCCACTGCAGATGGGTTCTTTGATAGTCTCGGCAAGGTGTTCAAGTGCTTAATGCCTTCTCCTTCTACAGGAGCTATCTCAAATGCCCATCTGAGTCCCTTAGGTTCTTTGTAAAAGCCATTCCTGAGGAAGTTTATGCCCAGAATACAAGGGGCCTCTGGGCCAGTCACAATCAGATGTTTCTGCTACTTTTTCTCTGTTAGGCTCACTTCCGCTTCTAACAGAGTCAATTCTTGTGATTCCTCTGTCACCCCAGCAATGGAAATCAGTTCTGCCCTCACACGTCTCGATGGTATTAGAGTACACTGCAACCCAGTATTTACTAAAGCTTCATATTTCTGTGGCTCTGATGTGCCAGGCCATCAAATCTACACAGTCCAAAAGACTCGGAGTTTTTGTGGCTCTTCCTGGCTAGAGGCAGGGCCCCTTTAGCACTGGTTATTATTCTCTTTTTTGACATACATATTCGAGGTTCTTTCAAGGGGATCCGACACATCATCCTCACTTCTATAATACCTGGTGGCTCGGTCATGGGAGGCTGAGGCTACTTTCATTTTAGTGGAAAACCCTTGGTGAGTGTTTCTCTCCTTGAGCTCACGCACCCTTGCTGCCAGGACCGAAGTGGGCTTCTCATTCCACTTTTTCATATCTTCTTCATGGTTGCCCAGGAAGGACTACAGTTCAGCTCGTGTGGGGTACCCTCTCTCTCTAGGTGGGGCACGTTGGACTCTGGGGCCTGTGACTAACACGGGTGCCACATGGGAATGGTTCTTCTTCATTTCTTCTCTCGCTTCTTTTATCTCTTCTTTGAGTTCTTTCACTACAGCAGAGACATGAACTTGCATTGGGTCATTGATCATATTTTCATAACTTCTGAGCTTGTTGGCTACAGAACCCACTGTCTCTTGGTTGGCATCAGGATTGATTGTGGCAATGAATAGTCATGTGGTCTATGAGTTGCCAGCGTCCACAACATGTGCCCTGTGCATCTAACCTTGTCAGGGTCATTATCATGCTGTCCACTCCTCCCAAAGAGTACCTCTAATACTGCCACTTCTCTCAGCCTTTGGATTCCCTCTTCAAGGGACTTCTAGTCTGTGTTTTGATGGTGCTGCGGCACTTTGTCTCTGTGGACAAACCTCTTTCTTATACTCATTAAAAGCCACCCCCAGAGGGAAAGGGGGCCTGGCTCTCTTAAAAATACCTGATTTATGCCTGAGTCCTGGGTCAAGAGTCTCAAATTCTTTGCCTCACTACTATCTAGTTGTACACCTGTGAAGTCTTAAACTCAAAGCAGCCAGGCTGTTTAAGCCTCACATCTCCATCATGCAATATCTTTGTGTAGGTTACGGAGACTTTCATATGACAGGGACTTGGTGATACTTTTAACTTCTGTTTCTCCTGCGAGTTGTGAGGGCCCTTTTTTCTTATTTTTATTACCTGGGGGCTTTGATTTCATCTTAGACTTCCTTGTTTCTACAGGGGCAACTGCTGCTGGCTGTGGCTGCCCCTGTGGTTCAGCTGGAGCCTGGACAGTTGTAACATCTGTGGGTTCTATTGCTGCACTATCAGACTCTCCCTTTACAGAGCAGGGGGAGGATTTTCCACCAGCTGGAGAAGTGCATCCTTCAGTACCTGGCTCATTTCACATATTTCTTTCACCAGAATCTTCACCCAATCCGGGCGCTTAATTTCTGAGGTGGGCTGTGGGGCAGGGTCACGCAGTAGGATAGCATCCCTATTCTGTGGAGCAGTGTCAGGCCCTATGGCAGTATCCTCAGTCTCTGGGGCAGTGTCAGATGCCATGACAGTATTTGCAGTTTGTGGGACAGGGTCAGACTGCATGGCAGTATCCCTAGTCTCTAGGGTAGGTGTCTGTGTGGTGATCTGAGTCGGCCTCACTTTATCTCTGAAAATTATTGAATAGGCTATGACTATTAGCAACACTTATATTACCAACACTTGGGTAGTATCTAGAGAGAACTTAAACTCTTCAAAAGCTGGTGGTGTAGGCACAAAGAACTGACTGAAGGGCTGGGAGAAAACTTCCCCTGCTGTCATTTCTTCATAGAAAGTACCATTCTTAAAGTAACCCTAAAAACATACACTTAGTGTGTGATAGCCATGTATTAATGTGCCTGCCTTCCAGAGGAAGTTAAAAATCCATGAATGCCTCACCTTATCCACCCATAAAACAAACTGGATCACAGCCACTGTAGCCTTAGTTATAGGACCCATGTTTAGATAAGGGACTGCAAATGGGAGTACAGCCACAACCACATGCCATCCAAACCAGGGTAAGTTAGACCACATGATGCTGCCTAATGAGGTGTTTATATCCAACACACACAAAAGAAAGTACTAGGTTAATTAAGAACCGCTATTTCTCTTCCCATTTCTCTTCTCAGTGCCCTCAAGCCATGTGTTGGGCGCCAAAATCTGTCTTGGTTTGGGAAGACAGGTATCTGCCAGGCAAAAGCTGGAGTTTTCTTTGGAATGGAGAGTGTAAACCACTCCTTTTTATTATTATTATTATTATAAATTTACAATCAGAGGCCCTTAGGCAAAGATTTGGGAAAAAGAGTAGCAGTTCTTTACTAGTATGTATTACAAAGCAAACAAAAAAACCCCCAAAACTCCCTACAACTACAGCATTAATAACAAACAAAAACAGTACCAAGAACCTTGAGGGCTTTGTTTCACAAAACCCAGGGCAGTCTGGTTTCGGTGTCCCTGCAGGATCCTCAGAGCACCAAGCTGAAACAGTGGAAAATCCCAGGCTTGTAGCTGGGATGGCAGAGTGTCCCGGCAGGCAGGGGCAGAGTGTCCCAGCAGGTAGGGGCAGGGTGTCCCAGCAGTGCAGGGGGGGCAGGGTCACTCTGTAGCAAGAGGAGCAGCGCTGAAGAAGCCAAAGGCGAGGCAGAGCCGGCCCAGCTCCCGCGCGTGACAGAGAAAACTGAGGATTCAGGCCGAACAGGTGATAGTCGATTTCCCAGGACTGGATCCCTTTGGCCACAGTGAAACTCCTCTAGCCAGCAACAGCCCAGTCATTCTCTCTCCCCGAATGCCGAAAAAAGAACAGCCCGCAGCTGCCTCAAGCTCCGCCCTTTTCCTGCTGTTATCTCCCCCTTCCAACTTTGTCCACCTCTTTGTTTCGGTAAAGTACTTTCAAGTATCCAACACTTGGTCTCCTTGGTAACTTATGGGGAAAAATTTCTTTAGAGAAAGAAGGAACAAACTTAACCCCCAACAACCTGAAATTCTTTTCTTCTGCAGCTAGTTTTATGGTTTTCCTCATTTTAACTAGCTTCACCTGGTTTTTTGTATAGGTCACTCAAGCCAGTGCATGAAACAGAACAGCACAGAATAAAAGAATAAAAAAGCGATTTAAAACACCAGAAGGACCTGGAGACATATGTAGTCACAGGAACCATTTTTAACTCATTTTCTCGGCAAACTAGTTTCGAAATTAATATCAGCTTTTCAAGTGGACAGGGCAATCTGAGCTGCCAAAGAGGAATGGTGCTAAGACCCTCACAAGATATGTTCTCTTGCAGACACACACGGCAGATGAAAATAGCCCCACAACTTGCAATTCTCTGTGCAGAATATATTGATCATGTACTAGACACAGAGCAGCTCCCTGGTGGTTCAAGTATCAGTGGATATCTTTCCTCTCCTACTCTCTGCTGACAACAAGATTAGTCACTTGCCCTCTTTCTATCACACCACAGCCAACAGTACCAAGAGAACACAAAGCAGCAAGGTCCCCACCCCAGGCTGAGCAGCTGGAACACCCTGCCCAAGGAGCTGGTATTCCCAAAAACATTGGGGCTCCACAAAAATTCTCCAGCACAGGAAGGATGACTAGCAAGTCCTTTGTAGAACTGGCTGTCATGGACACTAGGTGTCCACCCACACCTTAGAGAAATCCAGGGTATTACTGTTGCCTAAAGTTTTAGCTTTCATGTTTTTCAAATTTGGTGCTGCCTAGGGCTGTAGTTCTGAACCTCATATTAAGTGCTAGTAAGCACTCTTCATAGAGTAGGGAGACAAAACAAATCCTTTTTCTGCTGAAGACCAAGGACAACTTTCAGGCCCAAAAGCCCAAAAAACAGTGGACTGAAGAGAGAAACAAGAAGGATGAGACCTCAAAACCCAAAGCTGCAATTGGACAATTTAACCCCAATATGCAAATGGACCAAAACTTATAAAAGTGTAAGACCTTGTGACCAGTTGTCAATTTTGTGACCATTCTTAGTCCACCTTGGGTGTACCCCTGGTTAAGCTCTTGTCCTGCCAAAGTGTATCCTAAAGGCCTTTCAATGAATTTACTTTATGTTCTAGCTCTGTCCAGTGTCTATTTCAGGTCAGCCTTCCCAAGGCATCACTACTTCCCAGGAGCTGTGACCCGAGTGGGGGGTTTAGAGCTAGGCCCACTCTACTTCTTCCTAAGCTGTAGAACTTGCACAGCTTCAATTCCTGAACATCTCCAGTCAACAGACTTTCACTAATAGATAATTTTCCACTTTACCTCAAGGCCTCTGCACTCATCACCAACAGGGCACTCTAGGGCACTCCAGCTTATCCCTTTGTAGCATTGTGCATAAGATCTGGAGAAAATTTAGTATCAGAATGACAAAGTGATTAGTAGCAACTTCTACTTCCAATATTGCAACAATCGAAGAGTGGAAATACCTTTATGAATGAGCACAGTTTGTGTTGTACTTTCAATATATCCTGCTAAGAATGAAGGCAAATTGGGTCCTAATTACATTAGTCTATATATTTCAAGTAGACAGAGAAAGTACTAACATCATACAAATATATTGATCATTGGGGAACACCACTGACTGTAGGCCTCTTGCTGAACTCTGCTCGGCTGATCACAACCCTCTGAGCTCTGCCATTCAGCCAATTCTCAATCCACCTCAGGGCCCTCTTTTCTAACCCACATTTCCTGAGCTTACCTATGAGGATATTATGAGAGACAGCATCAAAAGCCTTGCTGAAGTCAAGATAGACAACATACACTTGCTTTTCCCTTGTAGACCCATGTTGTCATGCCATGCCAAAATTTTCCTTCATCCAGTCACCAGGCACCTCTCCTCTCCTCCATAATTTTTCACAGATGGTTGAGAATGTAAAAACACCTGCCAACTCCATAAGCACCTGTGGGTGCAATCCATCAGAGCCCTTGGATTTATGGATGTTACGGCTGCCTAGCCAACCTCTAACCAAACCCTCTACAGCCCAGGATGTTTTCCTTTTTCCAGCTTTCTTCTCTTGCTTCTGAAGTCTGGGAGTCCTGAAGCCCTGTCTCATCAGTGAAGGCTGAGGAAGAAAAGCATTCAGTAATTCTGCCTTCTCTGCATCTTCTGTTACCGAAACATGCCTTTGATCCAACAGCAGCCCTACATTCTCCATAATTTTCCTTTTGGTGCTTATGTACTGCTGCTGATACCCTTCCAGTTGTCCAGCTCTCTTGGATTCTTTCCTCATCTAGATCTCTATCCCATGGGATTCCTCTAAGTAGGTCTTCCAAGAAGCCTAGGTTAGTTGCCTGGAAGTTCAGGGACCTAGTCCTGCTCACTGCTTTGCTTCCTCCATGAAGGATCCTGAGTTCCACCATCTGGTAGTCACTGCATCCAAGGCTGCCACCAATGTTCATGTCTTCAAGCAGTCCTTCCTGGTTTGTTAGTACAAGGTTCAGCAACACATCTTTCCTCATTGGCTTCTATACCACTTGCATCAAAAACTATTATCAATAACCTGGAGGAACCTTCTGGACTGTGTCTGCCAAGTGGTGTTGTCCTAACAACAAGTATCAGGGTGTTTGAAGTCCCCCAGAATCAGGGCGTGTGATATCAAGGCTGCTTCCAGTTGCCCATAGAAATTCTTGTCAGCCTCCTCCTCCTAATTAGGTGGCCTGTAGTAAACATCTACAACAGTGTCACCCATTTTACCCTGACCCGTAATACTTACCCATAAGCTCTCAACTCATTCTCTGTCCCTGGACCAAGTTTGACACAGTGTAGTTGATCTCTCACATAAAGAGGAATTCCACCACTTCACCTCCCTGACCTGTTCTTTCTAAAAATTCTTGCCTTACTAACCTCCTCTTTGATTATTACACAAAAGATACTCAACCTCATCATCCCTAGCCTTGACCACTGTAGAGTTAGAACTCTTCCTAAGGACAGAGACACTCCAACACCTCTCCCTCCTTGCCCATCCCTTGTGAAGAACTTGCAGCCATCCAGTGCAGCACGCCAGTCATGCAAGTCAACGGACTGTGTTTCCATGGTCGTGACTATGTCATGGATCTCTTGCTGCACTCCAGCTCTTCCTGTTTCTTACCCACACTGTGTGCACTGGTGTAGATTCATTTCTGCTGGGCTATTGATTTCAGTCCCAAATTAGATTTCATCTTCAGTTCTTCTGCAGATGCTTTAGAACTTCAAGAGATACTGGTTTTCATGGGTTTTGGTTGGCCAGTTGTTAAGGTGGTTTTTCATTTTCCTCCCAGATTAAACAAGCTGAAAAGCAGAACTAAATATTTTTATCTTCTTCATAATAAAGTACGTCAATGAACTTGGGTGTGTTCTTGCACTCAAGTGACAGGTGAGAGAGCTGGGAAGAATTTTCAGAGTTGTAACTTTCAGAATACCTTACGCCAGTCAAATGCATGTAAAATGCAGGAACATGGTTTCCAATTTTTTTTGTATGAAAAAAATCAAATAGTTCTGCAAACACAGCATTCATTTTGTTCACTAAATAGAGCAACTGAGACAACAATTGTATTTATTCAAATAGGTGCAGTAAATCCTAGATCTCAGCAAATACGGTAAGTTGAGCAGTTGTGGAATAGTTTTCTTCAAGTCTTCATTTTCCAGGTAATCATTGCTTGAGAAAGATAAAGAAGCAAGCATAAGCTGAAATGCAGCAGTCACCTTTTCTGAATAAAAAGCATTTCTAAAAAAATGTGTATCTTCTCACTGTGCTAAGCTGCCTTCACAATTTGTGTTGAGTTTTTATATAGTTTTACAACATTGTCATAAAATAATCATGTTTTTGCCATGTTTTAATTTGAGTCTTGGAATAAGAATGTCCCAAATCTCCATACAACAGGTGATGGAAGTCAGGATTCCACACAAACCAAAAAAAGTACAAGTGAGAAACTCAAAAAACTTGAATAGACTGTGTTAGATATACAAGCTGCAGCTACCAGTGTTATGTTCAGGAAACCCAGGGTAAATAGTCATCAAAGCAATTACTTTAGGAATGTTAATAGCATATAAACAATGCTTCCTAGAAAAGAAATTTAATTTCAGTCCTCACCATAAAAACCACAATGACAATTTAAGCTTTTAACTAGCTAAGATGGTTTTGAAAATTAATAATGAGAAATACTATGCTGTCCTCTTACTGACCTCTTTCAACCAAACTAAATAGCTCAGATTTTGAATATTCATATTCACTAAATGGAATACAGCCCAGAGTGTTTGTGCCACATTGTCTAATAATAGAAGCATTTGAGGAACTCATATAGTTTGAGAGGAAAAAGAGGCTAAATTTAATAAATTATTCACAGGAGATTACTCATTTTTCTCTGACGAGAGCAGGAAAATGTGACAGCATGAACGAAGTTTACAGGTTCATTTGTGTCATTTGAGCATAGTTTTATGTCAAAAAAGAATGAATGATAAAAGCCACAATTCAGAATATTAAAATAAATACCTTCAGGGGAAAAAGACAGCAAAGACTACAACAATAGAATAAGACAGCTTAGATAGAACCTGTTCTGAATGTACAGCAAAGACTTCATCATTTCACTTTATACTTCTAATTAATAGAAACACAGAAAAAGTGTTTCTGAAACACAAAAATTTTGGTAACATTGAGCAGCAATTACTGTTGCAATTTCACTGTTGCCAGTGCTTCAGGAATGGAGATGACCAAAGGATGTGACACAGTACCTACCCATGGTTCCAAATATTTTCTTTGATTCACACCTTTTTCCACAGAGTATTGAGCAGTACCAAAGAAAGTGTGACCAGTGACCAACAAAGTGAAAGAGTAAAAAAGCAATTCACAAATATTTCTTCACCACTGGAGAAAAATGTGTGTGTTGGTTTGGGAAGACAGGTATCTGCCAGGTGATAAAAAAAAAAAATTAAAAAAAAAAAAAAAAAAAAAAAAAAAAAAAAAAAAAAAAAAAAGGAGTTTCCCTTGGAATAGAGAGTGCAAACCCCTCCACACCCCTTTTTTTCTTTTTCAATTACAAATTACGATCAGAGGCTCTTAGGCAAAGATTTGGGAAATAGGAATAGCAGTTCTTTACTAGTATGTAATACAAAGCAAACAAACACAAAAAACTCCCCCCACCAAACAACTACAGCATTAATTGCAAACGAAAACAGTACCAAGAACCTTGAGGGCTTTGTTTCACAAAACCCAGGGCAGTCTGGTTTCGGTGTCCCTGCAGGATCCTCAGAGCGCCAAGCTGAAACAGTGGAAAAGTCCTGGGCTGGTAGCTGGGATGGCAGGGTGTCTCGGAAGGCAGGGGCAGGATGTCCCGGCAGCGCGGGGGGTGCAGGGTCACACTGCAGCAGGAGGAGCAGTGCTGAAGAAGCCAAAGGCAAGGCAGGGCCGGCCCAGCTCCTGCGGGTGGCAGTGAAGGCTCAGGATTCAGGCCGAACCGGTGATAGTAGATTTCCCAGGACTGGATCCCTTTGGCCACAGTGAAACTTCCAGCCAGCAACAGCCGTTCTCTCTCTCCCCAAATGCCAAAAAAAGAAGAAGCCCCCAGCTGCCTCAGGCTCTGTCTTTTACCTGCATTATCTCCCCCTTCCACCTTTGTCCACCTCTTTGTTTCGGTTAAGTACTCTCAAGTATCCAACACTTGGTCTCCTTGGTAACTTATGGGGAAAAAATTCTTTAGAGAAAGAAGGAACAAACCTAACCCCCAACAGTGTGGTAGTTTTCTGATTCTTTGTAAATCATGGGTGGGCTTTTCCTTCAGCAAAGTAAGGATCAGTATCCTGATGCCACAACCAATGGGCAGAAGATTGACTTCAAATTCTACTGACATGTCGTTGAGAAATGTGTCCTCAGTATTTCATTCAAATACCACCTGATCTCTCAGTTCAGGTGTTAAATGTTCAAAATTCTGATCATTTGCTAAAAGTTTTCTGAAAACATTTTTAATAGGCAGGTATAGCACAGTTTTATTTTCATTTCAGACAGTGAGTAACTTGATTTTCTGCCCAATATGATTAATTTTTCTGGCCAGATTACCAACATTCTGGTGGTCTTTGGCAATTTTTTTAAGATGCCAGATTTTTGCTGGTGGTAAGACCGAAGGAAATACATATGATTCTTCATTAGTTTTACTGCTTCTTTTTTTATGAACCCTCAAAACTCATCCACTCTCTTTCTGAGCAAAGAAAGAGACAGAATTGGAAAAAAAAGAGTGAGAGGAAACATAGACTGAGAGGCTTTAACATTTGCATGAAGGAATATTGTCATTGACATCCTGTTGTAGTGTAGCATGACAAGCTGAAAAGGGAGTGTCACTATATAATTTCTCAGCAGAGGAAGCAGAGGTGTCACATATAAAATAGAACACAGGAATCATGATATGATCTGGCCAGAGTATTCAATCCTTTGCTGAGCAAGCCCAACACAAACACTGAGAGGACACAAAGGTGCTGGTTAATACTCTGTGTCTCAACTTAAGAACCAGAAGAAAGAAAAAATTACAAGAATACCTTGTTCAAAATGAAACTACCAAACCATTTCCATTTATAAAACAAAAACTCTCAAGGAAACAGAAAAAAAAAAATCACAGGTTACAGAATTATGAGAGTTGCCAATATGGATAAGTAAAAACATCTGAATTAAACATGTATTTTTTCTTTCTCCTTCCTATCCCAAAAGTTTCTTTTGGGCTGGAGTTTCTAATACTTAGGTAATTGAGCTCTTAATGAATGACCAAAAGAGGCATCTAATCAATACATGTCTGAATGGCCCACATATAGCTGTACTAGAAAAAGCATCTCTTCATGTAATCACAATGATGCTTCCCATCGCTTTTCTCTGGCATCAGCAAAGGATCCTTTGCCCATTGCTTTATGGCACTTCAATATTTACTGTTTTCAGTTTTGGAAAATTAATGTTTAGGAATTTTCAAAGAATCTTCTTTGTCATTAAAAATCACCATGTAACATCTCAGATGTCTTTTATCAGCTGCTATTAAATTCCTTAATTGTTACTAGTGCTTGTTTACAGGCAACGTCTTGCAACCTTGGATCTTGCTGAATTTGTAGAGGCTTACTTTGTATTTTAACCCAACAAAACAGAACTTTATTCTTTCATTATTTCATTTCTAGACGGTCTTTGGAAGAGATAAATAAGTAAAGGGAAAAAAATCTTCTTTTATTGGTCCAAACCAGTGTGAAAAGAGAAGCAGATAAACTTCAGGTATTGGAAACAAAAGGTGCATTTGTGTTTCTTACTCTTTGCACAGCATACATAACATGAAGGAGCCTGGTAAGCACAGCAGAATCCAAATATCTGGTTTATGAAATGTGTAACAAACGTCTGTTACACATTGCTCCTTCTCACTGCCAGCCCAGAAGGAATGATATGGAAGAAGCAGCTGGGGCAGAGATCCAGGTGACTGGGGTGGGTTGGAAATTGTCTGAGGCTTCCCCTGTACTTGGGTTGCTCAGGTGCCTGGGTGGCTAAAGAGCGACCCAAAAGATTTGGGAAGCAGGCTAGCAAGTGTTTTCAAGTCACCTCAGGGCAAAAAGCCCAATGAAAGGTCCACACAGCATTCACAAGGATAATACAAACCCAATCAGTCCAAGTTACATGAGGTTACAGAGTGTGAACAGAAATCTCATTACGCCTGACGAGATTGTTTGGCAGGGGCAGAGAAAGTGCTTGGAACTTTGCAATTTATACTTCATGCATTTGATAGCAGCTAGGACAGCTTCATAAGTTTAGTCATATTTTTGTGTCGTTTGCTGTGATATGAGATACACCACTAACAGCGACAGATATTGTAGCACTCACATTGGATGACAGTGGAAAGCAGACTCAAGGTACTACACAAATGCATCAAACATTCAATCATCTGACAGTCTTGCAAAACACTAGCTTTCACTTAGCTAGCTTTGATCAGCTTCTCCTCCTGCATGAATTTACCCTTTCTTACTCTCCAGAACTTTAAAATTAAGTGTTTGCCTGTTTATTTAGAAAGGAATTTGCTTTTAGAGGGAGATAACTAAATTTCAGCTGAATCGTGATATCTCTTATGTGATTACTTTTTCCCATACAAGCCTTTTTTCCAGTTTGGATGCCGGCCTTAAAGTAGAATAATGAAGCAAGGGGGCAAGAAATGTGGTAGGTTTAGCCATGACTCTATCCACTCTTTTTCTGTTGATAAGGCAAGAGCATTAGTTGTTCTGTGAACATGAGTAGCTTAGTACATGAAGAAGAGAACTATGGCCTGTTTCTGCTCTGCTGAGCTGTCAGGCCACTGACAATCATTCCTTTTTGAACAAATCCAGAGAAGATGAAGTCCTCACCATGAGTCAACATTTTACATTTTGTTCCTGGTCTTTTGCTACTCTGTGTTCCGTGCAGTTCAGCCTAAATTTTGATATGGATGCTCCAAAGGCAAAATGCTTTCAGGCTGTAACTACCTTACCATCCTTTGAGCACACTTAGGAGTAGAAGTCAAAGACAGATTTCACCAAGAAATAGAACATGACCAGTACATCAGACCAAGTAAAAATGCAAGAAGGATTATTCAGCCACCAGGAGGGAAGCCTGGAAGTTCAATGCTGTTCTCATGCTGGTCGAGCTGCTCAGTTGTTTGCAGCAACAGTTTGTCACATCATGAAATTCCTAGGTTTATTCTCTCCCATGCTGACTTCTCTCTTCTCTATAGAAAAAGAGATTCCTAGGCTTATTCTCTCCCATGTTGACTTCTCTCTTCCCTGTAGAAAAAGAGATTTTCTTTTAATCCATTTTCAAGTTTGTGCAAATCTTTGCAGTTTATTTGAATAATTGAGCTTTTTATCATACAAATAATTCCTATTAAAGTAAGTGAAGCAGGTTGGATTAATCAGGGTCAAACAGGATGATTTATCAAAACTCACACAATAGAAAACTTTTGTGGACTTTCTCAGTAAAGATTAGTTGGGGTTTTTTTTTTTTGTTTCATTGATTGATTTTTAAAATAAGCCCAGTGTTAAATGTCTTCTACATTATTAAAGGCAATGCCCTAACTACCCAGGCCTAAAAACCTCAGAAAGATTAAAGACTCATTTTCTAGATCAGAACAGATATATGGCTAATAATGAAACATAAGTACTTTAGGTTTTCTCATGTTCTCTGAATCTGTAAAACCTTTGAGTCTTTTTATTGTGAATCACAATAATATTTTTAGTACTTTATGTACTGTATGTACAGTAACATTGTATGTCTTGAAAAAGAAGATTTTTTTGTTCTTTCTGGTCCTCCAAACATATCCACCATAGGTTTCAGCTCCTGACAGAACAGACTCCTAGTTTCTGTGCATCTGCTATGAGCTTTGAAACATATTCCCACAAGACACTGAGGACACAATATCCATGATGGACTTAGGACTTGCACAGGCTTGTCTCTTGACTTCAATGTCTCTTCTGCTGTGTATGTAACAACTTTGTAGGCTCAAAAAGTCCATGCATTATCCTCTGTCAAGATATCTGCCTTATAGATGTGCTTAAATGAGTGAATAGTTTTGATCTCGCACCTTTTAAAAGATTTTATGCATCCTAAACTGTATTAGTGACATCAGTCAACTTCTTTTGAGGGTGACTCATTCTGTTTCATCTTCTCTGATTTTGGAGGGAAGGCAATACCTTTTTCATAATAGCCAATCTGAACTTCCCCTGAAACACATTCATTCTTTCAATTTCCTCTTGTCCTATTCCTGCTCATCAGAGAGAAGAGATTGGCAGCTCCTCCTCTGCTGCACCCCTTGAGGAAGTGGTAGCCTGAAGTCTCCTCTCCAAGCTGAACCAGCCAAGTCACCTCAGCCACTCCTCTGAATTCTTGCTCTTGAGGCCTTTTACCACCTTGGTCACCCTCCTCTGAATACACCCTAACAGTCTGCAGTCCTTCTAATATTGAAGAGCCTACAACCACACACAGGACTTTGAGGTGGGGCTGCCCCAGCACTAGGGTGGGACAGTCACCTCCACTGTCCAGCTGGCCATGCTGAGCCTGATGCACCCAGGACATGGCTGGCCATCCTGGCTGCCAGGACAGACAATGCACTCGTTCTCATTGACCCAAAGCCCTAGATCTCCTCCTGCAGTGCTGCCTCCAGCCTCCCATCCCCCAGTTTTTCCATATAACTATGATTACCCTGTCCAAGGCAGAGAATCCTGAGCTGCCCAGCATTCTAGGCTATCCAGATCTCTCTGTGAAGCATCTCAACCCTCCAGGTACCCCACCATAGCTCCTTCTAGTTGAGCAGCATTGTCAAATTTAGTGACATTTGGTTCCAGCATCCAGAGCATTTACAAAAACCTTTAAGAGCATTGGCCCTAAAATTGAACTCTGGAGAACCTAGCTGTTGACTGGTGACTGGCCTGATTTAACTCTGCTTACCATAACCCTTTGAGCCTAAAATATCAGTAAATTGCTCACCCAATTTATTATGGTCTTGTCTAGGTGTGTGCCGGACATTTTTTGCACAGGATACTGTAAAGACACTAACAAAATGAAGACATTTTCATGAACTGAACAGAACAGGCCCAATATTTTACTGAATACAGAGCTTGAACTTCATATAATTCTCACACTGAGCATAAAAACATCTTCCTTTTACTCCCGGGCAGCATTCGTTTTCTCAGTATAACTGAGGTTTGTTGGATAGCAGTTTTTACCTCAGCTGGCACTGCCTCTAACCACAAGAGCATTATTTTCTCTGCTCACTTTCTTCTTAGTCCAAGTCAATATATGTTGCTGTACGCGCAATAAAGAACAGTAATACTCCGTTTATTCTTAGCTCACAAAGGCATACATTTTTTTAAAGCTATCTAACTATTTTGCAGAACTGGATACTGTCAGGCTTGCAATGACCTGAGATGTGTCTCCTATGACCAAATCATCTGCAGCTGCACAGCACTGAAGGTGCACTTGTTAAAAAAGTCATTCTGGGCAACACACACTTCTGAATTTTCCTCCACCTCAGTTTTAGAGGAAGCACTGGATTTCTAGCGTTAAAAGTGAAACAACACTAACTTACGCTATCATAAATCTTGCATTTACTAGATGGGTAGAATACTAGAATACTACAGTTTTTCCCAAGATCACCTCTGTTCTTTAGTGAGAAATGCAGTGCAGATAAACTGTGAATTAAGTTACATGGCATCCCTTCAGATTTGGGACATTCAGCACTGGTCTGAACTGTCCCACTCTGCATATCACTGCTATCCATATAAATGAATAATATGTAAACTCTTATTACAGTATTGTACATTCTAAACTCCAAGAAAAAAGGATTTTTTTTTTCACCTTTAAGTTAAAAGATAGAACTCAAGCATGGTATTTTAATGACAGACTGAAGTTTGTAATTCATTCCTTAAGGTAATGGAACCATATACACCCAGTTGAGCATATACTCTTTTAAGTTATGGCAAAGTGCAATTACAGTTTAAAGGGAATATTTATGTACATTAGTTAACAACATCATTGCAACTTGGTACTCACACATCAACACTTAATTTGTGTAAGCATAAGTGACATAATTGCTACAAGGCATGGATTACCCATAATGTGAAGTAATTTCATGCGCCATGTGCATTTTAAATATCTACTCTGTATTTTTCCAGCTCAGATTTTTAAATCAATAGGAGATGTTTGCATATAAAGTTACCTTAAACTATTTTGCATTTTATTTGAATGCAGGGTGTTGTCTAGCAATAGAAGAAAAAGAAAAGTTTCTTTGTCCTACATGAAAATCTAACCAATTTTCAATATGCAAACTTGAATTCAAAAATGTAGGATTTCAAGACAACAAAAATATCTATGTGAAGAGTATGTTAAGTTTTATATTGGGTAAATATTACTAATGCTTCATCCACAGAACATTCAGCCTTAATATGCTGATGCTGCTCTTCTGTAGGACTAACCATGATTTTGTCCAGTCCTACTCTTCACATGAAAGGCCCTTGTTAGCTGATCAACAAAGCCTGCAAAAACAAAATTCAGTATGTCCTGAAGAACCCCAGGTGTTATGGTAACTACAAGGAACCAGTGAACTAATGAACAGAGGGTGCATCTGGGATTACATTATAGATGTATAACAAAATAGGTTCACATATACCAATAAAAATGCAGTCATTCATTCCCTGCTTTATTTTGTTTTCTATTTCATATGAGGATTGTCTCTTGGATTTGATTTTCTGTTTGAGAAGGAATGACTCTACCAATACTCTATGGAATATCAAATGTATTTTGCATATGTCTTGGTTTGGGAAGACAGGTATCTGCTAGGTAATAAAAAAAAAACAACTGCAGTTTCCTTTGGAATGGAGAGTGTAAACTCCCCCTCTACCCCCTTTTTTTTCTTTTTCAACTACAAATTTACAATCAGAGGCTCTTAGGCAAAGATTTGGGACATAGGAATAGCAGTTCTTTACTAGTATGTATTACAAAGCAAACAAACACAAAAAACCCCACCAAACAACTACAGCATTAATAACAAACGAAAACAGTACCAAGAACCTTGAGGGCTTTGTTTCACAAAACCCAGGGCAGTCTGGTTTCGGTGTCCCTGCAGGATCCTCAGAGCACCAAGCTGAAACAGTGGAAAAGTCCTGGGCTGGTAGCTGGGATGGCAGAGTGTCCCGGCAGGCAGGGGCAGGATGTCCCGGCAGCGCAGGGGGTGCAGGGTCACTCTGTAGCAAGAGGAGCAGTGCTGAGGAAGCCAAAGGCCAGGCAGGGCTGGCCCAGCTCCTGCGGGTGGCAGAGAAAACTCAGGATTCAGGCCCAACCAGTGATAGTAAATTTCCCAGGACTGGATCCCTTTGGCCACAGTGAAACTCTTCCAGCCAGCAACAGCCGTTCTCTCTCTCTCCCCGAAGCTGCCGGAAAAAGAAGAGCCCACAGCTGCCTCAAGCTCTGTCTTTTACCTGCATTATCTCCCCCTTCCACCTTTGTCCACCTCTTTGTTTCGGTTAAGTACTCTCAAGTATCCAACACTTGGTCTCCTTGGTAACTTATGGGGAAAAAATTCTTTAGAGAAAGAAGGAACAAACTTAACTCCCAACATTATCCACCCCGAATTTTTTTCCCATATCAACATATTACATTGAGTTTAAAATGCTAAAAAAAATAAATATATATATATATACATGCAAATGTAGATACAGCCACATTGTCATGGTTAGTTCACTCCAAAACAAGGTCCCCTTGAGGTATGCATCGGGTCTCTCCATCCTTTTGCATCACCTACCAGGTGCAACCTGGTCCCTGAGCGAAGACAACCCCATGGATGGGATTGTCTTTGCTGGAGGCAGGATTAATGTAAACAGTTTTTCTCAGCATACTTCTCATGTGTACAACTGGAACTTTATCTTACTCTGTCGTTTGCAAGGGCATAGATTGGGTAGGACCTGCTCAGTTGGTGGATCCTCGAGTGTTCACTAACCAGGTGGCCTTTGCTAAATTAGTATTTTAATATTTGAGGGTTCTCTGACCCAGTGCCTTCAAGGTAGTTTTAAGCTGGCCATTGCACCGTTCAACTTTCTCGGCCGCTGGTGCATGATAAGGAATATGGTACACCCACTCAATGCCATGTTCTCTAGCTCAGGTGCTTATAAGACTATTCTTGAAATGGATCCCATTGTCTGACTTGATTTTCTCAGGGGTGCCATGTCTCCACAGGACTTGTTTTTCCAGGCCCAGGATGGTTTTCCGGGCAGTAGCATGAGGCACAGGGTAGGTCTCTAATCATCCATTGGTGGCTTCCACTATGGTTAGCACGTAACGCTTGCCCTGGCGGGTTTGGGGAAGGGTGATGTAGTCAATCTGCCAGGCTTCCCCGTATTTATATTTGGACCACCGCCCACCATACCATAAGGGCTTCACCCGCTTGGCTTGCTTGATTGCAGCACATGTCTCACAGTCATGGATAACCTGAGAAATACTGTCCATGGTTAAATCCACCCCTTGGTCTCAGGCCCACTTATAAGTGGCATCTCTGCCCTGATGACCCGAGGCATCATGGGCCCATCGAGCTAGGAACAACTTTCTCTTGTGTTGCCAATTTAAATCTATCTTTGACACTTCTATCTTGGCAGCTTGATCTACTTTCTTGTTGTTTCCGTGTTCCTCATTAGCTCGACTTTTGGGAACATGGGCGTTTACATGGTGGACTTTGACAGGCAGCTTCTTTACACAAGTGGCAACGCCCTTCTATTCATCAGCAGCTTAGATTGGTTTTCTCTTACGCTGCCAGTTGGCCTTTTTCCACTTTTTCAGCCAGCCCCACAGATCATTGGCTACTGTCCACGAATCAGTGAAGAGGTAGAGCTTTGGCCACTTCTCTCTTTCAGCAATGTCAAGGGCTAATTGAATTGCTTTAAGTTCAGCAAGTTGACTTGATCTCTTTTCTTCTTCAGTGGCTTCTGCAACTTGTCATGTGGGGCTCCATATGGCTGCTTTCCACTTACGGTTCATTCTCACAATGCAACAGGAACCGTCAGTGAAAAGAGCGTAGTGTGTTTCTTCTGCTGGCAGTTGGTTGTACGGAGCAGCTTCTTCAGCCCGTGTCACTTGTTCCTGCTCTTCTTCGTCCGTGAAACCGAAGTTTTCTCCTTCCGGCCAGTTTGTAATTATCTCCAAAATCTTAGGGCAATTTGAGTTTCCAATACGGGCATGTTGCGTGATGAGGGCACTGTATTTGCTCCATGTGGCATTAGTGGCATGGTGGGTGGAGGGAGCCTTTCCTTTAAACATCCACCCCAGCACTGGTAGTCGGGGTGCCAAGAGGAGTTGTGCTTCTTTGCCAATCACTTCTGAGGCGGCTTGAACTCCTTCATAGGCGGCCAAGATCTCCTTCTCTGTGGGAGCGTAGTTGACTTCAGATCTTCTGTAACTTCGACTCCAGAATTCCAGTGGTCAGCCTTGGTTCTCCCCAGGCACCTTCTGCCAAAGGCTCCAGGACAAACCATTGTTCCCGGCTGCGGAGTAAAGCACATTCTTCACATTTGGTCTCGTCTTGACTGGGCCAAGGGCTACTGCATGAGCAATCTCCTGCTTGATCTGGGCAAAGGCGTGTTGCTGTTCAGGGCTTCAGTGGAAATTGTTTTTCTTGCACGTAACCAGGTAGAGAGGGCTCACGATCTGACTGTACTCAGGAATGTGCATCCTCCAAAAACCTATGGCTCCTAGGAAAGCTTGTGTTTCCTTTTTGCTGGTCGGTGGAGACATTGCTGTGATCTTATCAATGACCTCAGTGGGGATCTGCCGCTGTCTATCTTGCCACTTTACTCCCAGGAACTGGATCTCTCTGGCAGGTCCCTTGACTTTGCTCTTCTTGATGGCAAACCTGGCTTTCAGCAGAATCTGGGTGATCCTCTCTCCTTTCTCAAACACTTCAGCTGCAGTCTTCTCTCACACAATGATGTCAACAATATACTGTAGATGTTCCTGAGCTTCACCCATCTCCAGTGCAGCCTGGATCAGTCCATGGCAGATGGTGGGGCTGTGTTTCCACTCCTGGGGCAGTCGGTTCCAGGTGTACTGCACACCTCTCCAGGTGAAAGCAAACTGAGGCCTGCATTTTAGCAGCCAGAGGATTTTAGCAGCCAGAGGAATGGAGAAAAATGCATTGGCAATGTCAATAGTGGCATACCACCTCGCTGCCTTGGAGTCCAGCTCGTACTGAAGTTCCAGCATGTCCGGCACAGCAGCGCTCAGCGGTGGAGTCACTTCATTCAATGCACGATAGTCCACAGTCAGTCTTCATTCTCCATCAGACTTGCGCACAGGCCAGATGGGGCTGTTGAAAGGTGAGTGGGTTTTGCTGACTACCTTTTGGTTCTCCAGCTCCTGGATTATCTTGTGGATGGGGATCACGGCATCTTGATTTGTCCGATACTGCTGACGGTGCACCGTCGAGGTGGCAACAGGTTCTTGTTGTTTTTCTACTTTCAGGAGTCCCACTGCAGATGGGTTCTCTGATAGTCCCGGCAAGGTGTTCAACTGCTTAATGTTCTCTGTCTTCACAGCACCTATTCTAAAAGCCCATCTGAGTCCTTTAGAGTCTTTATAACAGCCATTCCTGAGGAAGTCTATGCCCAGAATACACGGAGCCTCTGGGCCGGTCACAATCGGAAGTTTCTGCTACTCCTTCCCGGTCAGGCTCACCTCAGCTTCAACCAGAGTCAATTCCTGTGATCCCTCCATCACCCTGGCAATGGAAATCGGTTCTGCCCCCACATGTCCCGATGGCATTAGAGTACACTGCAACTCAGTATCTACCAAAGCTTCATATTTTTGTGGCTCTGATGTGCCAGGCCATCGAATCCACACAGTCCAAAAACCCTGATTTTCTCGTGCCTCTTCCTTGCTAGAGGCAGGGCCCCTCTAGCACTGGTTATTATTCCCTTCTTGGACATACATGGTAGGGGTTCCTTCAAGGGAATCTGACACAGCATTTTCACCTCCATAATACCTGGCAGCTTGCTCATGGGAGGCTGAGGCTACCTTCATTCTAGTGGAACTCCCTCTGTTAGTGTTCCTCTTCATGAGCTCACGTACCCGTGCTGCCAGGACAGAAACGGGTTTCTCATGCCACGCTCCCATGTCCTCCCCATGGTCACGCAGATAAAACCACAGGTCACCTCAAGGGGCGTACCCTCTCTCTCTCTCGCTGAAGGATGTTGGGCTCTGATTCTGGGGCCTGTGACTCGCACTGGTGCTAGATGGGAATTGTTCTTTCTCATCTCTTCTCTCATTTCCCTCATCTCCTCTTTGAGTTCTTTCACCACCGCAGAGACATGAGCCTGCATTGGGCCACTGATCGTACTTTCATAATTTCTGAGCTTGTTGGCAACAGAACCCACTGTCTCTCGGTTATCCTTGGCATTAATTGTTGTGATGAATGTGGCGTATTGAGGTGGTCCATGAGTTGCTAGATTCTACAACATGTGCCCTGTGCATTTAACCTTGTTGGGGTCATTATCATGCTGTCTGGTCCTCCCAAAAAGTACTTCCAATACTGCCACTTCTCTCAACTGTTGGATTCCTTCCTCAAGGGTCTTCCATCGCATTCTATTGTTATGCTCTTGCATTCTGTCTCTGTGGACAAATCTCTCTCTCACACTCATTAGAAATCGTTCCCAAAGGGAAAGGGGCTTTTGCTCTCTTACAAATATCTGATTTATACTTGTGTCCTGGGTCAAGGATCTCAAATTCTTTGCTTCAGCACTATTCAGTTGTACGCCTGTACCCATAAGGTCCCAGACTCGAAGTAGCCAGGCTGTATAAGCCTCACATCTTTGTCGTACAATATCTTTTGGCAGATTATGTAGATTTTCAAACTACAGGGACTCAGTGATGATCTCAACCTGTGGCTCTTCTGTGGATTGTGAGGGCCCTCCTTTTTTATCTTTAATACCAGGATCTGATGATTTCACTTTAGACTTCCTTGTTTTCACAGGGGCGACTGCTGCTGGCTGTGGCTGCCCTTGTTGTTCAGCTGGAACCTGGACAGTTGTAACGTCTGTGGGTTCCACTGTTGCACCATCAGTCTCTGCCTTCTCGGGGCAGGGGGAGGGTTTTGCATGAGCTGGGGAAATGTACTCCCTCAGCATCTGGCCCATCTCATACATCTCTTTTACCAGAACCTCAACCCAATCCGGGTGGGTCTTTTTGGAGGCAGGCTGTGGGGCAGAGTCAGGCTCTGGGGTATCATCCCTATTCTGTGGGGTAGGTATCAGGGTGGTTATCCAGGTCAATCTTCCCTTATCTCTGAATGCTAAATAGAATACGCCGATTAGCAGCACCAGCCATTGTATGATATCATTAGCATTCAGAGAGGATTTAAACCCTTCAAAAACTGGTGGGGCAGACCCAGAGAGGTGGGTAAAGGGTTGGGGAAAAAAACTCCCCCGGTGTCATTTCCTCACAGTAGGTACCATTGTTAAAGTAACTCCAAAAACACACAGTTAGTCTATGACAGCTTTGAATCCATGTGCCTGCCTTCCAGAGGAAATTAAAAATCCATGAGTTCTTCACTTTATTAAGCCGTAAAAGAAACTGGATGACGGTCACAGTACTCTTAGTTCTAGGGCCCGTGTTTAGATAAGGGCCTGCAAATGGAAGGAATACAGCCACAACCACATGCCATCCAAACCAGGGTAAGTTAGACCACACGATGCAGCCTAATGAGGTTTTTATATCCAACCCACACAAAAGAAAGTAGTAGGTTAGTTAAGAACCGCTATTTCTCTTCCCTTTTCTTTTCTCAGTGCCCTCAAGCCACACGTTGGCTTGGCGCCAAAAATCTGTCTTGGTTTGGGAAGACAGGTATCTGCTAGGTAATAAAAAAAAACAACTGCAGTTTCCTTTGGGATGGAGAGTGTAAACCCCCCAACACCCCTTTTTTTTCTTTTTCAATTACAAATTTACAATCAGAGGCTCTTAGGCAAAGATTTGGGACATAGGAATAGCAGTTCTTTACTAGTATGTATTACAAAGCAAACAAACACAAAAAAAAACTCCCACCGAACAACTACAGCATTTACAACAAACGAAAACAGTACCAAGAACCTTGAGGGCTTTGTTTCACAAAACCCAGGGCAGTTTGGTTTCGGTGTCCCTGCAGGATCCTCAGAGCACCAAGCTGAAACAGTGGAAAAGTCTCGGGGTGGTAGCTGGGATGGCAGGGTGTCTCGGAAGGCAGGGGCAGGATGTCCCGGCAGACAGGGGGTGCAGGGTCACACTGTAGCAAGAGGAGCAGCGCCGAAGAAGCCGAAGGCGAGGCAGTGCCTGGACCAGCTCCCGCGGGTGGCAGGGAAAACTCAGGATTCAGGCCGAACCGGTGATAGTAGATTTCCCAGGACTGGATCCCTTTGGCCACAGTGAAACTCTTCCAGCCAGCAACAGCCATTCTCTCTCTCCCCGAACGCCGCCGGAAAAAGAAGAGCCCGCAGCTGCCTCAAGCTCTGTCTTTTACCTGCATTATCTCCCCCTTCCACCCTTGTCCACCTCTTTGTTTCGGTTAAGTACTCTCAAGTGTCCAACACTTGGTCTCCTTGGTAACTTATGGGGAAAAAATTCTTTAGAGAAAGAAGGAAGAAACCTAACCCCCAACAGCTTACTACTGAATCTTATGGAAAAAGAAATCTAACTTTATAATCTAAAGACAGGAAAGAGAAAATGTATGTGTCTTGCTTTGGAATAATTTGCAGAAGTTATATATGATCATATGGAGGCAAGAAGGAACTAAGCAGTTTTAGAAAGTTTTAATATTCCCCTGTCATGTTACATAAAGGGCTAGAAATCTTCAATAGGATTTCTGCTTCCTGCCTAAACCTAATAACACATTCAGCAATTAGTGTTTAATAGTTCTGTGGAAAGGATAATCTAAATTTAAGATCATCCTTTCCTCTCATAACCTACAACTTATAAATAAGAAGGGAGCTTAAATATCTGGAAGAAATTAGGAACAGCTAAGTTTCTTGGGGTTTTTTGTGAGGGGGGATGGGTGCAGTTAGTACAGCTGACAGAATTTTATGTTACTCTTCATTAGTCAGTTAAAGCACAATTAAAACTGGAGAAAAATTTACCAGGAGAATACTTTCCTGCTAGAATTTTTTCTTTTGTATCATATAAAGTCTTCTGCAACAATATATGAATGTTGAAGCTTCTTCAAGAAATACTTACTCAACTGAAGAGTGACATTTTTTCTATGCTAGAGCTGTCAGATATTTTATTGAAAAAGACTTTTGTTACTAATTTTAATTTTTTGTTATTGTAAACCAAATAAATCTTTTAAAGTAAAGACAAAAATCTGAACATCTTTCTTTGAAACGGTTCTTTTTTGAGGATAAGTCAAAAACATTAACATCATTGTAATTTGCAATAATCAGATCAAAAGAAAAAAATCCAGTACCTGTAAAAATCCACCTGCAAGTTTACTGAATGAGTTTGTACACATGCTTGTGGGATTACAACCTACAAGTAACAATTTTTTTTATATAAATACAGGTTTTTCAGTCCATGACTTACCAAGAGATAGGCACCCATCACTATAACTTACGATTGTTTGAAAAAAGAATTATACATGTTTATTTTAGTAGAAATACTTTTTAAATTCTCATGGACATGAACCTTAAGTTTTTTGTACTTACTGAAAAGATTGATCAAACAGTCATCAAAATTTGGGAAGATGTTACAATTAGAAGTGCCAGCTATTTGGGGATATTCCACTGACCTTTAAACTAACTGTCTTTTCTTACATCATTTTTTGAAAACACCCACCAGAAGCTGGATCTGGAAGGAAGCTTGATAGATCCTACAATCCACAGCATGTATTCCTTATATTATCATTCCTTCCATGCATTTACTGAACTCGACCAGGACAAGCTAAAGAACTGGGGTTTTTTACCAAAAAGTTTGTGTGTTCATTATGCCCAAGCTATACTTAAGTCTTAGTTTTCTCTTGCTGGGAAAAATGCAAGTTTGCAGGCCTTTATTTGCTGCATTCCTTGAGGTTTTTTACCAGCAGTAATCTCTACTAAAAACATTTTCTCAGATTTGTAATGCAATAGTAATTATAAATGCAGCAATATTTTTTTCCTGGTGTAACAAAACAAACTCATTGATGGTCTTCTGATATAAGACATTTCCTAAACCTCTCAGTTGCCTCCATTCCAGTTTGAGTACACCTCTCTGAGTAGCCAGTATACGATGTGATTACTGCTGTCACCAGTAATCTCTCCAGCACTATCACTACCACTTTTTACTGAAAATATCTTGTTTGATATACCCTAAATCAGATTAATTGGTTTTACTGACATATCACATTAATGACTCACACTTAACATAAGATCAATAAGCACATCTGAATTCTTATCCTTCTATGTTGCATCCTATGCTGAACCCATCACTTTATAGCTTACTGTAATTTGAAAAGTATTTTATGGTTTATTTTAATCTGAAAAATACATTTATACAAATAAGACCCATAAGGTATGTGAAAGATGAGACATTAGCTTAGAATATGCATTGGTATTTGCCAAACAGCTTACGTACAGTTTTATATGAATATATATATGTATATCCACATATTATTATGTATTTTCTTATGTATAAAACTAGTTCTATAGTTTGTCATTACTCTTATTATTATTTATGTAATTAAATGCATCCTTCATACAGCTCCTCTCTCTAACCTACCACACATTCCTGTAAAATCATATCTCCTGCTTGACAAGATAATATATTGCTGTCACCACACTGAATATTAGTATAATTCTGATTTTAGTTTACTAAAATGACAAATGCACCTACTTTATAGCTGCTTTGGACTATAAAACATTTTGAAAGTTATTTTGCCACTGAATCAGTACTGAAGGAGATATGCAGTAAGATTTGGTATTTAATATGTGAGGTGGTTTTGCCCCTTTTCTGTTGTGGGAAATTTGGTTATAAATTTTTCATGACATAGTTCTTTTGTCTGTCAGCACCTTTTACTTTGGGAAAAAAATCTTCTTGACAGCCACTTTGAGCCTGCTCCTCCAGAGTTTTTACTCGTCACAGTAAAAAAGTTTAGGTATAATAAAAAAAAAAAAAAAAAAGGATGAAATATGGACAAAAAAAAGAGAATTTAAGAAAATACTCCCCCCCTTAGTTGTTTTTAAAAAGTGCTGGATTTATCTGTCTTCACATAAAATGAAATGAGGAAAAGTTTTATGGTTCAGGAAGAAATCAGAAGACAATGTTTGTAGCTGCAGGCCAGAGGCTCCAGGATTCTCTGCATTCCACATTGTACCCAGGATTTAAATCTTTTCTGTTGGAGGAAGCAAACTGAGAAATAGTAAGGCTTTACCCCATTACAGAGAGATACCTGTGCTTAATCTTATGAATTGTGAAAACTTGTGATCTTTTAAAAGCAGAGCCTTTTCTGGTACAGATACTCTGGGTGCACAGAGATGGTCACACATCAAAACCAAGCTTACCCTTCAGGGTTAACTGGTATGTATTGCACCACCACCATTGTCAAGAAAATTAATGCAATGCTAGCTTGTCTCTGTACGTATGCAACAGGCTTGGTATAAGTAATTCTATTACTTATACCAAAAGAGAGAAAGAAATATGCAGTTCAGTGCTGTATGTAAAAAAATGTAACTACAGACATAGCTGTATGGAAGTATTCAGCTATGCTGGTCTTTAGACTGTAAGTAAGTTTCCTCAGAACACACTACAAAAGACTCCGCTTTCAGTGCTAACAGACCAAGAAAAAAGCAAGGTCATCTATTATCTTAGATGTAAGTAGGGGGGGATTTAAGTGCACACGCGTTGCATTGCATCTCTGAAAGGTGGACAGTACCTCGTGAGAAAACAAGGCTTGCATTTTCCAGACAGTCCATAACAACTTCTTTTGTTTAATCTAGGGTGAATGGTTATTGACTGTTGTCTCTTGACAACTTGCCTGACTGCCATTCCAAGGAAGTGAGTACCTCCGTCCTCCCGAGGACATCAAAACAAGGCAAACATGACAGCCTGGGTGCAGATCAATGCCACAGAGAAAGTTGTTTTCTTTCCTCCAGAGCAGTGCCATCAGCAACCCTGTCATATTTCGCAACACAAGAAATTCCAGTTTCAGAGTTAATTTGAGGAGAAGGATGAGTTTTCCGGGGGGGGGGGGGTGGAACCACAACAACAACAAACACCCACACGTGCACTTTTTAATAACTTCCATTAGACAAGCCACAAACGTAAAACAATGCATGAAACTCAAATTCAAAAAGACCCCTTTTTCAAATTCTGAATGTAGCTCACACCTGGCAACAACTGGTCTCCAGCTTATTGATTACAGAATTCATTGCATGTATCCAATTTTCGCTTCATACAGTTTAAACCTTTTTAAACAAAAAGTTACTTGCCAGCATGGCTACAGAACATAAATTATGTCATATAAAACATAAATAAACTAGCAAAAAAATCTGGATATCCAAAGTGCAAAGCTAAAAGGAAATAGTTTTACACATTTCATTAGAGTTTTACACATTTCATTAGACCTTGTAAGAGAGACCTAACTCTTTCTCCTCCTCAGAACTTGGACTTTTGTCATTTTGCATGAAATTATTTTTTTTTTCACAAGTGATGATTTTCCTATTTGAGTTACTTTCTGTAGTCATCATTCCTTGCCTGCAGTCCTTTCTTCACTGTATGAATCCTTGAACATTGTTTCCTTCCTTGTCATCATCAGCCAAATCTCTCAAAAATCACTTTCAGTTTCTATAAAAATGAACTGTCTGTATAATCTGTTCTTAATCAAAAATGTAGATAAGGATAGAGAATTGCTGGGAAAACACCAGTGTTTTAGGTTACCTTCCTGCAACAAGCATCACCGGAGAAAGAGAATTAATCACAAGTCAGAGTAACTCTGAGAAATTCAAATGGTCAGGCAAAATATAATTAGCCCAACAAAAATTGTGACTATTTCAGAGGCTTCTGTAGTCTACAGTGAAAGTCCACATGGACAATAAACCAACCAGATATTAGAGCAATGAGTAATGATTTTTTAATTCTTATACTTCTTCCTCATTTTATCCCATTGACCATGGTCACTCAACCATGAAGATGAACAACAATGAAATTCCCAGTTTCATGGGAATTTCTGATAGTTTTGGGGGCCTGGAGAGTTCTGAAAAATAGAACAAACACAATAAAATTCAAAATTTCATTTGAAATTATGATTTTTTTTTTTGGTGGATATATGATTTTTGGTGGACATTGTTTTATAACATCAGCACATTCTGTTCTACCCTTGGAGCATTAACAAAACACATAATTTGAAAAAGAAAAAAACAACTCAGTAAAATATGACAGATTTTGAGAGTTTTATTCTTTTTGCATTAAAACAAAGACAAGAATTTTCCTTAAAATTTTGACCACAATTCCTTTAGCTAGTTATAGTTTCCATGCCGTCAGAGAAAACTTTTTTGGAAAAATTTCTGTTACATCATTGAAAAGGGAATGATTCTACTCTTACGACTAGGAAGATGTCACACGTTGCCTTCACCTAATCATTGATGACTGAGAAAGAATGAGAAGGATGGTTCAGCTGCAGGATGATGTTGGCTGCTTCCTCATTCTGAAAGGAATGTAAATAGATATGCTGAACCATGCAATCTCAAGTTTAAAAACTGTATATGAAACAAAAACTCTCATCTTTCTCCTACTGTGTATTTTATAAGACTGATTATGAACTTTGCCTTCTGATCTTGGATGTCATCTTCACAAGGCTGGATATAAGATTCTGGAATCCCTTCCTTGTGGAAAAGGAATGGAATTTGATATTAATTAGAAACCTAATTTTCTCTGTGTGGGTTTTCATAGCTCTTTGTAGGACACTTTTTCTTTTTGGTCAATAATACTATGACATTAATATTTACTATTTTAGAGTTTTCTTTACCTTTTACTGTCCTACTCATTTATTATCTCTGCTTCTATGTGCCTACAGAAAACTATCAAAGTGATTTCATATTTCCAAACTGGGGATTTTTTCTAGTTTGAGGAGGAAATTAGGGTAAGAAGACAATTATTTCCTTCTCAGGTTCAGCATTATGCAATACAGATGTGTTTCTAACACAAACATTGATCTTTAGTGGGTTTTTATTATCAAAGGTATGCAGCATGATTTCCTAAATGTAATCAATCTCAAACAACTACTGAACCCCAACAAAGACTTCCATTAATATCACAATTACATTTCAATGACAATGATCCCCATAAATTACATGTGTTTAGCAACAAGAATTTTTTTATTCCTTGCACATAGAAATTTCTTCTGATCATATGATTATATGATCATATAAAAAAAAACCCAAAGAAGTTAGCATTCCAAATTATGGCAAGCACATCCGTGTTGTCATCTTGTTATAAACTGAATGATATCTCTTCTGTACTCGGTCTGTCACCATCTTACTAAACCCTTCAGCCGGATAGGAATAAATTCATATACTGAAACAGAAATTATGGTCAGCAATAAGCTCCAGCTCATGGTTTTATCACCACTGAAATGAGGAGCAATACCTTGATGAAATCAGCATTTTAGTAAGTGAGAGACTAACTATTTTCACAGAAGATGCTTTGCATTTCTGGAATTGTCTGTTTTCCCTGCCTAAAACCTAGCCAAGAATTAACACACTCAGCTCTAACACCACAAACAAAGCCAGCCACTCACCACCTTCCCTCCTCAGCACAAAGCACTCTTCAGTCAGAGGTGAAAGTAAACTCCTGCAGAGCAAATCTTGTCTATCCCAAGACTACTCCATTTTCCCCCATCCCAGTTACTTCTGTAGGTAACTATTAAAGGCTCTAACAAGTCTTGCTGTGTGAATCATTACTCCATTTTGTCATCAGACTGTCATACTTTTAAATTTGCAGGTAATATGTGTGTTAGGTCTATAAAAAATATCTGAAAGTTTGATAGGTTGAACTGATACAGAAACTCAGCAGATAAAAAACTAATGGTCTTACTAAAAAGCATATTAAAAACAGAACAAATAACTGAAATAAGGGGATTTTTTTCTTTGCTTTTACTTCTCTCCCTAAAAGACATTTCTCCTCTGCTAGGCATAACAAGCAACTCCATAGTTATTACATGGAAATAAAAAACCCAGTACTTTAAAGACAAAAAAATCATTCTTTAACAGTTCTGGTTTTCATTACCTTAGGCTGTACTAATATGGAATCAGGTGCAGTTCAGCAGTTGTAGCACACATAAAATTACAGCAAATCATGCCTGTCTCTAAATCTCCCTAGCTTACATTTTTGGGAGGATATCTTCCAAAAACACCATGCCTTACAATACCATTCATTTCTGCAGACCCAGCACACCTTTTGTTTTGGTAAAGAAAACATTACATTGAGAAAATTCTGCCCCTTAAGTGAAATGGAAGCTGCACCTTTAAATCATGAAAAAGTTTGCCTATTCCTTGTGGGGGTTGAGGTTTTTTTATGGGTTGCTCAGGATGGCATCATGTGTCTAAGTGAGAAAACTAGAAGGGAGACAACTGGGGAAGACTTATTAGTGAACTGAGTTCTCTGGAGTAAAAATAATTTCTCCTTATTCAATTTTTCCAGTGCTCTGGCATGTTTATTTTCCCTAGTTTTTGTCACAAGTCTTCAAATAAATCAGTAGAGTCTTGCCTTTCTTGTCAGGCTTTTTTTATAAAATTAAACACATTCAGTGCTGCTTGCAAGGTTTTCCCCTCCACAAGACACAAACCCTTGTGCACACACACACATGACAGCCTCTTGCTACTAGACAGAGATAAATTCCTGACCACTGTGATCATCAGACACTAAGCCAAACTCATCTTCTTTTCTTTTCTTTCCTTTTTTTTTAACCCCACTCTGTTATTCATAGAGACCACAGGTGAACCAAGAGAAAATTATTACAGTGTGATGACTGCTGAAATGATAGAAGGTAAAGAAGATGGATTATCACGGTGCTGACATGATTTGTATGGATTTCCAAAATTAAGCTGTTCACTTAAAGTGACCGTCTTCTTTGCACCCACGATATTGCAGCTGCCCTAGTAATAACCTTCATCTGCACTTGTGAGCCAAGTGAGCAGAGCACGTTTCCCATTACCTGTCAAGCGAGTATGTAGAGTTCTTCTGGCCCCGCAGTAATAGCAGGGCTGCTGGTGAACAGAGTAATAAACACCTACTGAGAGGGATGTAGCGTGAAAAGATCTCATCACCTGCCATTAGCACGCTGATGAATAATGCAGCATTTTTGGTGGCAGATGTCAGGGGTGGGAGGAAGAATCACTTCTGTAAATGCTCTGGTGAGCACTTCAGCACAAAGTGAGAGGTGATAGCAACAGATGCATGTGACAAAATTACTCTTGCTATTGTGTTTTAAAAGAAATGGGAACATTTACTTTACAAATAGCTGGCAGGCTTTCTCTCTCTCTCTCTCCCTTCCCATTTCCCCTCCCCCCCCTTCTCTCCCTCCACCTTTTTTGTTCCCTCAGAGTCAAAAGATGCTGCAAACTATCAAACTAATTCACATATTGCTAAGCACTAAGCTCCTAAATTTAACACTGTGTAAGGGGCAGTGGGACTTGGCAGTCCAAGCAGTTAAGCACTTTTTCTTGTGGACCCAAACTGGCAAATAAATTGAATAGGTAAGACTGGAAAAAATAATAATAAAAATTATTCTATTTAAATTCGCTTCCCAGTGTACATTTCTTTCCTCTCTTTCAAAAAAATCTTACAAGCCACTGTAGAAATGACAGTGCCAAATGAAGTGACAATTCCTGAATTTCAGGCAATTAAGTTGCTCAGAGGCTCTGGCACCATTTAAAAAGGTCTCAATTTAATGTTAACATTATCAAGAAACCACCTATTACTCCTCCCATTTCACTCACCCCTTTTGCTGCTGTAAATAAGGCAAAGAATTGACATAGCAGTAGCACAACTAGTTAAGCATTGAAATCCCTCTCAGGTAATCTAAATCAGCACAGGTATTGCTAATTGTTCACAATTTTTTTTTCACTTGAGGAAAACCACACACCCAGACCAAGTCCTTGTTAATGTCAAAGGGTTTTGCATGATGGGATAGTAAAGGACCTCCAAGCTGCTACAACAATTTAATACCGTGTACCTACAAGCATAGGTCTCAGAGAGCACTCAGTTGAACTTTATATAAGTTCTATTCCATTGCTTTTTTGTAGAGAGTACCTCAGCGCTAGATATGAATGAGGCTCAAAATCTGTCATATCTGACACCTACATATACTGGGGGGGAAAAGTATGAATTCATAACCAGTAATAATATTATATGATTGAAATATTATTCTTGGCACATGCTGTCTTCTCATCTGACGAATCACAGATTCCAGTGGTTTAAGGTAACCAGTCCCAAAACAGAAATGTTTTCTGATTGTAATAGATATACTGTATTAAAATTTGTGTATCAAAAATTGTGTGTATTAAACTTTGCAGTGGGATGTAAAAACCCTGAATTCCTGAAAACAATTCCAGGGCATCTCTTTACATTCCACAGTCTTTTCTTAGTCAAAAGGTGTTACCTCGACATCTGCCGGAAAGATAACGGGGAAACGGCCCATTAATCACGGGCTGACCACATCTTCACAGTTAATCAGAAGATCTGATATCAATCTGGGTGGAGATCAGCAGAAGCCTCCCAACAGAAGATACAAAGACTCTTCTTTCGGACTTTCATTCAATTCCTAAGGAAGCCCTTTCAAACATCCCTCACGGGGTGTGGGACATTTCAATGATTGTATTATTTGTATGATGCCATGTTCTTTGGGCGAATCCACGTTCTTTGTGATAGTCTTGCTTTCGCCTCAGGGCAGAAAAATGGTATAAAAGACCTACCCTGAGACCCCGAATCTGTGGGCAGTACTCCGGAGAAACACCCTTTGCTGCTCCTGGATTGTCCACCCAACATTCAATCGATGTTGTCCTGATTTATCGTGGCGTTTTCCAAAATTGCTTTTCAAATTTGTTAAATAAATCTTTGATTTTGGAAATTGGCTCTGATCATTTATAACACTGATTATCTTCAGACTTCCGTTTTCAGTGGTATTTTGAGCCAAACAGCTCTTTTTCGTCAATTGCTGCCACTTGGCACAGCAACTCACCAACATTAAAGGTCCTGGGTTACAGGATGCCACAAACTGTGAAATTTTATTACAGGAAAGGCTTGAGCTCCTGAACACCTGCAGTCAATAAGAGCTGGATATACAACAACCGTCATGTGTTTGATGCCTGAAGGACAGCTGAGAAGAAAAAAGAAGAACTGTTGCTTCTACCAGAGGATGGTAATGCTTAAAAACTATTACAAATGATTAGCCAAATCCATGAAATAAAACATTAATAAAAATTTATTAAGAATTTACAAATAGAAAAACCCCAATAAAACCACAACCAAAGTACAGTTCCGATCCCAGGAATTGGCACTGGGTGAACCACAGATCCTGCCCCCTATGGCACAGAATCCCTATCTGGTTTACAAATTCAGAGTGTGCAGGGCCTGTTTTTATACAGTTTTGGGGCTTGTGCAACCGATTACTTCATTGGTTCTTTGTGTATATGGTCCCTGATTCATATTCGTCTGGTTTCTTTCCTGGTTGCAAGTTCAGTGAATAGTCTTTCCAGGGAGACATAAGCTTATGTCTGTGTTTACTGGAACCAGGCATTGAGATGTATGTCCTTGATGAGAATTGGGATGATGGATATGGGGTGCTGAGCGCTCAGCCAATGATCACTGATGACGGTGCTCAGCTCCATCACCCATGGGTGGCACTCTCCTTTCTTTCCAAGATGGGTGATTATCTGCTTCTCAGCAGAGGAATGTCTTCCAAAAACCCCGCATTCTTTAGGTTTAAGAATGTGATGTAAATATTAGGGTAAAACACAAACTAACTCTCAAATATCTAACACACAGGCTTATAAAGTATATAAAAAAGAAAACATGAATTAATTTCAAAACATTTACCACAAAAACCTTATTGTAACAGGTGAGTCACAGGATGGCATAGATGTTGTCATTGCTCAGAACAGTCTTGTTCTTATGCAGGTGAACTGCACAAGCCAGAAAAGTAAAAATTATGTCCATAGTCCTTGTTACAAATGATAAGCCAAATCCGTGAATTAAAAAAATTAATAACAAATTAATTAACAAAAACAAAAAAAATCAAGACTTTGAGAAATAGAAAAACCCTGATAAAACCACAACCAAAGCGTAGTTCCGAACCCGGGAAACAGCAGTGGGTGAACCACAGATCCTGCCCCCTGTGGCACAGAATCCCCCTTTGGTTCACAAATTCGGGGAGTGCAGGGTCCATTTTTGTACAGTTCCTGGGCTTGTGCAACTGATTACGTCATTGGCTCTTTCGTGTGTATGGTCTTGGATTCATACTCATCTGGTTTCTTTTCTGGATGCGATTTTGGTGAATAGTTTTTCCTGGGAGACATTAACCTATGTCTGGGTTTGCAGGAACCAGGCATTGAGATGTATGTCCTTGATGAGATTGGGATGATGGGTATGGGGTGCTGAGCGCTGGGCCGATGGCCGGTGATGGCGGGGCTTGGCCCCATCTCCCATGGGTGGCACCCTCTTTTCTTTTGGTGGTGGGTGATTCTGTTTCTCAGCAGAGGAACGTCTTCCTGGAACCCCGCATTCCTTAGGCTTAAGAACATTATACAGTAACATGCAAACTAACTCTCAGACTACAGTTATTTAGGTTTTATACCATGTTATTAAAAGAAAACACAAATTAATCCTACAATATTTATCAAAGTCCTTGTTTCTGCCCTTCTGCAAGCCATGCATATACTTATATTCTCCTATTTTCCAGTTAGTTCCTGAGAGGCTAGGAAAGGCTACTGGACCATATGAGCTGGGAATTAAAGAGCCCTGAAGGGGTGAAAAAAATGCCTCCATTGTTAAACAGGATCCTGGAAAACATACTGCAGGACAGAATCTGTCTTCTGGTCACATTTTGGCTAAGTTGTTATTGCCTAAGTTCTTCTGCCATTCCCTGTTCATACACATTTCAAAGGTCAGTGCTCTCCTGTTTGCCGGGGCTGTGTCAGAAAGACAGAGTGAGACTTAGACAAGGATGCAACACTTCAGCAAAACAAAACCTGTGAGACGAGCAACGCAATGTGGAACTTCCTTCAAATGATAAAAATGCCATTATCAGAAGCAGAGTAGGCAGAGCATATATCCCAAAAGAAACAGAATGTTCTTTAAGAAGGAAGGCATATAAACAACTTAAAGCAGGGAAAATCAAGACAAGGAAAATTCTCATAAAAATCCCATATCAAGACAGTTCTTATTCGCACAGTGTTATTTTGAACTGTGATTTAAAGACTGGGTAGAATTGAGAGGAGCAGAGACAGTTACAAATAAATCTGGCACACTGGAACTGTGCCTGCTAACACAGAAAGTTTCAAAGGATGGGTATAAACAACACGAGTTTACCTTGGAGAAGAATCATGAATAATCTGGAAAAAAAGATCACACCTCTTCGCCCTCACCACTCAGCCTATTTATCTGGAAAATTTATGCCAAACCCAAGAAATGAACCCAATTTGGTTTGTTTGGCATTTCTCTTTTCAGTAGGTCACTTTATATGGAAAAAAAGTGTTGTAAACAATAAGCTTTTAACTGATGCAGATAATAAATGAAAAGCTACAGGAATGAAAAGACCTCTTGGAGGTTTAGGTTTGAGTCCCCTGCAGATAATCCTTGGATTAGCTAAGATTTTTCTTTTCAATCTTGAAATGAAAAAGAAATACAGTAAATTGTAAAACAAATGCTATTATAAAAAGAAAAGTAATGGTTTCATATGGTCTCTTTTTCTATAGGGGATCAGCTTGACATTTTCTAAAAGTAGAGGGTTTGCTGTTTAGGTAATTATATACCCGCCTGGAAAACTGCTGTATTATAATATTTCTTTTTTTTTTTCTCATAATTTCATAGCTTTTTAAGAAGAAAATACACCTCACCTACCTTCTAAACTTGTAACTCTACATTACTACACTTACAGTTAGATAAACTTCCAAACAGGTGGTGTTCCCAGAAGTTTTGTAAATATCACAAGAATCCAGAAGAAAAGACATTAAAAACTAAAAAAGTTTGATAAAAAGCAACATTTGCCATGTGTTTTGTGCCCTACTATTATTCCCACCAATATGTAAGTCTAAAAAGGACCACCTATTACTGTAGTGATGTATCTAAAAAAATCTCAAGTTGCCTGTAATAATCTCCATTATGTATAATGACCATTTTGATAATAGTCTTTAGAAGAGGTAATGGCCCTGCTGAATGGTTATTACCTGTCTGTTCATGCTGGAAGCAAGATGCAGAAGCCAAAGGGGACAGTGAAATGGTCCTTGTAGCGCAGACTGAAGGAATAAGAAATATTAAACAGAATGCAAGAAACAGACAAGCAAGCACCTTTGCTTGTAAAACTGTCTGCAGTGATGCAGCAAGCTGTTGTGAATTTTGTGAAATAATAGAGGTATAAAATTGTAATTAATAATAATAATAATAATAAGCAAACTATCACTGTGAGAGCTATTTGAATTTTAAGAGTCACAATCTCTGCTAGAAAATAAAATATTACCTGAATATTAAATACAATTTGATTCATTATTGAATGTTTAATATTACTATACTCCAATTATATACCATGTATCACTTTAGTCCAGAGAAGCCTCTCCACAAATCAAGGGTGAAAAGTGTTTACATCTTCCATACAACTACTCAAAAAATGTCCCTATATACAAAAATATGGGGTTATAAACACGGCAAATAAGTCACATCAGAACTGTAAGGACTACAAACTGGCTTTTAAAACAGACAGAATTTTCTTGTAAATGAAGCATAGACAATTTACTGCCAAAAAAACCTCAGGACATCAACAGTTTATGACAATTTATGTCACTTCTGCCTAGCCAACTCCAGAAGTTAATTCTTAATTCATATCCATTAAAAAAGTAAGTTCTTCGAAGCACAGATTGCCTTAAAACCTGCACAGTGTTAAATGAAATCTGGGCCTGATTTCAGTTGTGACCTCTGGGATTTATCATAGAATAAACATGTTTGTAACAAATAAATGCTGACTTATGAAATTATTAAATATTATTCTGGTGTCTTCCTTAGAAGTACACTGAAATATTATTTCACTCAATAAGATAGGGTTAAGAACACAGAAATAAAAACAAACATTCTGTCCTTGAAACTAAAGGAGACAATTGAGAGAATTTCAGTTTAACCTAAAGAAAGATAAAGTCTTGGTTCAAAATGCAGGCTACCATGACTTCTGCATGGTCCGTTCCATGTAGATTGAACAATACTACTGAATTATGGTATTTCAGGAACACAGTGCATGGATGTGGTTTAAGTCTTTAGGTGTATTACATTTTTCCTAAAACTTATTCTGTTTTTATCCCTCATAAACTCTGCATGTAACAGCAAAATCTGAGCATTCAGAAAGAGAAATCTCAGCTAGTTCTGTGATTACTTGATAAAAGGAATGCCTTTAGCAGAGATTCCTTTTGTCAACAGCCTATTGGGTGCAGGGAAACCCAGAAGTCTCAGTAAGAAAGCTCATACACCATTAACCTTTTATTGCTTCCTTCTCGAGGTTGTTCAGGAAGGGGTGAAGGAATAACAGCTGCATGCAAGCCTCTGGTGTCTTATTGTACTTGTGCACTGAATGGAGACACTCCATCACTCAAGAAAAAGGACTTACTAGAGCAGACCAGTAGGCACTGGCAACCCTGGATCCAGGTCCCCTTTCTGGATTGGTTCATATTGTGACTTGAAATGAAAAGGTTGGTCTGGAGGGATAGTGATGATATCTCCTGCCTTGCTTTTCTCCATTTTTACTACATTAACCTGCTATCACTAACAAAAGAAACAGGGCAAATTACAATCAAGATTTAACATGTAACAGACATTTCATTTACTATTACAGACAATAATATAGAGTAATTTCCTCCATCCTCTCCTCCCATTCTGCCTCCTTTTCTGGTCCTAAATTGGATTCCAAAGGTCATCTATCACTCAAAATAATTTCCCTCATTGCAGTTCTACAAGATACTCATCTTAGGAGGAGTATTTCTTCTTTCTTGCTGCCTGTGTGAAAGAACATTTTCAGTCTTGTCTCTTTACTTGACCAATTTGCCCTTTGCCTGAGAAGTCCCTAAACATTGAATGTACCTAAAAAAGTTATTCAGGACATCTTAAAATGTTGATTAATTGAAGAGGTCTGAATTTTCATATTCTGAAAACACAGTTGAAACCCTGTATCATGAGGGGATGTATAAAGGAATAACAATGATAAAAATAACAAAATAACATATACCCAATAAGGCCATCCAGAACAAGAAAATGCTTTAAGGAGAACATTTCTATCAGAAACAGCAAACAGCATGCACCAGGATGAGAAAAGGGAACCACCGTGACTTTTCTTCAATTTGCACTTGCTTGTCATTTAATTAAAATTTAATGATAGATACTATGCTACTGGTCCTCAGTAAGACACAAAAACAAATGTTTAGGTAGTGTCTGAAATCTCTAACACTTAAGAACACAGGTGACTACACACAAGCACAACACAAGAAAATGAAAATGTAAAAAACCAATTTGAAATGGTACAGAGTTGGACATAATTAAAGCCACTAAATAGAAAATTTAATTCCTGTTAGGAGCACCAAAAGTCAAAATAACTTTTTCTCACAGAAAAAATTCCAAGGAAATATAGAGGGAAGATGCAATGTGGAACAGCCTTAATAAGTTCCTGGTAGTCTGCATCTCATCTGGAAAGAGGTTTTCGCAGAAGTAATAGACATTGTTTCAGGACAAAATACAAGACAATATGGAATTACAGAAAACTGACTTTCATTTGCTTCCTTGTCACTATAGATTGTGAACTGCTCAGGCTTTTTCTAATTAAATTCGGCAGTATATGACACACATGTGAAAATTCAATTATATTTCTCTTCTGGATGATGGAGTTTGGCTTGTATCTAAACTTTCTTAACTTCTCTAAACTCTTTGCCTTTATAATAGCCTCCAGCATTTAATTCTACTGGGCAATTAGGTATTTCCTGAAGAAAAAAAAGTATAATTTATAAATATGACAATTATATGTCTGTAATTCAATTCTTCTTTTGATATTAATAATCAAGCTATCTCAGATATCCCGTCAAATGGAAGCATCCTTGCGGAGAATACAAAACCTTTACAAATGTCTTTTCAAACTATCATCTAATCTGAAAGAAAAATAAAGCTGTGATAATTTCAAAAAGATAAGGTTATAAGAAAGCTCATAATAACTAAATAAATAAATAGACAGATTACTTCTATATTATGCAAGGAAGAGTGAAAATAAAATTATTTTAAACTCCTTCTTTCAGTACATTAAAGCTGAAGACAGAAATGTTAAAATTTTGCTTGGAAATGTTATGTAACAAAGAGACAACACCAGATTCTTTTTTGCTACTCATTAATGAGAATTTTGCTTTCAAAAATCGCAGACAAAAAAAGAAATTTCATATTAGACTTTTCTCTTTTTTTTTTCCTTTTTTGAAACAATTTTTTTTGAGGAAAAGGAAGATGTCTCAACAACATTTTCTGCTTATACAGTTTCTGAGCTGACCTTCCCAAGTACTTTGTAGGCTCAGGTTCATATCCTAGCCACAGACCTTGTTGGACAGGTTGTATTTAGCCTTATGGTTTAGCCATTTGTAACACTGCAGTCGTGCTCTGCTGTTTTGCAGAATTCTCAACCCTGCAGGACTGCAGTGTCCCCCTGTGCTGTAAGAACAGCAGCCAGACACCTGCCATCTCCAAGGCACTTCAAGATTCTCAAGGTTTCCCAGTTACCTATGCAGCATAGGAATTTCTTAGCCAGGTGTGCCGGAGAGAAAGCCAGCTCTGGGAAGGGAAAATAGGGCACAGCAAGGCTGGGTGACCCCACGTGCTGCCCCATAAGGTCTACATTGCACAGGTTCACCTTTCTTACTCTACTGGCTTCGTCCATAGACCATTACATGCACCAGCGCCAAGACATAATTAGGAGGCATCATCTCAGTGCTTAAGGAACTCTGAACTTTTCACACTCTGTATTTTTCACAGCTGAAAACAACGGATTATAATCAGTCAGCAAAGAGCTGAATGTTCCAGAAACACATTTGTTTCAAACATTTAGTATATGAGTCAGACACAAGCTGACAGGATGGCCTGCTCAAGGATCTGTCCCTCCACTCTTGCCACTGATTGCTATTTATGTATTTTCCCATTTATGGAACTATTCTTTGAGGTAGGTTCGTGATGAACAAATATTAAAAACTGCCTAATCACAGAATAGTTGAGATTGGAAGGGATCTCTGGAGGTCAACTGGATCACCACCTTGCTCAAGTAGGACTGCTTCATCGGTTGCCCAGGACTATATGCAGAGGACTTTTGAACAACTTCAAATTAATGGGTACCAAAATAGGCAGACTTTATATTCTTGTAGAACATGGGGGTTCTGAAGGACACAGGAAGGAATAACATGATTTCTTTTATATGGCTATAACATCATATGTGGCTGTGCTTGTAAAACATATCAAAGAATTCCAAAGAGTTCCTAAGCAGCTAATGAAGCAATCAAACCACCTTCTCTGCAAAATTTAAAAACAGCTTAGAGAACAATGTGATCTCTGTTCATTTTGCCTGGAGCAGAAGACATGTAGCACCCACAAAAGAATCAGAAGCCTCGGGGAAGGGAAGGGAAGGGAAGGGAAGGGAAGGGAAGGGAAGGGAAGGGAAGGGAAGGGAAGGGAAGGGAAGGGAAGGGAAGGGAAGGGAAGGGAAGGGAAGGGAAGGGAAGGGAAGGGAAGGGAAGGGAAGGGAAGGGAAGGGAAGGGAAGGGAAGGGAAGGGAAGGGAAGGGAAGGGAAGGGAAGGGAAGGGAAGGGAAGGGAAGGGAAGGGAAGGGAAGGGAAGGGAAGGGAAGGGAAGGGAAGGGAAGGGAAGGGAAGGGAAGGGAAGGGAAGGGAAGGGAAGGGAAGGGAAGGGAAGGGAAGGGAAGGGAAGGGAAGGGAAGGGAAGGGAAGGGAAGGGAAGGGAAGGGAAGGGAAGGGCACAATAGACTATTAATTAACACACAGAATAGGCTAAATACCCTAAATAGATATATTTAAACTTATCCATTTTGGATTACAATAAATATAAACATTAAAAATGTAATTATAATTACTTGTAATTCATGTGAATTTTAAATTATATCTGAAGTGCATGAGTAAAAGAAATACACGTTGATAAAGTCAGAGATTATCGTGTAGAGTCATACTTGATTCTTACAAATAAGTGTCAACCATTTATTCTGTGAAAAGGGCATTATCTGTTCTCTCAATTAGTCAAATACATTTATTTCAGACCTTGGTAAAATGATTTTAAAGTCTTACTGAAATCAGAAAACAAGTAATAACAAAAAAATTTTGAAATGGTAGTTCTGTGTTCAATAATATCATTCTTATTTTCATTTTCCTTTTCTCACTCTTTTTAAATCCCAGATCATAAAAGCTTTTTAATTCAGTCTGATCTATATAATACATGAGCTTGTCTTTTTTCTACTTTTTTGGCAGCAACAAAGAATTACTGTAATGAAATAATTTCTCACTGGCATGGTGCCCAGGAAACTTGTGGAACCATTGTGGCTGGTTTACATTCATTTCTCACAACAGAAATTTGAGTACAAAGCTCTGGGATGATAATTTATTTCTCCTACAGTTTTATGATATTTCAATAGCCTGAAATATCCTACTTGATGGCTACTTACATCATTATGGGTCTGCCATAAATGATGCAAACTGTCATAAAACATGGGGAAAGCCTTAAATCACATCTTTATCTAGTTTTGTCACTGATGACTTTTGGGTTTGTTCATGGTGATTCTATTCATTTAGCTGCAGAAAAGCACCCTCTTCTTATCAGATATTTCTAGACAAGATATTTGAGGTTTCTGCTGCCTATTAAATGGGACAAAGAAACAGAATTTTTTTCCAGTGCACTGAGCACCAGCTCAGGAATAAAAACAAAAAACCCTACATGGATTTTGATGTTGCATACTATCAGATAAAGAGAACCACATACAGGTTTTTTGGGTATTTTTTCCCTCTCTGTGGAATCCCCACTACAGCCAGATTAACAACCCTAATCCTTATTACTATAACTTTTACTATAGCTTCAGAAAAGGGACTGCAGAAAAGGAAGAAGTAGGTCCAATACAAATGCAGTTACCTGAGAGTGTCCCCAGTAATACTGAGAGTGAAATTAGAGCAAACATGGGTAACTAGTACAGCACCAGTAATGTAACCACCCCTTACAAGGAGAAATACTAGCTAGCAAATAGCACAAATATTCTGACTTACAACAAGGAAGTTACACAACCTTGTGATGACACTTTCATCTAAACTGAATACTCTCCATAACAGCAGAGCTCCAACATTCTGAGCTACACAGTCTGGAGTGAACATGCAGTAACTTCCTTGAAATCCACAAGACTGTCCAGGTTTATGACAGTATAGTGGAGACAAGGATCTGGCCCAGTATTTTGGCAGAGGTTCTAAATATCTCCTCTGAAACCATGCCTGGACATAAAAAAAATATATCTCTCAGGAAAAGATACAAATTTGAAAGCTTGTTCCAATGCTCAAGTGTATGTAGTTGTTATAGGGTGTCCAAATAATTTACTAGCTTTCTTTTTTTATCTTCAGACATAAAAATAGTTTGGGCACGTTCACAAGATTAACTTAGTACAGTTTAGCATCATTCTTAAAAATGCCTGTCAATTGTCTTCAGTCTAAATAAGTTTGCCAGTTATGGTGTACTTAAAGCAGTGTCCAATGAAAAAGTTATTTAATGAAAGAAAGCACTGAGATACTAACGATTATCAGAGAGAAAGTCTAGCTAGATATCTCATCAGTGACGCTCTCTGTTCTTTTCATGATAATACACGACTGTGGGATTGCTGCAGACCATCATAGTATATTTCTACTTCACTATTCAAAGGGTTGTTGACATCCCATTGAGGTCTAGTAATGTTCAGTTCTGTGAGCTGCTAACTAATTTGCCAAAACATCTAATTGTATGAGTCATCAACCCTACTCATTGTACTGATTTGAGCTGTATTTTGCTAAAATCCATGACTGTTAAAACAATGTTAGCTTCAGTTTTACATCAGAGTGAATGCAACGAATTTGTTCTTTGCAAAAAAATACCACGCTTCCCTTTAAGCCTGTGGGCCACGTCACACATGAAACATAATAACAGTTGCAGAATAAACAAAAAAATCATTACCCATCACCAGACTGACAGAGAGAATGAGACCTCTCATTTGCCAGCAAAAACCCATTCAATGATAAAAAATTCATAGTTGTGTCCTTGCATCTTGTGTACACAAATCCACCTTTGTAGGATATGCAGGTTGTAAAATGCTGATTACAGATTTGTAATCATTCATTCATTTTGATCTCCTTGACCATCAACTGTACTGAACCAATTTTGTTTAATAAGTAATTACCAGGAAGACACACTGTGTTTTCAGTCCTTCTTCCTACAAATACCAGACGACATAACCGGAAAGCATTTCAGTGATGGAAACCAGGTGACCTGCTGAAAGCAATGGTCCTCATTTTATTATCATGAACACCGAATAATGTAAATGTAGCAGTGAGTAGGAATCCTTGCATTTCTTAAATATTCTGGGACAAACATAATCAGAACCAAGAGAGACAGACACAATTCCTTCTTCTTCTTTGAATATTTTTTTTCAAAATACCTTTAGCACTGACAGTAGTATACAAGGGAATGTAGCAAAGGAAATATTTTTGTCAGTAGCAGTAGTAGAAATATAAACAGGGGAGTGCTGAAACGTTATCCTACACTGTAGCTCCAAGATATATGCTAGCTTCATTTATGTATCCTGTTTCTATTTCATAGCTTCTTCAGGAGAGAATTACTCACAAAGCAGCCTTGTAAAATTAGGAAAAAGCTCCAGTCAACATCAGCCCTTCTGAAGGATTAGCAAGGATACCCAGGGTAGAGAGTCTCACTCAAAAAGTGTCAAAATTTCAAAAGTGCAGCATGAATTTTTTACATGGGGCAAAAAAACAAACAAACCAACAAACAAACCAAGAAAGAGAATAAGCATTTTAATATGACGCTATCTTTTTCTCATTATACCATTATCAGAGGGGCTTCTAAAAGGAAAAATGCTGTGGTATCTTCCCTGAGAAGACTGAAAGGAAGTGACCAGGAACACTCTAAAACAGATCTCTAAAGATCCCAGATTCAAACTAGAAATGCGCCTTTGGGATCCAACATGAGTGAGAACCCCTGGGGATTGAAAGTCATGTCCCAACGATGTGAAGAGGGAACCTGACACAATGTGGAAGTAGAAGTGAAGTCATCAGACAGGAGCTGTGAAGCAGAATCTGATTTATTGCTAAGGGACAAATATGTTACAGATCATTTCTGGCTTCTCCTGGAGCTTCCAGGAGGGTTGCGTGGTAGATCTTGTCTGACTTGCCCAAAGCAAAGTGGATTTGCGTAACACCAAAGAAGTATGCGTGAGGGCCAGGTGGTAAAAAGGCAATTGCAATGTACACAGTCTTCTTTCCCTATGTGCAATAAATATTCAGATACAGCTTTCAGATGAGCAGAATATGATTTACCATTTTCTGCAGTGGGTTGCTTCCACTACAATTGTAGATGTTCCATCAACAATACAAAACCCTCTTTATAATGCTCCAATTAAAAAAAAAAAAATAGAAGATAACATTTACTTGTATTAGAAACAAGTAGCATCCATCCAGAGTAAAGAAGATATGCTGTTTATATGTTGCTGTCAAAGAATTTTTTTACTGCTGTTCAGAAAAGCAGTGGTGCAACCAAACTATATGAAACATATTTCAAAGACCCAGGTATCACTTATTTTCATGTTTTCTGATTGCTGCAATCTCTGAAGAAAATCATAGAATTATAGAATCATGGAAGGTTTGGGTTGACAGGGAACTTGGAGGTCAACTAGCTCCAAGCCCCTTTCCATGGGTAGGAATACCTTTCACTAGACCTTGCTGCTCAAAACACCATCCAACCTGGCCCTGAACACTTCCAGGGATGGGTCCACAGCTTTTCTGGGCAACTTGTTCCAGTGCCTCATCAACCTTACACTGAAGTTTTTCCTAACCTGTAATCTAAACCTACTCACTTTCAGTCATTCCCCCCCATCCTGTCACTACAAGTCCTTGGAAAACATCTTTATCAATATTCCTGCAGACTCTCTTCAGGCAATGGAAGGCCTCAACTAGGCCACCCAAAGCCTAATCAGAACAATGGTGCTCTTAAATATCAGGCGAATCTAGGACATTTGTTGGAGATAAAGTAAGATAATAACATTAAATCCCAAAATAACTTGTGTGTCTGGTCTGCTTAGCAAGCACTCTGTGAAAACATCTGTCTGTATTTTGCATCACACCGATTAGCTTATTTCTGATTAACAAGCAATAAATAAATATAAAACTATAAATCATCACATCGACAACTGTAATAGTAATGCTAGGGCTGAATCCATACATTAATGGTAGATTACTGCCTCCTTCTTCAATTCTTTTCCCAGACCAACTGAAAAGCATTCTGAATTCAGGAAAGAACTATAAGATACAGGGTAAAAGATATTTGAAAGTAAGGCTTAGAGAGCTGTTGCAAGTACAAAACCTTTCCTGATACTTGTTGCCTCTTTGATTTTCTTTAGCTGACTGAAGACAAGACAGCCAGGAAAACTAAAAGACTTATGAGAGAGAGGAAAATTGTCAGTGTGCATCAAGGGGAGGGCGGGGTGGGTGTGTGTGTCTGTATGTGTGTGTGTGTGCTTGTAATAATCGAGGCTCCATTCCAGTCAGCAGAAACTGAATTCAACCTAAACTCTGAGTATCAGATGATTGTCATAATGATTCCTGCTGCCACTTTGCTCTCCATGGCAAAGCATGCAAATATCTGCAGCTGAGCTGAAATTAGCCCTATCCTGGTGTTCCTCTCTAAATGTTTCCCCGTTATCCCCCTCTTGTCTTGATAGCTAATATAGTTCCTACAGCTGCTATATCATATTAGGTCACAGCAATGAAAACGAATGCCATTTTCTTGATGGTTTATGCAGAATTCTTGTAATTTGGATCAAGTCTCACTAGCCTTTTTCTTTCTTTCTCTCCTTTCTGCCCCTGATATTGAATATATTGGGGTCCTGGCAAGCTGCCATTCTACTGCATATTAGAAATGGTAGAGTTTTTCTCTATCTGATTCTCTAAAATGAGTTCACGAAAAGGTGCAGACCCAGCACATTTGTGGTTTTTCCTATAAATTACTTTAACACTGTGTCCAATCATATATATAATTTCAGATTTTCAATTTCAACTCACTGCTGTGTCAGCACAGACTCCACTGATATGTCTAATGTATTTAGCTTAAAATGAAACGGATGGCATTTCATTACCAGGAAGATAATATTTTTGAATATGTTTGCTGCATAGCAGGATCCATCATTACTCTGCCATTTTATGTTCTGAGTGTGTAATAGCTTTTAAATGCTTTGATGTATTTTATATATATATGTAATATTTTTCTAATATCATGGAGTGGTTTAACTCATTGAACACATTATACAGTCTTAATTGAATGCTTTTAAATATTAGGTAGGGAGGAAAAGCTTAAAAAATTGCCAATATTTTGTTTGAAATTTAATAGACAGTAGTTGAAACACCAAAAAACCCATCTCATTCTCACTCCTTCACATTGCTCCTCAGCTCCCTCTGACACTCAAAACACTTTGAAAGGAAAAAAAGGGGAAAGAAAATCCCACAGTCCCCTGAGACACTCAAGCTGTCAGCATGAAGGTAAGTAATGCAGGAAAACTTGAACGTGCCCAACTGTGAATGACAGAAGCCCTCTTATTGGAAGAAGCTTCTGACAGGCCTGAAATCCTTAATACCTGGTTTCTCAGTCCTTTAACCAAAATCATGGAATTTTAAAACTATTAAGAATTCTTCAGAGTTGGTTGTGGTGGCTTTGGGGTTTTTTTGCTTGCAAGGAGAAGATGTTACTTATGTAAATTAGCATAATATCACAGCTTAATTCTGCCCCAAGAGAACAGCTAAGTATTAAAGGGCATTTCTTGATATTAGCAGCAAATGTTAAACTGAGCCACAGTTACTGGTCCTTGCACTGGATTACTCTTGTGTGCTTGGGATTGCCCTGATCTTGCTCTTAGCCTCATTGAACTTCATGAGTTTCACATGGGTCCCCCTCTCAAGCCTGTCACAGTCCCACTGGATGCCATCCCTGGCTTCCAGCATGTTGACACCACACAGCTTGGTGTTGTCAGCACAGCTGCTGAGGGTGCTCTCCATACCACTATCCCTGTCACCAACAAAGGTGTTAAATAGCTGCAAACCCAATACCAGCCCCTGAGGGGGGTCTCACTACTCACTACTGCTCTCCACTTGGACATTGAGCCATTGACCATAACTCTTTAATTGTGTCTATCCAGTCAATTCCTTATCCAACAAGTGGTCCACCTGCCAAATCCATGTTTTTCCAGTTGAGAGATAAAGAAGTTGCATGGGAAATTGTAAAATGCTTTGCATGGCTCCAAGTAAATGGTGTCAGTTGCTTTTTCCTTATCCAGCAACACTGTAACCCCACCATAGAGAGCCACCACATTTGTCAGGTACAATTTGCTCTTAGTGAAGCCATGTTCACAGTCAATAAGCACCTCCTTATTTTTCATGAGCCTAAGCACAGTTTCTAGGAGGATATGTTTCATTATCTTGCTGGGCACAGAAGTGAGACTGACCAGCCTGTGGATCTTAAGGGTTTTTTCCTTTTTATAAAAATGGGGGTTATCTAGTTCTATGGGAACTTCTCCAGAAAGATGATGTTAAATTAACTACAACTTTCTATATCCTATTTTTTTGCATTATTGTGCTATTTTTGCTTTTAAAACAGCTTTAGTGGCTCATTTTTTTGCAGTAGTTATGTTTGTTCACAAAAACATCTTCTTCCCCAAATGGCCAGTTTAATATTGCAGAAAGCATCATTTTCTCTAAGTTATTTCTGGTGCACTTTTCAGAGAAGAGCAAATGCATTGCTGTCCTTCTTAGAGCAGGGGCAAGGTGCAAATAAGTCAAAGTCAACCTTTACTTAAGGTTCATAGGATTTTGTGTTTCTCAGAAGTACCAAGTGTCTTTTAGTCCTATTGAAAATGGCTGTGTGCCCCTGAAAATCAGGTTAGTCCTTTAGATGTCTAGATATGGAGCTAGGGATTTTTCCTTGCATTTTGTAGCCAAAACCCTAGTCATCAGGAGTAGTTAGGTATCTAAGTTGTATAGAAAAATGAAAGAATTTAAGACTCAAATATTTTGCAAGATCTAGTTTTGGCTATGAGATGCTTAGGAACAGACATTGAGACACAGCATTCAATTTTGCCTCATTTTACTGCTTGCTAAGACAGGCAGAATAGCAGATCTATTTTTAGGAAAAGTGGCATTTTTATATGGACTAACTGATGTAAAATCACTGGCAGAACCGTTTAATATGGGAAAGAATATGTGGAGAAAAATAGGAATTAAAAAAATGCATAATTAATAACACCCAGGAAGAAAAGGCTGAAAATTATAGTAACACATTGTTTGTTGGTCTAGTGGGAATTTGTGCTAAAAAATGAGAATCTGAAAGTAGCTTTATGCTCCTCAGCAGAAGTTATTGGAAAATAAAACACATTATAGGTAAGTCTTTTTTATTTATTCTTGGGGTTTAATTTCTTCTTTTAAGTTTTTCCCTGTGTGACAGACCACAATAACAATTCATATCTAAAATATAGCAGATAACTTTATAAGAGCTCCTTCTCATATCTTCCCAAATAGTTGGATTATCAAGATAATAGGTGAAAACCTCTTTCTTCACCAACCACAACATGCTTTCCCTTTACCATAGTTTTACACAGACTAATTCCTCATCCAGTAAAACTTTGTAAAATAGCTTCCTGAAAGAAATTGCCTGTACATAGATCTTCACACATGTACTAGCAAACAGATCCAGAGAAGTCAATGTGAAAACACACATATTATTCACATGTATACATTTCTCCAACTATTATTTCATGAATGCCCTGCTAATGGTGCTTTGCACTTGTGTTCTGCCTGAAGATCACACATCAGCTGCAATGACAATGTTAGTGCCAAAACATTACAGCAAAGTTTCCAGCTTTGCTAGGTTAGCATACATGAATCATGGAATTGTAAAATCATAAAATCATAGAATGGTTTATATTGGAAAAGACCTCTATGATGATCAAATCGAACCACTAACCCAGCACTCACTGCCAAGCCCACCACTAAACCATGTCCCAAGTACCTGACATGTACCTGTCTTCCAAATACCTCCAGGGATGGTCACTCCACCACTTCCCTGGGCAGAATGTTAGAGTGCTTGGCAAAACTTTTTGGTGAATAACTTTTCCTTGATACCCAATCTAAACCTCTACTGGCTCAACTTGAGACTGATCCCACAAGTGCTATCACTTGTTATGTGGCAGACTTACTGCCACCCCACTACAACTTCTTTCAGGTGGTTCTAGGGAGCATTCTCCCCTGAGCCTCCCTTTCCCCAGGTTAAACACCCACATCTTCCTCAGGCACTCCTCTTAGGACTTGTGCTCTAGAACCTTCACCATCTTCTTTGCCCTTTTCTGGACACGCCCCAGAACCTCAAAGTCTGTAGTGAGTCCTGTCCTGTCCTGAGTCCAGCACCAAAATGTCTGTAGTGAATCTCTGTCCTGTAGTGAGTGACAGGCCCAAAACTGGACATGGGATTTGAGGTGTGGCCTCACCAGTGCTGGGTACAGGTGCACAATCCCTTCCCTAGTCTGCTGGCCACACAATTTCTGATATTAGCCAGGATGTCATTCACCTTCTAGGCTACCTGGGCACACTACTGGCTCATGTTCATCCCTCTGGCGAACACCTCAGACCATCATCAGCTGGGCAACTTTCCAGCCACCCTCCCCCAAGTCTAGCATTGCATGGAGCTGTTGCAAGCAATGGGGACCAAGTCAAAGCCTCTTTTACAGTTCATATCTGAAAGATGAAAAGTGATTGATTCTCTATTAAGGCTCTATACTGCTTAGTAAATTTGAAAAGTAGTTCAAATATTTCAAAGGCCAAGATGTTAACTTCAAAACCATTGAGTAGTTAAATTTGAGTGCAACTTAGGGAGGGGAGTGGTTAATGCACAGTGTGCATTTTCATAAAAAACTCAAGCTATCAGATCTTTGACTTGTACCTCAGTTTCTCCATTGCAAGTTAATGGTAAAATTGTTAACTCACTGGAATTGTGAGTGACACAAACTCAAAGTTGACTTGGCACCCTTCAAGTCAGTTAAACCACATCACATCCATCTCCAAACATAAAAAATGGCTCACTGAACTAACTCAGTCCTGAAAGTGAATATATGCAACTATTTGTATCTTTGTTTAGAAGTTATTCTCAAGACGCTGCTCTTTTTTAGTAACTGTACCATTACTCTGTTAGCCTCCAAGGAAACAAATTAAACTTAATAGATGCTGCACTCCATTTAAAACTGTAGAGAAAAATAATTGAATATTGTAGGAACCCTGGACTTGAAATAAAGATATACATGGCAAATACAAATAAATCCACACTCCTCCAATTCATTCCAAAGTAATTTTAACCCTTCCATAAGGTGTTGCTCCAGATATATTTACCCTATGTTAATGCTGGAAGAAATGCAAGAGAAAATGGAAGAAATCAATTGCAAAATATTCGAAATTTCTGTGATTCTTTAAACTGGAACATCATTTAAAAGCAAAATTTTAAGTTGGGTCTTGGAAAGACAACATGCTGATCCAGCAATAAAATATGGCTACCTTTATTTACTTTTAGTATTTTGTTGTTTTTTCCACATTCTGACAGGAATTTTGCAGGAATTACAGCCTTCAAAATCTTGGGTGCTCTGTGTCCATCCATCAAAAGGAGGTTGTTTATCTGATTTGCATTTATGTATCTAAGGTCAGAGCTTTCCTTAAAAACTGAGGGGATAAGGAATTCTGCCTCATACTGAATAAAGAGCATGTTTTCAAGGTTATTTTCTTAGAAATACCACAGGGTGACAATTAAGCATGTAGCTAGAGAATTCTGATATAATTAATGCTGTACATTCTTGATTTTAATTCCAGAAAAGATGAGATGGGTTAGTGAGAAGAACACATAGGCTAATAGACTGATCTGCCAAAACATTATTTCTAGGCATTAGATCAAAATAATAACATAGGAAGCAGAATTATATCAAGATGCCTATTTTGTATTTTTCAAGCAACTGAACTGAACAGAGTGCTGGAACCGTTTGGCCAGTTTCCTCAGAATAAGTTTAAACAATCAACGTGTTTGCATCAATCTGCCTATGTATTAGCTTGCCATGGAGCAAGTAGTGCAGTAATATATTCTCCCCATCTTTTTTCATGAAGCTGCTGCCAATCACTTGTTGTTTTCACAAAACTTTGCAGTCTGGGATGAACTGAACTAATTCAAGTCCTCCAAATTTCATAACATAGGATTAGACTGATTAGCCATGAGTGAAAGAATTCCCATTGACCACACTCTAAGCCATATCCCTTTCAGATAACTTTGAAAACAAACATTGTTCTTACCAAATGTACACTCTGATTACTGACTGATACGATAAAAAGCAGATAAAAATTACTCAGCAGAAATTTTCCATACCTCTAAGGATATCTTGATTTTTCATTGGAATTTTCAAAATGGAGTAAATTTAGGTATAAACTTTACACGAGGTTTTAAGCTTACAGCTGAATAATTCTTTATTACACTTTAACCTATAGGTGAGATACTGGTATCCAAACTATTGAACATTCTGCTGGTCTGATGCTAAGAAATAACTGGGTGAACATAAGTCTACCAGTAACTATCCTGAAACAAAATTTTCAGGGACAGCCTTAGCTGTTAAACAAACTCTCATAACAACTAAAGGCCATCACAAATTTCTGTGTTCTCAAGTCTAAGTGAAAAATACATTTAATCTGCCTTCTTCCACATAAGTGTAAAGCCAAATGCACTTCAACAAAGCAAATGAACAAACAAAACTACACTGCCCTAACAACTCTTATCCTAGTGGGAGAGAGGTCACAGAGAAAGAACTGGTCTCTAGGATTCTGCTGTTAAAACAAATTATATAATATAGGCTAAAATATTTCCACAATCAAACACAGGGTTTGGAGAATAAAATGTAATTATGCCCATAGTATCTTTATCTGACATTTATTTATTAATATAAAGATGGGATATACTCCAAGGACACTCTGAGACATGGAGCCTTGAATTCAACTCTTACAAACATGCCTTCACTCTTCTAAAACTGTAATAAGAAACCTGAAAAAAGTTACTCTGCCAGGTTTAAGGTCTGTTTATATTGTACTAATAGTAAGGTGAATTCTTTGGCAAATGTGTGAAAATCATAACTCTTTTAACTAAGAAGAATAAACTAGGTCACAATGCATTAAACTATGAATAAGTCTGAACAAGTACCTTTAAAACAAATCCTTGAGTACTGTCTTTGTGAGGAGCCATAGAAACAGTGCATGATTTTTTTTATCACTATTCTATAAGAGACAAAGTGCAAGACCCTCATGAGGAATTACTGTACTGTTGCAAAGTTTATAATTTAGTCATTCATGGGTTTGCAATAAAAATTGCACATTTTTAGCTGGTTTTTATTCAGAATTATATGTCTGGAAGTCACTAAATTCGAAATTATCTCAGCCAGTGAGAAACTCAGTGACAGCTTCTTGTCCCGACTTATTTATCCCAGCTATTACAGAAGGTGGAACCATCACCTCTCCTGCTTGAACGCACTGCTGGATTTGCTTAAGTAGTGCCTGGTACACCCTGACTCCAGAGCATACCACTGTGCACCTATGTGGTAATATATCAACAAGAAGTGTTTATTTTCTTTGACAATAGATCTTGATGCCTTGCTCTCAATCCCTTGTATTATTCTGCAGCACACAGTGGTTTCCTTTTAGACCATATCGGGGAAAATACTTCAATTTCTCATAAGCTCAGTCCATATCCTACCCTTCTAACGAAATATATTCTCTTTCCCTCTATGGTTGGCTAAAATGTTATTCTTGATCTCAGACAATACAATATGAATATACAAATTCTTTCCTTCTTTGTTTGACAACCACAGCTGAAACAGCAGCAGCCTTGAAAAGCTCTACCTGATTGAAAACACTACAGCTTCATGCTAAGCAAAGTAAAGGGACTTGGGTCACTGAAGACCTCAACTTCAAGAATTAAAAGTCCTTCTCTGTATGGAGGCACAGACTTAGAATACTATTAATAATTTTAAGTTTGCTATTCCATAAGCCCCAGACTAGTCTCAGAGCTGTTTTTTCACTCTCAATCAAAAATTGTCCACACCCATAATGGTCAAGGGACAACAAAAATGGAGTTATGAAGATAGGGGTGCAGCCTGCTCTGTAAGAATCAACCCAGTACTGCTATCATCAAAAACCACAAAATCACCAAATTTTCCCACAGTGAGAAACAGTCATAATGGGAAGTTAATTCATATCACTATGCCTTCTTCTCCAGTAAATTTACTCTTGAAAGCTCACATATCCTATCTGTAATTTAGTCTTCATCACATGAAACAGAATTAAACATCTCCTCTAACATTACCACATACACCTAACTTTCTGGACATTTAACCAGGACTTCTCACTCAGGACTCTGTTACATGATATATACACAGAGAATACAAAAAATATTGTCTGAAGAAGGCTTCAGTCAAAGCTTATGACAAAAAGTCAGATGAAGCACAAGGGAGAGTTGCCCATAGTCTTTCAAAATTAATTAATGGTGTAAGGAAACAGAAAAGCAAGCCCTTATATGGTTCAGTGTAGCAGCAGGGAGAACCAGGCAGTCAGAACAACTTGACAAAATAGTCACTCACCATGAAGAAGCGGAATAAATGCAGAGAGATTGTTTTGAGGTTTTGTGTTATGCTTGCTGCACATTTTCAAAAGTTTAGGAAGTTAAGAGAGTTATGGAAAAACACATTCACAGAAAGGATTCTCAAGTACTGCAAAAGCTGTGTTAGGTATTCAAAGTGATGTTGAACCACAGATAGAAAAATTACTGCTTAATGGTTTTATTGATATCCCTGCTTCTGAGCCCTTACCGTGGTTATGCAAAAGAAAGCAGGAGGTATATGGTTTGTAAGTGAAATGAATTGATTTCTCTTCTATAGTTTTAGCTAGTGTTTACCATCAACTGCTTCTGCACCAAGACACTTACGTCTGGCTTGACCTCATTAGGAGGCTTTTCTGCATTTGAAGGACTTTTCCGCTATCAAATTGCATATGCTTGCCAGCAATTCATGATAAGATTGTGATAGATGTGTTGCCATTGAAAGTCATGTAAAGCTAGAAAAATGAGTTTTATTTAGAGTTAATAAACTGCCATAGCACTGTATAATTGTACTTTTCCCTCTCGAGTAAATCTGCCCAAGAACAAATGAAAGGAAAAAAGACCAAACAATTAAACTCTTTCCAGAAAACTTTCTCTTTCTGGACACTATCAACTTCTTGAAGCATGATCATACCATGATCTATCAGAAAAAGCTTCTGGATAGGGTTTAGCACAATCAGCCCACTTCTTATTGCAGAGCCCTTCAGTCATGTGCATCACAGCAAATATCCTATTACATTGATTGGCCACTACAAATTACATCTGAAAAACTTTTTGTCAAGTTTCTGTGCAAAATATAGCACATGTGACAATAAGACCACTTAGCTGGCTTTCACGTTGTTCACTAAGGAAATTTCTTGTAAGTCATATATAGTAATCGTTCTCATCTTACCTGTGTTGACTTTACTGTTTTTTCTCCAGGTGCACAAAGGTTTGCTAGAATGTTATCCCCAATCTGAAGAGGAATTTGAAAAACTTAGTCATGTCCTACACAGCCCATTAAGAACTAAAACAAGCCACACTATCTGGCTAAAACTTACTTTCTTCATCATTCTCTAACCGTACCAGATGCTTTTTACTGTAAGATTTAGGAAGCCTTTCCAGAAAAAGCTACTTAGTGACCTTTAACAGGCTGTCATCTTCTTTTTTCTCTATAAGCAATCAAGCAACTGTAACAATAGTCATTTTCAGAGTAGTGAAAACCTGAGTAAAATGCACCATGTATAAGAGAGAGATGAAAACGGTGACAGCAATAAATTCATAATCCTGACATCTTTTGCCTTTCCTGCATTTGAACATTTTCCAGCAGGAAAGATGTCATTTGTGGCTATCCCTGTACAAGGCAGTCTTTAACTCACAGAAGTTTTCTGAATTTTTTACACCACTGCATATGAAAACACAACTGTGGGGGAAAACAAGAAAAGACAAGGCAAGAGAGAAAAGGGCAGGGATAAGGAGAGAGAAAAAGAGGGAGAAGGGGGAAAAGGAAGAAAGAAAGGGAAAGTGAGAGAGAGAGAGAAAGAGAGGGAGAGAAAGAGAGAACAAGAGAAAGAGAGAGAGAAACAGGAAAGGCAGAAAGAGAGAGAGAGAGGAAGAGAGAAAGAAAGAAAGAGAGAAAGAGAGAAAAGAGAGAGAGAGAGAAAGAAAGAAAGAAAGAAAGAGAGAAAGAGAGAAAGAGAGAGAGAGAGAAAGAGAGAGAGAGAGAGAAAGAGAGAGAGAGAGAAAGAGAGAGAGAGAAAGAGAGAGAGAAAGAGAGAGAGAGAGAAAGAGAGAGAGAAAGAGAGAAAGAGAGAGAGAGAAAGAGAGAGAGAGAAAGAGAGAGAGAGAGAAAGAGAGCAAGAAAGAGAGAGAGCAAGAGAGAGGAAGGAAGGAAGGAAGGAAGGAAGGAAGGAAGGAAGGAAGGAAGGAAGGAAGGAAGGAAGGAAGGAAGGAAGGAAGGAAGGAAGGAAGGAAGGAAGGAAGGAAGGAAGGAAGGAAGGAAGGAAGGAAGGAAGGAAGGAAGGAAGGAAGGAAGGAAGGAAGGAAGGAAGGAAGGAAGGAAGGAAGGAAGGAAGGAAGGAAGGAAGGAAGGAAGGAAGGAAGGAAGGAAGGAAGGAAGGAAGGAAGGAAGGAAGGAAGGAAGGAAGGAAGGAAGGAAGGAAGGAAGGAAGGAAGGAAGGAAGGAAGGAAGGAAGGAAGGAAGGAAGGAAGGAAGGAAGGAAGAAGATGAAGGAGGGGAGGGGAGGGGGAGGGGAGGGGAGGGGAGGGGCAGATGTATGAGCATAGAAGCACATATGCACACCTTCTTAAGAACAGATAATAACCCTATTAAAACTTGAGCCTGGATCTGGCATAGCATATGTTCATCCACACCCTTTCTGAATTAGAAAAGCATTATCATTTTCAATTCTTTCTTAAACTGTGAAGTTTTTTGACTGCCAAGCCATTGAGTATTCTGGAACAACAATAGTTAGACAGAAAACTGAAACAAATTATGTGAATAATTTTCAGTTGTGTTGGACAGACAAAGGAGAGATGAAAGGAACTGAGCAGTTGGAATAACACTGAGGCTTTGTCAGCCAGCTGCCATGTAGCACTGCATTATTAAACTTCTGGAAGGGAGAGAGCAAAAGTTAAAGAGCAGCTAAGGAGTGGTGGAGAGACCACAAGAGATGCCTTTCTAAAACTTAGTCAGAGATGTAGCACACATGCCAACGTTTTATGCAACACTGGACAGAAATGGAGGCTACAACTAACTCTAATGGCAAGGAGACCACCAGGTCTAGCAATGGCACCTCTCTGCCTTCCAAAGTCCGTTGGCCTGCAAGAACCAGTATTTCACTTTGTTACAGCTTGCTTACAATTTGTAGCTCGTCTAAAATTGTTACAAAAACATGCTTCATTTAATTGAAACCTTGTAGTACTCCAGCTGAAAGCTGCTGATCAATGTAACAGGAGCCTTTCAAAATGTGCCAATGGAAAGGAATTTCTCCAACAGTTCAGAATTTTGCCTTAGGATATGTCTCCTTTCCATAGCATCTGTAGTTTACACATAGTTTGCTATAAGACTGTTCGTACCAGTGATGGTACTGCCAAGCTTTTTACTACTTCTGAGACAAAAGTACCAGCCTCAGGTCATTAGCTTCTTAATGCAGATTATGTTTGAACATCCACCACAGCACAGAAATCCAGCCTGTAATCTCTCATCTCTCATAGGGATTTCTATTCTCTCCCCTTATCTTCACCATTGCCCAAATTGCCCCACGCTGGTGTTCTCAATTTTTCTGGAGATTCATCTGCCTGCTTTCAGTTTCCAGACCAGAGGGAACAGAGCAATTCCCTTCAGCCACCTATATGGTCTAGCAGTTCACTCTGTGCAATGCCTTATTGATTTCTGCTCTAGCCTCCATAGCTCACTCAAGGATCAGAGGCTCTGGCAATGGCTAACAAGCTTAAACAATTAGTCCCATTTGTAACTACTTGGTGAAAGGCTTGTCAGTCTCAATGTACCTTGTACTGTAGCTTTTAGTGGATTTCTAGTCCCATTCATTTTGCTTCAATGACCTCTACAGTTAATGGGGGTTACTGGAATTTTTTTTTCTTCAAAAGCTTTTCTTTCTCCTCCCTGCTTTTTGTTTTCAGAACATAAAAGCCATTTAGGTTGTGATGTTAAAAACAGCAGTGCAGGCAATAATCTGTTGCTCTCCAATGAGAAAATACGTGTCCCTGTGTACTGTTTGTTGTGTCTGATACCAAAAAACATCTTTGTCAATCAGGTGCCAGCAAAGTAATTCATTCAGAATAGAAAGGTTTGCTGAGGGCAGTATTATTCTTTTCGATGGCCTTATTGAAAATCCTAACCCTCTTCAAGGTTGAGAACTTCCCATTAGTATAATTTCAACATATTAAAGGCTTTCTTTTTTCTCTGTCTAACCTTCTCATAGCATTAGTTTGCAGTTTTGTCATACACACAGTAAAATAACTTCCATGTGAGATTCCTACTACTGAATGGGCCCAATTATGCCAATTTTCATCATAATTAGCACTATACACTGGAAGCAGGTCCTATTAACTTTGCCTGTGCTGTTCCCTTAGGTGGATCTCAATGGCCACTCCAAAAGTGGTCTGATATTCACCATCCTTTACTGCAGGCCTAACAGACCTTGATATTTTCCAATTCTTCACTGCTTGGAGCAACCTTAAGTCAGAAATACATATAAAATAATATCTTAGTGAAAAGACACTGCTTACCACCATTTTGTTTTTTGCCAACATTGCAAAGAGATGGTGACTCACAACATTCTAGGAGGAACCAAGGTGTTCCACAGAAAACACACCAGGCTAAAGATACATCTTTATCTTATTGCTACAAAAAAGCCACCTCATCTCAGGAATCACTGCTTACATTCCATAAAAAGAAACAACTCAGCCTCCCTGAGATTCACTATGAGGACATACACATGACTGAAGCCTGCCACAGCTGAGGCTTGACCACTGAAGTGGTTGGTCTGGACATGTACTGCAAGCACTTACTAGTGAAATATGCTGCTGTCCTGACAGAATGTTGACCAGCAGAAGATGCCTAAATTCTAGATGCAAAGCCTCCAGGTCCAGAAAGGCAGTATACCAGCTTCTAGATTCTGGTTTTACTCCTATTTTAATCTCTGGGTCTGATTTTATCTTTTTTTGCTTGTTGGACAATTTGTGCCATTTCTCTATTCCACCCTTTCAGACTGAAATGAAATTTAGTTCCCTGTACCTGTCTTTAACACAGAAGTCTGTGAAGCCACATGCCCTTCAGTTTATCATGCCCTGAGAAACTTCTGTCCCTAAAAGCAATCAGGATGTTTTCAAATGTGTTCTGGAAGGGAGCCACACCTGCTGTGCTTTTGTGTAGAGACAAAAATCTCTCCTGTCTCAAAGGGCATCAGGAGCCAACAGTAGTTTCTTTGCTGACTGCAGGAAGTCCTTTAGGTTTTGCACTCTATTGCACATTCCCTGGAATCATGGATCTATGTACTTAGGTGTTGCCGTTGTGCAAGCCACTGATAAATCAACAGAAATGTGTGTTCAGCTGAACCTTCTCATCCTGTCAAATATTCATCAAGTGCAATTTTGAGCAGTTCAGAACTATTTGCAGTGTTTAGCCTTGGCATCAGCATGAAAGTTGCTTTAGCAAAACATCAGTTCTGGACTGACCAGCAGTATGATCATCCTTTGGATGGTGCACAACCTTGCACCTACCAGCAAGGGCACAGAGATCATCCCAGGGGTCCTTGACAGCAACCACAAATAAACTATAAGCAGAGCCCCAATCTCTGTCATTTGAAGTAAAATGTGTGTCCTTCTTTCCAGTCTCATTACAACCTGCATAAAGAGGAGCAAGACTTACAGAAAGAGGGTACAAGGTTTCTTTCCCTTCTCACATGGAGAAGGCATTGTTCTCAACATGATATTCTGGAAGTCCAAAAACACATTCTCACTCTGTACTTGGGTCTGTAGCTCTTCTCTGTGCCCTTACCACATTCAGGCATTGCCACAATGGTCTCCTGAACCTTGCTCTTTTCTCAAATATCTATTCACCAGAAGTAAGTGCAATTATAAGTTGTTGCCTTTTCCAGAACCAAGCATTTGTAGCACGTCCAAATATAACGCAAGTCCCAGGTTAGAGACTGAGAGTATTCCCTTTTCTTTCTCTGTCCCTGGTGGGCCTTCTGTCCTGGTACTCTTCCTTGACTCTCTGTGTTGTAGGAAAGGTCAGTTAGCCTGTCAGTGTCACCTCCTCCAAGGACAGGGTAAGCAATGCTGTCTGCAGGTCACTGCAAGGTGGTGGGGGAAACAGAATGCTTAAAGTAGCATTAAAAATATTATTGGCTCAAAAAAAAATAAACAACATTTAAAACACCACTGTTGATGCCACATGCTGAGGTAACTGACATGGTTGTTGTGACAGTTACATTGAGAGACTGAGTATTTCAATACCATCCTTTTCAGCCAAAAAAGTCAATAAAAACAAGTTGATTAAGCTTCTTCCATCTGGGTGTCTTCTTCCCTTTCCATGCCTAGTGACTAACAGCCCACCAGCTGAAAATGTAGCCATACATACCACAGGAAGAATACATAATGGCCTTCTTCTCTAAGGACTGAGGAGCACCTAAAACCCTGGATGACAAGATTTCCCTTCTCTCCAGCTAACACAGCTGGAGTTACCATGCCCACCCTGGCTCCCTCACTGCCTCTGCCTAGTACAGCACTGTTCACCTGGCAGCTGCCTGCAGCCACAGCCATCGTCCTCAGACAGTGAGGCACCTCCATAAGGCCATGGCCTGCTCAAGGATGTCCTCCTATACACACATACCCTGCCTCTGGCACATGGTTTGATTTTTGGGTTGTCATGTGCAGAGCCATAAGTTGGATTTGATGATCCTTGTGGGTCCTGTCCAGCTCAGGATATTCTATGATTCTGTATAGCAGCAGGCATGGGGAGTTGGATGTAGCTGACTGACTGACTGCTAGGCAGAACAGTCTGTGCCCTAGCTGCACTACAGAGCTATTTTGTCTCAACACATGGCATTTAGGAAAATCTGGACAGTGAAATAACGATGCCCTGGGACAGGCCATATTGTACAGCCATAATAGCAATGTGCAGTCAGGCCAGGAGCAAGGATGGGTTAGGCCAAGGGATGGAGGGAACCTTCCAATGCCTGTCCAGGACCCTATGGCTATGGTGCCAGGATGATGCCAGTAAGAGTACTTTGGAGTCTCCATGGGCAGGATTTTACCACATGAAAGTCAAAAGAAAACCATATAAAAGCAGTAAAACAAAGAAAGGTATAAGAGACAGAAAGAGTGATCAATCACGGTCCTAACAAAACTTGGGTGTATACGTAATATTACAGAATTAAAAGGAAGCAGCTGAGCTTTATCTCTTCCCTGATCTAATCAGCAAGACCTCAGTGTCAATCTCTGTGCTCCCTTTGCTGCAAAGATATTGCTGGTGTGTAGCATTAGACAAAGGGTCTATCATAGAATTTTCCATTAGATATTTGAATTAAGAAAAAGACATGATAGCTGAATAGAGTGGTCCTTGCTCTCAGGATTCTATAATTTATCTTTAGCTTGTAAATAAATATTTTTGGCTGGCTTAAATTTTCAGGCTGTGCACCTTAGTCAGCCTCAGGTCAGAAGATGGAAACACGTTTTGAATGCAGAGTCACTTAAAATATATTTTAGGTGTTACTTTCTCATTCCAGCCACCAAGGTGAGGTAAGATGAAGTGTTCATTTGCACAAGGTTTTCTCAGAGGATATTTTCTGGCTGTGGTGTTTGCCTTACCTTGAAGTTACAGCACTTTACTTACTTAGGCAGCAACCATAAAGAGGCATATGTGTAGACAGCACATTCTTATCTAATCTCCCAGAAAAGAAAAAAAAAAAAAAAAAAAAAAAAAAAAAAAGAAAAAAAAAAAAAAAAAACAAACAAACAAAAAAAAAAAAAACTCCAGACCAAATATGACAGAAGTGTAAAAGATCACAGTTCTACCCAGAAATACATCAAAGAGAGAAAGACTTAAACACATATTTTTCTACTAAAACAGGAATACAGAAAATGAGATCTCCACTGTCAGTGATTTTCTTTTCAACTGATTTTTCTGGGGCTGGCATCCATAGGATGCCATATTATGACTGCTTAATTGTAGCGTGGAGTACAGGAAATTGCTGCTATTTTTTAGAACTGGTTCAATTCTTTGACAGCTTAATACTCTTACACACTTTACTTCCACCTAGTTGGATGAGTATTTGTGATAGTAGGAGACAAAGCTACACTGCCTGGTGGAGAGATGAGCAGGAAGAGTGAACAGCAGAATAACACCCTTAAAAATGGCACTTAGGAACAATTGCCATAAACATGCTTCTGGATTTCTTATGGATCATCAACGGTTTCACAGGGACTGCTGGCAGGATTTTTACACTGTCTTTTAAAAGCAGGAGGTTGTTCTCAAAATTCTGGCAGTCCTATACCCTTTAATTTCTTATGAAAACCATGATGAGTGTTCAATATGGGCTATCCTATGAGCTTTATTTTTTTCTGAGAACACATAAAAAGAAAGAAACCTGTTTCTGAGTTTTGCTTTTAAAATACTTTTTAAAAAATTTAAAAGCCAAAAATCATCCTGGATTGCATAGTGACATCTTGTGGTGCAAGGAGAGCACAGCTGAGTGGGAGTTCAGAATCGTGATTATTATCAGCATAGCTCCAAAATGCATAATAGCACTTTGTGTCTGGCTTTTGATTTTCTCAACAGAGGACTGTTTCTGGATTATCATTGCACCCTGTTCATTATGCCACCTAAAATGCTTTTTCTGAACAGGGTATTAACTCATAATTAATCATCTCTCATTAATGTAAATTTATCCATGCAGACATATTTAATCAGAGTTCTTTCATTTTTCATAATATTTGAATAACAGAGCACCAAAAGAGACTTTCAAGATATAAAGTTATATGAATAGTGTTTATAATCTGAGTCTATTCAAGTGGCTGCATTCTTGAGTTTCAAGGAAGCTGAAAAATTACATAATTTGAACCTATGTAATCTCATTATGTTTAACCTGAAAACTAGATATACTTATGGAATGTTACACACTCTGCAGAAGTCATTCATAAAAGTGATGTGTTTTCCAATAAGAGTAGTTACAAATGTAGCACTTAATTCATATTAGAAGACTCAGCACAGCCATATACCATCAGAAAAATCAGAAGTCAAAGGCTTTCAGTGAACATTCAGAGTGTTCATGCAAGCAGATGCATTTAAGTATGGGGCAGGTTGGGGGTTATTAAATTTATCTTATTTAATTTTTTTAATCCTTGCTCTAGAAGCAGTATAAAGGTCTGAAGTTTTTAATGAGTATTAATGGCAGTTGTCACTTAAAAGACTGGCTTGTTGTGAATAATAAGCCTGAGCTCATTGTAGGCAATTACTACTACCGCATTTCTGACAATATCATTTACACCTTATCTCCTCCCTAAAATGCCAAAAACCAGCAATAGGTTCTATCATTCTTTGACAAATTTCCTATTCAAAGATAAGTCAGGCATGTAATGAACAGAAACACTTCAGAATCTTCATTAATTTGGAGCCCTGTGAATAAAGCAAACAGGGCTCAAACCTGTTTGCACAAATCCCAAGTAAGTTTGGAGAAAAGGTTTCTCTTTGACTTGATCTGGACCACACACCATTCCTAAGTCAGTCGCCCCTGCTCAGATTTAACATGCATCCAGTTATCTTCCAAGAGCTCTCCTTTGCTCTTATCCAATGTGTTTTCCACTGTGATGTTGGAGAAGTTAATAAATAGACTGCAAGCAAGAGAACATTTAAAAGCCATGAATGCTAACAATAACATCCTGAAGTAGACCAGCAGGTGTTTTGTGTTATATGTAGATTGTGATCAGTTTCTATAGTCTCATTAGAAATATTCATTACTAAAGCAACCAATTGTTGAAAAAATTGAATGTTTCTCCAGGATTAGTGGCCACCCCGGAGCAGATTAAAGCTTGCTATAAATCCAAGGCCATTAAGACCATTTGCCCAGTAAAAAATCACTTATTCAAGATGTTTGATTTTTCCAATTGAGAAAATGTTTGATCCTTCCAATTAAGGATCTCCCTGTGTTTTGCAAACAGCAGTGATTTCGTAACTCAGCATCCACAGTAGGTAGGGAAGAATGGTTATCCTGCTTTCTGATATAATGTAACAAACACACAGAAAAATAAAACAAATTATCAAAAATTCCAGAGGACATCTGCCAAAGCCTATTTTTCCTCATGTATGGGTTTGTATCAGAGCAAACAGGGATAATTTTTCTTCCAAGCAAAAGCTTCAGCAGTTATAGAGGACATGCTCTGTGCTGTGTGCCATTTGTACCACTTAGATTCTCTTTAGGTTTCACATTTGGCTTATGGTTGTTTCTGGCTGCTTCCCACACACCACTTTCTCTGTGTAAAACCAACACCACAGCCATCACTGGAAGAGAGAGCTTGCTGATGAATTACCTACTAACAAATATGAATTTTAACAGATTTTAATTTTGGTAGATGTTAGGTTAAAGACATCTCTTGTTTTCTCCTCCTACCATTTTTATATTACTTCCCACCATATAAACAGAGGTGAGAGAGGATGAGACTTGAGTTATGTAAGTCAAACTCATATCCAAAATGAAGAATATTCAGTAATGAACAGCTGAACCCCCTCAGTGGAAAAGAGATTTCAGAAGAGAGTCAGACTTTGTTTATTGCAGCCATACTTTCTCCTTTTTAGGAAAGGGAGAGAGGGGGGCTGAAGAACAAACAGCAATGCTTTCTGTAATAAAACTTTTAAAGGAATGGGGTATTAAAAGTGTATATATGTAAAGCAGTTGAAAACTCTACTCTTTTGACACTACTGTGTGAAAAGGTAGATGGTAGATGGGGGTGAGGGTAGCACTGGCGTTTATCAATACTTTTGGGACCTTGTCCTATGGGGCAGAGAAGTGATGAGGAACAAAGTGAAGGTTATTCCTTCAAATAAGAGGTAGCAAAGTGAAATGGAATGAAACAAGTATTTGCTGTAAACCGGGATTACAAGGTGTTTGAACTATTTTGAAATCAAGCACTGGGTCTACACCCTTCCATTGGCTGTCTTCTAGACTGAAAAAATTCACAGGTGCTGCTACAATTAATTGGTTGTGTGAGGAAACTTATACCCTGGCAACATTTTTTAGCAGTCCTCTATCAGCCCAGAAATTGAGACGTATAAGAGCAATGCTTCCAGTCTCTGATATGTCTTCCTCTCATCTCTCCTCTGCATTAAGTGCAGTACAAAAATCTTTTATGGCCTGAGGCACATTTTCTCAAGATTCATCTGCATTTATAACATGAGCAGTAGCACCTTCTGACCTGCAAGGTGGATTATAACCCTTTAGGTAAGGGTCTTCCTCATCTAGGAGAAATGCAGACAACACAGACCTCCACAGAGGGATCAAGGGAGGGTGGGTGGAGGACACGCTCAGAGCACTTCTGAACTTCTAACACAAACCAAACATGAATGACCCAGGTAACTAACTACTAACTCCAATCCAAATTCCTGAATCTGTTTTTTTGTTACCTGTTCAGTCACCACCACTCGCAAAAGAAAGGAAGTCTGGACGCACAGACAAGGCAGGCACTGCAATCAGCTGCAGCTCTCTGGTAGATCATCAGAATTTGTTTAGGCACAGATGAATGGCTCAGGCAGTACTCATGTTAAATTTGCCTTTTGCCACAGGCTGTCTTCAGATCAAGTAAGCTATTTTCACTCTGCTACTATTCTGTATTGCCAACACAATTGTTCAAAATCAAGCATCTTAAAAATACAAAGATGTATATAAACATAATTATTTCTCTGTGAATAACCATAGTGAGATGCATTTTCTTTCTAGGCTTCAAGCATCACAGTAGGACCTTCATTTATTTCATATCTTTAAGCCCTTTTATTCAGTTATGAGACTTGTGGTGCCCATCTTTGAAGTAACAATTCCAACACTTCTAAATAGATTTTTAATCTATTATAGATTCTTATAAAATCATATTCAGAATCTTTCCCCTGAAGTCACTCCTACCAGCACCTATAACCTTATACTTGGCAATGTTTGACGTTTTTAATCTTAAAGTAATTTCATGTTACATTATTTTTGTTCTGTCATTTTGGAGTCTTGTTAGGACCATTAAAGGAAGAAAGACTAACACTGAAAACCAGACCAGAATATTAGTGGTTATGTCATTAAGATACTAACTTAAAAGAGCAAACAGTGCCAGTTGTTTAAGGGCAATCTCCACAGCAGAGAAATAGTCATCAGAAATTAGGTGATCTGATGTGATTACCTTCCTAAAACCTTTCAAGAATGACCGCCAATAAAACAGAAGAAAATAAACCATCCTAAAAAGCTACATTTTTTTCTGTTCTTGTATTCACTTTCATTTTCTGTATTTCTCATTATATCGCTTCTACTAATCACCATAATTTTTACTTCAGAACTGTCTAGAATTCTTTTCACTTTTCTCTTCATTACACCGCCTTTCTCTTACCTGCCCTTTTCTTTCTTGAAAAGAATTCTTCTCATGTATCCCTTATCATATTCATGGCAATATTCTTTCTCCTAGGACCTGCTTTGCTTTTCAGCCCCAGTTCATTTCTTCCCAACGACCCTGCCTTTTCAACCCTTGCCTCAGGTTATTGACAAGGGAATCATCAGGTCACACCCTGCTTGCCTGCCGGGAAAAGAAATGGGGTGAAGGAAGGGACATGACCACCTGATGAATGCATAGAAGCCGCTCTGGCTACTCCTCTGTCACAGAGGCCAGCTGCCTATTCACTTTCCTATGCAACTCTGTTGCCCTTTTCATGCTTCTCCCTCACATAACTACTATGTTTCCAGATGGAATTTTATCCCTAAACACTGTTACAGGGCAGGCACCAGACACCTTTGGATGTCATAGGCGTAGCAGAAGCCTGTAATAGCAGGCTTTTGCTAAGGCACAAGTGTCTCTCCTGCAGAAGTTCTGCTCAGTCCCATGAAGGTGACAGATGTTTATTAAGGATTTTCCACTATTATTGCATCTAGCCAGGCTTCCCTGGGCAGAAATTGCTCAGTGCTATGAGAAGGGAGAAAACTGATAAAATATCCGTGATGAGGAAAAGAAAAGAAAAGAAAAGAAAAGAAAAGAAAAGAAAAGAAAAGAAAAGAAAAGAAAAGAAAAGAAAAGAAAAGAAAAGAAAAGAAAAGAAAAGAAAAGAAAAGAAAAGAAAAGAAAAGAAAGAAGAAAAAGAGGGCGCAGTGGTGGGAAGGGGGAGGAAAAAAAAACCAGATAAATCATTAATAGAAATGGAAATTAGAAAGAACTGACTCCATTTGAAATGAACTTGAAATTTTCTCAGAAGAAAGCCTATCAAGACGAGCCTGCCACTGCTACACTACCTTTTTTCCTTTTAGCACAGGTGATGACTATTATGCAAAAAAATAGCACTCACATGGTTAGTTTAGAGATGGAGTAAGAACAGAGAGAGAGAGTCCTCCTAAATAGAGATAATGTGGTCATGGAAAAATGACTACACAAGAACATTTTCTCACTCTAAATATTTGCAGCTCTGGGAAATTTCCATTGAGTGTACAAAATCAACGTTGTTAAGACATTCAATAGTTCTGCCTTCCTTCTTATTTCACTGAGATCAAAAGGCAGACTGTGTTAGTCACTGGAGATAGAATTTCTCATACCTTTCTAGTTAGTTAATTAACCAGAGTGCACTGAATTCATTTTCACTGTGATCTTAATTTGAAAATATGCCAATGCTCTGCTTTAGTGAGTATCTCCTCATTTTACAAATCTCATTCAGCACACAGGGACAATTCTCATTTCCAATGAAGTTAAGCCTCACATTAATCTGTATCTGGATTCAGAAGCAAACTCCTGCCATGATGTGATCTGCTTAACTAAGAGAGGCAAGATTTTTAAAAAATCTCCTGGTGTCATACTTGAGGTGGGCAGAACACCTCTGAACAATTTTTCTTTAGGAGCAAGTTGTAGTTAGCCTTGGCCTTATAACAATGAAAGAAGAAAAGACGCAGAAGCTCTTCCATGTATCCCAGTATATCTGAGGATACTTTTGTCAGCTGTAATTCAGCTGTATATGATCATGGCAAAGTTTGCACTAGGGAATCCAATTTGCCCCCTTTCCTGAGTAGGTAGCTAAGCCACAGTCTGGCAACATCTACCAGGAACACTGGAAACTCCAGAGATCCCTCCTGCCAAGGCTGGCAACTGAAATGATATTTGCAGCACAGGTCCACTAGTTCAAACACTGATGTGAACAGATTCATGCTGACCAAGGATAACTGAAGCCTCTAAGCAACTTTACTTGCTACTTAAACCAAATAAAATTATGTCACAGGACATATCAGAGATAAATCACTGTTAGAGATACCTGAACCTCAACACACACACCAGGACCTCACTTTTTAACTGGCTTATAAGTGTGTCCTTGAAACGACAGCAAAGTAAGAATAGATGTATACAGCAGCTGTAGCACAGAAAAGACTGCAGTAAAAGAAATGGGGGAAAATACAGACATAATGAAAATACTCCTGCTTCAGCATGACACTTTACAAGTTCTGGGTCCACTTTCCTAAACAAGATACTAGAAACTGGTGTAACATGCACAGGTCTGAGCTACTGACAATGAGATGAATTCTTCCTCCACCCATTGGCTCCTGTCTCATCCTGAAAAAATTTTGAACCGGGGAGAAACACAGGATCAGAAACACCAGCAAAGGAATAATCTTTTTATTGTAACTGATGAGCTGTAGCCATGTAAGTCTTGATATCATTCATTTATAAGCCAGTAGCTAAGAGTGAGATCACATTTGTAATCTAGGTGTTAAAGTGTATGGATGTTTTTCACTCTCTTAAGTGGTGTTTTGAATGCCTTAAATATTTCAAGTTCTCTCCTCAAAAATTACATCAGACATCTGGGATAGCTGACTGTTCTTGCTAATTAATTCTTATGTTTAGTGCTCTGCTGTTGTCATCATTTGTTCATGGACTTTTCATTATCATAATGTTTGTTTATCTGACTAAAAATAAACAATAATATTTTGAAGTACAGTACACTAAATGCAGCTTCCAGTGCAGGCAGAAAAGCACACATGAAAGTATTTCTAGGAAAACATGTGTGTGCCAAACCACATGCAGTGTTGCCTCTAAATTAGTAAATTTAGGTAATTAACACAAAGCTAAGCCAAAGAAATACAACAGGAATGAGCTACCAGGCACCAATTATCTGCATAGCTAAAAAATGGGAACTAGAATTCACAAAGGCTCTATATCAAAGTCATGGGGTTTGTTCCACATTTTCTTTTTTTTTTTTTCAAACAAAAGCCTCTCAGCTCTCTCTCATGGCCAGTTTTTCCTTCTGATAAAGCAAGACTGGTGACTAATGCAGCAATAGATAAAGTGGTTTCAGTGGAACTGAACATCTGCAAACTCACAAACCATATATTGAAGCCAAAACTGACTCTTGCAATATGGCATAATAATTTAAAAGTATTATGTATTTTCAGGATTATAGCAGAATGGAGATTTAAAGAACATTCTTCACCATTCATGGAAATATGGGACCCAAGAGAGCCTTCCTGCAATGTGCAGATATAAAATCTATCAGTAGTGTAGCAAAAATCACGGTCTTTGTGGTATCTGCTGTTGGTGGCACATGCTCCAGTCCATTCCTGCAAAGCTGCATGGGAAGGACTGCAGAAGTCTCCTCTGACACATGGTACCATACACTCAAGCATCACAGGCCAGGCTTATCAGGCATCTTCAAGACAAAATAATAAAATATTCCCTGTTTATTTCATACATGCAACTGGACTATACTGGTTCCCAAATTCAGGAATTTCCCTACCCAGCTTTCATTAAAGTGGTTTCAGCCAAGCCCTAAAATCCTGATCCTACTAAGAAAGTCTGTTCCTAAAATGATGTGTAGTTGAAGAGACTGAAAAAGCAAGTTCCCTTGATGTTTCCCATGACATTCACAGAGAAATTTCAAAATTTCTTTCTAAAACCAGCAACTTCCTCAAACACAAAGAAAAATGAATAAGCTTTTCCACTGAGTTTAAATACCCATACTTTGGAAGCTAAAGTTTAAAAAATCCTGTTACCTTTAATAAGAGTTTTTCAAGTAACATAGGTCAAAGTCCTCTCCTTGCTTTATCAAATAAAGATTCTCCATCAGACTCCAAAATCATTCTTCTCTATTCTTCCTTCAAATTTACAAATATGAGTTGTATAATCACACAGGCAGAGGAATCCTTCTTATATGATTAATTCACATTAGGCTGGAAGAAATATGACAGGAAAAGTCAAAATAAATTTAGCCTGTTTTAAAATTGTATTTACAAAATAAGGAAAATTATTCCTCAGCTTGCTGACTCAACTGTCAAATCCTAAGAGCTCTCATAGGAGAAATACACATGAAAACCTGATTCTTCTCTTGTTTACCCTAATTTTACACTGATGTAATTCCACTGACCTTGAACAAGTTACTTTAGACTTATGTCAGCAAAAATGAGTGGAGATAGGAAAAAAAAAAAAAAAGACTGTTGGTCTGAAACCATTATTCACATACTCAAATTCAACCATGGGCAAGTTTTACAGTCTCTTTCTCCTCTGTAAAACTCAGCAAAATCACTGATAGTCAATCAGTCCCCTAAGATTTATGAGGACATCTGTGATACCACATTAAAAGTCTAGAAATATAAGCACAGACAGGTACGAATGAGCAAAACCCCCTGGGAATTACAATACACCTTACATGTGAACCACCAGAATTATAAACCCTACCTAAACAGTGAGATAATGAGGAGTAAGCAGAGAGACCTTAATGTAAGAGAGAACAGATAGAATCTTGGCAATGAAGAATTAAATGTAAAAATTAAAATGCTAACACTTTTATTTCCCTGTAATTATATTAATTTATTTGCAATTATTCACTGCAATAACACTGATCTCAATTAATCATCTGGTATTAATGCTGAAATGAGAAACACTTCCAAAAGAATTCCCCTGTAATTCAGAATTAGTTAAATGTACGATAAAACAAAAATGTGATCAGTTCATTTCTGTTGTTATTTGCAAGATCTATTGAAAAAAATTTTCCTTTCAGTCAGCTTTCTGAGATGCTCATCAACCCTGTAGTTTCTATGTCAGGGCATGCCTCTCATTTAACCTTATTCCTTGTTCAATTTTCATCTTGATGCATTAGTATTAAACCTAAATAAATGGCAAAGGAAAATTGCTTTGGCTACACAAAAGAACAATCATTAAAGAAACCTCTTATAAGGTATGAATCAGAGACAGGAAGCCTTTACTATTTTTTCACTCAAACTTCCCTGGCTGAGGAATTACATGCAGGAGTATGCTCCACTTACATTTACGTCTGGTCTTGTTTTTTCATTCTCAAATCATTTTTGCCTATTTCTCAGTAGTTTTTGTAAAATATACCCAGTATACCCAGGCAGTAGACAGTCTTTTACTGACTGTTACAGCATGATTTTATATAAGTCTGTTCTCAGTCTATAATGTAATCCAGTATGAGGAAGCATGAAAACAAAAAGGAAGTGAAGGCAAAGAAACAGGCATCCTGATGTGAAAAACATATCTAATTAATAAAGTGAGGTATGCAGAGAATTTAAATCATTTATCTTAGTGACCCCTGCAGAAGATAGAGCAAGGAGACTGGCAAGTTTATGTTTAACATGCAGAGATGTACATTATTTTTTGCTGCTTCTTTTTAACAGCTCAAAGCAATTTTCCATAACCTACATCCCTGCATAACCATCTAATGCTTCCGAAAATCAGTGAGAAGGTGTAAACTATAACAGGATCTGTTCTTTGTTCTTAATATTCCATACACAGTTTCTGTTTCTGTTCATCTTTGTGTGTTCTGTTTTTTGAAGGAGCCAGAGAAGTTCATGTGTCCTTAAACTGAGAATAATTACCTTTGAACTAATAGAAGCTGCTGGCCTCAGCACTGTGATAACCTGGTTGAATACAGGCTACATTACACAGCTAAGATTAGATGTTTTGTGGGTTTCAGATATCTGCAACACAGAATTTTTATGTCTTATCCTCAGGTCTGGAGTACATTTAAGACTGTTGTAAATCAGGATAGGTTCACTGATTCCACTTCATGCACACAGGTCTACACAACTAGACAGCTGCAATGTTTGCTTGCTGAAAAAGGAGGGAAGGAGGCAGGAAGGAAGAAAATAAGGAAAGAAGGAAAGAAGGAAAAAAGAAAAGAAGGAAAGAAGAAAAAAGAAGGAAAGAAGGAAAGAAGAAAAGAAGAAAAGAAGAAAAGAAGAAAAGAAGAAAAGAAGAAAAGAAGAAAAGAAGAAAAGAAGAAAAGAAGAAAAGAAGAAGAAAAGAAGAAAAGAAGAAAAGAAGAAAAGAAGAAAAGAAGAAAAGAAGAAAAGAAAAAAAAAGAAAAAAGAGGAAAAGATTAAAAGAAGAAAAGAAGGAAAGAAGGAAAGAAGAAGAGAAGAAGAGAAGAAAAGAAGAAAAGATGAAAAGAAGAAAAGGAAAAAAAAGAAAAAAAGAGGAAAAGATTAAAAGAAGAAAAGAAAGAAAGAAGGAAAGAAGAAGAGAAGAAGAGAAGAAAAGAAGAAAAGATGAAAAGATGAAAAGAAGAAAAGAAGAAAAGAAGAAAAGAAGATACTTGCATGTCCTATTTTACTATGCAAGATAATAATGCCTCTGCTGAAGTCACTAGAGCTCTGTTGTTGTGAAACTTAAATACAGAGACAACAGAACAGGGTTCATATCGGAATTAAACCTTAATCTAATGCAGGAGTCCCACATTTCTAAAGAAAACCATCACATGGCAGAATGCAACCACATGTTCAAAACCCAAGGGATGAATTTTTCAGAAGCCAATATCCAAAGAGATCAACATATGCAAATTTCTGCCATCTCAAATCTGAGTCCAAAGAAAATAGCAAACAGCAGATGCTGCTACTGGCACAAGTACATCACAAGCTATGGCTTGCCCTCCAGATTTGAGGTGTTCATGATGTCCTTGAACACTGCTCTAGAAAAGGAGTACAAAAGAGAATAGGGACCCAAACAGCAGTATAACTCTAAAATCAATAGCACATAAAATCATTTTTGCAGAAAAAATAACATGCTTTAAAACACATAATACCTTGGGCCCAGTCCATGATGTTCTAGGTGATTATTGATTTCTGTGCAGTTTATGCTGACATATCATTAGCTAAAAGCCTGGTCAAGAATTCAGAAAGAATGCTAAAAGTGTTAGATTTATCCTGACCATGGCATTACTAACACCATCACTTTGTGATTTATACTGGTGTGAGATGGAAAAACCCTGTAACACAGACACAGAACAACTGAGCACCTAAAGATCATAAGAACAGCAGGCTCTCTTTACTATAAAGGTAGCATTCAGAAAAACAAAACCATACATTATTTTATACGAATTTTCATTATTTTCATTTGAACAAGGGAATGAATAAATGAGAGAAAATAACAGCTTAAGGTGACAAGGGGAAAAAGAGGACTGACTCAAGAACAAACAAAATTAATGCCAGGAATAATTTCCTGTCTCTGAGATCTGGCTAGTCTTGGCCTAGCATCCAAAAAGACTATATAAAGTTCATGGATGTGATGCTGAGAACAATCTTGAATTACCAGAAAGATAATATCTGCATTATCTATGGCTTCTAGGATTAGAAAAAGAAAGCAATAGTGCTTAGAAAAAGCTCAATAGTGCTGAGTTAAAAAAAAATGTTGGCACAGCATACTTCTTGTCAAAGCCAAATTAATAAGACGATGCCTTCAAAGAAACAAGCTCAGAAAATAAGAGAGAACTGTGCATAGTCTTAATCAAAAGCCTTTATAGAACCAAAATAAACACAAACTGACTTCCAAGACAGTCCCATTCCAGCTAATCTCTACTGTATCCACAAAACACAGAATAGCCCCAAAACATGTACCCACATAAAGCCCCAAGAATGATCAAGAATGACTGAGTTCACATCTTTTATGAGAGTTCCTATTCCATCCCAGACTGCAAAATTTAGCACACAGTTATCAATTAGTATATTAGGGGGGAAGGGGGGGGAGAAAAGAAAGAAAAATAGCAGATCACCTGTAAAGCAAAAGAAGAAATAATGTTTAATGTACTAATATTTCATCTTTGACAGGTAGTACAAAGAAACAATGTAGCTAAAAAGTAGCAAAAGCAAACACTTTTGCTATTATAGTATTCATTCAAAAGAGGAAAGAAGGTTTGTAAACTCAGAACTAAAAAAGTGTTCTACAAACACAGAGGTATGTTGGGTGAATTATTCTGTTTAGCTACTTCTTTAAAAGGTCTTTCTTAGAGATGCTTAAATCAAAAAGCAAACAAGACATCTTATCTCTTGAAGTTTATTGCAGCAGCTTATCAGCAAGGAGGAAAAAAATATATGGAAGAAGAAAGGAATATTTAGGGTAAAAGACCAACACTCTCAATCAATAAATACTTTCTTTTTAGTGTAGAGGGATGCATAGTCCTGCTTCAGTTTTGAAATCTAATTTCAGTTTTGAGACAGGATGTGAAACTTATTTATTTTTTAAACCTTGATACTACTTTCTGATGAAACTGGTGCCAGTATATTTGCTAAAAAACTCTTTGAACTCCATTTCTACCAAACACACAGTATTTTCTAGGTGCATGTCAAGCATATTTGACTATGCCTTCTATCTTAATAGCAATTTGCAGGTATTCCAAGCAATGCAGTCAACAGAAGCCCTCTTTAATGATGTTGATGTTGCAAAACAAATAGTAGCCCAAAAGACAAAAATTTCACTCTCTCCTTCTGGTAAGGACCTCTGAAAAGGTGGATTCTCCAAGACATCACTTTTTGCACACCAAGAAACAGTGACAGTGGAGTTCCTACAAATAACAGTAAACAGCATTCATTAGCTTTGGGGTTTTAAATAAGTTGAAAATAAATATTGGGATAAATATAATATTTGAATTTTAAATTATTAGTTGAAGCATTTCTAAAACAAACATTGGATTTCTGCAGTCTCACAATTAAAAAAAAAATTACTGTTTTATCATCCCACACAGTAAACATAGTTACTGAAAATAGTAATTGAAAGGATGCAAAATAAATACCTCTAAGACAATCTAAGCATATGTTTTCACTCTGGTATTGTTGTTGTTTCATATGTATACCTGGTAAATGTTTAAACCGAAAAGATAATACTAATTGCCATAGGTGAAGGTCAAGATCCATTTTTATGCAAAAATCCAAGAAATAAGGTTGAACTTCTGGATCTGGGGGAGATTTCACATCTGGGACAGGCTAACACACCAGTTAGGTCAGTTTTAAAACAGAGATCATATGGTATCCAGATCTTAATGGCTCTAACTGCCAGTCTGTTAAAAAGAATGCAGAAAGCAATGTATGTATCTATAATTTTAAAAATTGTATACATTATCTGCAAATTTTGACCTGGATTGTGACATTCAAAGAATCATAAAATGTTAAGGAATTGGAATGGACCTTAAAGATTATCTAGTCCCAACTTCCCCAGCCATGGCCAGGGACACCTCCTGCTAGACAAGCTCCATTTTCCCACCTATTCCTTCTGAAAAATGCAGAAGTATTTCTTCACCAGATCCAAGGTAATTCTATAGATAGTATGGATCAACAGTCAAACAAATGATCTCCCATATGGAAATAGTTTTTTCTTACAATAGTTCTACCATTGTGTGTACTTTAAAGGATGCTAGTTTTCTTCTGTTTCTTTGTTTCATATTTTAATTAATCATCTAATGCAGGATCTCCTTTCCAGCAAGTGCTAAGAGAAAGGTATTTCCAACAGTACATAAGATGCTGGGAGAAGTTCAGAGAACAATCTACATGCTCAACTACTAGAGGAAGAGGCCACAGGAAGGGTCACCAAAATTTAAAGCTTGGGAGAGCCTTCCAATGCAGTTTGGAGCAGAAACTTGGCAGTAGCTTTGCTATTTTCCATTTAATATATAGACAGTATTGACAGTCACAGCGTCGACTAAGTTGTGTTCTTAAAGTGTACATGGTGCTCTGCAAAATCACAGGATGAGAAACATTCCCTGATTCCAATTATCTATCTTATTTAGCAGGCAGTAGCTCACATGAGAGAAATGAGTGGTGAGAAAAGAGGTGATTGGAAGACTTACTGCCAGTCTTTGCTGGAGCAAAGAGATAAAGGCAAAGATTGAAAGTGAGCACGGGGTAAGCTAGCATCAGGTGCTGACAAATCATAGAGCACTTTGAAACAATAGGTCTTACAGATGCATTCCCAAGCCAAGGAAGCGGAAATGGAGGAGTGATCAGGCAAATCAAGAAGCAAAGAGTCTGAAAAGTGTTATTTTTCTTCCTGAAGTAGAAAAGCAGGAAGGAAAATGAGACGCATTGAAGGAAAGGTATAGTGATGAGGGAGATGGAAAGATCAAAAGGAGAGCTGATCAGCAAAAGACATAGAGGCAGAATTTTTAGAGTGAAATAGGTGTCTGATTTTCCCTAAAATACCTCTAAATGCATGCCAAGGTCATGCCAGAAACTCAAAGATGAAGATAAAAACACCTTCTTAATTAAAAAAAAAAAAAAGTGAGTTTGTACAATGAAAAGATAGTGAACTGAAAAAAGTAGGGTAAAAGCAGGAAACAGCCTACTCATTATCATGAGAGGTATGTACGTATGACCTATTTTTGCCCAAGATTTTTCAAATATAAGTATGTACAAATTTGTTATTTAATGCTTCCACCACAAATTCAATCCATGGGAAATTGTACCTACATGAACAGTAAGCTCTTACTTTGGTTCACAGTGAATATATGCAAAGTGGACATGTCTAAACTTTTCAAACATATAGCTGCCTAGATATTCCTTCGAAATAGTAGGAATCTCAGAAAAATACAGACTTTCTTCACAGTCTCCCACGAGACAGAGAAATACATGTCTAGGGAACTCCAGACATCTTGTAGTCTTCTTAATGTCAGATTTATCATTTGTACAGATATTGCTGCTATGTATCTTTAATATGTTTTCTAAAGCTTTCCTGACTATAAACAGATTCAGTTTATCACTGGAATATTATTCCATAATATTTCTGGCAAATTTTAAGTAGCTACAACCGGTATTCAGTGACCCTGGAAATTCAGAGGGCAGCACAGATTTTGGATTGGCAAGATTGATATAGGACTCTATTTTGGCAGTCAGCCCTCTCTTTTTTTCCTTTCTTACTAATTGGAGAGTAGAAGAGTTACAGACAGTACTGATTTTCTATGGAAGGAGGTTCCTGAATGAAAACACACAACTAGAAATATTTTCATTGGCAAGTATGCCAAAAAATGGTTTTATGTAGACTCAGAAAGAGGCTACACAACACATTTCCACGTTTCCCATGAGAAACCTAAATCCAGCACATGTCCTTAAGAATAGAAAAAGGGTTGCTTACATGCAAACTTTAAAATATACTAACATAGATAAAGAGAAGCAAAGCAGAGCAGAGAGACACAAGTATTACAGTCAAACAGAAACCAAATTCTAAAGATATGTACTTTGGAGTAACTAAGATATTAAAAGTCCAGAACATGTGAGTCTGGAAATTATCAGGAAATCTCCTTCCTCAATGCAGGGTGTTTGAATTAGAAGACCTTTAAAGATTCCTTCCGACACATATTCTATGATTCTATGATCTTAAAATCCTAGATCTAAGTCATAATATTGCAGGAAAAACTAACAATGTTATCTACATACTAGTTTAACAGTACAGAAATGCATATTTAAAATAAAATCTTCAGAGTAAATTTGAGAGAGCAAGGTTTGTTTCAACTCCTCCAACTCTATGTCTCCCATAGCATAAAAATTCCTATTAAGAGGAAAGATGAAACTAGTGTAAATAGAAATCAGTGTTGGATCACAGGTAAAGGGCAATCCCAGTGATCACATAACTCTAACCAGGCAGCTCAGTTCTATGATGAGCACACCCTCCTGACCATTTTCCATTTCACTTTGCACAATGAACAAAGAAACCTAGAGAGGACTTTCATACTGTGTAGCTCTTGATGCAAATTGTCTTCAGTATTCTATTCATGAATGCCACCTTCAGCTTCCAGCTTAGCTCTTGCACACATACTATTTATTCCCATTAAGCAAATACACATTCTGCAAGGCATATAAAAATAACTGTTTCCACATTTATGTGAGTTATACTAAAATGATCAGTGGACAGCTATGCTCTAGTGACATGAATGTATGTGGCATTCCTTTAACAAATGAAATCCACTTTACTGATAACCTTAAAGAATCAACATTTTCCTAACGTTGCTTACATGTAAGATAATTCTGTGCCTCCATCTGATTAAAGAACATATTTTAACATCTATTCTGTTTTTTTTCTAACATTTTTTGATTATTTGTTCTTTATGGAATTCATTCCATCTTGTCTTGATCTCATGTCAATTTGAGCAGGTTAAAATTTCAAAATTAGTGCTGGTTAAATAGATTTAATAATTTTTCAGATTGGATAATTAACTTGAAAAAAAGGCATTCTGTCCAGCTTTGCAAGAAACTTTGAGAAGATGATCAAAACCAAGAAATATCTGGAGAGCATGAGTTTGAAGTAGGACATGACAATCCCACCAGAACAAAATTAAGAGAGAAGGATCTGGTCATGGTCCTAACACAGGTGCCCGGAATACTATAGTAAGTTAGCAGTCACAAAGAGATGTTCATATAACCATAGACATATTTACGGGTAACCTTTTTCCTTAAAGAGAATGGAATGGAATGGAATGGAATGGAATGGAATGGAATGGAATGGAATGGAATGGAATGGAATGGAACGGCATGGAACGGCATGGAACGGCATGGAACGGCATGGAACGGCATGGCGCAGCATGGCATGGCACAGCATAGAATAGAATAGAATATTACCTGTGAAAGGGACATTCAGTGTTCTTCTGCACTAACTGCCAACGTTGCCATATTGTTTAAAATGCACAGAAGTTTCATTTTGTGAATGGCTATCAGGCTCTCTCTTTTAAGTGCACTCGCTCTTCTGCAGAAAATGTATTCTACCCCAAACTGTTCTGCATGTGTTGGCTTTCCAGGAATAGACCAGGCAAATTACCACCACTGCCAGCAGGAGACAATGCTTTTCTTTACACACACCTTACCTGCCTGCCTTTTAGAGTGCTGTGTAAAGACGAAGGTGTGTGCAGTCTGGCATACCAACATGACACTGCACCCATCCCCTCAATGAATGATCAAATGTCAGTGTCAGCTTAATCAAAAGATGAAATTTATTACAAACCAAGAGGCCAACCTCTAACATGGTTTTTAATCCTCACATGGCTACGCAACAGAAATAAATACAGCATCTTCAAGATGTACCGAGTATCAGTTTGGGAGGTTAACAGGTGTGAGACAAGTGAATGAGGAGCAGAAATACTACTTATCAGAGAACATATTGAAGAGAAAGCTCATTTTTCACAAATTATGGGCTCTTTATTGCTGGTAATGGAGAGAATATTAAAGTGAAGTCTGTATTTCAGAAATGGGAAGACCAAATGATTTAAAACCCTTTTTATAATGACCTGCCTGGGAGTGAAGAATCAATTTCTTTTACAGCAAGAATCTGTTAATACCATGGGAGTGAGGAACATAAGACAATGAGGAAAAGAAAGGACAGATCCTTTCTTCTGTCTACATTTTCATATGTCTAATTACAGAGACTGCTCTCTTTATTTCTGTACTAATTTTTAAGCAAAAAAAAAAAATTATTCTTAAAAGAGACACATACTTTAAAATTTAGAAAGTACTATTAAAAGAAGCATGGTTACAATGTTTTGCAAGCTGTCTTTTTATTAACAAACTATAGGTGGTACATTTCTTCCAGACATTTAATCCACTTAATTGGACTGATACTCTTCTGTAATACTGAAAATTATCCCCAATGCAACATCTTAAAGCTCACTTTCCTTATGGCAATATAGGCCAAAACTGTCAGTACCCAAAGCTACTTAATGTGTTTTCTTTCTCAGCACTGGCAGTGCTGAATTGTCCCTCTTACAGTCACAATACTGATCTTCACGTTAAAGCACACTGAGTTTTGACAACTTGCTCTTTTTCAGGCATTACAGAAAACAGAGGCCAAAACTCGCCATCACTGCTGCTTGCAGTGTGTTCTGCAAGTCAGAGGTCTGCCATACAACACCAAGATTCACCTCTTCAACATCCACTGCCATTGTTGGACAATTGCATATGGACACTGTCTTCATCCTTTGACACTAGTGGGTTCAGTGGGTATCTTGCACCAGGGATAACCAGGCTGCATTCATCCTGATGACTCAGTGGACCCCTATTCACAGGCAGAGCATGCCAGACCTCTTCCTCTAATACCAAAAGGTACATCTAGGAAAACAGACATTAATCATCGTCTATTTCCCTAAAATGTGTTTCCTTCGGATTTTTCATGATTTTCATACTTATCTAATCCCATTTTCTCCAATAATCAGTATTCCATAACTCTTTCCCACTATTCTGAATCATCAATTTTTAAATGAATTTAGACAAGATTGAAGGAGAAATCTAGTCTTATTAATGGTAGGGGATGTAAGAAGTTCTAGACCCACACACCTACCTATACCAACACTTCACAAGGAACATCTGAGGCACATAAAATTGGCCTTCCAAGCAACACTGAAACAGAACAGAACATTATTTGTACTGCAGTACGGGTCTAAGCAAGGAGAGACAATGAAATGCTATTAACAGCACCTGAGTCAGACCAGATGATCTTTTTGCAAAACTCTGCAGGAGAATTTTTTAAGACATGATTTTATAATAAGTAACAGATTTTACAGATACAGTACGCTACCTTATTAAATTCCCTATTTCTGCTTGCTATAAGAAAGCACAAGGCAAAACAAAAACATCAGATATTGTGTAAGACAATGAAAATCTTCCTTATGGTAGTCAAACAACAGGTCTGTCAGAAGGATATGTATCTGTCCTTGTACTGAGCAAATAAAGAAGGATTGCAGTGCCTCTTTCCACTCACAGCAGAGCTGCAGAAAAGGCTTTACAGAGGTACAACACTCTGGAAAGTTCTTTTTAACTTTACCACACAGTCCCATATCTTTGCAAAAATTCAAAACCAGCTGTTCAATCACAAAGCTCTAGCCACATCCAGCATTAGGGATGTAAAGCTGACATTCTTGCTAGGCGTATGTTTCTAATTATTTAGTTTACATTTTGAATTTTAAAAAGTTTTCTAAAGTTTAAATATTAATATATTAATTATTTAAGTAGTAATAATTTAAAATAATTTAAAATAAAGTTTAAATTATTAACAAACATCCATAAATGACAATCATCAGGATATCAAAAGAAACGTGTAAGTATCTTGTTAACATAAAACAACTAGAAAGCAAAGACAGTATTTATATGAACTAAGGTAATTTTTTTAGGAATACTGCTAACAATACCATTATATTAGCACATAAAACAACTTCACAATTTAAAGAAGATAGTTATCTCCTAATGAGACATAGGGATTGTATCTTGCAGGAAGCAGACATTTAAGAAGAACACTGAAGGCTTAATGTATATAATACAGAGATTATTTGGAGTACAGCCACAGGCAACATCACAAAATTCACTGTCTCCCAACAAAAACACATCATGGCAATGACATGTAGGAGTAGGTCAGATCCTAATCACATGGCAGTATCAAAATTTGACGCCATTTAAATAGGCAGGATTTGCATGACTTGGGTTTTGGAGGGGAGGGAAGAAGCCAGCCAGAGAAGCGATTTTCTGTGAAAATCTTCCTCCATGCCTGGCAAAGTCAGTCTCTGGCTGGCTCTGAGAATATACAGGCTGCTAAGCCAAGTAGAGAAGTTGGTAATGCCTCTATGATGACATATTTAAGAAGGCAATCAAAAATGCACACAGTTCTTTTCCGAGGGGTGAGGAGGTGCCGCAGCCAGGGCCATCCCAGCGCCATGGTGGCCACACGGCCGCTGCCATCTCAGCACAGCCAAAAGTGAACTGTGCCTGCCTGGCCACTTGCAGCCTGCCATGCCAAGGACAGAAAGGCAGAGGCGGCAGCGACAGCTTCTCTCTCCTGGCACCGCCACATAACCATGCAGCCACCATTGCTGCAGGCATCTTGACACAATCTACAGCAAACTGTGCCTGCCTGACTGCATGTAGCCTGCCGTGCTGAGGACAGAAAGGCAGGCATGGCGGCAGTGGCAGCTTCTCTTTCTGGCACAGCCGCAGCCATCCTGGCACAGTCCGCAGCAAATTGTGCCTGCCTGGCTGCTTTTAGCCAGCCCTGCCGCGGACAGAAAGGCAGGGACAGCGGTGGTGGCTCCTCCTTTTGGCGCCCCACGTGAAGAGAGGTGCTGAATGGAGGCAGCACCGCAGTGGCCGGCACTGCCCATGCGGTGCCACTGGGCCACACGGCCTGTAGCAGAAACATAGCAAGCAGCTCTTTGGTGCAGAGCCCAGACAGGATCAGTGCTGTGAAGCGCAGTAAGTACTTTTCAACTGATAGAACTTGAGAACAAAGAAACCTAGAGACAACAATTTTCTTCCAAGTCAGAGAAAAGGAAAAGGTGAAGACACATGAGAACCAAAATGGTGGCACTGAAGTCACTAAAGAAAGCTGGAGAAGTGCTCCAAGCGTCAAAGAAGAAATTGTCCTCTGCAAAAGACTATAATTAAGTCAGCTGTCCCCCTGCAGCTCATTGGGTCCACAAGAGATGCAGAGGTCCACTTGCATGACTGAGCAAGTAGATGCCAAAAGAAGGCAAATGCATTCATGCAGACAAGTGACTCACAGGCATCAGTTTTGGGAAGCCTGTGTTGCCTGTGAGAAACAAGATTGCACCAGATTGGGCAGGGTTGCTGCTCATGACAAGGAAACCGAACTGGAGAAGCTCACAGAGAAGTGTCTCCCATGGCGGGGGGGGACCCCCCAGTACAACAAATGAAAGATCCTTCTTTCCCTGAATGAATACAAGAAAATTAGGAGTGACAAAATGACTGAAATCCCCATGTTTTGCCTCCCTGTGCCATCAGCGAGAAAGAGGGAGAGGTTGGGAAGAAAAAGGTGCTCTAAAAGTTTATTTCTTACTACCCTCTATTAATTCTGTTAATGATAAATTTTTCTTTATACCTTTTAAGTTTGAGCCTATTTTGCCTTTAATGTTTTCTCCTAATCCTTATCTCAACTCATGAACCCTTCAGGTTTTTTCCTGTGCTCTTCTCAACTGTAGCAGAGGAAAATTAGTTAATAGTTTTCATGAGTACTGACACTTAGCTGCCATCAAACCACAACATTAGGCTAATATGAAGTTACAAGCTATACTTCATTATTTCCCTCAATCACACTTCTTTGTGGCCATGAAGTACTCCAGCACAAGTGGAAGGAGAAAAATTAAGACAGAAACAGGAACCTGTCAGCTGCTTAGAATATGAATTATTTGTGAAAACAATGTACTTGGAGTAAAACTACCAAAATGTCACTAACCTAATGTTTTCTCTAGGCAGTAAGACATGTAGTAGTTGAGGATCTATAATAAAGCTGCAGGTTAAATACACAGGAAACAATTTTTTTTCAAATACAATATAATTTTTCCTCACAAATTTTCATGCTCCTCAATGATCCATCATAAACAGATATTACACTCAAATCTACAACATGACCCAGAGGGTTTCACAGCCAACCACAACGGGGCAGCAGGGGTTGGGAAGGGTCTTGAATTGTTACTGCACATAACTTCATTTTGATTTTCATTTACTTTTTCTACTAGAAATAGAAGACCATCAACACCAAAAATCAGCAGACTTACACCAACTTCAAGGAAGATTGTACTGTCTTCCCCTCATGTGGATGCAGCACTAAGTACTCTTCAGCAATGTTCAAAGGAAGTTCTCCAGAAAGGAAAAGCACAGATGATTAAACTCAATAGTTTACGTGAGGGCCTGCCTTCTGTTCACAATTTGTTCCAAGTGCAGTTGAAACCACCAAACAGCTACACACTGTTGGGTATTGTCTGATGCCAGAAATATTTCCTGGTTACAACATAATATCATATGTATCTTTTGTGCTAATTTACGTAGAGTTTATTTACTCTATCTAGCTGAGACACAAATAAATGAATAATTAATATATGAACAATTTGTCATCTGCCATTTGAAGACAAGCCGGAGCTACTCTGACAGCAAAGAACTTGGATAATGAAGGAAAGGAAAGAAATTTGTTGTACATAATCTGCTACTGATTTGTTTTTTTGTGGGAAGTCATCAAGGATATCTGCTGCAGCTGGCACATCACAGGCACTACTTTTATTCCAAAGTTCAAGAGAAAACAAAAAAGACATGAGCAATGAGAAACAAAAAATGAAGGAGAAGTATATAAGGAAATTTTTGAAAAGTAAAGAAAATAAAAAAAATAAACAAAACCCCAAACCACTGTGAAGATGAAAAGGGAAAATAAAGACCAATCAAAATTAAACTTAGGAATTTTGGAGGATGGGAAGAAAAACAAGATTCAGTACAGTAAGGCTTACATGCTAAATGTTATAGTTTCATCAATCCCCCAAAGCTGTTAAAAGCTGTCTTTGTATATACAGCACTTTAAAAGTCACAAAAGGAAATAGGAAGATAATTAAATGCAGTAGCTTTCCTGAATTTTTTTTTAGAAGATAAATGCTGCTAACAGAGCTCTTTGCAATGGTTCAAGATGAATAAATAACACCCTTTCTGCCATTTTTTATTATAATGTTTTTCTCCTGCTTTTTTAAATACTTTCCTAAAAAATGTTTTAATGTTGGGGTTTTTTTACAGAATGTTTTACAATTTTCTCTTCTTAAATTTCACCAGAGACTTGCAAATCAAACCAGATCTCACTGATTTGATTTTTTGCATTTATATGGTCCAGTGGAACACAGTGTATTAGCATCATTCTCTCCAGAAGGAGAGTTTATTAGCAAGCTCTCCCTCCCCTTTTTCTCCAGTAAGGTGATGTGATTAGCCAGAGCATCAAGGAAACTGTCAGCAGGTGGATAGAGAGAGATGTAAGGTGCCACTTGGTTTTCTTAGCTTGTGACCTTTGCTCACATGACAGTGAAAAACAAAACCACATCTTTGACACAATATAATTAGGACCCTTGCATTTCACCAGGTCAGGAAAAGAGACAAAAGAACAATACTTGTTTTGCAGCCCCAGTAATTAGTCCTGTAGGATTTCTCCAACAGCTGCTATTGGCAAAGAGAGCCCATGGAAAGAGCCACCACTCTTCCTGTATCTGCTGGCTGAGGAGCCTGCTTCCTGCTTGAAATTCAAATGAGCACAGGTCTGACCTTTACTGTCACATTTTTCATTTCATCGACAGTTTACAAGGCCTCTCCACCATGCAGGTCATGTTTTAGTTTAAACAGAAATACTCTCGTAGGTGTTAGATGCTAGTTAATGATTATACTGAAATCATTCTAATTAGGCTCTGTTGTTACATGCTGCCCTTTGGGGGCTGCTGCTGTTGTCACATAAAGTATTTTGTAGAAAAATAATTGGCCTGAGATCTTCTTTACCCTATTTTTTTACTTTTTACATGATTCTGTATTTGATCATGAGAAACACTGCACAAAACTTTTAGCAACAGCTCCTACCCTTTATCCCATGGTTCAAAAAAATGGAGGGCAGGAAGGAAGACTTAAGAGATGCATGACACTTCTGAAATTAACTATGATCTGAGGAGTGAAATGTGTATTTTTTTAACTTCCTAACCCACTATCTTGCCATTTCTCTAAGAACCTGGTTCACACTGCAGCCAGGGGAGGTTTGCCGACCAGGGAGGCACTGCCATGCTTCATGCACTGATGGGATGACTGGGATTAGGGAAAACAGGAAGGAATTTGAGTCTACTGAAGAACAAAGAAATAGGACAGAGAAGAGAACAGCAAGTAGCAAGTGAAGAAATGCAAATGGGGTAGAGAAAGTTTCAACCTTTTACATTTGGCAAGGGACATTAATATCATGTGAGTGCTAGAAGAGAATCTCAGCCACTACTTCTTTCTCAAACATATCCTCTTTCAAAAGAGGTCATGCAAATGCCACTCTTTTCTGCGTAGCTTACATTTTTAAAAAGTGAAGTGTTTTTGGATGGGGAGGAAAAAAAGGAAAAAGAAAAAAAGAGAAATCCTAGTACCTGAATTGCAGAAACTCAAATCACCCTGTTACTAGAGTGATAGTCAAGAATTTAGAAGCTTAAGATTAGTCAATCTGTAAAGTTCAAAGACACTCTCTGAAGATATTTAAGGCCCTTTCAATACAAGACAGAGACTTTTTGCTTTATCAACCATTGTTTCCTCTCTTCTTATTTATGAAAGAATCTTTTTTGTGATGGGCAACTGAATTTATAATCAAAGTGTTCCTAGTTCAGGCAGTTCAATTTTAGTCTTTTTTTTTTACTAACAATGATGTCAACTGCAGAGTTATCACGACAAATTCTGCAGTATTTGTAAAGCAGTAAATCCATAATCACTATATTCATGGGAACAGATTTCCAGTGTGTAGTCCAGATACACAGTAGAGTTGGCCCATTATCTGCAAGTATCTTCTTGGCTACTACTACTACCACTCTACAGCCATGGCAATACATTACTAATACGTTTATCACTGCCTAAATGAAGCATCAATTATTCAATTCCCATTTAAAAAAACAGGAAATTATTCATGCCATCAGCCCTCACCATCAATAACAGAAGTAAACCTAACTATCTCATTATCCAATTGCAATGTGTGCAAACAGAACTGGCCGTTGTTGACAATAAATATTTGATAAGTGAGGAAACAGGAAGGATAAACCAAGGATGTATGGAGTGGCTGCTTTATAGTTACCACAAGAATTGACCCAGATGGCAATGGCTTGCCCTGCTTGTACCTCAACTTATTTTCTTTTCATCTCAACAAGAAAGTGATCCCAGCTGAGCCGGATGTCAACCATGGATGTAAACCATCTGTTCTCTTCCTGTCTTTGTTTATGGTATTAAGTCAAGCTAAATACCCAGGTTCCTATCAACTTCTGTAATTCCCACATTGTTTTCTTTTAAATTAGCAACGAAGTGATAACTGCAGGGATCAATTTACAATATACAGAAAACAAAATATTTACTTGCTAAGGGTGCTTGAGCATGTTGTGATTTTACCTATGTTCAGGAAAGGCTGTTGCTAATTCTAATGTAGCTTTAGCTTTATATTTACCAGTGAAATCAAAGCAATCTATTCCTACTGAGCAGAGTTTGACAGAATGTAGTGTATTTTATGTATCAATTATAAAACTTGCACATAAATTAGGAATCAGCCTTTGGAAACACCAACCAACATAGGAATCAGATATCCAGGATCTAAAAGTCAGCTCCTCACCCACTTGGAAGACGTTTTAAGCTCAACCACTTTCACCTAAATATTCACCACCACTTCACTCAGAGGACAATGATTCCTAGAAACATGTCACAATTTATTACTGAACTAAAATCACCTGGATGTTACTTCAGGCAAGATACATTGGTAAGATACAAAACCAACATAATTCTCTATCAGTCAACTCTTTCACACTGGGAAATAGCACATCTCCAGTGAGATCAAAGAGCATCTTTCACGTGGCTGACTGCAAAGCCTAAGCTAAGCCAGACCTGCTGCTGGGGTATGACATCCTTCACCTCCAAGAGCCTCAGAAATGGTTCAAGTATCTTGTGACAAAAGCATCCAAATCTGTAAAACCATCTGCAGTCCAAAAGATGAGCCAGTATTGTTTCACTTCACAGGTGTCAAGGGTGCTTTGCAAAAGCGAGAGGACAAGAAAAAGGTATCACTGATAAAAGAGTTAAAAAAGGAGAGGGGAGGGGGGGATTTCTAGTAATCATTTTGCAGGCAGTAAAGTGAAGCTGTTTCCAAAGGAACAGTGCAAGGTCAGTGTCTGAGTGCATCACATGAAGCCTAGATAACTTACAGAAGAAGTCAGCCTGACACAGGGACCTGTAGTGTGCCCTGTGAAAATAGCTGGGAGCCTTTATAATACCAGACCTTCGGTGTGTGTGCATTGTCCACTAGACACATTCTCTGGATGGTGTTATTGTACTGATAAAATTGTTTACTGAAAGAACAAACCAAACATTTTTAAACATTTAAACATAATTCATTTATGAAATATTCATCTGTCAAAAAAAATTCCATTATAAAATTGTAAATAAAATAAAAACAAATAATTGAATGCAAATAAAAGAGAAAATTATAAAGGAAGAAGAAAAAAAAACCTACACACACACCCCACACAAGTCCCAGGCTGTCTCTGCAAAATTACACATCAGTGAGGGAAATTTTATACACATTACCACACCTACAGCATTATACACACCAGCACAAAAAGCACAGCAGCTTACAAGCACTAACACTTCTTAGCCACTTCCCTACCACACAATAACCAAGCGCTACATGTATCTCTTACAGGAGTCAGTGTTAGGTACAAGAACTTCTGGAAGAAAGCAGCAAGTCCTGAGGCTATTTTGCTCAGTACCGGTTGACACAAGTATTTTGCTTGCACAGTGCTTCTACCAGCATGTCTCAGTCTGCTCCAATATGGCCCTTCACTTTCATGATCATATCTTGATTCAGAAGAGCTAGCTGCTTTGTAATTTCTCTTCCTCTAACCCACATTTTCTGGATGCCTTTCTTCTGGAAGCTTCCTTCTATTTCAGCTTAAAAATTTTGTGAGGAGAATAAGTGCGTATGGGGCCTGCTCTGAGAATTCCTGAGAGTAAGTGAGGCACAGTGGGAAAAAGAGCAAGAGATGCAACGGAAACATTAGATGGGAACCAGAAGTTAAAATGTTTAATTTCAAGAATAAATTGAATATTCACATTTCTATAATACTTCTATTAACTCTGTTGTTTGGAAATATTTTTATGAGCAATAGGAACATACACTAGCCTCCTCAATGGAAATTAGGAGAGAATTGCTTGAGCTGGCATTAAAGGATGAGCAAGTCATCCATACAATATCTAGTACTGAATATTTAATACAGATATTGCCAGTTCTACTGCAAATAAAGAGACTGAATAAGTCACATGACAAACTGGACTAAGTGTGATGCAGGTTTCACTCCTTTAAAAAATGCTAAAACCAAAAAATTTGAGCCAAGAACATAAAAATATTGTCAAAACATTAGAGCGAAAAGAAAATTTGTCAAGGTCATGGTATGAATCACCTGTCTCAATTCTGTTGATAGATTAACATGTGTAGCTAAAAACAATGGTGCCCTTTGCAAAAAACTCACTGTTCCATATCTGTTCTGCATAGATGGAGCATTGCTGGAAAGGGACAGACCTTTTCAGATTAACAGCAGAAGGTGTTGGGTATATTGGATATATATCAAATGACAACCTTGTTATTGCAGCTATTCGGAGTGGAGGGCTTTCTGTTGAAAACTAACATTTTGAGCTATCAGCTTTAGTTTGGGACATACTTGTGTGTCCCTAGTGTTTTTTCTACTAGAATATCTTTTTTGTGTGTATTTGTTTTCTATAGCAATAAACAATGTTAATTTGTTAAAAAATGTGTAATAAAACTTCCAATATTTTCAGCATTTGTCACTCCTAGAAGTACATAATTGTACAACTATCAACTTTGTTTAAATTTAAAATCTTGAAAGGAATTTAAATTCTCAAATCAGAAAAAACAAAACAATATTTTTAATTCTTTTTTTATTCCTTCTGTTCTATCATTCCTTTTTGGTCTTTGCAAAAGGTAGTTTATGGATAATCTCTCTGGTTAGCACCAATTTCCTTTTGATCAAATCTGTGCTACCCACCACTTCCATGTATATCTCTCCCTCTTCCCACTCTTGACAGAGACAAGCACTGACTCAGACAGCCTTGGCAAGATGCTAATGCTGTGGATTAGTGTGTTCTGCCTTGAGTGAAATCAAGTTGTCTGCCCTTTGGGGATAGCACAGCCATCAGGTTGAATTTCATTTTCTGATATTTTAGCAGTCATGTCAGGACTGCTGCAGACAAGTGAGAAAGAAACATCTTTTTGACAACAGTCTTCAGCACATCCCAGAAAAGGACATGTACATGATTTTATATGAGAAAGAGGAAGTCTGAGGCTATCAAACACGTAGATGATAGGACTAAATCAAACATCAAAGTGATAGATCTCAAATATAACTGGATATGAACTCGATACATTTCACAGTGTTTCCTTTTACTATTTTCCATTTTTGCTACATTCTATAGGACAATTTAATTCAGTGGATTCTTCCAGAAGTGAAATTTGTATTCTTTTCTGTTTCTAAAATACAATTGTACAGACAAACTGAAGGAAAATAATTTTATAATTATATCACCTCAAGAACACCAAAAAAAAAAAAAGAAAAAAAAAGGCCACAGAAAAAAAACCCACAAAAAACCAAACAAACAGACTAAGAAAAGGATCTGATTCATCAAAGAAAAAAAGTTACAGGATACATACCTTTATACCTTTTTTCCAACTGGTTAAACATTTTCTATTTTATCCTTTGTCTGATAAAAATTCAGAGGTTTCTGAATATATAATATGCCAAAACAAATTGAAAATATTTAGTGTAACCAGTGAGAACTTTTCCTTTGTAGGTGGATGGAGATTTTGAGATAAATTTTTCTTTTGTCTCAGAAAACCTCTGTACCTTTACTCTGAAATACACATTAATACAGTGAGTTTCATCCCACAAGTGCATGAATTGCCTCCCCAGTCACAACACACTATTTAAGTTAACTAATAAAAAGGAGATGTAAGATCATTATCTATAATGAGTGCTTTCAACACTCACTACCTACCAGCACCTGATGAAAACATGCAAAGCAAACTGTGAAACAAAATTATGCAAAAGTGGCAGGTTTTGGACTTCTGTATCTTCTGACAAGTGAACCATTGACTATAACTGATTGCTTTAATAGGTTTCGAAACAAAATGCACTCAGTTCAGGGACAAAGCACTTGATCTCAGTAAACTTTGGGTAAGACTCTATGAATAAAGTTAGAGATCTTAAGTCTGTAAAATATAATTTTTTTGGAGATATGTATGAAGGATTGAGAGTAAAGATTGCATAACTGTCATTCTTGGATTTGGGGGAGGGGGTGGGAGGGGTGGAGAGGGGGAATTAAAAAGGATGTCAAGATACCAGATATGAAATTCAGACACACTCATGCAATCAATCACATTACGTGAATGATCCTAGCAGAAAACTTCTGTAGGCAGCTATCTATCTACCTATCTGGAAGAAAACCTCAGAAGGCTTAATAGCTGTGTCCAAGTTAAATGATAGGAGTAAAAGGCAAAGGTTCAACTGTAAGACAGATTTCTATGCTATAAATCATAACTTCTCCTAGGAATACAAATACGAAACAATTAAATAAAAGTACATGTAAATGAAAAAAAATAAAATAAATACACATATTACTAAGCCAAGTTCTGCTCTTCATGCATTTCAAAGCTTCCATTGACTACTGTAGTGGCTTGGTAGTGTGACGACTAAAATCAGGATACAGATGAACTGAGAAATTATTGTTATCTACTGATGCCCTGCACCTGTGAAATGTAGAGACCTGGTTCCCTGTAAAAATTTCCATTTCTTGGACAGACTGTACAGGTTGGTCTGAGAGACGTCCTGGGTTTGGAAGGTCAGATTTGCTGTGATGTGTATTTCCTTACTGATAATGATGGAGGGAGGGCTGCAAAGAGGTGTTGGAGTGTCCCTGGCACAAAAATTTGATGCCCAATTAGGTTTAGAAATAGTGACAAAGAGTTGATGCACAATTAGGTTTAGATAAAGCTCTTCTCTGTAAACCTCAATTACCTGTGATGCCTTATGACATTCATCGTTTACAAAGTATAATTACACAATAGTGTCTGACATTTAATGTCTATGGATAATTTAAAAGACTTCTACTTCAAAAGGGCTGCTCACGAGCAACAGTAATCACTTCAATTAGCTTGGCACCATTACAATGTAACAAGACCATTTGACTGCCTATTAGGACCAGCCAAGCTCTTCAAGTGTGTTAATTTAGCAGTCATTGCTAATTTCTGGGCTTTGCTGCATTTGCATAGGAAAACATAGCCCTGTTAGCCAGAAAGGGAGTTTCATTCCTGCAGCAACTTCCTATTCTTAGTGAGGTTTTTGTGCTGTTGTTGTTTTCAGCCAGAAACATATTTCAAATAGTGAGCTACAGAGAGAAAGAGGGGTTTGATTTCACCAAGGGTCTTTTTCAGGACATAGGTCTTAATTATTAATACAGTTTTCAAGTTGTTTTCGGGTTTGTTTTGGGGGTTTTTTTTTAAGCTGCTTGAGACAAGAGATCTCTGGATTAAAAAAGAAGGGGGAAAACTCTCTATCCTTTCTATGACTCCTTTATGTAGGATTAAGGACTTATCCTAGGGGAACTATAAGTATCTTCGGATTTTTCCTGGACCTCATTGAGGCCTTGTTTAAATTTACTGGTCATTCAAGATATTGTGGGGACTGGGACCAGATAGGGTGTTACATCATCATAGATTCTTCTCTATTTTCAAGCACTTGATATATAGTGTGAAATTCTGCAGAAGCAGGAAACCTCTATAAAGTAGAAGAGTTGTCCAGGGAAAAATCTTATCAGTTTAGTAATTCCCTTTAAACTATTTGGATTAATCAAAGAACCAGAGTAAAAAGATAAGAGTTATTTGTGCCTCTGCCTGAGAATAGGTAGACCAGGATGGCTATGAGCAACGAGCAAAAGCTAAAAGTTCAGATCCTATAAAAGAATAGTTCCCAAATAAATTTAAAAAAACAAAACAACAACAACAACAAAAAAACACTTTCACAAAACCCAAAAGCAAAACCAGACAATATGAGGGGTGGTTCCCCTCATGAAAAATATCAGCACAGATGCTGCAATGCACATAAATATAAATTGAACAACCCATTAATTAAGTGGATGGCCTAAACAGCGAGAGGTCAGCATGTGTAGCCCTGCCATAAACTCAAATGTGTCTTGTCTGTGGCTTAAGGGAAATTTCCTAATGTCATTGCTGCCTTCCATTACATTCATTTTTTCAAAACACTACTGAGGCATCATTTCTGTAAGGGATTATAAACATACCTTTACTTATGTGATAGATCTTGTGTATAAATTTGCATATAAAATATTGTACATGGTAAATTTATAAATTGTCACTTAAAGTTTGGACTCTCAAAAGCGACTCAAGGGCATCTCCGAAATACCAAGGTCCATTGTGCAGCTGTGAAAACCACAAAATTTGCAACAAAAACGACAAGGCTGGACTGGAGACGGCCCATTCATCAAGGGTGGACCTCACTTCACGGCTACTCAAGATCTGATATCAATCTTGGTGGAGGATCCAGGAAGATGATTGAATCAGCACCCCAAAGGGAGGATCTGGGAGGATTCTTGGGATGTCTTTTCATACTATCAGGAAACCCTTACAAACCTCACTTGGAAATAAAGAAATACATGAATATTCGGACTTTCAATGGACATAGCCTCCAGGCAGAAAAACTGTATAAAAACAGTACACGAGACCCAGCATTGGTGGACAAAGTTGAACAGCACTGTTGCTGCTGCTCCTCTGTCTACCCAATATTCAATTGATATTGTCCAATTTTATTGTGGCTTTCTCAAATTGATTTTGGAAATTGCTAAATAAATTCTTTGGTTTTGGATTGGCTCTTAATAATTTATAACAACTTATAATGCTTAGTATTTCTGCAATACTAAGATGGTGCATTAACTCAAATACAGTAAAGCAAATACGTACAAAAAGAAAGTTTCTGACAAAGGGATAGCCAAAAAAAAGCATCCTCCCTCACCTAAGTCGAGTGGGGGTTTACTAAATTTACCCTAATGACAACAGTAGTCCAAAATACACTTACAACACCTAAATATAATTGAAACCAGATATCTTGGATAGTACCAGGGAATTGCAGTGAGGACTAGGCTGAATATGAGCCAAAAATATGCTCTCATCACAAAATAAGACAAACCTCATAGAGGCTACATTTGGACTTCAGCCAGAACATGGAGGAAAATTATTATACTTTTTCTTTGGCACTGCTAATTTGGCACCAGCAATATTGTATCAAGCTTTGGTACGATTTTCTTCATATTTTAAATCAGTGACTATATTCTTTAAGAAAATAATCTTGAATATAAGTGTGACCCAAACCTTTCATCTGTGTATCCCTGGTTTTGAATGCTTACAAACTGCCTGTAATTATCTCGTATGACTTCTTGAACTTCCTGCTCCAAGCTAATGTATATCAAATGTATATGACAAAGTTTTTCTATCTCTTTCTAGTAAGTGCAACAAAGATTACAAAAAATGTTAGCGAAAGTCATTTAGTTTCTACAGTACACAATTTCTACAGTCATTTAGTTTTTCTGTGATGAAAAGTTAACCCCTACCACTTTAATGCATCAATAATCATTCCTTATAGTGAGATGGGAATCACACCACTAACGAACTAAATACTTGATGACTTGAAGGTTGAAGGACTGAAAGGCACATCATTATATTGCTTCTTTCAGAAAATGAGGTGACTTCAAAATCCTGACCCATGTGTTAATAGGAGCAAGCAATTACCTCCATATAATACAGAAATAAGGGGAACTGTTAGTTAATATTGCCTTGAAGTGGCCAGGTGGAGAACTCAAGCAGAATTTGGTGAAAGAAAAAGTTTCATGCAACATTTTCCCTTCATATTAATTTACCTCCTTGACCAGAGTAAAACTGAGCTCTGTGTGTTTGTACATTTCAACAAGCTTACACTATTTCTATCTTATTTTCAAAGATGTCAGAAAAGTTTAACAAAAGTTACAAATGCATTACAGGTGTAGAGGACATGAAAATTACACAATATCATAATGCAGGTCAAGGAAGAGTTGATTTATGGATACCAGAACATCTTGACACATGTAATTTTCCACCAGTATAACATTTTTATCATTCCCCAGAAATGCTAGGCACCAGCAACTCTCAGGTCCAGCTTTAAAATACAGTCTTAACATAAATTTAGTGCAATATCAGACAGTATGATTCTGGAAATTCCTTCCATACAAAGGAAGTTTTCTGGCTTTTCAGAGCTGGAGAAACACTTCTCTTTGTTATTCTACCTTCAACATCACAGGTAAGATATGCAAGCAGAGAAAAAGGGAACATGACTAGATCTCTGCTTGTGCTGCAGTGATCCCTTCACTGACTGCCCAATAAATCCATAAACACACACAGAGAGACAGAGCTTTTGTAAGTTGTAAAACATGCCACCCCTGATCTTGTCAAGGATTAAACAGGAAAAGAATTAAAGTGGACATTTTCTTCCAGGTCTCTAGTATAAGAATGAATACAGCCTGCACAAAATGCAAGGACTACTCTGACAAATACCAAAATCACCAAGAGGATTCCAGACCAAATTTTCAACCTCCACTTCCTTAATTTATTCTTTTGCAATGTAATACTTCAAAGACAGAAAATACAGAAAAATGAAAACACATATAATCAGCATTATTGTACTTTTTATAGAAACAATCAGACCAATATATTTTCTTTCTTTAATCCAAGAAGAAAAAAAAAAAAGAGTAAGAGAGAGAAATTGATTATATACATAGGCAGGAAATCAGACTGATGCATTTATAAGGAGGAAAGAAAATACCAGCATAAACCTGATTCATCTGCCAGACTTCTGGGAGAAAAGGGCACATGACATATTTGTTCAATATTGGAAAATCTTCTTTAATTTACTCACTGTAACAACTCCCTCAAACTTGCATCTTTTATAAGAGACAAGGCTCATCAGAACATAATTTTACAAATTCTTCTACGGCCCTTCTGGTGTTATTTCTTACAATAAACTGGCCAGTATATGATTAGTCTTTACAGCACAATTTTCACTGAGTCATATGCTCATTTCAAGGTCATGCTCACTGTGCTCTCCTGAGGTAATTTGTTTAGTGTGGAAGGTGCCTCTGTTTTTCTTGTGGTCCTTGTGTTCATGCTACCAGAACCGCATCTCATCCATGTAGCAGCTTTCTCATTCTGCAGCAATTTCCAGCCTGACTTCTCAAAGCTCTCTGTGGACTTCATGAACTTCTGCTATCTCACCCCTTCCTGGCCTTCAGAAGTGGGTATACCAGAGCAGCCAGAACAAGTATTCTGGCTGGGGCTGCTCTATAACACCTGAAAGAGAACTGAGAAATTCATCTGGACCACAAAAATCTTATGCTTTTTAGAATAGAATGGAAGAGATTTTGATGAATCTCTGTAGTCAATGAAGTTTTTCCTTCCAGCTCATGCAATGGGTGAAGGTGGTTCACTGGATATTATGTTCAAAGGTTTTGTGTGTCTGTAAATAAAGGATGCCAAAAGAGCAGAGGAATAGGGAGCAAAGGGAGCAAAAAAGCCAAAACACCAGACACAGCCACAGTAGCAATGGCAATGTGACCTTGAAAAAACTGACAGAGATCAGGTTTTTGGACGGAACAATGTCTGGGAAGGTGAGAAAGTGGTTAAGCAAAGAGCCATGAGCTCTTGCTGTGCAGGTCTTGCTCTATTGAGGGAAACAGAATATTTATGTTCTTTTTAAGTATGTGTAACACTTTGCGCAACAAAAGTGCCTGATTCTACCTGGAGTTTCTCCCATTAGTGCTTTTCCCAAAGACTAACCTTTAGCTATCCAGAAAGCAACCACGCTCCAATGTAAAACACATCCCTAAAGACTGTAGAACAAGGAAAATTCTTCTCTCCCATTTTCATGGGAATGAATGGGAATGATACTGGAGGGGAAGACTAACATCTTGGCTCAAATTAAACACCTTTCTCCTGTTACTCTCTTCAGACAGCCGTTACTTTCCCTTTCTCTTGTTCTTCCTTAATCCTGTGACTCCAACATATAATTGGTGAAGGGGATCAGACCAGCACTTAAGAGTCGCAGACCTTCTCTTCAGGACTTTACATGGCTTTGCCTCCTAAGGAAACTTTTAATTTTCTCCTCACTGTACATAATTCTTCACCAGGCCACCAGAACCATCCACACATCTCATACAATATGATGATCTTACACCAGGTAAGTGGGAGATGATTGTATATTATATCTAAGGGAAGGAAATAGCAATCCTAATTTTCATTTCTTTTCTTCTATTCTCTCCTTAAGTAAGAATAGAGCCATTTCCTTCTGTAGCCAGAATGTGAAGAGGGGTGATAACCTAAACCAATATGCATCCCCTGACCATCCCCATCCTCTGAATACCCCCTTTTACTCAGTGGAACCTGATGTAACATTTATTCCTCTTGCACAGGTGACAGACACCAAAATATTCAAGGGGCCCTGAATCACAGCGGAAACATTTCTGTGAAGGACACTGCCATATTTCTTATTCTAAGCAGCATTAACTGTCCCCAGCTTGGGGCTAAAGAGGAGAGTATTAGGCAATTGGCACCAGCTGATTGATTTCACTAGGGTCATTTCTAGCACCTGACTGGTCTGATAAAATGTCAACTTCCACATCCATAAAATCAGGACTAGGAACGATGGCAGTGAACAGTGCAGCTAAACCAAATTTTCTATCTCTCTGTAGATTCATACTGCACATGGTAGCCCAGTAACAAGTCATGTGGAAGATTTTACCACCATGCTCCTATCCAAAGATCAAACGACATGACTACAAAATTAAGTAAGTGTGAAACAAAACCTCTCAACCTGGTAATAGCCAGTGTTAATTTACAGGCTTCCAGTCAGTTAAAGCCTTCTCAGCAGCAGACTGGAGAGAAAAGCTGTCTTGTTCTTGCCTGCAGGGCTGTTTTGATGAGCAGAAACTTTATCTACACTGACAAGACAGTAGTGAGCATGTGTCAGAGCATTTTTATTCAGATCTCGGCCACACCTTTGTAATGCTTCCTGCATCTCTGGGGCCTACAACCGGGGGGGGGGGGGGGGGGGGGGGGGGGGCCGACACAGAAAATAAAACACACTACTCTGACTTTTCACCCAACTTCGTTTAGACCTCTAGCAGACAGAATATACCATCAGATTAGTCAAAATTATATTACCTCCCCCCCTCTAAGAAAGACAGACCTGCACCTAAGGTTCTATGTACATCTCGGAGGTGGGGGAAGGGGATGGTGTTTGTGTGTCAGAGCCAAAGAGGAAGAGAATACAGCCTATGCTGCCACTCCTCTCCAAAACAAGAAACAGTCAAGCAAGGAATAAAATACACATGTAGGGAATTGATTTAATTTAATCACCAGAAGTAAGTTGTAAAATCACTTCTTCCCTTCATATCAGATGAAATATTCAATGATTCTCAAGCCCTCTCCTGGTCTTTCAGCTGAGACACAGGGCATCTTTGTCAGCAGAGGCAGCTGCTCAGGAGGCTAAGGCAGACCGGCCATCTGTCCACAGCTGACCAGCTCATCCCTGATGCTGGTCAATATGCCCTCAAAGAGTGGGAGAGGTGAAAAATAAATGCACTGACTTTATACCAAGCAAACCTGAACCACATTTTAAGAGACAAGACGCAGTACCTATCTCTGTACTGTGTCTTGTCTCTTAAAATGTGGTTCAGGTTTGCTTGGTGTAAAGTACTTTACAGTCAGTGAGCAAAAACCTGTAAGAATGAAGTTCCTACCATAAATGCAAGCAATCTCTGCTCCAGTCCTTGTTGAAAGGATTGGCAATTCAAGGAAAACTGACTTAATACAATTGTAATAATTTAACCAAAAAAAGAAAGCACTACCAGAGCAAATCAGTACTTCATTATATTCCTATTCTTCCAAGTTCATCTTACTCGAGAGAAAAGCAGCACACGATGAGCTCATTTTTACTTTCTAGTCTTCACACAAGAGACCAACCACATATCAAAGGATCTTAAAATGTGCATCATTTAAGCATCAACATAAGATGCCCCAGTACATATAGTAGTACAGTACATCTCACATTTGTGTTGCAGATAACATGATTTTTTATGTCTCACTCCATAAGCCACTGCATAAAAGCTAGGGTATTTCAAGGAATTTCAAACCCCTTAATAAATAGGCATTATCAAATTGTTATTTTTAAATAGTATAAATATATTCTCTATTTCAATACTCTGTTTTCTAAAGATACAAAAAAATGGTTAAGAACACACTGTGCTGCATAACCTACCACAAAATTATTATGTAATCTCAAAAGTCTCACACAAGAAGAAGCTGAACTCCTTAAAATTATTCCTCATTGTAAATATTAAAAAATAATCCCAGCTAGGGTCCATTCCAGCACTCATGCTATGATATTTACATTTTGTCTGTTAATGAACTTTTTTTTTTCTTATGACAATGGTAAGACATTATAAAATTCCAATTTTACCCAACACCCAAAAATATTTTTAGTAGCATAGAGTCATATTTCAAAAAATGCTGATTGTAAAGTTGCTCTTACACTAGCGATTCCAGAGGCAAATGTCTGCCTGAGGATTCTCTTTTTATCCCTCCTGGCATCAAGACACAGCTATCTTGCCCCATGTTCTCCTCCTGTAAAAATCTAGAATTATACTTTGTCCCTAGTTAGTGGGCAAAAATGAGTTTTAGTGCTATAACCCTCTGTGATGTTTGTCTATATTGGACAGCTGGTGGTTCTGTTTAAGAAATGCATGGTCTCATGCTTGCCTAACTAGTTGGTAACTGAAATTCCATGTTAGAGATCTCTAAGAATAAACCCTTCCTATATACATATACAGACATATGGGGTGATGAAAACTCCACGATCACTTGGAAAGGAAAGGCCTAGGATTCATTCTGGATATTTTCCTTAAAATATGAATTCAAGGGTAAGAATCAAAAGATCTGGAAACCAGGTCAGTGGCCAGCTCCTGGTGTCCACTTGGAAGACAAGAATTTTTAGAGCTTACTTTCAGGAAATAAGCCAGACCTCACAGCCCAGTCGCAGCATTCCCACCCTAAGGTAGAGTCCTGATCCATCTGAGGCACGTGTTCCCAGCTGAACACACAGTCCCAGTAATGTGTTATCCTGCTCCTGACTCTTAGCAGCACTAAAAGTAATGTATGTCCTATTCTTTAGTTGTCTAATATGAGAACTGGGAAGTTTTCAGGTTAATAATTCTTCTGAAGTATGCACTTTCATTAGTTGTTGCAATTCTGAATATTCTTGTTAGCTATCACTCCTACTAACTTTAGTTTCAACATCATCTTTACAGCAAGGAATTCACAGTTTTAGTTAACATGGTATGAAAGGACATTTCCTTCCCTTTGTTCTGAGCCCACAGTAGAATTCAGCTGTAATGAGTCGACTCTTAACCTGCATTTCCTAAAACACTAGATTTTGTCTTCATTTCTAAGCATGTAATTCTAGACTCAGCTTCAGACACGTGGATCTCAAATCCAATTCATCCATATTCAATTTCTATAGTCAAGAGATTAAAAGGAAATTTTTTGTCCTCTCTCTGATTTTACCACTCAGAAAGAAAGACCAATGGGCTTTAGCATCATTTCCCCCTTGGCTTTTGTTCCAAATTTTCCCTTCCCACGGCCTTACCCAGCCCAAAAACTAAAGAGTGCAGTGAAAGTGACATTTTTCCTGAGTTCAGTCAGCTACAGAACAAAAGAGATACTATTTGGCTATGTAGACAAGACACTACTCATTAGAGAGCTTTCCTGGTTTAGATTATGCAAGGCAGAAGAAGCAAAGCCAGTACAGCTGCACGCAAGAATTTTCCCCAACTCACATCCCAGCTAACAGCCATAGGTCTGCTCACTTCTATGTGTCTATATGTACAGTATCTCCAGCAGACTTCCCATTCCCACCAGGCAAAACCCTGTTAGGCTGGTGGCATTTTTACTACTTTCTTCACAGCAGTCCTTGATGAATTTCCTTGATGAATTCCTGGATTAAGTGTACTTTAGTCAAGAGTGTAGGAGTAAATAAAAACATGGGGATTTTTCTTCCTTCTATATGTTTATCCCATTATTTTGACATGCTGATTCTGGTTGCTACATTAAGTGCTGCCAAGTCTTGCTGTTTAATCACACCTGGATGTAAATAGACACAGAGTCATTGACCAGCCAGATCAAGAGCCTCTCACGTCTGTCAATGAAGAGAAATTTCATTTGACTGACACAGATTATTAGTAGTATTGGTATAATTTTAATTACAGTATTTCATACATCTTATAGGCAGATATTCTGCCTTACTCTGCCTCATTCAGAGCTGTAAATCCTCCAAGAAACTCCATGTGTATACATATGTATAGTGTGTGTACATATATGCACACAGTACACACACAAAGACAAGTGAACTGAATCAATAGCCCGGTAACTTCAAAAGGCATCTAGCCACCACGAGCAACAACCTCATGTTAAAGGGGAAAAGAAATACACAGGTGCAGAGTAATCCATGCAAGTCAAGAAGAGCACAGTAAAAGAGCAGAGCAGAGGAGCAGCCCAAGAGCTGCAGCAGAAGGAAGCCCCAACCTGCTACTGTCTTCTGGACACCCCAGCAAGTACATCTTGTTGCCTCCAACCACAGTCCAAAGTGAGAGTCACAGTGGTTTCTCAAGCAATATTACCAGCTCTGTTGCACAGACAGAAAGTTAACATGCGTGCTCCCCAGCCTGCCCCAGGCAGATAAACCTGCCGCCTGTCAGCTTGCATCCTCGTAGGCAGGAGAGAGCAGCTGGGGCAGCCGACAGGACACACTGCCTGACAGCACCCTCTCCAGAGGCCTGGTATTATTACAGACCGCACCTCTCTCCACACGCTGAATTAACTTGTTCTGACTGTATGACAGCTCTGATGACTGCCCGCATGGATGCAAGAAGCCGGGGTTACATGCTGTTGCGTGCATGGCCTGTCACCAGCGGTGCCACTAAAACCAGACAAAACCTTGTCAAGGGAGATAAACTCCTCCAGAGGCAGAGGTAAGCGACTCAACTCATAGCACAGCTTGTGAGGGTTTTGATCAAGTTCAAGGACAGTATCCTCTGACAGGGGAGCCGGGTGTAGGTGGGAAGGAACTCACACATACTGGAACATGCGTGTGCGCACACACAGGTAAAGAAAAAAGCAAAGGCAGACAGGTTCAGCTGATGGAGCACAGCCAGGAATACTGGTGGGGGCACAGTTTGCTGTCAGCAGTCTCACAGTAGAAGGGGCAAAGGAAAAAGCTTCCAATTCTCCCTGCAAAATGACATCAAAAGTGAAGAAAAATAAAATCATGTCCTCCCAACTTTGAGGTTCTGGAGTTCTGAATGTGCCCAAAAATTTAGTTAGGGAAAAGAGAAGGTGAGTTTGCAAAGAAAAATACCCTGTTAAATTTAGAAGGTAGCTTCAGCTGCAGAAGACACCTCTGCTTAAGGCACACCTTGTACAGCCTGGTAAACGTAGCTGAAAAACTGCTTAATATTAAATTTTTTTTCTTCACCTTTCTTCCTGAGCCTTTATCCTAAGCATGAAGCCCTCAGGCGATTGTGCTGACAGTATTTTCAAAGAGCTCCTACAGAGTACTCCCTGCTATGCATCTCAGTGAGCTGTAGTCCAAGATAAGGAAAGAGTGGTAGGGATAAAAATACCACTGTTTGTTATCTTCTTTTTATTTGAACTACAGAAAAATTCTGTTCTACTTTCTCTTCACCCTAAAATACCAAGGAATTGTGTTCACTCCCTGTATTACTTGCAACAAAAATACTAGGTGTCTGAGAGATACAAGGTTTTTTACTATTCAAATGAAAACACTCAGCTTACTAACCGTGTTTGATCAGTATAAATGGAAAGCAGTTACTGGAAATAATGTACACTTTGGAAGTCATATTTAGTCTGGATATGGTCTCTCTGCTTCATACTACTGTCATCACACAAAGAAGCCTCCCTACAGTCTAAACACCTAAGTAAACAGAAGCTTCTACTACTTTAGACTACCAGCATAGCACAAAATAACTGGAATATGCAGCTTTGGCCCACCAACTTTGCTAGCAAAGGGAAAACATAGGCTGACAACTGGTAGCATGTTATTTTACAAAAAACTTTTCTTATGGGTTCTGCAAACAGTACCTACCCATGGGAAGGGTGTTAGCACCATCCAGAGTAAATGAAACATTATATCTTCATCCCATCAGTAACAAAAAAGAAGTTTAAATGGACACTAAAGTGTTAAAAAAGCAACTTTTGATGCAATTACCCTGTAAGCATCAGGGAGGTGTGTCACTTAGAGAGAATTGGTTGTAAGAGAGGATTTCTATACCTTTCGTCCCAGACCAGCAGTGATCAAATGGTTTGGGGTTTTTTTGTTGGTTTTGTTTGTTTGTTTGTTTGTTTGTTTTTGTTTGGTTTTGTTTTGTTTGGTTTTTTTTTAATATATAGCGCCTGTATGGAAACAGTTGTTGGTCTTATTCCCAAAAAAACACATGAAAATCAACCCAGTTGGGATCCATTCTAGCATTAACTGACTATAGTTCCTGACTACAACTCCCACCTAGAAGCAATGACAGTGGTATGGCACAGGTTTGTTCTGCCTTTTTCTGTGCCATAGTCTTTTCTGCAAACCTCAGAGTAAGAAAACTTTCAAAGCTTTATCTTTCATAAAATATAAAAATGTCATTGAGCAAGCAATAAGCCACTTTCTGCTAATTTTAAAAGCATATTTGGCAACAGAAACCTTGTATTTTCTGAAATGATGGAATTTTTCTTTGCCAGTTGGTGGTTTTTAAAAGTTAAGCACGTAAGGAAGCAAACTAGTATTAGTGTCCATTTGCACAGAAATACCTGGAGTAAAATATTTTCACGGTAATACTGAAAATAGTGTAGTACAGGAACTTCTAACAACAATAAGTATGAACCAAAATCCAGACACAAATATCCCAAAGACCTGAAGGGTTTTTTTTCTGTTGGAGCTCTTACAGAAAGATCTTAAGGGAGAAACCTCGCTCCCTAGCAAGAGGCAACCTCAGGCTAATGGCTAGCCTTAACTTAGAATGAAAGAAAATGAGAATTAACCTACTTTCTTATGTCTATTCATTCTACTCATTCACAGGAAGCGTGTGATTTTCAGAGGAAAGTCTGATGAGAAGTGAGAGAAGAGTTCCAGAAGCAGAGGATCCTGTTAGCATATTTTTTTTCACTCTTTCTAAGTATTTTCTTCCATAAGCTTAATGAATTGTCATTCATGTTTTTAAGTCACTTCTCATTCATCATGCCTATTCAACAGAAAAAGGATAATTTTCCATTGACCTCTTTGATTTCAACAATCTTCAGTCTTCCTGTAGACTATAATATTCCTTTTTATTTTGAGAGGAAAAAAGTAATCAAGTCTTTGTTCCTCAGGACCATGCAATGAAAATTCTTTAAAGCATGGGAACACAAGCATATCTGGCTGAGAAAAGTGTAACCAAAACCAACGCAGTAACTTTTGCTTTCAGTTTATCAATTTAAAATAATCATGATACTCCTGATCCTTATTTATTACAGAAGTGGTACAGAGTGTCTGGTCTGTAGGAGAGGTTTAGCACATCATATTTCATACAGGGAGAGTTGTTCTCAGAGACATTTATCTTTTTCATCTCTCCTAGTAATTATTCGGCAGCTGCTCTCTCCTACACTTCAGGTTCAAAAATAACTAGAGATTTTTACCCACAAAGGGAACAGTCTCCCTGCGACCAAACAGTGACTAATTATCTTTAATTGTCAACTGTCAGTAAAGTAAGTCAAATAAATAATAATAAATAAATATGAATAATAAAATACTCTACAGTCTTAATATCTAATGCTGAAACTATGACAGAACTCTGATCAACTTTCTCCCACCTACCATGGTTTGCAGATAGAATACATCTCTCGCTTTTTTTGTGTTTGCAACTTTGGCGGCTGTTGACTGAAGCAATTGAGAATTGTCGTAGCAATAGCACCATGCAACACACTGTTTGTTAACTGAAGCATTAGATATGTTAGCCTCCTAACATGACATAGTTAGCACATGATAATGACAGTTCAGTGCATTGGTAAACATCGGCTTCTTATTCCTAACTCCAAAGTAGCTGGTATAAAAATACACACAAAAGAAATCAATCATTCAAAAAAAAAAATATCTGAAAGGATATGCCACTTCTGGATGCCAGCGGCAGGAGTAATACTACCCAGATTCTCCACTTTTGTCTGGGGCTAGTGCAGGTCTGCTAGAATATGACTGCTCCTTGCAGCTTGAGGAATGAAAAATCCCAATTCCATTTTCATTTCCATTTCTCATTGCACTGCTTCCGGCTGAGATGGAGTTCATTTTCTTCAGAGCAGCCCAGAAAGTGCTGCTTTTCTGATTTGTGCTGAAAACAATCCTGACCACACAATCCTGAGAGCTTCAGCTACTGGCGAACGGTGCTTGTGCAGTGCCGAGGCTTTCTCTGTTTCTCATCCTCCCTGTGCCTTCCAAATGAGCAGGATCCGGGTGGGCAAGTGCCTGGGAGGGGACACAGATGGCACAGGAACAGTTGGGCTCATGGCATCTGTTTTGCCAAGCCAGTGTTATGTCTGCTGAGGCCCTGCTTCCTGGGGAGTGGCCCGACATTTGCTTGCCCAGGGGAATCCTTTGTTCTGCTTTGCCTGCGTGTGCAGCTTTTGCTTCACAGGTTAAACTCATTCATGAGTCTTCTCCCTTTCCTTGTATTTCATTCCTACCTGGCAGAAGAGGGGAGCAAGGGAGTGGCTGGAGTGCTGTTTCGCTGATGGCTGGAGCCATCCCACCACCAATGTACATTTATACTGTTTCTTTTCAGTAGAAGTTCCTAGTAACTATAGAAATCACTTAGAACAAAACAATCATTATAGCTCCAGTATATTTTTTTGCATCTCTTTTAAAACCCATATTTATATAGTGGAAATAGTGGAACTCTGAACACATATCTGTTGCTCACAGTCAAAAACATTTCTCACAGACTGCTTAATCAGACTCCTTTTTCTTAATACTTTTTTTTTTTTTTGTATTTCAAATATCTTAGTATGAATTATTATCCAGAAAAGTCATCAATAAGGCAAATTATGTTCTCAACACTGGACACAGAAAATGGAAAATTTACTGCATTGTATCTTTCTGTGTCCTGGAAGAGTTCATAGGAAACGTGGAGAAGGCACCATAATTAATTTTATGTTTATCCCAGTTTCCAGCATGAGGAAAGGCATCCCAGTCATGGAATTTTCCCTGAGGGCTGCTGTGCTGCTTCTATAACCACGTAACCCTCAGGCTTTCCTTTATTCTGTGAACATACTTTGTAACATAGCTTCCATAACCAACCATGTTCATTTTGCAAATTAATTTGATATTAAATTGCCTTTTTTAATACCGTGATATTCAACTCATGCAGGTACTGGTACACAATTACACAACCACAATTACACTGTTAGGACTGTATGCAACATGCACTGTAGAGGCTTTAACTGGGATTTGAGGTCTTTGAACCTGTGCAAGTGGGGGTATGTCTCCATGAGCAGCTACTGCAGAGCAGAAGTGAGCTGCTGTGCCTCAGCTGCTCACCATGGAGATCCCTCTCCGACAGTTTCAGAGAAGATAGAGCAGTACTTGATACAGACTAAAGTTCCTCTTCTTGCTATTCTGGACTCTTACATCATGATTTAGCCAGAAGAAGTCCTAGAGCTGCTAAAAGGGCAAATAAGATTAATAGGTGGTGTACCTACTTGGTTGTTTGCATCTTCCCATATAGCAAATCTATGGATTATGTTAGACTGTTAACTTGTTTCAAATCTTCTGACCCGAAAGAGTGCTTCCCAGGTGCCCTATTAAAAGAGCTTCACAAGATTTTTTTCTTTTGTGGAAAGACAATCTCACCAAGGGTTATTTCTCTTTGTTATTTCAGTGAGGCATAACCTGAAAACCACTGCCAGGGTGTCCATAGCTGCAGTATCTTGGCAATAATTCTTTTTCAGCATATTTACAGTATGAATACTTTGTATGGTAATATATGGCCACTGTGTTGTAATCCAAACTAACCTAATCAATATGGATGTACTTCATATTCGAGTTCATTTTGTAATTGTACTTGCCAACACAAATTTTTATGAACATAGACTATAAAAAAACTAAGAAACATATAAAGATAATACCTTTGACATTTTTACTCACCCTAAAGACTCCTAAACAGCTATGTTTCATTGGATTACATTGCAAGTTTATAGATATACTTCAGGGTTCCCAGTAGGACACATGAATCTTAAAAAAAGCCATTATTTAATTGTCCCCATTAATGAAATTCTCTAGACTTCAATCACTATGGAGCTTTATGGTGAACTTCTGAATATCAAAATTTCTTTTGCACAGCTGACCCTTATTCAGAATCTGGCCTTGACGAGACTCATTTCAGTACATTGTAAAAAAAGTGTATTGAAAAATAAAGTAATTGTTACACCAATAAATGCTGTCATAAAGAATTCCTAGCATGAAATACGTACATTTGCTGTTGCTATAAACTTAACAACTTCTGTTGTTACAGAAAAATACCACAATTTCCAAGTGAACCTAATGTTTGGTGGCATCCAAGATATTTGAGGCTCAATAAGCACAAGTGCAAACTTATTATAATAAAATAAATGGTTGTCATGGTTTAAGCCCACCTGGAGATTAAGCACCACACAGCTACTTGCTCAGACCCCTTGTCTCCCCACACACACCAGTGGAAGAGGGAGGAGAATCAAAGTATAAGTTGAATATTGACATAAGAACAGTCTGATAATTGAAAAAAAAAAAAGTAAAATGCAATAGTAACAGTAAATTATGATAATGATTATAATAATAAAATAAAAAATAAAAAAAGAGTGATGCACAATGTAATTGTTTACCACTCACTAACTGATGCCAGACCCTGCTTCTCAAACCCAGATCAGCCTGTCCATCAAGGTAACTCCCCCAGTTTACATACTGGGCCTGTCATTCTATGGTGTGGAGTATGTATAGTATATTCCCCAAAGTATATTCTTTGGGCAATTTGGGCCACCTGTCCCAGCTGTGCTCCCTCCCAGTTTCTTTTGTGTATATCATCAGTGGCAGGGCATGGGACAAGGAAAAATAAGTCCTTGACTGAGGATAAACATAGCTTAGCAAAACCCAAAACATTAGCATGTTATCAACACCATTCTCATTCTGATTTCAAAACACAGCATTTTAGCAGCTGCTGAGAAGAAATTAACTCTGCTCTGGCTGAGACCAGCACAATGGTTAAACAATTTCAGTTTTCTTTTATGTTTGTGAAATGAGACCTTTTATGTCTTCTAAAAAGAAGAGAGAAGAAAAGCTAATAATAATGCATATACTTACACAAATACCTCCTACTTCAAAACAGATATATATGCCAGTATTATATTCATATCTGTACAGAGTATTTCATTTTCTACCAATTTTGAGATCCAAGATAGGAAAAAGGTCTCTAACAAATACCTTTTACAAAAAAGAAGACAGGAGAGTTTTGCTCTTTTCTTTTTCTTAGTAATCATATTTCCAGAACCTTACATTGCTTAAGTTGTTTTGAAGCAGTATATCACAGTCAGCAGCAAAGTCCCCATTCCTCCTGTGCTTACACTATTATGCATGTGCAATTCATAAAATATTTATATATGTTGCCTCTTTTTTTTGGTTTTGGAAAGCAAAATAAAGATAAACCATAAATTTCCTCAATAGCATGCGCATGTAGAAACACATATGTGAGGTAGGGTAATTAGTTTACCTTTTATCACCTTGTTGGTAAATTAGGGGCCCCTCTCATTACATCTTGATTATGTCTGCAATTATCTGATATCAAATGTTGCTTCCACTGTCTTTCCACTACTTTTATTCTCTTTTTCTTCTCTTGCTGTCTGCTCTCCTTCTTTCCAAGCTTTTTAATAGTTTATAACCATTCTTTGTAGCATAGTGGCTGAGAGAGCTCTCTCAAGTCGCAGGTGCAAATCAGTAAGTTATAGTGATACATAAAAATAAGACTGTCATCATTATTGTTCAATTATTGCTGTGTCTGAGGAAAGCTTCTTCAAGTTCTGGAGTTGTCTTCACTAATACTTATAATCTGCACTGAACAGTATTAATGAATGAGTGGGTGTACATTCTGCTGAAGTGCAGTGATATTCGATTTATACTAAGTCCAGGTCTGATTGTTAAAGCTAAATCCATTAAACTGTCTCTTAGATCTGCCTTGATGTACTTCCCTGCATACAATAGAGTTTAAACATTACTTAGCTTTTCATTATTGGCTGAATATTTTTCTTTATTAGATCATCACATGATAAATGGGACTTGAGATATTTTGAAAAATAGCAGTTTATTAAAGCTTCACTTGTCAGAAAAAAAATCAAAAAATTTTATCAGCATGTTTGCTAAAAAAAAATCAGTTGATGCTGAAAGTGTAAGAAGAAATTCAAAATATTCACCTCTAGTTCATAAAACCAAGATGTTCAAGGAAGAAATTCATACTTCATCTTGAGGAAAAGAAATTCACAAACAGTTTTCATTTGGAAGGAAAAAATACACTTTGTTTACCCAAGCTGTCACCTTCTAAGTGCCTCCAAGGGGGGAGATTTTTCTCTAGCTCAAAATTTCTCTCTCCTTAAAAAAAAAAAAAAAAAAAAAAAAAAAAAAGTGTAAGTAGGAAAGACAGGGTAGGGAGAACATGGAGAACATGTAAGAAATCATCAGCTTCCAGCTCAGGTTAGGCATATCTGCAAAGGCCATTGAGTATTAAATACACAGACTTAACTACAGCATTTCTTCTCATCTACAAGAGTTTCCCATTCACAGTACATACAAAGCCTGCCCAGGACTGACAAGTCAGCCTGTGTTGTATTTTTGATACTGCCTCCAAGCAACACTTCCATTTTTCTTACCTGTTGTTAGCTACAATCAGAAAAAGTTTCTCTGTCACTATTAATCTATTCTTTTCAACTCATTTTGCTCAGGAAGTAAAGCCTCGGTAAAGCCTAGTAGGCTTGATTCTATCTTAAGAGGAGCGGTCAGCCATTTCCTAAAATGTAGCTCATCTACAAGTAGATAATCCTTCTTTGGTGCAGGAGGAAACAATGTGGCTTCTCTCCTTATATTCCCACTGTTCTTCTAGACAAATATTTAACTCCCAAAATTTCTATCAAGCCAATAGGGCCATCCCCTTCTCAAACATCTTTGGGCTCTGATATCGCAGGCATCTCCTCCCCACTCTGCATTTTCTAGTCTAAACTCGTATTACAGAACCTCTTCTTTGCTTTTACAGAGCAAAACCAAATAGTTTTGCACAGAGGGTGAGGGCTCATGCATAGTAATACATTATTACCTGCCTGCCACATGCATTAAATAAACCAATTTCACAATTCAGTACTGTCACCACTGTGCAGGACATGTTAGAGTCAGAGTTGTGCCTTTCCATCAATGCAAGATCACTGGAAGCACAAGTTTATCAGCTCCCTGAGGGTTTCACCTTTCTAAGGGTTCACAAAACCCACATGGTATAGGGAACATTAGAGCTAAAAGCTGTCAGTCTCTCAGGATAGAGTTAGACCTGGAAGTCCCATGCACATGACAAACCCTGCACATGTCAAAAGGCAGCTCCTGTGCCTTAGAAAGGATAAGACTCTTGAGCAATTTTTATACTGTCCCTCACTCAGAACTGCTGCCCAGAAATGCAGTATAGATCCAAGCATATAAATATCTGTAAATTACAGAATCACAGAATCACTGGGTTGGAAGAGATCTTCAAGATCACCAAGTAAACCCATGCCCTAACACCTCAACTGAGCCATGGCACTGTGCCACATCCAGTCTCTTTTTTAGTCACCATCCAGGGATGGTGACTCCACCACTTCCCTGGGCAGAAAATTCCAATACTTTATCCATCTTTCTGTAAAAAACTTTTTCCTAATATCCAACCTATATTTCCCTTGGCACGGCTTAAGACTTGAGTCCCCTCATTCCATCATTTGCTGCCTGGAGAAAGAGACCAACCCCCACCCAACTACGGCCACCTTTCAGAAAGCTGTAGAGAGTGATGAAGTCACCTCTGAGTCTCCTTTTCTCCAGGTCAAACAACCCCAGCTCCCTCAGCTGTTCCTCACAGGGCTTGTGTTCCAAGCCTCTCACCAGCCTTGTTGCCTCCTCTGGACGTGCTCAAGCGTCTCAACATCCTTCCTAAACTGAGGAGCCCAGAACTGGACACAGCACTTGAGTGTGTGTGTCCCCCTCACCAGTGCCACAGGGGAAGAATGACCTCCCTGCTCCTGCTGGCCATACCATTCCTGATACAGGCCAGGTGCCCTTGGCCTTCTTGGCCACCTGGGCACACTGTTGGCTCATGTTCACCTGCTGTCACCAGCGCCCCCAGGTCCCTTTCTGCCTGGGCACTGTCCAGCCCCACCGTCCCCAGCCTAGAGCATTGCAGGGGATTATTGTGGCCAAAATGCAGGACTCGGCACTTGGACTTACTAAACAACATCTTACTGAACTCTGCCCATCCATCCAACTGTTCCAAGTCTCTCTGCAGAGCCCTCCACCCTTCCAACAGATTGACACACACTCCCAGCTTAGTGTCATCTGCAAATTTACTAATGAAAGACTCAATACCCTCAAACAGATGGTAGTACTCTAACCACTGCTCTCTTTCCCACCTCTCAACAATACTGTAGAATCAACTCCTTGACCTTATACAGCTTGACAGCAACACTTCATCTTAGATTCTGCCCATCCATCCATCCATCTATCCATCCATCCATCCATCCATCCATTCCAGGTCTCTCTGCAAAGCCCTCCTACCTTCCAACAGACCAACACATACTCCCAGCTTAGTATCTGTTGTGGTGCATTTTGAGTTTTACCAAGTTTCTGTATGCTTTTGTTCTTTGTTTTATAATGGTTTGTTCCATGTACCCCATGTTTTACCCCATTATGGTTTACCCCAGTTATTGTTATTAATCAGTCATCGTTTACGAGACACATGGGTCCCGCCTGTCACTTCGAAGCCTCACCCTGATCCCTAGAAAGTTCTGGTGAGGACGTTGAGTGGGTGGTGGGGTCCAAGTCCCCCTTCCCCCTTTGTCCCTTGATTTGTTCTATGGGTTGTCATTTAGGTTCGGGGTCACTCCCTTCCCATTCTGGATTGGTTCCAAGCTGTATCCTCCCCACTCCCCCACCCCCATACTTAAGGTGAAAAACCCACGAGTTCAGTGCTCTCTGGTAGCTGACTCCTGGCTGGAAAGAGGTCATGTGAGTTTAAGAAAACCCAGTTGAAGTTCCCCACTGGAGTTCCATCCCTTTATTTCTCGCTTTGTTCACACTTCCGCTGGGGCAAGGACCCAAAGGATCGAGACTGTATTCCAGGATACAGGATCATACCTTTTTGCAACGTCAGTGCCAGAGCTAGCCAGGAAATGCAGGTGAAAGCCCCAAGAGAAGCACTGCACCATCGCAAGTATCGTCTGCAAATTTACTAATGAAAGACTCAATACCCTCATCCATGTCGTCAATAAAGAAATTGAACAGAACTGGCCCCAGCACAGACCCCTGAGGGACACCACTGGTGACTGGCTGCCAGCTGGATACAGCACCATTCACCACCACTCTCTAGGCCCAGCCATCCAGCCAGTTCCTAACCCAGCAAAGAGTGCTCCTGTCCAAGCCCTGGCCTGCCAGCTTTTCCAGGAGGGTGCTGTGGGCAACAGTGTCAAAAGCCTTGCTGGAGTCCAAATAGACAACATCCACAGCCTGTCCTGCATCCACCAGGTGGGCCACTTGGTCATAAAAGGAAATCAGGTTGGTCAAACATGACCTGCCCCTCCTAAAGCCATGCTGGCTGAGTCTGAGACCCTGGTCATCCTGTAAGTGCTGCGTGATGAGACTCAATAAAAACTGCTCCCTTACCTTACTGGGTACTGAGGTCAGGCTAACTGGCCTATAATTACCAGGATCCTCCTTCCCACCCTTTTTGTGAATGGCCATTACATTGCCCAGCTTCCATTCATCTGGAACCTCACCAGTGAGCCAGGTTGGTAAATGATGGAGAGCAGCTTCACAAGCTCATCTGCCAACTCCCTCATCATCCCGGGATGGATCCCATCTGGTCCCATAGATTTATGACCATTCAAGCAGCTCAGCAGTTCTCTCATTGCCACCTCCTGGATAACATGGGGATCATTCTGCTCCCTGACACCATCTACCAACCCAGGAGGACAGATGTCCTGAGGATAAGCTGTCTTCCCACTAAAGACTGAGGCAAAGGCGTTAAGCACTTCCGCCGTTTCATCTGCAGTTACTAAGTTCCCTCCCATATCCAACAGAGAACAAGGGCTGGTCTAAACCTTCCTTTAGCCATTAATATATTTGTAAAAACATTTTTTATTATTCTTTACAAAAGTTGCCAAATTAAGTTCAAACTGAGCTTGGCCTCCCTAATTTTTTCCTACATGCCCTAGCAACCCCCTTAAATACTTCCTGATAGACCTGACCTTCCTTACAAAGATGATGCATCCTCTTTTTATTCTTAAGTTCCTTCAAAACCTCGTTGCCCATCCAGGCTGGATGTTTACCTCATCAACTCATCTTTCACCACACAGGGATAGTCTGTTCCTGTGCCCTCAAGATCTCTGTTTTGAAGCACATCCACCTTTCCTGAACTCCTTTGTTTTTAAGGGCTGCTTCCCAAGGAACTCTACAAATAAGTCTCTTGAATAGGCCAAAGTCTACCCTCCAGAAGTCCAGTGTAAAAGTCTTACTGATGTTCCTCCTGATTTCACCAAATATTGAAAACTCTGTAATTTCATGATCACTGTGCCCCAAGAGGCCTCCAACAACCACATTTCCCATCAGTCCATCTCTACTTGCAAACAACAGGTCTAACACAGTCCCTCCCCTGGTGGGCTCACCTACCAGATGTGGCAAAAAGTTGTCCTCCACTCTAAAAATTTCCTGAATTGCCTTTTTTCTGCTGTATTAAGTTCCCAGCAGATGTCTGGTGGGTTAAAGTCATCTACGAGAACAAGGGCTGGTGATCTTGAAACATCTTCCAGCTGCTTATAGAATAAGTTGTCCACCTCTTCTTCCTGGTTGGGTAGATGATAACACACTCCCAGCAGGATGTCACCAGTGTTGGGTTTCCCCTCAATTCTTGCCAATAGGCATTCAATTTCATCTTCATTAGTTTCCATACTGATGGCATCAACAGCCTCCCTAATATAAAGGGCCACCCCTCCACCTCTTCACCCTTTCCTGTCTCTTCTGAAGAGCTTGTAGCCATCCAGTGCAGTGCTCCAGCTATGTGAGTCATCCCACCATGTTTCCATGATGGCAACTAAATCACAGCTTTGCTGCTGCACCGTGGCCTCCAGCTCTTCTTGTTTGTTACCCATGCTGCATACATTGGTGTACATGCACTTCAGCTGGGCTACTGATTTCACCCCTAGCTTGGGCTTGCCACCCTTGGGCCTGCTTCCAGACAGTCCAGCTGCATTCCCTTCCCTTCATACCTAGTTTAAAGCCCTCTGAATGAGTTCTGCTAGTTCATGAGCAAAAAACCTTCTGCTTTTAACAGAGAGATGGAGCCCATCTGGTTCCAGCAGGCCAGGTGCCATAAAAGTTGTCCCATGATCAAAGAACCCAAAATTCTGCTGATGATACTCATCCTTGAGCCACTTGTTGATTAATGTGAGCTCTCCTATTCCTTTCACCATTTTTCTCAGCCACCAAAGGGACGAAGAAAAAGACTACCTGTGCCCCTGTCCTATCAACCACTTGTCCCAGTGCCCTAAAGACCCTTTTAATTGCCCTAGTGCTCTTCTTTTAATCTCATAACTGCCAGCCTGGAGTAGCAGCAGTGGGTAATAATCAGAGTGCTGAATCAGCCCAGGAAGTCTCTCAGTGATATTCCGTTCCTGGGCCCCAGGGAGGCAGCACCTCTCTGTGGGATGGGTCCAGTTGACTTACGGGCCCCTCTGTTCCCCTCAGAAGGAAGTCACCCACCATGACTATCCTTCGTTTCTTTTTGATGTTAGAAGTAGTGATCTGTCTGACAGATGAAGTGTAACTGGGAGGCTCACTAATTTTCTTCTGCATCATCTGGCTAACCCTCTAGATCCAGGGCCTCATGCTTATTCCAAAGTGGCACCTGGGCAGGTGATGGGGGTCAGGAGGAGTTTTTATTTTTACGTCCCTGAGTAGGGATCCATTTCCACTCCCCTTCATCTACCAGGTGTCCTTCTATTGCCTGACAGTGGGAGGCATAGGAGTCCTCTGATTCCTGGTGGGCTTCCCTCAAGGATGGAAGGGCTGAACTCCACCAATCTATTTCCCTTTCACTTTCCCTGATACTTCTCAGTCTTTCAACTTCCTCCCTAAGCTCCGCCACCAGTGAAAGGAGATCATTCACCTGTTGATACCGCTGGCAGGTTTCCTCCGCAGCATCCCTTGAAACCACTGATAAGCCCAAACACTCCACACAGGAATGGGTCTGTACAGACACATCCTTTTTGGAGGGTTCCACTTGGTAACATACACTTGTACTAACTACAGCTTTTGATCGTGTAAAAACAGAAAAAAATCAAAAACCAACCAAGCAACAGAAACACGTAAAACAACAAACTAAAAACCGCACTAGCAGGAGGAAACCTTCAACCCTGCCTGCTTGCCCTGCCTGTGAGAACTGCCAGGCAAACTGCTGTGCCATGCCCTCAGAGATGTACCACCTCTTAGAGATGTGTCACGCCCCCAGTGCCATGCTACACCCCTGTTTGCCATGCTCCTAGACCCTCTTTTAATCAACCCATCCTCAGTGGAGGAAAACAACTATTATAATATATTTGGTGAAGATTTATGAAAGTTCCACAGATTAATTTTGCATTAAGTTTTCAGAATTTCATTCTTCTGTATTCTTATTGTTCTGATCTCTTTGGAGTCCAAGAACAGAACTCAGTTTTCTACATATGGTCCTGTCAGCATAGGCAGCCTGGGTATTTTGCTTGTGTAACTCTGGACTTGGCCAACATGGAAATATGTCACTTTGGGCTGGTAAAAACCTTTGGATATATTTGAACTCTGTTTTTTCCTAAGGCTAGGAGTGAACTTCCTTTAAATTTGTACCTTAAAGCTGGTTGGGATATAAAGGGCTTTGAAATTACTTGTCTTTCTTGCTATAAAGAGATTTTCCATTCTTTTCGTATGTTTCCTTCCCTAGGTCTGAAAAAATTAGACCATCTTCAGAGGGGACATCTTGTTTTCCTAGCTGGAACAGGCTTTGCTGGCTCCCAGAACTAGGTGAAATGAATTTCCAAGTGATACAGGTTACTTATTGCAAGCACTTGAGGCTACTTGCAGAAGAATATTACCTCTTGATACTACCATGAACTCTACTGTAGTCTGTCTCCCAGAGAAGACTCCAAATTCTGCAAAACATTGTGGTGTCTGTTTAGTGGCAACTTAGTGGATAGAACTGATAATTGATTGAATGTAGATTACCAAAGATCAGTTCAGGTCACAAAAATTATATATGTGAGAATCTGAAAATGTGATAAAATCCCATTAAAACCTCATGCTTTCATAATTCATAATACTGAGACCAGCTGGTATACTTTTCTTTAGATTCACGTCTTTGACAGAGGTTAGAGAAATACTTATTACAAAATCTAAATAATATAGGTGGCTAGAGGAACATGTACAGGAATCTATAAACATACTTTTTTCCCATTGTTTTGATTTTATCTCAGCATTTTCAGGATTTTAGACAAAACAATAAAAATAAAATAGAAAAAAGTAAAAAAACTTCATTTCCTACTAGGTTCCAAGACAGGTAATGACTAATTAAATTTTGGTTGTTTGTTTTGTTTTGTTACAAAGAATTATATTTTCTGAGCTCATTCCAGTTAGGAGTGGAAGAGAATAGATACATAATGTCCATATCATTAAAAAAAAGCACAGTAGATGCTGACCTTGGACTTTTGGGAACACCATCAGTTTTTCCGTGCTTGCCTGGTGAGGTTTTAGTAGTGGAAGGGGCTACAGGGGTGGCTCCTGTGAGAAGCTGCCAGAAGCTTCCCCCATGTTGGTCAGAGCCAAAGCCAAATGGCTCCAGGATGGACTTGCTGCTGGCCAAGACCGAGGCCAAACCCATCAGTGACAGGGGTAGTACCTCTGGAAGAACATATTTGAGAGAGGGGAAAAAACTATTGTGAAGCAGTAGCCAAAGAGAATATGTCAAAGGAACAAGTGTGTAGTACCAAGGTCAGTGCAGAAGGAGGGGCTGGGGGTACTCCAGGTGCTGGAGCTGAGATTCCCCTGCAGCTATGGAGCAGTCTGTGGAGGTCCATGGGGTGCACAGATCTACTTGCAGCCCCTGGAGAACCCCACATAAGAGCAGGTGAGACGATGAGGAGGAGGGAGCAGCAGAGACAATGTGTGATGAACTGAACACAACCACTGTTCTCTGTCCCCCTTTTGCTAGGTGGAAGGAGGTGAAGAGTTCAGGAGTGACACTGAGCCCAAGAAGAAGTGAGGCATGGGGAAAGGGTGTTTTATTTCTCATTACCCTACTCTGACTTGACTGATAAAAAATCAGCTTTTTTTTTTCCACGCATTTGTTTTGTCCATCACAATAATTGCTGAGTGTTCTCTCCCTATTCTTATCCCAATCCATGAGCCTTTCGTTGTATTTTCTCTCCCCTGCCCAGTGGAGGAGGGGAGAGATAGAGCCATTTTGGTGTAGACCTGCTGTTCAGATGGGGTTAAACCACCACACTTTGCTACCTCTGATGGCTGATTTCCTGCATCTTGCTTTTCAGTAGTTAGCACAGAAATGTCACACCAAATGTGTCAGGTGATTTTGATATCCCCATGGTGTATTTTTGCCCTGCTGAACATGCCCCACATGCCACATGAGCTTTGCTTAGGTAGTCATTAGGTTGCATGGCCATTCCAGCCTGCCCAAATTTACCAGATCATCTGTTAACAGACACATGCCTAGGAAATCCTCCTCTGAGCAGAGACCAGATTTTAGAGTTCCACAATTCCATCCTAATTCCCAGTTTTAGGATCATTTGAGTTAAAAAGCAGAGGTATCTGTATGTGTCCTCTTTCAGACATACCGATAGCCAGTGCCTAGAGTGAGAAAAATCAGGTATCTCTTATTACATGATTCATGATAGCACTTATTAAACAAATTGTACCTTTATGAAATTAACCTATTAATAGCAATAATTTAGATCTGTTTGCAGTACTGTGAATAGAGACAAGCGAAAGCACAAATGTCAACAATTAAAATCCAAGACAAAAAATATATAAAACCTGTACTATTCTCTCACCCTTGTACAAGATTCCACCAAGGGAATGTCAAGGTTCATTAATGAAACAGTGGAAGAAACTTGTCATGACAAGTTATTTTGCCCACAATTAACTTTCACAGGGAGCTGTGTTTGACTTTGGCTGTGCTAATTCCCAGAGAGGTCATGAGTTCCCCATCCCTGAAGGTGTTCAAGGCCAGGCTGAATGGGGGTCTGAGCAGCCTGGTCTAGTGGAAGATGTCACTGCCTATGGAGCTTGATGATCTTTAAGGTCCCTTCCAACCCTAACCATTCTATGATTCTATAGTTCCATGAATTTGCAGTTATCAATCTGCTGCTCCCACCTAGTGTGTTTCTGTAAGGTCCTTTAATGTCATGAGCATAAACACACTGGTGCTTCCACATCAGGGTGGTGTTTTAAAAAAGAAACATCTTTCTATTGGGTTTTTAAAAAAGAAACATCTTTCTATTAGGTATACACTTTCTAGCTGAACACATGTTTGCCATCTTATGGCTTGATCCGGTTTCCAGTGAAGGTTAACAGTCTCTCCAATTCAATGGTAGGCAGAACAGAATTTTAATTATCTTTCTACGGAAAAGAGAACATATGAGGCTAGTGAGTAATAGGAATACCTCATACTTCTATGTGCCCTAGAAGTCCCACTACAGTAAACCACCACAAGTTGTGTTTCACCATGGTAAAACTCTGCAGAGCAAAGTAGTTGTGTTTACTTGGTGTTACTGTGCACCTTTAGGGTCTCGACACAACCAAGAGATAAGCATATTATCTAAAAAGTACAACAGATAAGAAACAATAGGCAAGGAAAATATCCCATTAAAAGACTGATAATACATTCTGGAAGCCAAGCTTTTAGTAATAAATGTCCTTATTTTAGCTGAATAACTGTTTTTAATTCATCGTTTTGGTAACAAGAGGGAATGGTTAATTTGCACTAGAGTTGTACTTTTCAGTCCGGGCAATAAAAAATTAGTGATTAAAGTATTAAAGAGCACAAACAAACACGGAGAACATACCAGACTTGAGAAATAAATGGACTGTGCCAGTATGTAGTATTTATCACCTTTAAAAAGAAACATATATTCTAGAAGAAAAATCAGTAATATCTTTTTTGTAGCATATATTTCTCCTAGTATATATTTCCTAGTAAATATTTCTGCAGAGTTGAAAACAAAAAAGGAGCCCTCAAGAATATAGCCATTCTCACCAGACACCATATTGTGATAAAAATTTAGAAATCAGGTCCTGATGGAGGGAACAGCTGGCAAAGAGTAACTGTCTAATAAGGAATTATGTTCTGCAGAGAGCAAGAGAAAGAAAAACAGGACTTGATCCAATATTTCCTATCATAAACTTGCCAGTTAATCAACAAGTTACTGAATGGTTGGCTTTCTTTTTGCTGAATTCAGTCCCACAGGTCCAAGAGCTTTCAAGGAGAATTCAATCCTAAAAATGTAAAGGGACAAACTTCCTCATGTAGGCTGTGAATTAGCCCATTAAGTCAGTGGGACCAACAGACCAGTGCCTTAGATAGTATTATTTATTTTTCATCATACACTCGGAGTCTTATGTAACTTTATAAAGAAAACAGGTAGTCTGTCACCAAAAGTCCTTTCTGGTTATATACACAGTCACTTTGCTTTCAGCAATGTTTTATCAGTGTTGTATGACTGTCCTTATGCACTGCTTTAATAATTTAGTATGCTGTGCATTAGATTGGGAAAATACTCATCGAGAGTGTCTACAAGGATTATATCCAAGTCTGAAAAATAGATCTGAATTTACATTCCCTGTGTGTTAGTTTCTTGCATAGCACCTAACAAATAGACCTAGCTGTATTCTCCCTTATATTTTATCTTGGTGTAACTCAGATAATTTAATTAGCTAACGGAATGTCTGTTAGTATGTGTACAGTGTTAAACATTAATTTTTCCTCAGAGGTACAGAATGAGTTTGAACAGGAGACCAGACTCACTGAAACAGTAAGCCCCAGAGTCATATGGGACAACACCTGCAAAAACATACAGATTTCTAGTTCCTGCTAGGTCCCTGAATCTCAGTGTTTTCAGTTAAAGCTGGCCATTTAAATACTTCTATATTTTTGTGCCACATCAGCTGCAAGAACACACAAATTTTCACTACAGTCAACAAAGCTGTCTTAGCCCAGTGCCTGTAAAACCTGTTCCAGTAGCAGTTTACTTGCATGTCTGCATGCACCCAAAGACCTCTGTGTGTATGTATGTATGTATCTATCTCTGTGTGTGTATAAATATATACATATGCAGAAGTGTCAAAATATGGCCTAATGTACCTACCTCTTACTTTTCATAATCCTGACCTATGATATTCTACATGCATGAGACACAGGACGGATATGGATAGAAGACAGTAAGGTTTCATTTTTAAAAAGTTCCATCTGTGATTAATATTGCATCCAAAATTATAGAAGTTTGCATGGCTCCTCTATCTATTGAAGTTATTGGCAGGACTATTCACGGAGAACAGTATTTTAAGAAAACAGTGCACTGAATTTGCAGCGAACTGACTCAAAACTTGTAGAGAAAGCCCTGCTCCCAGAAGTCTACCATCCTTCCAGCCAGTTCACCCCTTTTCACAGTATGCTGTGAGATACTGCAGGTGCTTTGAATATATTCTGCATTATCATCACCCCCCTGACCCCCCTAAAAAAGGAAAGTTAAAGGAAAAAATAAAAGAGCTGTCATTAACTTATGGTTGACCATGAATTTGAAGCAAAATGATGAAGCCATAAGGTGCTCCTGAATGTCTGGGGTATAAGACAGAAGTTTGACAGGCAACCCCTACAACTGTCAGTTCCCCAAAGCAATGAAGCAGAAAATAAAAGTGCTCCCAAACACGTTTAAAATGATTCATCTCACTGTTTCACTTTGAAACAACGAACAAAAATGGAAGCATTCCTATTCCCTATTGAAAGTAATCACAGTTTTATATCCTGCAGTATTTACATAGGGAGACCTGTTTATTTAGAATCCTTGGTGATAAGGACACGGCAAGCTGATAACTTATTATATATTCTCTTTTCATTTTGTCTTTTTTGGGGCTAGAATTATGTATATTTTATGATAACCCAAAATGACTTATACATAAAAAATACAGACTTTAAAGATAAAAAGGATTAGTAGCAGGTAATGCATTTTCCATGAGTGGCTATAGGGCTCTCAGTTCCAGAATGTACAGGCTGCATACAAATGAATTGATAAAAGTCTGAGGCTGCGGATGGGTAGAAAGGCTCATGCTTTGCTGGAGATGATTCTTAAAGTTACAATAAATCAGACAGACAGTGTCGGCCTTTGAGGATAAACCTGTGATGGCTTGTTGTGCCTCTTTGAATCGCCTCAGAGGCCCAGGGACTAAAAAGTGCCTAGATGTCACATTAAATCTACCAGGAGGATGGAGCACTTCAAAGAGGAACGCAATCAGATCTGATGGAAAATACATTTTCTGAAAGCTACTGACAAAAAAGTAATCTTTGATGTGGATGTTGAATAACAATTGATATTGTCTTTCCTGACATTTTTCATTATTGCTGTCTTATACAGCCTACTTCATGTATTAAAGCAATATTAACTGTTTGACAGGGACAAATCCTCAAACTATCACATAAGCAATTGTTTCTGAATTGTCTTAGCCCACTGCCTGTAAAAGCTGTCCCAATAACTGCTTTTAAATATGACGGTATACTCCTCTCCTTGACTACCTAGACAGTGTCTGAGCCTTGGTATAATACAATAGATTCTAGGGGATATTAAAAATGGTTCGGTGGTTATGAGGTGTCATTTGATTAAAAGTAAGGTGCAGCAGTGTTTTCTGAAGGTGACTTTTAATGAGAGAGGTCTATAAAAATTGAGTCCTTATTACTCCCTCTCTACAATACACATTTATAGCAAGTAGGTCTACTCAGAAATTTAGAATCTCAGACAATTCTTGGAGCTTAAAAGAAGAAAAAAAAAGAAATGCACAGGATATATTTGTTATTTATGCAAAGTATAAAGAACTCTGTAGCTATATAAAAAGCGATAAATATAATGCAGATAAAACACCCAGTTTTTACTGGAGAGAAATTCAGGCAGATCTAAAGGCTACATGTAATTTCAAAGGGCTGGATCCCTCCTGAGGTTTGATGTCTTAACTCCCTACTGTAACAATGTGCTGCTTTACTAAAGATCCCCAGAAATCTAGAGCCCTTAATTCCTAGATGACCTCGAGCTACTGATGAAGTAGATGAAAAGGCACCTGTAGCTCTAATCAAGCTGGTACACATGGGTTAATTGCACTAGCACCAGGAAAAGGCACGTGCACAGAAACCCCAAACCTGAGAGTAAATGGCAACAGTGAGGTAATCTACTGCTCTCAGGCTGTCACGTGTTACTGGCATTTCTGTGGTACCATAAAATAGTGAAGCTGTGGATGTCCATGTTTACTTCCAATTTTCTTGACAGTCTTCATTTTTTCATGTACCTGGAGGGTGGTTTCACCAGCTTTTTCTCCCTTATCATGACTACCAGTATCAGAGCCACCACCAGAAGCCTGCTGCACTCATTTCAGATGATTCATTTTTTTATCTCATTTTAAGGTTTTCTGTTGAGTCCCACCCCAGGGAAAGTGTTTAATGGTTTACAGTTAAACAGCTGTATAGAATAAACAGAAAATAGGATGGTGTTTAAAAAAAGTTCCATAGAGAAATTGAAATAATATCTCTAGCAGGAGAGAATAAGCAGCATCACTGACCAACTGCATAATGCACAGCTGTAATGCAGTAAATATTTTAATTGAGCAGGAGAGTTTGAAAGAGAGTTCAGCTACACTTCTCTGCTACACAGAAACATGGTTCTGTTGCCCTCTGACAGGGAGGACAGCTTTCATTTACCATTCTTCTGCACCACTCTTTGCCTTGCCAGTGTCTAAGCTCTGGAAGGCAGTCATCCCCAGGAGGATGAGGATAAGTCATGCTGCCACCAACATTTCTGCCAAAACCCAGGTGAAGCGTGGCCGGTGCCAAGTTGTCAGATTCCCTGGGGCCAAGCATTCAGACATACTTTGTTTCTGCCCAGAAGGCAGTTGCTGTCTTCTCATGAATCAGACACTATGAAACCTTCTTCTCTTGGATGACTTGCTGTTGATGAATGACTCTACTCCCACCCAATACATACATACATACATACATACATACATACATACATACATACATACATACATAGGAAAAAAGCCATCAGTGACATTCTCAACAGCTTCCAAGGTTATTCTCTTATCCCCCAAGCCTGACTCTTGCTTTATTATTTCAGAGTTGGCCAAAGCCAGAAACATCCTATATATACTTCAATCTGAAGTCTTCATTGGCCCCTTTAGGACTCCAGATCCTTGACACTTCAACTGCAATTCCACCAGGAGGGATTTCTTTTGTTTCATGCTCTCCATTGCTCTGTCCCTGGTGGGAACTCATCCACTCCCAGGTTTCCTAACACCTTTCTTCTGAGTTATTGAAATGAGGCTGCTTGGCCAGCTGAAACTTCTTTGAAGTTGGGGAATACTTCAGATGTCAAGTCATGAAATTTCCTCTCTCTTTACTTTAGACTGCTGCCTGTGTTTGTAAAAATCTATGAACTACTACCCATTAAAGTTCCATACACAGTGAACTCCTGGCACTAATTTTGTAATCCTACAGTAAATGGGGAAAAGAAAACCACAGAAATTACTCTGTGGAAATATTAGAAGGATAATTGTTGTTGGGGGATGGGAAAATAAAGACCCATTAGCTGACTGGCAAAAAATATGTAAAAAGCTTTTAGTTTTGCTTTTATGTTATTGAGGTCAAGCTAACAATATTCCCTCTGCACAGATCAAGGTTTGACAATAGAGGAAGTCTGGTTAGCACCATTTTAGAAGTACTGCACCCTCATGTTATAAGGTAGCAAACCAGTAAGAATTCATGCCACTGCTTCACATTTGTCCACAGTTTTCTGATGGGTTTTTACTGGGCATGCAGTCTTTACAACATATACGCCATTGTCTATCTGCCTACAGCCAGCAGACATTTCATCCCACATGCTCTGACACTGACAGAAGCACTGGCACATGCCCTCACGTCACTTGTGCTGCTGCTCAGTCTGGCAGGGTCTCACAGCACACAGTTCTGACACTAAACATGGGGCAGCTGCCACTTCCCTTGCTGGTTTGGGCCTTAATTATATAAAGCACAAAAATAGAGTGTGCTACTGCTAAGTTCAATAAATGACAGTAAGGAGCAATCAGCAGGTCAGTGTGTGAAAGAAATCCAGTTTTGCACTAATGAGGACAAAGCAGCTATGAGACAGCTGATTTTGAAGGCAAGCAGCCAGAGTGGTTGTCTGGGGATCCAGCCTCATGGCAACCTTCTCAAAGATGAATTTTGGCTATACTGAAGGGTCAGGAAAAGGAGGAAGAGGGGAAAGATCCAAGTTATGACTTCTTCCCAAGGTTTCCATAAGCAGCCAAGTTTCTCCTGCTGGGTAGCCAACATCCAACACAGCATCAGTACATCAACCACTATGGTTCAACCCAGTTCCATGTGGAAACCACAGTCCTCTACTTCAGCTGATCATTTTCATATGCACAAAGAACGGGAGTGCCATGACTTCTTACAGGCTTTGAATCACTGCTGCCAGAGAGGAGGAGCCCAAATATAGCACTTCATTTTGCTTATGCACTTGTTCAGCTTCTGCACACACACCTCTGCATATTGAGCTGGGCTTAGAGATTCACAGCTTTCCTGGGCAGATCTGTGAAAGGATGGAAATTGCTCCATAATTACTCAGATGCCTTATGGAGGCCTGTGCACTCAATGTCCAATTTATAACCAATCAGCCCTGTACAACAAGCACCTCCACGTACAATAACAGCTGATTCTGTCTGGCTCTCAATTCTTAGAAGTTACAGCCCCGCAGGATGTAACAAGACAGTTTTATAAAGCTGTGCAAGTAAAAAGAATCATCAAGGTCACCATTTTCAAAAGCACCCAGAGCTGAAATGAAAGGCTAAGCAGATGGTGTGTGGCACAGAGTCAAACCTCTCCTAACTATGGTCTTTTTTTTCCCAGCTCCTCTGAAAAAAAGGGTGTGCAAAAGTTGTCTACATAAAATCAGCTCTGATTTTCAATTTTGTCTTAAGATCATTAAACCAATTTCTACTATACTGTCATGTTTTCAGAAACAATCTGATGAGCATATAATTCTTTGTTGTACCTTTGAACTGGTAAAAGCTTATAGATAAGTAGATATTTCTATGGCAGAGAGTTCTAGAATTCCAGAATCTGGATTTCTTACTTCTTTTTGAAGTATACGGATTTAAAGAGCAGAACTATCACAGGAACACAAAGTATCATCTTCACACTGGTGAAAGATGAATATTCTTGAGTTCTATTTCCTGTATCATCACTAACTTACTCTTTGTCCACTCTGCGGTTTTGGTTGTGGGTTTCATTTGTAAATTAAAGGAATTGCATAAGTAGCAGTTAATTAACTACAGGGTAATAAATCCACTACATGAACAATGTGGGTTGGCTCCAGCCATCAGCCAAACAGCACTCCAGCCACTCCCTTGCTCCCCTCTTCTGCCAGGTAGGAATGAAATACAAGGAAAGGGAGAAGACTCATGAATGAGTTTAACCTGTGAAGCAAAAGCTGCACACGCAGGCAAAGCAGAACAAAGGATTCCCCTGGGCAAGCAAATGTCGGGCCACTCCCCAGGAAGCAGGGCCTCAGCAGACATAACACTGGCTTGGCAAAACAGATGCCATGAGCCCAACTGTTCCTGTGCCATCTGTGTCCCCTCCCAGGCACTTGCCCACCCGGATCCTGCTCATTTGGAAGGCACAGGGAGGATGAGAAACAGAGAAAGCCTCGGCACTGCACAAGCACCGTTCGCCAGTAGCTGAAGCTCTCAGGATTGTGTGGTCAGGATTGTTTTCAGCACAAATCAGAAAAGCAGCACTTTCTGGGCTGCTCTGAAGAAAATGAACTCCATCTCAGCCGGAAGCAGTGCAATGAGAAATGGAAATGAAAATGGAATTGGGATTTTTCATTCCTCAAGCTGCAAGGAGCAGTCATATTCTAGCAGACCTGCACTAGCCCCAGACAAAAGTGGAGAATCTGGGTAGTATTCTGGCATCCAGAAGTAGTATTTTCTTTAGTACTCTCCCAAGAGACTAAAGCAAGCATTTTTCCATTGCTAATATATTTCAAAGGTTATTCTGCCCAGCAGATTTTCTTGATGGTATGTTCTTTCCCATATGCCCTTCCTCCTAACTGATTCCTCGTGCCTGACAAGATCTTCATGAAACTCCCCACTAAGGCCTCCATTGCCAATCCGGGTGAGATAGAGAAGATGTTATCTAGATGTACAAAGAGCTGTATCTTTTCTCCTCCTGAGGCAAACAGACTGAGACTTGTGCCCCAATAACATCCTGACATCTGTCAGCTGGGGGAATATAAGACCCAGCTTTGATTTTTTATTTCAGATTCACGTAAATGGTTTTTCTGCTCTGTAATTACTTTGCTGATAATTACACAATTACTCTCATTTACAGTAATCATTTAAAAATGAATTGATGTTAGCCTAGTCTAATTTGCAAAATAAATTAAGCAAATTATTACTTGATTTTAAATCAAGTAAATCTACCCCTCCATTCAGTTTGCCTGCATGGTGCCACAGCCCACTGTGTTGCTACTGGACATTAGTGGCGCTCATGACAGATGCAATTGTTGCAGCCTCACTACAATGCAGTAGGGGGAAGACTAGGGGGTGTTGCTGCCTCTAGTTATGTGGCATTTTGCTCTTCCTGAACTCCTGTTTAAGCTGACCACTTTGATCTTTCTCATTATGAAGATTTATACCATCATCTAGTGGAACTCCCCTCAAACTACAACCCTTTAACTCTTCTACTCTGCACTTTACAAGCAGCCTGAGATGGGAAGAGCAGGCAATGAGGTTCTTGTATTCAGGTTAGTGAATATATGAGGATTTTTTGACATCTCCCACAGCAGGAAAATTTGCCATAACTACTGTAATTAAAATCCTGCTCAGTATTTGCCTAATGTCACATTAAATCCATATACTGCTGTTGCTCCCCCTTCCCACCCATCTCTCAGTGTCATACTTTAGAATCTAGAGACAAAAGTACAGCAGTAACCACAGCTAAGTTTGTTGTACAGAGGAAAATATCCTAATTAAAAAAGCACATTATAAACCAAGAAAATAAACATGTGGCCTATGTGCTCTACATCAGATGATAAACTGTGCCTGAATGACAAAGGTATTCCATCCTAATTTCTCATCACATTTGAATAGACAGCATTTCCTCTTCTCTTGTGGCAATCACTTTTGTGTAGCAATACATGTATGCTTTTATCAGGCATAGAAATGAGTTGCCATTCTCACAGGTAATTCTCTCAGCTCTGAAAAACAGCATCAAATATATTTCCTTGTTTAATTCAGGAGTTCTGCCAGACATGTTCCAAATGAATTTGTCCTTCCTAATCCAGAAAAAAACAGGGACTCATCAGTAGTCCCATACTGCTTCAGGGCATCTAGAGAAGCTTCACATTGGCAGGAGAAGTACACTAATTCCGTGGCATGGAGCTGATTAAGAGACTAAATTAGAGGTAGTGTGCCTTTACCTGAGCGCATCAGTCAGGAGGTGCATTTCCTGTTCAGGGCTCATGCCTCACACACTGGCTCCTGGCAGTGTCTCTCCCTCCATAGCTGTTGCAGCAGACACCTTTCCCCAAACATGGCAAACTGAGGAGGAAGCCATGAGCCCCCCAAACTCATGAAGAGCACATGGTGATGTTCACACAGCCTGGTCCCCCATGTATTGCTCACTTCTGATTTAGCTGTGGCTGTTGGACCACAAAGATCCAAGGAGTAACTGCAATGACTATCCCTACACCAATGACCCAAGAGGTCAGGCCCCAGATCATGCCAGGATCTGTACCAGGTGTCCTCTCCGTGTTTCCACTTTGTGATGCTACCGAGCGAGCAGCTACACCAGTGCTATCACAGCTACCCTAGAGCTGGAGTAGCACCTTCTATTTCTTTTTGATACGTACAGTTATCTCCCCACAAAATGCTTTGTCTCCTTTCTACTGTTGCAGCAGTAGCCAGTTGATACTGCGGAGAGCCTTTCTGGGAAAAAGTGCTGACCATGCATCCATGCTGTGGATTAGTTTGCCTTCACTCTGATTTAACACTAACATAATTTTCTGTGGCCAAATGTGTGACGCCTCCATCTCCTCAAAGTCATGATTATACCCCTTAAAGCCCAGGCATACGAATTTCTCAACAGTCAAAAAAGACAATGTAAAGGAGAATAGTAATCCAGTGTAACAGCACTTGTTTTATAATAGAGTGTACTAGAGAGCAACAGTACAGCTGCTTCATCTAATCTGAAGCATGTGCAGTTCATATTAATAGTTAATTTAATCTGCTTTTAAATCACAGTAAGGTGAACATCAACAAAAAGGCGTGACCTGTCTTTCCTGGAGGAGCGGAGTCACGTTTCTCTCCACCTTCTCCATGTGAAAGAGCAGTGCTACAATTAAAGCACAATAATGTGCTTGTTATTCAAGTCAGGCATTAGTTCTAGTAATGGGGTGCTTGGTGGTGAGATGGATTTCCTTGTTAGGAGCTAAGCAGAGGATTAGCTGAATTCTCCATGGAGAAATCTTGATTTGTTCAAGGTCTTTCATGTTTTCTACAGAGAAGGGATTATGTCTACTTAAAGAGGGGGCTTGCTTAAAAAGCTACAAAGTATAAGAAAAGGATTTAGGGCAGTCGGGCCTGTGTAAAGTAGCTGAGGGGTAGAGGGAGTTTTAAAGCAGTGGATTATTTAAAGCCATAAAGTTCAAAAAATAATTGGTTTAGCACTACTGGGTCAATGCAGAGTAACATGCTGGAAAGGCAGTTAAGCATAAGCTAATATTCATTTTACTTCAGCTAATTATTGCAAGGATTCAGAGTAGAGGGTGAAAGAAAAAATGTTCTAGCCCTTTTCTTTGGGGCCCAATCATGCACCATAGTTCTGCACTCCTTTGCTTTGCTATAGATATATGTTGTGACATGCCTTACCCACCCAGCACAAGAATTGCAGGGTGCTCTTTCTGAAGCTCTAACACTGTTCTCTTAATGAGGCCATGAAGCAAACCATTAAAAGCCTTTTAGAAGAGTTGTAAAATTCACAGTCTTCCTGCAAGCCTCCTGTCTCAAAGGCAGCTCTGCTCCCTTTTCTCCAGACCCTTCTTCAATAACCTCTGGCAATATCATTAGTTTACTTTGACTACAATCAGACTTTTATGATCATCAGTGCCTATGAGAAATCTAAGCAGAAACATCCTGCCCTCCAACCTGTTCAGGGGAGTGGCACAGCCCTTGGGGACCATGCCAAAAGCCTGACAATGCAGGAGGCACAGGGAACTACCACACTTCAGTAGAAAGCTCTACTGAGCATCCTTGGCACTGAGGGAAGAGGTGCAGACTGAAGTTCACCCTTCACTTTCACCTTAGTCATGCTGTGGATTCACAGCGGAGATCTGACAACAGCAGAAGCAAATCCCAGCGCCGCTGGAGACAGAGCCCCAGGTTCTGCTAGACAGACACACCAATCCTAATGGATTAAAGCATCTAGAGATATTACTTCCAAAGGTAGCACAGCAGAATGAGTCATGGCAATCTGAGGACAGCACAAGCACGCAAAAAAAATGGATGGATGGTTGGAAACAGCTGTTTAAAGCTGTTGAGGATGGACAACAGCACAGGAACCAGAGAGTGGTGAGAAAGGAGGTGTCTTTAGTAATTCACTGGGAGCAGTTCAGTGAGTTTAATGAAAGCTAATGAAGAGATGTAAGCATTCACTAGGGCAGTGGTAGATATACTCTCCAGGCAGAAATACTCTGGGTTGATTGTGCAGGATGGAGAAGAGGTAGGAGGTGGTAATGTAGAGTTCATTATGATACAAAGCAGTGAAAAGAAGAAAGTGCTTGGATTTAGGTGTCACATGAGGAAATTGGAATGGGCTTGCTCTTGCCTTGTACAGTTCTCACATATTCACATTTAGCACATTGCATTCAGTCCACAGACCAAAATATGTTGACAAACAGGTGGGGAGTTTACACCAGAGCTTCCCTTGTGGAAACAAAGGCTCCACAGGTGAATAATGAGGCAGAATTATAGGAGCTAATTCTGCATGATAGCCTGGCTAAGTGACACCTCAGTGCATAGTGAGGAGACTTAATAGGAGATGTTAAATATTCTAAAGCTAAAAAAACTTAAGTAATAAATGGAGTTATTTAGAGAATGCATAAAATATAATTATATGAATGGATACAGAGTCAAGATGTTAAGAATGAGTGTCAGAAAATTTAATGAAGTAGCAAATATTCTCCCCAAGGGAAATTGCAAACCTGATTATTCTGGAAAAGTAAAACGCGTACAAATTTAAGATTAAGAAACGTATATTAGAGAAATGCCACAGGTGGGAAAAAGGAGTAAATTTTTGTGTCTGATATGCACAATATAAGTCAAAGTACATTGGGGTCTGGACAAAGCAAAATATTTTGCAAAACATATGCAATGTTTATTTTGGTAGGTTCACCTAAGCACCTGAAATCCAGTAATATCCATATAGTCATCCTTGCAAGGGTTCTGCAAGGTAAGAGGACACATTTATTAGTATTCTGTGGGTCTCAAATTGACACAGAGGCTAAGAACTAAATCCCCAATGAGATCAGGCATTGCCACACTCATAGTTACAGATCTGACCTAGCTCAAACCATGAGCAGTGTGTTTGCCAATAGAGTTAAAATATGTTTACTTTTATTCTAATATCAATGCAGAAACACCTGAAGTGAACTGGTGAGTTTTCATCCTCTGCCATGACTAGTGGACTAGATTCTTTGAAGATTTCTCCTCTGCATGATTTCATTTCCAAAAAACAGTAAACAGGACTTTTATTTTATGATAATCCTATTTCTGACTCTTAGTACAGGTTGCCTAAGTCCAACTTTCAGGAAAACGTTCCTCATTTTGTCTTGACCTACTCCCCCTTCAAAGTGAAATATCAACATTTGCAAACACTGTATCATGAGGAGAACTAATTTATTCTTTTTTTTTTCTAAGTGCTTTGGATGAAAGGCAGGATAAAATTCAAAATACTATTTTTTTTTTCTTGCAAGTTCCATGCCATTGAAGAGGTGAAAAGGTTCCTTTGAACAAAAGCTGTTGATTTATCTACATTTTAGTGGCTTCCTTTGTTCCCTGAAGCTGCATATTTAAACTTTGCTATGCAGGAATTTATTACATATACAGGAGGGCAGAGTAGTCTTTTTAAACTCAACTGCTCTGCTCAGACCAAAGTTTTAGGATGAAGTAAAATTGAATCCACATTATAGATAATTGCTTTTTCTGTTTCAACATTTTTATGGATTTAAAAAAATTTTAAAAAATACAAACAAACATTAAAAAATTCAAATGGAAGTACCAACTACAGTCATGGTTATTAAGACTGATGTAAGAATATTTAGCCCACATTTATTACATTTTTCCTGGTAAGAATAATTCATGAGTATCTGACAACACTCTGTTAATTCCCACTTTGCTAGCTCAACACAATAATTTGCCACCACTGCCTTCTAGCATCACACATGGCATCTCTTCTGCATGAATACCTGAACTAGAGATGCAGCTGTACTAGAGATGCCAGTGAGTAGTCATTACTGGCATGGCAAAGAAGCATTTGACTGTCATAACTCCCAGTTTTCAAACCAAGCACACGTTTTTCATATCCTGATTCATCTTCAGAAGTGGAAGTGACTGTGTGAGGGACTGCAAATAAGAAAAAGCATTCATATTGGTAATGACTTATAACTACTTTGACAGATGGGTGGTTTTGTGATAAATTGAAAATCGCGTGGTGGTGGTGTTTGTTATTAATTTCGATGCTTCGTTTTTTTAACTTCAAATCAAAACAAGACTGGAAGGAACAACTTGGGTCATATAGTCACTATTTAGTCTGGTGTACAGAACACCCACTCTGCACAATGCTACTCACTAAGTGCTTTTGGAATCCTTTAGCAAACTAACACACACTGATACAGAATACAAGCAGACCCAAAGAGAGTGGCACAGGATGCCAAGCAAACAGAACCCGCCTCACTTTCAAGCACAGCCCTTCCTGTTCCTGGTGAGGTGTCTGAATGAGGAAATGCCTGTAGCCTTCTCATCAGGTATCTGGATGTACTACTGCCAGCCTGTCTCAGAAGCAATGTGGTGCCTGCCCCACAGAAACCTCACAGCCCTGTAATCCTTCTCACTGGAAAAACAGCTTGAAGGGACAGCCAGAACAAATCTTGTGTAGCCATGGTGACTAAATCCAGCTGGTATCTATCTCAGAGGGTTCATCCCCTTTCCCTTACATATATAAGCACATAGCCCATAAAATACAAATGACACCATTAGGTATTCCTGTCTTTATGATTTTATCCTTCCTGGTTTAAACTGCCTTGGTTCTCATGTCGTCTTTGGTACTTAATTAACATTTAGAGTTTCCAGAGCACTACCTCCATTGTCTCTGGAGAGGGACAGCATCCATGGAGAGGGACAGCAAAGGAATAAGGCATTAGAAAAGTGTTTGAAGAAGGAAGAGTAAAGTTTAAATCTAAATGCTGTTCAGCTGATTTAAAGAAACAAAAGCAATCAAATATCACCTCTGATTCACCGCTATACCTCTGAAGAACAGGTACCACCTAAATTATAAAAGGAAAAGGAACTTCCTTATTTGTAAGAATCAGTTGAATTTGACTGTACCATCTAGATAATGTCTGCATTTCACGGAATGTTCAGGAAGAGATTAATCTCAAATCTTTGTTCTATCATTTCAACTATTTCCATGTTCAAACTGTCTTTTTCTGTAAGTAGGCTTTTATGACTGATGTATATATTTTTAACTGGACTGATATGGCACAGTAGAGACATCCAGTGTTTTTCTTAGATTAATGAACTCTTGATTGTCACTGAAGATATAGTACAGAGCTATTTCCATTAGATAATGGTAATTTTAATTTCACTTCAAACAGAAATTTAAGATTTGATATTAATCAGCATTAATTTGGGAACCTGCAGCAATTTGACATCAGATATTTAATTTCCCACACATCTAACTAGTTTCTAGTTTTTATGTGAAACACAAGCTGCATTTATACTAAGGTGTAAATTCAGTCATAGTCAAAGGAAAGTTGTTGAAGTCAATGGAGTATTGTCAAGTTACTGTCCGAGGATATGGGCCTATCTATTTTGGAGAATTGAAAATGCATGCCTATTAAGAGTTGAAGATTCTTTAGAAGAAAATACTGGTTTGGCTGGTACCTACCATACTCTCCATCTAGGAATGCTGGGAGACAGAATAAGAGTGTGGGCTTACCCATCTTTGTTAACTCACTAAATAGCAGCAAATACACTATGGCAATTCAGGAAGAAAATAAGATTTCTGGGTGCCAGCAAAGATCTGCCAGTTGAGAGGAAGAAGGCAGCCCAATAGACAGAGATTTAGCAGCTAAGTGATGGGGCCAGAGCTCTGGAAACACAGAAATAAAAGAGAAATGAAATTTCGACAGCAGGTGATGGGAAGAGACAAGCTAGCATGACAGTGAACTTTGGATCAGAAAAAGATGACATTAGAGAATAAGAGTCACTTCTGACTTACAGTCCGTAAAACTCCATTTAGGTTCAGTGAGACTGTACAGAACATAAGTCAGGGTTGCTTGGGTAGAGTAAAATCCTTAAAAAACAAAGAGAACCCTAAAGCTAGCAGGCCATAGAGAAGCACAAAGTTATGCAGCCTGTCAAAGAGGTTGCAAGACTGATTTATTAAAGTGCTACCATTGCTAAGTGCTTGATCTTAAACACATTTAACCCAGTAGGAGTCTTTCCATGGACTCTGGATCAGGCTCTGAAACAGCAATGCTTTACTGGTTGATAAAGTGAATAACAGCACATATATTTTCTATTGACAAAAGTGAGGAGGAATTTTTAAATTGCTTTAGTTGAGACAAGTTATTTACAAACAAAAAGCAAAGCTAGTGAATGCACAGTGCCCTGTTAGAAGGAGACAGAGGGAAGTTAACACTTCAGTGTTGGTTGGCATGAATGCAGCAGAAAAAATTAAATGAAATGCTGACTATATTTATGATTCTTACTGATTTTTCACCCTTGTAATAGATACACATGCATGTAGCAGAGAAGTGAACACTAGTTTAAACCAGAGTCCTGTTCCTTGGGGTGACTACAAGCACGCAGCCAGGGAGGAGTGAGAAAAGGACAAGTATATCCTTATGTCCCATCCTACCACATATTTGTTGGTCACTACATACCTCCACATGAAACAATTTTTTAATACAATTGGAATGAGCAGCACAGTTTCAGAGCACAAAAAGCAGTATATTACATGGTGCCAGGAGCATTCTCAGTCTGACCCTTTTCTTGCAGTTAGACCTACAAGAAGATCTCTCAAGACCCTCTTCTTCTGCAGATGAAGGAAAATTGCAATGTTTTTTATTGAATGCGCTCTGGAAAGCTAGATATCAGGAGAAACAGTAAAGCATTTCTGCAATGTAGGAATTTGGCTTCATTTTCAGCCTTGATGTGATGCAATACAATTGCTTGCAAGACCTTAATTTCATTCCTGCACTTCATTCCTTAAACCCAGAACTTTTCACTCAGACTTGTTAGCATAAGCCAAGAATTTCTCCACCCCTATCAGAAGTGCATTCACAGATCTGAATTTGAGGGCAAGGTAAATGGAGGGATAATTTCTTCAACTGAACAAAATAGCTCTGCCTGTACTACTGCTCTTTAATGTCTGCAAAGTGAAGCCAAACTTCAATAGTCGACAGAGCATTGTGTTGACAGAGGTGACAGGGCAACCATTTAATTTTTTTTTGAACCACGTTTCAAAAATTCACTATGAGCACAAATTATAAGCTAACATTCACAGTGAAAAACAGATCACCAGGTTCCCAGAACAATTAGCATCTACCACATTCTTCTCAGGATACAACTGAAATATTACAGGTGACATTCAGCAGGAGTTTTTCTTCCGTGTCTAATAGGTCAAGAATCCATCACTTTTTTTTTTTTAACCTCTGGTCAGGCCTCAGAAAACAACAACAACGACAACAACAACGACAACAGCAACAACAACAACAAAACAAAACAAAACAAAACAAAACAAAAAAAAAAAAAAAAAAAAAAAAAAAAAAAAACACCCCACAGCCTTCCTGAAGCTGCCAACCAGCTTCTCTGTAATCAGCTTGGCAACAGCAGCTTTAGGGACACTTTAATATTCCGTGTCCATGCTTATTCACACATTGCATGTTCTTTTGATCCCATGATTTTGTGGCAAACCATTCTCTTTTCTGTCACCCTTATTATTGTGGGGAACAGAACTGCCTCATGTTTTCTGGCTCATTTCACATAGATATCAAATGAAAAATTGTTCAAGTAGGTACTGCTGAAGAAATCATTTGCACCTTTATTAAAAGTTAACAGAAGCTGCCAGCACAGGAATGCACATATGTAACTAACTTTGTACATGGTCAGTAAAAACAAGTACTTGAACCCCTCAGAGCTCATAGAGTTTCATTACAATATGTATTTCTCTAAAGATAAAATTTTTCTTTTAAGGCGTCTTCTCATAGGCTGTTGACCAGAACAGAGAAATGGAGACACTTCACAGGCAGGACCTTTCCTTAGTTTCCATTTCCATTCTCTTAGATTTCAACATATGCTACTCAAAAGAAACTCTGAATTCAGTAATAAAATTACATATTAAATGTTGAGTTAAATTTGAATACATTTAATTATTCCGATCCCTTGGGAACTGAAAATCTATTACTCATGACACAGACCAGAAGATTTAAGAGAGAATTGTATTCCTGATGGGCTTTAATCCATAAAACTAAAGACAGAGAAACAGTGACTTGACCAGAGACACTTTCACCTCAGGCTGAGCTGGCCAGGCCTTATTTTAGCCCAGTCTTCACAGCATCTGTTTTGTGTAACATTTTAAACAGATTTCTGCTAGAGCTCCTTAGAAAAATTATTTTGGACACATTTTCTTTATTTTGATGGCTGACCAATAAATCACTATTGTTACACTGCTAGGGTTTGTGAAGATTTTATTAACATTAGAGTCCATTTAAAAGTAAAGTTTCATATGGGTGAGAGAAGAAAATTTGCCACAATCTGTGCATTTATCATTAAAACCTCAGAAGGGAAACAACCCTTTTAAATAGGAGTCCTTTCATTCTATGCCAGTTACAGAAAATGCTTACCAAAAAAAACCACCAAAAAACAACAAACAAACAAACAAACCAACCAACAACAACAACAACAACAACAAACAGTTGAATACATATGAAATACCACTCTCTTCCCTTATTCAGACTGCAGGGCAACCCAGGACACAGTTGGGGCAGCAGTAGATTGCAACTAGCTTCTCTTCTGAGCTCATGGGTAGTTTTCAAATATCCAGGGCTTTGAACCAGATTGTTCTATCTCTTGAAAGACTATCTTTAACCACCTCTCTTCTTCATAATTGTCAGTCTCATCACAAAATATAATTCTCTGGATACTTACTTGGATCCTATAAATAATATGTAGTACAGTGAGTGGTATAGGAAAGTTGTATTCTTTGCATATTGTACCCCAAAAGGCACAAGACAGGATGAAGTCTACCAGCATATATCTGGCTTTCAACAGCTCAGAAGCTGAGCACTCACTGTCATTAGTGGTGCAGGACCAGAAGAAATTCTTCTTTTGCAAATAAGGAGCCTTGAGCAGAGGGAGTGTAAATGATTTTCCCAGGTCACAGGGTATCATGACACTCTGCCAAGAGCTCTCTCTGAGTTTCCTTAGATTTCAGTTCAGGGCACTGAGGTCATTCCAGCTATGCTCTTATTAGCCACCTCCCTGGGACACCTGCAATCTTTCTGGGTTTTGATTCCTATGTCGCTGGTTGAGAAAAAGGCTAAAGGATTTTTCAGAGGATTAAATCTGCAACATATCCAGAGTCCTTTTCAAAAGTCTGCTTTGAATGGAATGGACAGCTACATCAGAAGATACATGCTATGATGAGTCGAAGAATGCAGGGCTCAGATGACTAATTTGTCATCCTAATTGCCTCTGGAAACAGAGGTAAAAAGGTGTTTTATTTTAAAATTTTCATCTAAGTACCATCTAGTGCATCTGAGGAATGTTTACATTGTCTTTCACTACATGTGTGAGAGGAAGAAAATTAATGTGAGGTTTCTCATGTTTTCTGTGTGACAGAAAAAGAATCAAAAAAGTGGGTTTGCATCAATATGCAGGTGATCAAGCATTTATCACAGGATTTACATTTTGAAATTGATATAGAAGAGCAAATGCTGACTGGAACTTTTCCCTAAAACCAAACCTAATTTTGATATTTGAAGGAAACCCTTCTGGTTCAGAAGGATAGAAGAGAAACAAGCAGATTCCCTGATCCTTTCTGCTCCTGAACAGGTCTGTATCAGCAATTACTTTTCATTCTGGCAGCTTTCACAGAACTCTCATGCCCATGTTTCAAAATCAAGAATTACACATAGTTATGAGACTTATTTGAATTAGTCCAAAACTTAAAAACAGATGGGAGTAAAGGACCTTGATAGGTGTGGCAGAGCACTGAAGAAAGAAGTCCTAAAAAGAAAGTTTAAAAACAATACAAAACAAACAAAAACAAACCAAAACAAACACAACAACAACAAAACCAAAACAAACAAACAAACAAAAATCCAAATAGGGGAAACACCTGGAGCAATTATTTACCAAAAGTACTCATCTCTACCTTTTTTCTACCTAAATATAACCAAGAGCTCAGGGCTACACTGACTATGTGTAATGAGCCAGTTAATTTGTCTGAACCCTGGCTGTCTGTGAGGGAGGGATTACACATGGGCCATGTCCAGGAGGCAGCCAGGAGAAGATGGAGGAAAGCCTTGTCTCTGGGAGCCTGGCCACCAGTCCGTGTCTGACTGGGGACAGGCAGTCAGCAGGGGAACATCGAAGACACTGAACCCCAGAGACACTCTCCAGTCAGATGGCAAAATGTCTCCAGCCATGGACTGCACTGGGACACTGGACTGGGCCAAAGGTCTCCCGTCAGCAGGCGGACTTGGGGAGGAGCTAGGGGCATAAAATATAACTGCACCCCACGGCACTGGGGTGTTCTGTCCCTTGCCTTTTGACTCTTTGGGGACTTTTCGAACTTGCTTTTGGAGTCCTGCCTTTTGGCTCCCCTGCCCTCTCCTTTGGCTCCTGCTCGCCCTCACGTCTGTGCTGCCTCCCTGTTTCGTCCCCGACCAGCGCCCTGCCTGCTTCGTCCCAGCATCCCGGTCCCTACGACCAACCCAGCCCGCCTCCGAGCCAGCCCACGGCCCATCCTCGCCGCAACCCTGCCCAGGCTCCTGGAGCTCCTGCCCGATCCCCAAAACCCGGTGTCCGGCCGCCCGTGGCCGCAGGAGCCGTGCCTGGGCGGGCAGCGCGCACAACCCCGCCTCGGAACAGGGACGGTCCTCCCTGACCTCCCTGGCGGCGCCCTCTTTGCCCTCGGCCTCCTCTCTCTCCCTCTCCCTCCCATTTTTCTTCCTCTTGCTCTGTCTTCTCTAGCTCTTCTTATGGTAACTCCTTTTTATTTGGGTTTTTGGGGGTTGTTTTTGCTGTTGTTGTTGTTTTGGGGGTGGGAGAGGGCTGGGTCTGTGTTGTTTTGTTTTGCATTGTTCTTTGGTTTGGTTTGGTTTTGGTTTTTGTTACCAATTAATGGTTCTCAGATACAATGTTTGCCTTGTTTGGCTTAATTTCATTCCAAACCATCTAATTTTAAAAGAACTTCTCACGGTTCCCCACAGTGGAACACGAGAAGTTGCTACTTATATACTATGAAGTTATATCAAGTAATACAATTCAATTTGAACTCACACAGCATGACCCTCAAAGCAATAGCACTTACTGAAGAAGCAGTTACAAAATAGACAGTTACCTGATGCTGGAATGTTGATAATTTTATCTAATCTAACTTGGTGAGATTCCTAAACTTGTGTTCTTGGTCAGCAATATTTCTTATAGAAAACTGTCAGAAATATGCTTATATTATTAGCAAGTTATACCAGACTTTTCTGCCTCAGTCTACCCCTCTGCCCTGGTTTGAGCCTTTTCACAATTAATTTCAGCCCCTTTTGCTTCCATGTACATCTACTGCCATTTGAACCTTGTGCTTCTCAAAACCCCTCTCTGCAAAATCAGTTTAAACCCATCCCGGATGCAGAAAAGCCATCACTTGAAGGGAGTTTTATGCCCTATTTCCCTGCTCACCAATGTGAAGACATCTGCCCTTCTCTGACTGTTCTCATTCCCACCAGCTAGCCCCAGCTGCCAGAGAAAACCTGTCCACTTTGGGAACAGAAAGGGAAACCGTTCTCTAGCCAACCACTCTTTATCATTGTGTTAATAACCATGTCCCCATCTGTCCTCCATATCCATCTGCTGTCCTCTGTCTCACACTGGGCTTGGAAGGTCCTTGGTGAATGCACAGCCCTTGGTGACTATACTTTTGTCATACTTCCGAAAAACTGATTAGATTTAGCCTTGATCCATGCAAAACAGATCATTTAAGAGAAGGAGAAGTATTGTTATACAAAGACATTTGTCACCTGCACACCACAGTACAGTCCTGGAAACGCCACCAACTGTCAGCTCCTGCTCTGAGAAGGGAGCAGGAAATGGGGGATCTCACCTATCCCACTCCACCTGAGAAATGAACTTAAGACCCATAGCCAGCTGATGAGATGTAAGTGAAATGGATTTTAGGGACCCTGAAGTCAGCCAAGGAGAGCAGTAAAATGGCTAACCAAAACACACAACTGAAAAGGTTCTTTTGAATTAAAGCAGTGTGGGATCCATAGAGGATTTGCACGTTTTCCCTGGGAGGGGCGGGGATGAAGTTGTGATTGATTATTTTTACGGATCAGTCAATGTGGCAAAAGCAAGGACCTATGTTCTACCTATAGCAAACACACTTAGTACCAAGTATCAATGTGCTGGAAATGTTTAGATTCAGGGGTATTTTTTCTGCCTACTTCAGTAATAGTGTATAAGTCTTTAGATAAATAAATAAATAAGACCCTGATACTACAGTTTTAACAACATTTTGTGTTCCAGGTCTTTCAGCATAGCCACAGGACAGAGTGACATTAGCAGGACCACAACCTGAACCATTGGAAATTCACAGGATGACACCCTAATTTCCATGTTTCCAAAAAAATTTCTGTCATTCAAAAAAGATGCACCAAGAAAAAGGAAAAAAGGAAGTACTTTTTCTCTCAGTTAATTTATTTTAATGAAGACATCCAGTTGTAATATTCTTTTACTATTTCTGAAATCTGGAAATATCACAAAATGTGGAAAGGCAATCACATGAAATGAAAAAATCAAGGCACAGTATTGTCTTGCTGAACCCATTGGAATCTGTCACTGAACAAAGGAATCAGAAAAAAAAGAAAAATAAGAAAACCCACTGTGTTGGAAGAATAAATGTTCATGCAGACGCACAAACCAATAAAAGCAAGGAAGTTCTGAATCCAGGTCACTGTGGAGTCTTAAACACAGGCCTATCATGTTTTGATGCAGCAGATGCCCATATGGTCTTCCATTAAAAGGTCTCAAAGCAATGGGCAATGTTGCCATACCATATGTGCTGATTTGAACTACTGTGATGATTTATGTTAGTGAGCATAAGGATTTTTTTGCCTTCCCATTTTTTTTGTTATTCTTGTTCTGCTTGTTGCGGTAGCAGAAGCCTAGAAATGGACAACCTCATCATTGGGGGTTTCCAGCATTAATACTAAATTTGTTTCTGGAAAAAAGAAAGGAAAAAAAAAAAAAAAAAAAAAAAGGAGCAAAATAACTATAAGGCTAACAGAGCAGGACTTAAAAGTGAGTTCTCTAACCTGGAACTACAATTTTCCACCAAATGAAAGATCCTAGTTTCTACTTCAGCTTCACACTGCTTCTAATCAATTCCCTGCTAGGAAGTTACAAAAAGGCAGTGGCCAAAAATGAACCTTATGGAAATTTAGCTCTCAGGAGCTGAGCCCCACAATGCAGGTTTATTTTACAATTTCCCTTTTTAAAATAAAGCAACTGGAAAGAAAACCAAACATGAAAAATATCAGTGACTAAAAAAATATCTTGCTTTCTGGGAAAAAGAAACAGTAATGTAGCTAAACAAACAAGCAATAAAAAAAGCCAGCATCATGTCTCTTTTCCTCCATAGTACAAACCAGAGCTATCCATGACTTTCCTACCATGGATCAGTTCTGTGTATAAAAGTCACCACACAACACCCAACAAACATGCCACTCATCCTGTTCTGCTGAGTATTGCATACTTTGGTGAAAGATTTTAAGAAAGGCAAAGCAGCCCACTAAACGGAGGAGCAGGTTTCTTTCTCCTTTCCATGCTCTTAACAGCTCTAACTACCACACCCCATCAAATGTCACTGTCAAGTGTAACTGCCTAGTGAAGACACAGGTTGTTATCTACAGACTAAACCAGTTGAATAATTAATTCAGCTGACAATTGTTGCTTTTCCAGATTTATAAAATGTCAAGACAAAAATGACTTAGAAGGAAATTTCAACAGCACAAAGATAGGAGGTATTCAATACCTTATAAAATCTTGGGCAGCTGCCAACCAGCCATAGCAATTGTTCTCCTTCAACTCAATGTAATCCTCCAACTCAATTTTCCCTACACTTTTTTCCAAACCTCAAAGAAACACCAGGTGCTCCAATGTTAGATGGTGCTCTAAGCTGTTGATTTGAGAACATGGCGGGAGGGGGGGAACTGAGGTAACTCACCCAGTTTCATGTACATAGCTTTGTGTGTAGAGATGCATATAGACTGTGTATACAAACATACTGACATAAGGTTCTGGTAATTTTACAGATTCTTTCTTTATCATCAGCACATTTGCAAGTGCCTATACACCATGGGAATTAAATCAGAAATCAAATAAATTGTCCAGATATTTTATAGGATTGACTAGACAAAGCAAGGCACATTCTGCCAAAAAGCCAATTCCAAGAAGGAGCCACACAATGCACCCAAGAAAAGCCATGGGGGTTTCTGTTAGGGTCAGGTGAACTGAGCTGGGCAAAGCAGAACAGATAGCAATTGAAGAAAGAGGGTAAAGCCAGAAAATATGTGGTTGCCCAGAAACATATGCAAAAATAAGCGGGTAGGGCCAAAGTGCTGGCTAGAAAGTCAGCTTGCTTATCACAAGCAGAAAAGCAGACTCATCCAGTAAATAGAAATTATGTCGTTCCAGTAAGTTACACTGAATCTATCAAATAGTGCTCTTAACAGAATTGTTAATCATTGTCTTTCCAAGTTGTTTAAATCCTAAATCTATTGACTTCAGAGTGCCTGATCTCAGGAAGGACAGAGCTCTGTTTTGGTAGAGGGGATGACAGGGCCGGACAAGTGTAATGTACTCAAGAGAAATAGCAGAGCATCTTTTTCCTGGAGTGAAGTCCCTCCCACTGTTAATAACAATCAGTTATTTCAGACCTGAGGAACCTGAACATGCGTAAGTCCATTGCACCTCATGAGCTTCATCCCAGAGTCCTGATGGAATTCACTGGTATAATTTCCAAGCCATTCTCCATAATACTTTAAAAGTCATGGCAGTCAGGTGAAGTCCCAGGGGGTTGGATGATAGGGAAATATTGTGCCTATCTTTAAAAAGGATGGGAGGACCCTGCTAACTACCACCGTATCAGCCTCCCCTCTGTGCCTGGGAAGATCCTGGAACAGATCCTCCTAGAAGCTGTGGTAAGGCACAAGGAGGACAGGGAGGTGATTCAGGACAGCTTCAAGGCTTCATCAGGAGCAAATCCTGCCTGCCAAACCCAGTGGCCTTCTATGATGGGGTGACTATATCAGTGGAAAAGGGAAGGGCTACAGATGTCATTGATCTGAATTTCTATAGAGTTTTTGACACAATCCCCCAAAACATCCTTCTGTCTAAATTGGAGAGAGATGGCTTCAACTATTAGCAGGATAAGAAAATAGGATGGTCACATCCAAAGGGTAGTGGTCAATGTCTCAGAGTCCTGATGGACATCAGTGACAAGGTCCATCCTGGTCCTGCTGCCTTTTCCAACCTTGAAATGAAACTCAAGATAATTTTAATGTGGGAGGTAATATAAAAGTGGATCTAGGGGCAGTTATGGAAACATGTCCACAAAAGCCCACATGGGATGAATACAGTTTTTATATGTTTAGCAAATTAGTATAACTGACAGAAAAGCACCAGTTAGGAGAACAAGTGATGATGGAATTTCTCCCACAGTCAAGGTCCTTCTCTGGAGCCCCCCACCTTGATGCTAGCTCTACTTTTTTTATGAAGATGTATCTTCAAGAGTTCTTCTCAGCCTTTGTTCCCAGGAAGAGCCAAGATATGATAAGGGCCTTGCACCCCCAGGGCTTGGAGCTCTGGAATTTGTTTTGTCTTTCTATCTAGAGAAAAGCCATGGAAAATTACTGGGAAAACTAGACACTAAAAAAATACAATAGGCTACAGAGCTACAAATATATGTGTGAAGAATAGAGGGAACATATAAAAGGAAAAAGAGCAAACCAAAACAGCATCAGTGCCAGTGCTATTTAATGTCTTCATTAATGATTTACATGAAGGTACTGAGTGCACCCCCAGCAAATTTGCTGGTGACACCGAGACAATTGGTACTGTTGCTACATCTGAAAGACAAATGCCATCCAGAGGGACCTGGACAAGATCAAGAAGTGTGCCCATGGCAATCTCATGAAGTTTAACAAGACCAAGTGCAAGGTGCTGCACCTGGGTTGGAGCACTCACCGGTTTCAACACAGTGTATGGAATGAACAGATGGAGAGCAGCCCTGGGGAGAAGGACTTGGGGGTGCTGGGGGATGAGAGGCTGGACATGACCCAGCCATAAGCACTCACAGCCCAGAAAGCGAAATGTGTCATGGGCTGCATCCAGAGCACTGTGGCCAGCAGGTCAAGGAAAGGGATTCTGCCCCTCTGCTCTGCTCTGCTGAGACCCGACCTGCAGTGCTCCATCCAGCTCTGGGGTCCCAGCACAGGAGAGACATGGGCCTCTTAGAGAGAGCCCAGAGGAGGCCACAAAAATGATTTGCAGGAAGGATCACTTCTCCTGTGAGGAAAGGCTGAGAGAATTGGGATTGTTCAGCCTAGGGAAGAGAAGGCTTTGGGATGACCCAATTGCAACCTTCCAGTACCTGAAGGAAGCTGCAAGAAAGATGGAGAGAGACTCTTTACAAGAGCATGTAGTGACAGGACAAGGGGGAATGGATTCAAACTGAAAATGGGTAGGTTCAGATCAGATATTAGGAAAAACTTTGTGAGGGTGGTGGGGCACAGGAACAGGTTTCCTAGAGAAGTTGTGGATGCCCCATCCCTGTGAGTGTCCAGGCCGAGCACTGAGCCACATGGTGTATTGCGAGGAATGTCTGCTCATGGCAAGGGGGTTGGAACTGGATGATCTTTAAGACCCTTTTTAACCCAAGCCATTCTATTATTCTAAGGTTCTATGATTCCATGACTCATTGAAGAAGTCCTTGATTTGGCTACCAAATCATGGTGGTATATTTGGCATGGTGGGATGGATGGATGGATGGATGGATGGATGGATGGATGGATGGATGATGTCAGTTACCTGCCAAGCTTCCCCATCACTCCTGTCCTCCAAAGAACACAGGGGAGAAAATAACATGGGGTAAAAAAAAACCCTGTGGGTCAAGATAAAGGCAGTTTAATAAAGCAAAAACAAAAGTTGCACATGTAAGCAAAGGAAAGACAAAGTTTTATTCTTTATTTCCCGTCAGCAGACAATGTCCAATTGCTTTCCAGGAAGTAGGGCTTCCAGATGCATAGTGGTGGCACTAAAAGACAAATAGTAATAACAAATGCCTGCTCCCCTCTTCCCTGTTTCTCTTAGGTTACATTGCTAAACAGATGCCAAATGGTATGGAATATCCTTTTGGTCAGTTTGGGTCAGCTGCCCTGGCTGCTTTCTTCCAACATCTCACCCATCCTCACTGGTGAGGGCAAATGTTGAAGAGACTGCACTGATGCTGTGCCAGCACTGCTCAGCAGTAGCTAAAACACTGGTGTGTTATCAACACCTTTCTTACCACCAGAGCATGGCATTACAAGGGCTGCTGTGGGGAAAATTAGCTGCCTCTCATCCAGAGCCAATACAGTGGATCAGTCCAGCCATAGATTACTTCTTTCATTCATGTTTTTATTATGACAGAATGCCTCACAGGGAAGCCTAAATAACTCCATTCTTAAAATAGAGTCAAATGTCATGCAGAACTTAATGAACTTGGAAAAGAACAGTAATCAAGCTGCAAAAAAATCTGATTTTTTTAATCCCTTTTTATTTGAACCAAATCACTCTGTGCTATAGGCGGTCAGTAGACACAGGATTGGAAGATAAATAAATGCACCCTGGCAGTTGCCTCATCTGCCACTGCAAGTGCTTTCTGACACATAATTAGAAAACAAATGGAAGATTAGCTTGATAATATTCATTAGCATCTAGTGAAACCGAGAGTGTCTAATGTTCAAAGCATGTTGAGCTTTTAGATGAGTTTAAGAAAATTCTGTATTTCCACCCTTCAGTTATGAGAAGACTGGGGGATGGGGGAAGAAGGGGAGGGAGGAGTGGGGTGGGAGAGAGGGGGAGCAGGAGGGAGGGAGGGAGGAAAAGAGCTTGGATAGGGTTAACCCCTTTTTCTCTTGTCCATGCTATTTATTGATGTGTTTTTTCCCACAAGTCTTTCTCCTAATCTTCAGGGCAGGAATAGTTAACAGAAAAGCAGGGCCTCCTTTCAGGCATTGTTGTTTTTCCATGCTCCCCTTCTTTTTTTTTCCCTTCAAATTATCCTAAGTAAGGATTTTAATGATATTCAGAAATCACGGCTGTCTTGCTGAATCGCTGTAGGACTGACCTCCCTTGACAGTTCTTAAATTATTCAGCTATCAAGGGCCTGCTAAACATTAAATTAAGCATCCTCTCTCCCCTGTCCTAAACCATTAAGTTATGCAAATGCACAGATAATGGGGCATATGACAGCTGGAGGCATTAATCAGGCAGCTCTGTCTCTGGGCTGTTGTTATGCAGAAACCGCATCTGCCAACAGACAGAAGAGACACAATTAGATCTCACTTAATGGAATAAGAAGAAACTACCGAGCTCTCTACACTCCTGTTAGGTTGTAGACCTGGGAGGGAATAAGGCACTTGGGAAATCTCACTAGCTTTCTGTTTCTCTTGCTCTCCCTTTTTTTTTTTTTTTTTTTTTTTTTTTTAATACCTGTTCTTCCAATTGAAATGAAAAATTACCTGTAATTGTTATCATTTGCAAACAAAGCCTGTCAGAAGACCCACCCACTCTTTACAATGGATGTTTTTCTTGTTCCTTGCTAAAGTTCTTTGGGGAATTTACCTTCATTTGTTTTTTTAACTAATGCTCTGTCTTTTGCTGGAGGAGGCTGGAGGGGGAAAGGAAGAAATAAATGGGTCTCCCTTTACATCATTCAAATTACTGCTCTGAAAATGAACTAGTCTGCTCAATCATAGTGAAGAAGCATATTGCTCAGGCATGACTCAGTTTGCCATTTGTACATATGTGATGATTTCTTTCTTATTACTTGCTAATTTATTGGAGACCACTCTTTGCATGCAGATATTTCTGGCACTTTTAGCACATTTTCCCCCACAAAATTTTTTCTCCACTCTAATGAGGCGAGTGGGGATGGTGCCCAGAAATTTTGTCCTATGAATTTCTTAAAGAGGTTCGGAAAATAGTCTAAATAATTTAATGCAGCTTACTTTAGAGTGGCTTTAAAAATCCTTGTTAAAAATTTGGGCTATGATGGAACATGGATTCAAAAAATACTGAATAAGTGGGTAAGTGTGCACACATGAGTCTCTGTTTTAGAAAAGAACCTTTTTCCTATACAAACTGACCTTACGTTGTCTGCTGGAATTTTTCATTATTAATAAAGTATCTGATGGAATTAGATCTTCTTTCACCCATGGTAAGCTCTCCCCTTCTCTCTGAAAGAATACCTACTGAAACAACTTCACTAAATCCTTTAGACAAAATCTTTAATATAGGTATTTTCCCATGGAGAGGCTGGGCTTTTAATTCAGATTATGTGTTAGCTTGTTTAATGAAAGCAAAGAATATCAACCTTTACTGATACCTACTTTGATTGTTGGAAAGCAGTGACTTTTTTTCTGGGACTTTTGTTGAAAATGTTCTTGAAGTAGTGGAACAGGTTGGTGAGCATACATCAGTTTGTATACTGCTACTCAAATAAGCCCAATATGTTCTGCATGCAATCAGTAACACAGATCTTTTTCTGCCCAGCTGCCATGATCAGCACTTCTGCCAAAGGTTTTACAAGCCAAACAGCTACCTAAACATACTGGTTGAACATCTAAAATTGATCTCTACCCCAACACACAAAATAGTCAACACCTCTCACTACTGAAAGCCTGTGACCTTATGAGCTTAACTGTCACCTACAGAAGAGCAAAGCTAGAACCCTATCTCTAGGTAGGAGGAGAGCAAATCACAGAATCCAAAAATACCAGGTCTTCCTTAGCAATCCACTTAGAAAGAAAAAAAAAAAAAAAAAAAAAAAAAAAAAAAAAAAAAAAAAAAAAAAAGGGTGGTTGGGTGGTTTCTAGATGTGACATTCTAGATGGTCACAGCTGCCAGATTTCCACATTTAAAAGAAGAGAGAATGATAGAAAATGCAAGCTGCTTCTCTTATTTCTATGACTGCATCTCTGACAAGCAGCTGGATATGTAAGACCTTAAAACAGTAGATCATGAAGCAGTACTAAATTAATTATGTAGTTTTGTAATTCCATTCACTTTGCTTTTCTTAGTTCTTTTTGTCTCAGGAGTACTGGGAATTTGGGCCAGTATATTTTATCTCTAGCTCCACTTTTTATGCAGAGGACAACTTTTCCTACTGGTACAACAACCTTCACGGTAGGAAAAATAGAAGCCAGGTAGAACATAACACCACCAAATCTTATTCCTTTCACTTTAATTTTTGACAATTTAGGTATTTCAGACATGACTTGAGCTGCACAGATTGGTTGACGTGTTTGCTCCCAATGGTCATATAGACAGAGCTATCATTTCTTGTGTTTACCAAGTCCTCCCAGAGATCTGGATTATGAAGCTCTTCATAAAACTTCGCAGTACCAAAAATGACATGCAAACTAAATATCGGTTTCTTCATTATTGGGCTGTTGGATGGCTTCTGATTTGGGTTTACAAATCTTCATTGGGATATTCTACTTTGAAATCAAGTGATATACAATTAACATCTTAGCTTTACTGTATGTCTAGAACAATTGTGTCAGATCAACAATATGTGTATAAATCATTGTACACAAATTCTATGTCTATATATTGCATAAATTTCTGAAACCTTCACTGGAGAGGATGGGACAGATGCAGATAATCAAACCCACTGTTTGCCCCATATTGTATGCTTTGTGACATTTAACTTCTTTCTAGTGCCAGTTCCAAAATTGTGCTGACTATGAAGCAGCAATCCATTAAGAGTAAATACAGTTATTTGTGAAATTCCTCCATGTTGATGCATACTAAGTTTTATAATTCTTCATCAGTTTTAAGTTGTATTTTTCACAAGATTCTAAATAGAGGTATCTGACCAATCTGAGTGCTTGTTCTGCATTATGATAAGATAGACATGGCATTGTAATTAAATACCTCTGTAAAAATGCCTGAATAATGCATATGTATAAAGCATTTACAACTGTTCCAAAATTTATCTAAGGTAGTCTTGGCCTAAGTACTACTTACACTCGGACTACAAATTTATTGTAGTCCGAGTGTAAGTAGTAGACCAATTTATAGCCCTTTTCTGGCCACTGGCTATATTTTGACAAACATAGGTGGGAATAATTTCCTGGGTGATCCTGCGTAGCAGATGACCTGCCCAAAGACATATGTGTGTGTGTAAATATATATATATATATATATATATATATATATATATATATATATACACACACACACACATAGAATTCTATTAGCAGAGATTGAGCATATCAAGAGATAAAATATTTCCTGATGCAGATAATTTTTTCTTGCATGATGGCATCATACAGACACTAGAGATCACAGCATACATCTGTGTTTTAAATAAAAAAGTGCATGCACAATTCTTATTGTTACTGTTTTTATTGGTTGTTCTCAATTTAATAAAATTTAATATAAAATATTAAATAGGTTGCAGTAGCCATCTATGTACATTCATGTAATCACCTTGGTGTTCATTCATCTCTGGCAGAGTTGCAACCATGCAGAGCTCTTAGGCTGCTGTAGAAAGGAGTGTGGCAGCACTGTCTTCACAGTCTCTCAGGGGAAAGTGTGTGTTCAGCAAGACTTCCTTAAGTGAGACTTGACAGTGAAGAGAGCAGCACTGAAACTGTTGATTTGTGGAACAGATATCTCACTCTTGTTCAAGAAAGCTTGCCCTCAAATATTATTTTAAATTGATTTCTAAGCACCATAATTGATAAGCACCATTATAATAAGGTATTCTGCCAATATATGTAAACATTTGGCCTTTTTTACTATTTGGAATCCAAAAAAAGCTGTATTGTCATCTTCATATGTGTTTTACACTGCATATGTAGGTACATTTATTCTGAGATGAACTGAAAGCTTAAAATGCTTAAAATGTGCAAGAGCAGATAGTCCTATGCTGAATTTCTAAATTTGAAAATAGAATTTGCAACATGTTCTTCATCTTGAATCTGCAAAGTGCTTTTTCATATATGCTGAGCAGTAATTGTATATCAAGCTAGGATTGAATACGTGGATTACTTTTTGAATGTAACTTAACTATAAAGAACACAGTTCCTATTATGCATAAATATATACAGATATGCTCTTTGCATTTCCCTATTACAGTGTAATGACTGGACTGTTGTTTATATTTTCCCCTCCCTCAGACACAATTTTTTGCTACTTTATTACATGGGCCAGAGCCCAGGCTGGGAAGTTTATCTGAGATTTAGTGCTTACTTTTAGAAATTCAAACCTTCTTTCACAGCTTTGCCACCAATTTCATGACAATAGGACTGTACTTAGTGTAGTAATTTAGCACAAAATTATATTGGTTTAGCCTATTAAGGCTGTAAACAACAACTTTCACTACCATAGGGTAAGAAACAGTCACAAATACCTAGCAGTTAAGGCTTATGTTCTAATTTAAGTCATCTACATCAGCAGAATTACTATATTGGTCTTCCATGCTAAGCTTATTTCTGATATTAGCTGGTTTTTACTCACTGACTCCAAAGCATAACCTGATAATTTCCTGCTCTGACGCTTTCATTGTTTGCTTTGACTGATTACCTTCTTCTCCATTCAGTACAATTTTTGTCCTCAAAATGTAAGAACTTTCTGTATGTCTTTACTTATTTCATTTGTTTTCAGGTCTGGAACATGATAGTTTTCGAGCTGCATCCATTTTCTATTGAAGGATATTTTATGCATGTCAACATTTCATACAGATGCCTATATCTATTAGTCATGGCATGTTTGGGTCTTACTGTTCTGAAAGGAAATGCATGGTTTTGCCCAGTTCTGCTCATGTCATATGTCTGTGGACACGATTAGACCTTACTTACTGTTGCTCAGATATTGTATTTTCTTTTCAGGCCTGCTTTTTCTTGGTTTTACAAAAAGCCTGTTGTTGAGATCCTGGTCTCTGGTGACTTTTGCCTACACTTTGATAAAAGATTTTCTCTCTGTCACTTACCAGTTGTCTGAATTTCCCTTGCCACAGCTCACCTTTATCCTCACTTTTACACATTCTGTCAAGGATTGTATTTCCAAAGCCATAGGGACTGGCCACCTTTCTCCATTCACTCTCCTTTGAGAGTCAGCCTCCACCTGAGTACTCATGACTCACCTGCTTCCAAGTGCATCCAAAGATCAAGCAGATCTGCAGTTTATTGTCCAGGGAAAGACAATATTGAGCAGTTTCCCGTCTGGACCGGAAGAACAAAATTATCACTTGTGCTCGTGGTCTATACACACAGGCAAACATTGCCGGCAGGTTTGCCTGAAGACTTCCTCAGTGTGAGTGCTTCCTGGACACTCACCAGCAGAATTCCCATCATATCAACAGATGCATCCTTCTTAAACCAGTGTCAGGCTGCTTCTGATCGTTCTGCTTTTCAGTGTCATCAGTCAATAGAAATTAATGCAAATTCACTGGCCTTCCACAAATTTATGAGCCTTCATTGGTTATTCAGATCCACCCCAATAGATCAAGCAAGACCAGCTTCTAATCAGGAAAGAAATTTGGCCCTGTAATTAACAAAACTTTGCTATACCTAATTTCACCATTACAAGTGAGTTTTTGCCATTTTCTGCAGAGTACCGTGGTACTGTGTCTTTTGTACAATTCCTCACACAGCACTACACTGAGAACTCTTACTCTGCACATCCTGGGCTGCAGGGGATTTTTAAAAGTCTGTCAGTCCACTAAAAGGGTAATTTTCTAGCATGTTATCTCTGTGTCTTTTAGTAGTTGGCATGTGAATTTGTGCAGAATCATTTTCAGGGTTTCCAGGTTTCTATGAAACTTTTACAAATTTGTTAAACCATCCATTGGTCATTCACTTTCTATTTTCATCTGTCTGATTGATTTTATAATGCCCCAGGGAGCAACAGATTTCCAGTAAAAACAAACTGGGTTACATCATTTATTTCACACACTTCCACCAGACCACTTACTAGTTTCTTTCCTCAGATTGTTTTATTTCTGATTATATTAGACATTGAGATTTTTTCCCCCATTTTTTCAGCCTGTGTTCCATAATCACTGCAATCTATTATCTATATAGTCTGTATATATAGGGAGATAGATAGGAGATATTCACATAATAAGCTTTATGAGATAAAATATACCTTCTTTGTATTTTGTATAAAATCTGTCAGATATACACTTCTATTATGTATCTCATATATAATACATTTTTATATCTTGACACCCACATTCATTATAGATATCAGCACTTCCTGTGCGGAGAGAAGTTGAACTCTGAGCCCTCAGGCCTGCCTAAGTCCTGGGGCATACTGAAAATTATAATAACCTATGGTTTGTTTTGCCATATTACTTAATTAATCCAGTTGCTCTTGAATTGCATTCTTCTTTCACTGGATATTAAACCAACTTGTCAATTGTAATTACAGAGCTCCTTTTTCCTTTTGTATCTCATTCAGGCCAGTCCTACTGAGTCTATCTTTTCTTGCATGATGTTGCTTTAGTGCATTCATTTTTAGTCTAAAGAAAATACATGGTATAAAGAGTTGAAATTTTAAAAAATGGCCAACAAGTTTATGAAATAATACTTGTAATTAATTAATACATAAACTTAATTAATATTTCAAAATATTTTAATTATAAAGCTGTATCTGTAGAAACATAATAAAACTTGTACAGATTATTCTAATACATCAGTAGTCAATAGCTTCAAGGTTTTAGTAAGTTTCCATTCTGAAGTGTTAAAGGTGCATCAGTCTGTTAAAAAGGGCTCATAGTGCAACTCTGCCACTTGTACAGGAAAACAAGTACTTCAGAGGAATATCAGGTAACATTCAGTACTTGCAAAGTTGCTTCTTTCTCTGTGCACAAGCACACAAAGTTACTTTTAAAAATTAGGTGCCCAGCTTTCTTGTCTTCATTTAATTTTTGCCTTCCCTCTTCTACTGCCACTGAACAGGAAAACATGCAAATACAAAGAAAACATGAGCAAAGCAGTAACAACTTAAGGTAAATTAATGACATTATCTCCATCACCACTTGAACCACAGGAACCACCTGATGTGGATATTCCTGGCCTTCAGAGAGACATGACCCTTGTGACATCATGAGTGTTATTTTGCCCACCAAATATTCTAGAATCAAGACCTATGAGCAGCTCCTTTAGGAACACAGAACTTCAACCTTTATTATAATTGTGAGCATGATCAGGCTCAAATAAACAAAATAACCTCTTTTGTCCTTTTTACAGAACAGTCCCCATTTTTATTCCTTCTTGAAAGATATGGTCCTCACAAGTCTATATGTCTGGTGTTTAACACCTGTAAATTTTTGTTCATTACCCAGGGAGCTGAAACCTAAAACCTACTGAATCAATGCTAACATGTGATCTGCTCGTCTTGTCTATCTCTCTGTGCATTTGTTTTATTTATTTTCTAATGTATATTTAGTGTGCAGTCTCTGTGTGGAGTATTGTATATTTCTAAGTAATGCAGTATTGCTGACAGGGTTTACGTGATGGAATCATTGATATTGATGTGACAGCCTTAATGTCTCTCTGCTTGTTATTAAGAAGTATCTTTGCTGTGATGCAGAAAGTAGTATTCTTAATCCCCTCTTCACTCTACATGAATAGTTGTACTGCCCCAAAACAAAATGTTAATTCATTCTGAATAGTGACAGTGATCCTGACAATCAGTAACACTCATCCTCAGTGTGATATCAATTCACCAATATTCCTTTCGTTCCCCTTTCTGTGAGGCAAAGCCCAGACTAGGCAGATTCCTCCATTACTCACTTGAATCACTCCCCATGAACACCCATGAACCGCAGGCAGACAGGGTACCCCAGCAGCTCAGTGAACATGCCACCAAAGATACTCCTACAGATGAGAAAAGGAGACTTAAGCATCAGTAAACTGAAGAGAGAGAGAAACTGGAGTGCTAATGTTACCCAAAGTGAGGGGGTTTTAACATTTCTCAAGTGTTGCCTCAGCCAGAGCTCAAAATCATCAGTTCGTCTAGGCAGGCAAACAGGCAGGAAGTGTCTACACTTACTCTTTCTTAAAATTTCCCACTGGTGCTATGGTTTTCTCATAGTTCTGCCTGCTTGTTTATGGCTAAGATTTTTTAGCTGCTTGGAACCCAGCTGTCTAAAACTCCAGCAGATTGCGCTATGCTAATCACCATTGCCAGCAAAGATCTAATGCAGATCTGACATAGCAGTTGCTTCATTTTAGAAAACAGACTGTTGAGAGAATAGTACTGCCTCTGCCACAAAGCCCAAGTAGCTATTCCCAGACTGCCTGAGGGCTCATTTTGCTATATATATTAAAGACATGAGCTCTGGTTATGCAGTGTTTCAGCAACAATAGTTATTAAAAAATTCAACAGATCCACCATCAATTTACATTCAATATTGTTCTTATTTAAGGAACAATTCCCAATGCTGCATCTGTTACCCAGACTAGCTGTGGATTCCCCATCCCTGGAAGTGTTCAGGGTCTTGGATGGGGTTCTGAGCAGCCTTCCTCATGGCAGGAGGGTTGAAACTAGATCATCTTTATGTCCCTTCCAGGTCAAACCATTTAATGATTCTATGATTTTATAATTCTATGATTCTGCTAGAGTACGGTGAACTTCTCTACACTAAAAAATATTACTTTTAGTTTGTTTTGTTGATCTAAAGTCACAGAGATTCTGCATCTGTGTGGTCCAAACACATACTTACACTGAAAATCTGGCTTGCATTTTCTTTTTAATAGCATGGAAGATAGCCATGTTTCAAGAGGTTTTAACTGTCCAGCAGAGTAGCCCTTTATTTTATTCCTATATGTTTCTTGTCACTATGAATTACTATGAATTACATGTGGAAGTAAGACAGCTCTTTGATGCAGTTTGGAAATTTTGATTTCCTAGTTCCAATGCATAAAAACACAAAGAAGGCTCAGTGATTATGGATCTGAGAGAAGGATATAAAGTAATCCAGAATTTAATTTAAATCTATATCTTGAGTACAGAGTAGTACTGACCAATTTACCCAAATCATCATTCCCTGATTTTAATTGTACCTTAAGTCCTTGGAATTATTTTTGCACATTTTTAGTTTACCAAAATGTAAGGATTAATCATTGTTTTCATTTTAAAATATTGTAAGCAGGCATAAAGCACAGAAGGAGTATTACAAAGACAAGGTAACCAACTTGATGAAGCCCACATAGAAAACTACCATTCAGAAGTTTGTCCACATTATCCCTTTGGTGCCTTATCATATCCAGCTCTTTTCCACCATCTCTAAGTCAATTGATAGGATTCACTTCCAGTCAGCTTTATTTTCTTTACTGCATGACTGCAGTGAAAAGTCCATCCTCTGACTCTTTGCTGGCCACTGTAAGCAGTCTCAGTTCACCTCTCAGCAAGTAGGAAACCATACCAGCAATCAGAAAAACGAGCTGACCTTCAATCTCAGCAGATAGGCCTCGTGTACAAGGAAAATGAATTCTGGATAGGCTTCTACAGAGATATGGCTAGCTTACATTGGCAAAGCCAGGCATATTGTTGTACTTCTGCTGTAGGGAAAGAGGGCTTAGGTTTCACAGCTATTAAACATCCAGCGAGTTTTGTCAGCTCTGACGTCACTGCATACTACAAAAGACTAAAAATTGTGCAATCATGGTTTGCTAATTTTTTTATGCCATGATGCTTTGGATGAAAACAGTTTTAAAAATCTTTCTTTATCATATCAACTCTTTGCTGAGAGTTGTCAAACATAAGAAAGCACTGCAAAACACTACGTGCACATGGCAAATGCTGGTCAGTTAAAAAAAAAAAAAGAAGAAGAAGTACATCTTACTTCAAATATTAGTGGTACAATCTGCAGAGACAATATAACTTCTATGTGATTCAATGTAATTTTTCTATTGGCAAAAATACTATAGGCACAGACAAGGGAAGGCTATCCATGATATCAGTTCCAGAAATAGGCTAAGAAATTATCACATTTGAAGCAATTAATAAGGGGGAAAGAAGTACGGCAAACTATTTCTCACCAAATAATATTAGGGGGCAATTTAGAAAGCAATATGGTATATGATTAAAATATTATTTAAATCAAACATAATACTTGTAAATCACCAGCTGTGATTTTGCCCACTACTTTCCTCAAGCTTAGCTTTTAAACACGTCTCTGCATCTATCTTAACCAAGTCTTTGTCACCCTCCTGTGTTCAGACTGTTGTTAACATGAATTTGACAGAAACTAAGATCTCTTTCAAATATTTACAGTCACTGCTTTAAAGTCTTTTTTTTTCAACCCGTCACATGTAAAGCAACATTAATGTTTCTCGGATAACATAAATACTTCCCAGATAAAGGCTAATTCATATCTGATAAAAGCAGGTCAGAAAAAATTGCAAACAACAAAGTCAGTGTGGTCCCTTTGTGATTTTTTGATTAATTTTTTTCCCTGCTAAGATACTGCACCTAAAATTTCTTGGTACTTGCAATACACTAATTTTCAAAGATTTATCCAAGACCTCTAAACCTTTCTTTTAACTATCAGAGTCCTGAATTTACATGATGTCATCAAACAATGACTTTCAAAAGCATTAACACAGGAAGGAGGAGAAATGATTAATGCATAGAAGAAACATATCATTAAATCTTAAACTAATCAATTATTAAATTCTGCAATATCTTAGTAAAATTGCCTGGTTTTATTTCCAAAGGGATTATATGGAGCTAAGGTGGATATATCATGCATTTCTGATGCACACACACATCAATGCTTCACTCATTAAGTTGTGTAAGACTGCTTTAAAAGAAATATACTGGTACATGGGAAAGACCTTCAAACACATAATATAAAATCTACCCATTTATTATTCCTTCATTTCCCTTTTATTTTCCTTTTTCTCATGTTTGCAACAGCCAAGACACCTGTCTTTGTGATTTACTAGTATATGGTTTGTTGTATTTTTACATTTTCCAGTGTTGAATGTGTTCTTTTTAAGAGAATCTGTAGAGCAGAGTCTTTCTCTTTTGCTGTAAGGGAACAAATTTTGAAATCAAGTCACATTATTTGGAAGGCACTGCAACTGATATTTGAACCTCCAGGGCAGTAGAAAAAGTGTTTCCAAATAATAGACACCTTTTTGTATGAACTGTTAGAAATGCGTAGAAGAATATTCCTTCCCAATTTGCTGAGGCAGATGATCCAATTCAAAAAGTATTTAAAGCATTAAAAAATGCCTTCCTAAATGAAAACTACTTTTGTAGCCTTTTTGTAGAGCTTGGATATATCTGCTATCACTTCTGTTCCCACTTCCAGCCTGCTCAAGAGATCACAAAAATCTTCCAGATAATTCTTGCTTTCACTTGGTAAAATAAGAAGGAACTGAACAAAAAGATCTTTAGGCAAAGAATGTTTTATTTCAACCACCAAACTGCAAATAATTTGGTATAACATAGCAAATAGTTATCTAAAATTTGCACACTCTTATTATTATTGTGAATTACTTAGCATACATTAAATCATTACCAACCTTTTGGGGATTTTACTCTAAAATGCTACCTGATGCTTACATTTTTGACCCAAAGGAGGAGTCAAAATTTTTCTCCAGTGTCTAACTCTCTGTTGCTCTAATAGAAAATATTAGCAGTTTTCAAATACTTCTATTCTTTCAGTCACTGGAATTCTCTCCTATTCAACAGTCTGTGATCTGATTTTCTATAAACCTGTACCTTCATTGACTTCTGCAGAATGGCACACATCTCTCTGACAAGTTGTAACCCATCACCCTGGTATACTATCACCATTCCTGTTTCAAGGATAAATGAAATAGTGCTCTTAGTTTTATGGCTTTGAAAATGCCTCCAATAGGGGAATAGAGAATACACTGAAGTATTTCTCACTACAACCTTTTCTTACCTAGCTAAACAGAAAGGCAGTGCAGTAGAGCTAGAATAAGGCATGTTAACAGAGATTTTTCAGCACTTATCTTCTATAGCATACCTGCAATTGAATATATTACATCTCCCTGAAACTTTACTTTCCTCCTTTTTCATTTTCTACTATTCAGAAGGCAAATGGAACCACAACAATGTGTAAGTTGGATTTGTAACCCATCCTGAGGGGGTGAATGCTAAGTAGGTCACAAGAACAGATACAGACGGGGTGATTCGCCTGTGGGGTGAGGAAGAGCTGCCACACTTCTGTCACACACCTTGTCTAATGCAATGTGATAGAATGTTCTTAGACAAAATATAGAGTCAGGTAAGCTTTTCTTTGGCCTTCAGAGATGATTTTGCTTAAGTGTTGAGGTACTTAACCTACCACTCATAAACAGTCTTGAGTAGTAACATTACCTTTGAAATAAGCAGTAATATGAGTGCTTTGTTTGGCAATAGATGTTGCATGAATTCAGCTGCAGTTAGACAAGCCAAGCTTTCAATTACTGCAGACACCATGGTGGAAAAAGGACCAGCATGTGGGCAGTAATTTTCATTGTTTGCTTTACTCCTGTATCCTTTGATAGCCAGCTGGTGATGGATGGGAGGCAGTGTAATGATGCAGACTCTCTCTTCTGAAAGCCATTTTGTACAGCAATCCAGATACTAATAAAACCCCATGAAATACCACATTTTTATGAACTGCTAAAGTGATATGACTGTTATATGTTGATAATGATAAATTGAAGGAGTAATTGGCAATAATTTATTACCCTTTTCCTTGAGAGAAAATTACTCATACAGCAAAATGATACCAGTATATTATGAAAATGAAGTCGTTCTCTTCCCAGGCTACTCCTCTTACAACCAGAAGCCATGTATGCTGTTTTTACATCTTTCACTACTGTTCAGTTCTGAACTCCATGCAAAAAGGACTGCTCTTTCTCTTCTTTTGTGGTACACAGAATACTATGACACAGACAAGAATCACAAGATTAAAATCTTTTAACAGAAGTAAATCTTTTAACAGAAATAATAGCACCAAAATATTTTTGTAGCCTAAGGAGATTGAAAGGAAACATTTCTTTATACAGTGTATAATGATACAGTCTAATTTCCTGAACAAGTAACTGATTCAAGATAGTAAAGCAACAAATATCCTGCTGAGAAAAAAAAGTTCAAAATTATTAGAGGCAGAAAGAAAATATCTGAATAATTAAAAATACATCTCTATTTGTTAAGCACACAGGAATATCTCTTTAGTTCTCATCTCTGAAGACAGATCAAAGATTACCTCCTTGAGATGAGAAAGAAATTCATTAGATCCTTTGTCCTACAGTGGAATCATTCACCTCAACAAAATTTGTCTTCAGTTAAGTTTGTAATTGCAGAGATGCAATAAATACACAAATAGCATGGAATATCTTTCAAAGAGCCAAAGAAAAGCTTTTGATAGCCACATTGACAGTGGCATGAGGTCTTCTGAGCATTCTTTTTAACAGGAATGTTTAATTGCTTTTTATTGAGCAGAACCTTCCCTTCTGCTTGTAAAAGAAATTATCGCTTTCTCCCTTTGGTTCAGTCAGAGGAAGTTAATAGTCCCAGTTTCCTCTGGCAACAGACACAGTTAATGGCTGGAAGACTATCATAAACAGGGTTTATTGCCCAAATTACAATCCAGTTCCTAACCAGCCTTTTCATTTCAAATTGTCCTCTTGGCATTTTGGTGATTCTCTGTCTTATTATCGGCTTCACAAAGACAGTTCTCTGATATTTAAAAACTTTACGTGCCTTTTTTTTTTTAATAGTATTCACATTGATGGAAACTGTTAAGTTCAGTGTGAAAGGTGTATTTATTTACTTCATGACACCAAAGTGCTTCTCAACAGAAGTGATTCTTCAGCTTGCAGCAAAACTTATGTTCACGTAGAAACAATAAATAATTCTTTCTCAGCTCTGAAGCTGTTCCTTTTGGTGTAATGTCTAAGTGTTATTATTAAGGTATTTGTATAAAAAAATATAATTATATAGGGAAACACTTGTGAAATCTTTAAGGTAAAAAAATAATAGAGTATTACATATGTGATAATTATTCTTACTATGACATCATAAATGCACGGAAATAATTGCAGTTAAACTAAGATCCCTGCTTTATAGTGCTATCAAAGAAGTCAAGCATATTGACTAGGTGTATTATGGTTGGAACATATCTTGAAATGAGGGGACTTCAAGAAAAATGAAGGCAGATTTTCTCAAATTACTTAGCAATTAGCAATAAGAAGCATTATACAAAGCAAAAACTAAAAATTGTGTTTCTTTGAAAGGGGATTTCAGAAAGGAAGATTTTGGGATTGCACACTAGAGAATTTCATTGCTATTGCACTTCATGACTAGGTGTCAGATTTTCTGAATAGATACATCCAAGACAGACACTAACTCAGACTGAAACACAGTAGCAAGAAATGTAAAAGCCACATTCCTGCCAGGACAAGGACATAATTACAAACACTTCATAAACTTAATCAGTAAGTTGTATTGTCACAGATTGTCAGAGGTAACAAAGGTCTACAAAGAACATAGGTTTGAAATGTGATCCAGTTTCACCATGAACTCCAAAAGCCATTACTGCATCATATTAAAAAAGTCTCCTGATTTTTACATAATTAAAAAAAAAAAAAAAGAAAAGAAACAAAATAAAATGAAACAAAACAAAACAAACAAACAAACAAAAACAGGATAGGGGAAAAAATCCTAAATTCATTGGAAGTGGGAAAAAACAGATTATTTTTAATTATACCATCCAATCCCTAAAGCTCTGAAGCATCTGAAGACTTCCAGCTCTATCAGGCCACTTCAATGATGCTGTCCTCTATAATTCAGACTGGTGATCTTTTAAATTTAAGTGTTGTATAATCATCAGGAGTATAACTATCAGCATTGAAATTCTGAAAATATTTACTATCACTGCATCAGGATGTTTACATCTCATATTGGCATTTTTATACTCTAAACATAAATAATTATATGTCTTTTAATTTTTCATTGAACAAAATGAGGCTTCTATAAAGGATTTTAAGACTGACAGGAAAAAAAAATTATGTAGAGATAACGTCTAATTTGCTTATGCCTAAAGATTCATTCAAGGGTATATCTATGTCTCTGAAAGAGGTGTTGCAACAGGCACAATAATGATAGTAAATATTTTGAACAATCAGGCTGAATTATTAGAATGTCTAATTAATACTTCTAGAGCATTTCAAAATCACTGACTATGGCATGCTACAGGATTGAATCAGAAATCAACAGTAGCAACTGACAGAAGACTGTACTCAGGGAATAAATGGCAAGTTTTCCAAATTTCTTTATTTTTAGCTATAGTAAAGATAGTATAAATAAATTTATTTCTAAAACGCAAAGAGTGAAGGACAGAATTTTGTTTAAGTCCAGTTTCAGCCTCACTTTCCTTTCTGTGTCAGTATGCTCTTTGGCTCAGATGCTCATTTTGTGCAGGGCAAGATACAGAATAATAATGCAAAAGATTGCAGCTGATGAAAAATCCCTTCGTATTTTTATTTCATGTTACTGCTGTGAAGTACAATAGGTGATTTCCTGAGTCTGGTACCATACCAGGGAGTCAGGAATCATACTACACCTACACGTTCTCCAAAAGAGCGTCCCTCTCTCCAGTTTCTGCCTGGGAACTGGAAGCTCTTCCACAACATCAGCAACAGCTGCACCACAAACATAATACAAGAGTTACACCAATCTGTGAGAAAAAGCCAGTCTAAATTAGCCCTGCTGAGCAGCACCACTTTCAAGAGAGCTCTCCTTCTAATAAAAGCCATCAGACACGAAATTTGTCACTCTGTGTCTTCCAGCAATCAAGCGCCATCATTTCATTTTGAACAGCAGAGAAAGGAATTAGTCTCTATAAGAAATATTAAACAGACATCATTTCACTTTGAACAGCAGAGAAAGGAATTAGTCTCTATAAGAAATATTAAACAGACATACCTTGAGTAGGACATGAAAGTGAAGTTGAGGGCTAGGTTGTTGTCTGCAGCAGGTGCTTATTTCAACAATTCCAGCAAAAAGGATATCTGAAACCAAACCTCAGCCTTTTAACAGTGATGGAATGGCCACTTCTGCATTTCTACTCCAACATGTCCATCTTAAGATTCTCAGTCTGTATTTCAACCTGACTAAATCCTGAATGTCTTCGCTGAGTGAAAAGTAGACAATCAGCAGATTTGGAAATCAGAGCCTAACATGGGAAGAAGATAGCACCTTGCATAGCACCCCTTAGGACAAAACTGCACCCTGATTTTTTCAGATCCCACAGTCTGAGCATAACACTTGTTCAGCCCCATCCTATGTCTGCCCTACTCACAAAAAATGCCCCAGCACTCCATGCCCTGAAATGCAGGCAATCTGGTGACTGTCAGCACAAACCTGCAAAAGAGGAGATGGGTAACCTGAGGTTAGTCTCTTTAAGAGGAGGTAACCCCTAGAACAGTTCAGTTCTGCTTGCTCTGGCACTTGAGCTCCCTCCTCTGGCCTGGGACACAACAGACTGGCATTACGGTAAATTCGGTAGCCTGTAGCTCTGTTGCTAAGTTTTAGACAAGGCAGAACATGTGTCACAAGTCCAACGCTGTACAACTACTTTACACATACTGTTAATGGGACCTTAATTTTTTAAGTGAAACAAAATCAAAAGAGATTAATCTGATCTCTCAGTCTCACAGCTACCATATGTTGGATGAGATGATAACTGGTTTGGAATTCCAAGAGTCATAAAAATTCCATTTATATCCACTTATTCCTGAACTAAAAGGGTATGTGCGGTAAGATATTACAAAGCATGGTCTAATGGACTATTAACAGAAGCACGGTATAACTGTGGGGCAGACAGCCTTTACTTTCTATCCCTAAACACTTTTTTAATGACCAATTAAAGAGTCCCTCTTAACTAGCTCATTTGGCGCTAGAGAAAAGTTTTTAAACAATATTTTAGAAAACTAAGTTGTTATCATGCAGCATATTGGAAAACATCGTGCATCAGAAAGATCTACACCACTATTGATACATGTTGTTACATAAATGATCAGGCCAATTTCATAAAATAAATAAAAGAATTTATTAAAAAATTGACAGAAAAAAACCCCAAATAAAACCACAAGCAAAATGCAGTCCCGATTCCAGGAATCGGCGCTGGGTGAACCACGGATCTGGCCTCTCAGGCAGCGAATCCCCCCTGGTTCATGAATTCGGTTTGTGCAGAGTCCATTTTTATACAGTTTTTGTGTTTATGCAACTGATTACTTCATCGGTCTTTGTTTCCCTGGTCCTTGATGCATATTCATCTGGTTCCTTTTCTGGTCAAAAGTCTGGTGAATGGTTTTTTCGGGGAGACATAAGCTTTTGTCTGGGTTTACTGGAATCTGGTATTGAGATGTACCTTCTTGACGCTCTTGACGAGATAGAGGAGATGGGTATCAGGCGCTGAGCACTCGGCCAACGAAATGGCGGTGCTCAACTCCATCACCCATGGGTGACACCCTCCTTTCTCTCGGGAGTGGGTGATTCTCAGTTTCCTGGCAAAAGTATGTTTTCCAGGAATCCCACATTCCTTAGACTTAAGAATATGACTTTAGACTTAAGAATATGACTTTATACAGTGTATTATTATAAACACAAATTAATTCCTAAAAATCTATCACACATGTCAATAAAGTCCATTATTATACACTCAGTTACACTTCCAGCAGTACTCAACATTACTGCAGGAAAATCAGATCTGGAGCATTAAAAACACTCCCCTTAGCGTAAGTGACAGGAGTGGTGCAGCTGCAGGTAACAGGGACACCACAGTGCAGGCTGTTGCTGTCTGTTATAAAGAAGGAACTGAAATAACTTTCAGCAACTCCAATAAAACACACTACCTTGTCTAGAGCCTTGCTTCACTGAAATATTTGTAGATACCTTACATCAATATGCTTAGTCTCAAGACTTTGGGTGATTTCATAGCATATTCTCAATTATTGCCCAAGGAAACAAAGCACAAGATGGGCATCACAGGACACAAAGATTTATCCCCCTCTCCACAAAACAACAGCACCCACAGCCATAAAAGGCCCTCAGCTGCCAAGCTGAGCTATCTGCCCTTTGGTCAGTTTATCCCCAGTTGTCACAGATTAGGAAAGAATTAAGAAAACAAAAAAAATGCATGTATCAGGAAAAGAATAATCAGGTCATTTGCTCCACAGCTCTTGCCAAAAGTGCCACCAGGATGCGGGGCTACAGACTTCTGGAGAGCAGTATTTTTACAGGAGGTCCCTCAGCCTGCTGCTCCCTGAGCCATGGAGGGGCTGGTCAAAAGCATGTGGCTGGAGCCTATCTGTTTCTCATCCCCTGACTGATGGCAGATTCCCTGTCTTAATACAGCTCTGTGAAGAAACTTACCTAAATTTTTGGCCTTTAAAGCAGCACCTCTCCAAGAGCACTGAACTTGTGAGCACCAGGTTGAACAATCAGCAGCAGGAACAGTATTTGCTAACACTGGTACCCAGGCCACGACCTCTCACCCAACCCCACTCATTCCTTCTCTTTTGCACTTAGGCAGCCTCTGTGTTCCCACACTGCAGCCACCAAGCCTTGTACATCCTACACCATTTTGATCTATCTCCCTGCAAAGGGCAGACTCTCTGGGGACCTAAGCCACCAATGTGATTTCTGTGAAGTTCATAACATGCCCAGGTTTAGGGAAGGAGTTCGTGCACATCATTGTAAGGACTTTTAAAACTCCTGCACCACAATATGGGACCTTGCCAGTTACCTCTTCTTCCTTATTCCCAACAGATCTACTTTCTTTCTGGAATTCAGAAACAGCTGAACAATTCCTCTCATCTTTGCTGCTATTTTCAGCTCAGTTTCTGGATCCGTTATCTTCTCTTGCTGGAATGTTGTCTCAAGTGTGAATCCTAACTACCTTAAATACCTGATATTGAATAATGTTTTTTGTAACAGGATAATAAAACAGTGCACCATATTTTGTCATAGGCAGCACAGCTGTAATTTATAGCATGTTTTATGCTCATTGTCCTTCAACCAATGGAAATTATTTTTCCTCATCCTTTACCCTGGCATGGGACATAGTGTGTGACCAAGCAAGTTCTGATTGTATTGATCTTCCTTCATTAATCTATCCCCATGTACTCCACTCAGTAGAACCAAAAGTGGCAGCGGGTGTTTTGGGAGAAGCTGCCAGGCTTCTGGAAGTGTTATCATCTCTGTGATGAATTGCAAAGTATCCTGCAATACACTGTAATCAGTAGCACATCACCCTCAGCCAGCTAACCTGCCTGACTGAAGGTGTGAATGAGGAAAGATTTTCAAAAAGTGCCATGACTCAGAGTATGCCTGGAATAGGACATACCAAGGCCAACTACCAGTGAGGTTTCTGGTTTCTCCACTAGAACTTCACATCTTGTTGCTAAAACTAATGATCTGGTATCAGTTCTCTTTAATAACAATGTAAAAGAGAAGTAATCCAAATCATTTAAATGAGCAAAAGCAATGGAATGAGGGTCATAAAACTCTATTTTCTCCTACATTTTAACAGTAATTATATTCTTTTAGAGAATAATCACCACTTTCTAGATTTGAGCTTTTAATAGTATTGCAGTAATTTAATATAGGGACTGGAATTTTTGAGACTTCATTTTGAGACAGCATAGATCAAAAAAAAAATTACAGATAAAAAAAATCATAAGGTAAGCATCACTCTAAGAATAAACCCAAAGCAACCCCCACACTCAGCAGTCTGAGACATTTCAGCTCCTAAGCTCCCTTGTATCACAGGTTTTTGAGATGGGTTGTTAGATGAATATATTCTGTGAAACAGGCTAAAGATAATCCAAAGATAATCAGTCAGAGATGTAACAACCAATTCACTGTCCATTAAATACTTAAATGAAATAAATTTCTCTTTCACAGTTCCATGCTGCAGTACCAGGAGCTCATGATTTCTCAGGGATGTACAAGTCTCTCAGCAATTCATCCCCTAATTGGCTGTGTTGATTGGAATCTTCCCCATTGTGAGCCAGACTGGTTAACTGAGGAAAGAGATTTAGGCCTTGCAAGTCACATCAAAGCTGTGGCCATCTCTGGTGATGTCTGATTCAAGTAAAATACTGCTCATCTGGTGCTCCACTCTTGTGCAACTTAAGAACTCTCTTTTGTATTCTGGGACCTCTGCTCTACACACAGCTGAATTGGGCTAAGCTATTAATTGGCCACAGAACAAATTTCTTCCCAACCTGAACTACAATTTGCTCTGCAACACTTAAGTTTGTTAAGAGTTGAAATGTGCATTTTTTAACCTTTTATGACATTGTCTGGAACTGAATTTTCCAAATTCACTCACTCCTAAACACTGATCATTTGCTTTATACTGAATAGGGCTCCATCCCAATGTCTTCTGCATAGACAGGTACACAGAGCATTTGCAAGCACTTCAGCAGAGAGTAAGGAGAAGCAGGATGCTGTAAATCACTGACCCCCTAGTGCTCTTGTGGATCTTTCCATCAGTATCTCCTGAGGCAGAGAACTTTCCAGACTTTCACATCTGCTAAATGGTTAGCCTGTTTCTTTGATTTCATCTGACTGAGATCAGACTGATATACAAGGTCATGCTTTATGTGTAAAAGACATTAGAGAAGGAGACTTTCACATTTTCTGGGGGTTAACACAGAGGATAATGGGTATCAGCACTCCGGATTGTTTATGCTGTTTTTCTAGCATCTTCCTCTGTGAATACAGTTTTATTATTCTACAGACACATACTTCCTGTCTACTTCTAGCTCAGTCTTATTTCAGAACTAAACTGCTTTAAAAGATTCCTTTTTGCAAAATATCCTTCCTTTCACAGACATGGGGAGAGCCACACAAAGTGTGTGCTGCTTCATATCCACAGGCATCTGACATCTGATCCTTTAAGTAAATTCCTCAATGCTTTTCACTCTGCATGACCATTCTTAATATAACAAGCTCTGTATTTTCTACAATCAGGAATGAGAATCTTAAGAGAATTTTCTAAACAAAGTTTTTAGGAAAGTGAGAACTGGAAGCGAATACACTGGGCACAACAGTATCCACTACTGTTCATTTTCTTTCAGTAAGGATTTAAAACAAAATTCTCAGCAGCATTTTGGCTCAAGTTCTTCTTTATATTCAAATGGAAGGTTCTGTGCATCCTTTTGTGACCATTGCCTCTTGTCCTATGGCTCAGCACCATCAAGCAGAGCCTGGATCCACCCTCTTACCACCCTACCTTCACATAGTTATTGACATTGATCAGGTCCCCTCTCAGTCATCCCTTCTGTGGGCTGAACAAGACCCAGCTCCCTCAATTTTGCCTCATAAGAGAGATGCTCCTGCCCCCTCATCACCTTTGTGGCCATCCACTGAAATTGATCCAGCAACTCCATGTCTTTGTTGTGCTTAGAAGCTCAAAAGAGGACACAGCACTCCAAATGTGTCTCATCAGGGCTGAGCAAAAGAGCAAGATTATCTCCCTTGACCTGCTGGCAATGATCTTTTCTTGTGCACCCCAGGACACCATTGGCCTTCTTGGCCACAAGGGCAAAATATCTGGGTTTTCTCCACTCAGGTGCAGGTCAGAGCATCTACCAACCAGCAGTGAAATGTCATCCCAATCAAAACTTGGCAGAGAGCTACCATCAGATTTCCAGATGTGGTTGTCTTCTCTGTGCCAAATGTAGTAGGGATAGAAATAATATTCTGGCTTACTTTACACATAAAATGTGTGGATTTTGCATGAAAATGCTAAAGGTTTGGTGGCAACTTAGTGCATTATTTTTCACTTACTGAAATGCACACTCTACTGCCTGTTAAAGATTGACTAGTGGTGTCAAACAAGCAATTTGAATTCAAAGTAAAGTTGTAATTAAAACTACTGCTGGTGGGCATCTGGAACACAATGGGACTGCTTCTCTGATTGTAACAGAGATGTAAAGAAGTAATTGAATAGAAAATTTTATTCAAGTGCAGCTATTGCTACAATACGGATCAGGTAAATTATACATTGGGGATACGCTGTGTGGTTGTGTAGGGAAAGTGAGAGTGTAGTTCAATCCTGACATTTAACTGACATACATAAGTGTGTTCTGCCTTGCTTCCCAACCTAGCCACATCACAGCCCTTATGGTAATAGTAGTAGTCATAGAGCCACAAAATAAGCAGTATTCCTCCGGGGTAAAGAGGGTAGGAAAGCAAGACAGAGGGCCACGTCTTCAAAGTGGTTATAACTGGTACACCAACAGGTGATAAAATAACAACCTGATGTTCTACTACATTCCTAATGTTTTTCTTGTTTCTATTTCTCTCCTTTAAATTAACACAAACTAACCCTAAATCTTGCAATATATTCTCCTTTTCACCAGCTATCACCAGCTGCCCATACCTCACCACTAACTTGGTCCAATGTTTCCATCAGAAGTCACAGAGCACATAGCTCTGGTGTCAGTGCCTGAGGACACCTCACAGCACCAGAGCGATGTCCTGTCTTGCACCGAACTACTTCACATCACTAGACAGATTTAGGAAATTGAAGACAAGCTTCCATGATGTGCCAAACACAAAGAGGTACCTTTTAGGTGGCTTAGTGAAATACCTCCACAAAAAAATCCTTCTATTTCAGTGCTGAGAGACCAGACCTGACAATACAACTCACTACTGTGACATCAGGCAAAGCACAATCACAACTGAGTCAAGCATTAACACGTCTAGCACTAAGGCCAGAGATGTCTCTTCACAATAAAAATGTGCCCAAAAGCAGCATGATTGGGGCTGCCCTGGAAAGAAAGAAAAACCATAAGCCAGTGTGACTGTATACTGACAGAGCACTACTAGCCCAGAAGCTTTCCAGGTTTTATAATTCTTTAGGTCTGTTTTGCAAAGCTTCAAAACCTAGCACCAGAATTTGAAACTTCCATACAGTTGTTTCAATTCCAAAGACTACTGCTTACCCTATGGAAGAAAATTCACTAAGTTTTACAGTAAAGAGTTTGTTACTACTATCCCTAGTTTTAGCAATACATCTCTCATATCTCTTCAGGTTACATCATGGAACTACAACATAGAATCATACCCAGACCTGGCTCATTATATTAAAAATTCTAAGCAGTTTAATGTTAATTTCTCTCATAATAGTTCAGCAAATTTCCACTTTCTCACGATTTCTTTAAATCACTTCTGTAATTAATCAATTTAGCAAAACATGCAATTTTTGCCTTTTATGCATAGTGTGAAGGTAGGAAATAGAATTCCAATTTTCTTGGATTTAAGAAACTGTACAGCTTTTGGTTTTCTTACATCAAATACACATTTATTCTTCAGCTACTTACAAAAAACCAAGTCTATCCTTGCATCTCTTTGATCACTCTACTCCAACCCTTCAGTAATCCATTGGTAATTATAACTTCTTCGTTTCTCTAGCCTAAAAGGGTGGTATTTATCACAGATTGTCATGAATCCTGGTTTTAAATTATCAAGAGTCCAATTGCTGACTAGAATGGGGAATCTTCTTTCCAATTAAATGGGCTGATTTAATGTAAAAACTTGCAACATTTCACTTTTTAATTAGGTATATCATTATTAAGTACAAAAAGGTTCAACCTCATTTTATTTTCTACCCAGAGAATGAAATATGGTGAAAATTAAACACACACCAATATAGCGCCAGACCTAGTAAAACTTTCAGCATACCTTTGCAACTACTAACTAATACATCACTATATGATGTCTTTTATTCCTGTTTCATTCCAAACACTTACTTGAATGTCAGGAACAGGCTTAAGCTTTGAACATCCAAACATCCCTGGGTATATCAAAAAATATTAAGCCACTTACAAGTTGAAAAGAAAAAAATCAATTCATTTAAATAGAAACAGGAAAACACTTTAAAATATAGAGCATCAGCTGACACAAGAGCAGGACTCCCTACACTGCTGCCTGTATGAATCGTTTCTTTCCACTAACATTACTAGTTAAATAAGGATATGGCAATCCAGACTTTCAATTCTTATTTAATTCTTGCTTGGCTTGCAGATAGTAACGACCATAGGAAGTTCGTATTGTAGAGAACTGACAGGAATCTCGGGGACATGGTACCTTCCTGAAGGACAGTTGGCACCTAGGCTAAAGAATCCCTCACGCACACAGCAGAAACAGAGGGAGCATGCAGCTTTCTCAGCAGCTTTCTCTTTTTAGGTCAGGTCTGGGAAAGACATTAACCAGAGACTTTTATACTACAAAGGAGAATGCTAGAACATGCTTTTGTAAAGTCAAACACATGATCTAGTAGATGATTCACTAGAAAAGGAATTGAAAGAAATATTCATTGAAAAGAGCTTGTCTTATGATTCCCTCTCTATATGGGCCAGTGCAGGTGAGACCAGTATTTTCTTTATTTTTAACACCTTCTAATGTCTCCAGAGTATTCATCTCACACCAAAAAAGCCCTACGTCCAAACACTGACCCAGCTTGCAAGTGTTGATGAGAAAAAAAGACCAGGAGTCTCAGCAACAGGCTGCTGGAATTTCTCCTACCAATCTGATGTGGGGAAAACAGGATTTCACTGTCCACAAGGGCTCAAAACCCCAAATACCAACAAACAGCTTGAAAGGCTAGAATTGCTGCATGGATTTGTCTGAAACAAACCTCAAGTAAACAATTTTTTCAGGACTTGCTTCTGTATTCCCAGAATTTCTGTATGTCCCTCCTCTGATATTCCGTCAAATACTGTCTGCTTGATGCAGTCTTCACTCAGTACTTTAATTCTACCTGATTTTTCCCTTACTGGGTTAAAAAAAAATATTGACAAGAAAAAGTTCAGAAGCAGCAAGAGATTCCTTGTTGGACTCACGAATCAGCTGCACAAATCAGTGCAAGTTTTTTTGTAAACACACAAAAAAAACATGCTAGCTAAGAGGAATGCAAGCCTATTATAAAATAGTAAGTTTGGCTATTTTTTTGGAAGGACATAAGCTAAAGCTACAGTTGAAAGGAAGTACACAAAACTCATAAAAAGAAATTTATAAAGTTAAAAAGCTTAATATGGAATCCAAATTAAGTACTCATAAATGGGAGGGCAAAAAGGCTTCTTTAAGCATTCATAATAATACTTTTGTTTCCATGGCTCCTTTGGGAAAGACTCTTCTTGGAAAGAAATAAAACATACATGAGGAAAACTTCCTTTTTAAGGAAAAGGAGTATACCAGAATCTAACACACATTAGTCTTGTTTTTCATCCTGAAAGTGACAAAATCAAAGTGTTTCAAACACAATGGCACTTCACATCATGATATGATTAAATTTTATTTTTTTCACATAATTTACATACCTGGAGTTACACTAAGTTGACAAAAATCTCCCAACAGTAATGATGAATTTTCAGATAGGAATGTAAGTCAGCCCTAGCACATTCCACTGACTTGCTCTGAGGTGACATCAACAAAGGGATAGTACATTATTATCATTAATAAGTTGTGACCACTGTACTGACATTACACAAAAAAATTAAAAAAAAAAAAAGAAATCCCCATTGTGTGCCAAGGAGTTTAGTCTGAAACCAGCTGTAGTAATGCTAAACACTCTTACAGTAGCAGATAACTTTTACACAAGTTAAAACAGGAGATTAAGGCCAATATATGGGCATTGGCAGTAAAGTCACAAGGTGAGAAAAAAAGAAACTCGAGGTTCTGTAACAGGAGATCTTCTGAAGATTTGTGTAACCACAGTGCCCTCTCTAGCCCAGAGTATCAATGTCTGCTGCAAGCTAGAAGGACCAAGTGAGAAAGTGGGACCAGAAGTACACTGTAGTGTCAGGAAAAGGCAGAGAAGACTATTATTTACTCCAGCTGGACAAAGTTCCACATATAAAAGGCTACAGAACTCAAAGAATGAAAAGGTAGAACAAATACTGGAGCAAGAGGGAAAACACTTAAGAAACACCAGACAAAGAAGTCTGCTGCACTTTGGCCTCAAAGTCAGTGCACAGGAAGTCACAGGCCCATTGAGTGGACTATAGCAATGCAGTCTGGCACAACGCTAACAAATGGAAAGCAATTTTTTTGCTGCAGCAAATATGTATGCTCCAAAACAAGAATGTAACATTAATAACCTAGGAGTTTAATACACAAAATGCATAGAGAAATAAAAAAATCTTAGAAATTGATTTATTCAGACTCATGAATCTTAGCTTTAAACTAATAAATGTTAATAGGAAGAAAAGCCCAGTACAGCAGACTTTAACCACAATTACTTGCAATAGTTATGATAGATAGTACTTCTAGCACTGAAGCAGTAGTCTGAAGGCCAGATCCTCAAGTTAGGAACACTAGTGTTAACTCCTAAATACTACAGGTACACTGTTGGAATATACCCCAAAACCAACTAGATGTCCCTAGAGACCACGTTAGTTTACCTTCATTATGCAGCCACAAAGTATTTGTAAAGCATTACAGAGAGCTTGTGACAAATTTTGCTTCCTGAATTTTACTAAAAAGAAGGCATTGCTGAAGTCACTTGTAACTAGAAGTGAGAAACAGACTCAGATCCATAGCATTTACAACGTTATTCATGTTTTAACCACACGTTTTCAAATTTTGGAATCAATCATGCTCAGTCTGGAGATCCCCACATTCAGCAAAGCCGAAGTTGCCGTATCATTGCAAGACTGGGCCTCTGTCCCATTCAGTAAATTAAAATTGCTACAGGAACTAAAAGAAAATAAAACTTGTGTGCTACAGCCATGCAGTACCACAGTAATGTTAAAACCCTTTAGCTTTTATATCTTAGATGTGCAGTGTGGCTCTAACCCATTTATGACTGATGCATCTGCATGAAGCTTCTCATGAATGTTGCAAGCTTCTGAACATCTTCTACAGTCACTGCATTATATAAAGAGGCACGGATTCCTCCCACAGACCTGAATTGAAAATAGGAGAGGAGGAAAAAAAGAACCAGAAAAGTTTTGTATATTCTGAAAAAGATATTAGTAGCAGTCACAGACATTTAAATCTATTCATACTCTAAAATTATAAATTTCACATTTATGTGCATGAGAAGCAATATTAAATTCTTCAAGGCAGGCTTGCAATCCAGAGAAGCTTAGTATTTATTAGTTATTTACAACTCCAAAGCTGTAGCCCAATGACATAAAAGAAGTAATCCCACAAAAAGTACTGAACATGGGAAAGAACTCTTGCAACCAGGTAGACAAGCCACTTGAGAGGCTTTATACTGATACAATCTGACCTCAAGATATCTTCTTTGGCATCTGCACAGAGACAGATTTTCAGAAGAAAGAAGAATTAAGGATAAAGCTCTCTGAAGCCCACCTCTTCACCTAAGCAGTAGCTGAGCCACCAACAATCTCTGATTATAATCTCTAGACTGCTTTTCTCAAGTGTTGCCAAACCAGTATGAGGAACAGCTTAGGTGTGAGAAAGGCTAGTAAGCCAGTGCACAATGCCTGATGTTTCATCACTGTAGTAACAGTTTATTCTGCACAGGACAGAGATTTACTTGACTAATACTCACCGATGTCCTTTCAGAGATATCATGTTAAGTTCCACAGCCTTCTCAAGAAATTTCTTTTCCAGGGCTTCATCACCCTTGACACTGCCAATGCGGAAAGGTACATTCATTCTGCTTCGGTTCTTTCTCTCCACTGGACATCTAGAAAGGTTGCGGAATGTAATGCTTAACCCACTTTGTGCTAAATTTATATTTCAGCTATATGCAGTTTGAGAAAGTGAATAATCACACCTGTTTAGAACCGAAGTCAATCCTTCAGAATCAAAACTGCCATTACTTTCTGTGAAAGTAAGCAACCTTCCTTTTTTAATCAAGTATAATAATGGAAGTGGTAAAGTGGAAGGCTTATTAACCCTTCCTGACATACTCAAAATTGTGCCAGAGAAATGGACATGAGGCTTGTATACAGACCAAATTAAAGAAAAAAGGAAAGAAAAATAAATAAAGAAAACAATTACTTAGGATAGGTGAGGTAGTTACAGGGAAATTTAACTAAGTCTAAAGCAGTTTCTTCTCTTCCTCTTCGAAGACTGACACATCTCAACTAAACAGAAGTGCTACCAGAATTACCTCAGCTAAACAGAACTAAAGGAAGCATAAGAACACAGTGTAAGTAAATTTGCATAGACATTAGCAACTTCTGTTAGTGATTTCAGTCAATCTTCTAAATTAGCATTACTCGGAATCATGAGGTAGAGAAGAGGTATCTCTAGAACAAAACTTGCACTGTATACATGGCCACAAATTACATAAAATGCATGACAGCTCCTTAATCTTTTAAAATCCCATTTAATCTGAAGTGGAAAACTCAAGATATATGTAATTTCACTTCAATTATTTTGTGAAGGTCAGAAATGATGGGGGAGGAAGAGAAGATTTAAATACCTTTCTTTAGTGTTTCTACTTATGAAGGACATATGAAACCTTCAGGTTTTTTTTTTCTCTAAGGCTGTGATGTAGATTCTTGCAGGCGTTCAATATAAATGAGTTTTCGTAAACTGCATGTGAATTTCATACCTATTATTATGCTATTTGGAAAAGAATGAGTATAACTCTTTTTAATTCCTCTCTTGTTCCTTTGCCCAGATGTCTCCATGATGAAAAAAAAAAAAAAAAAAAAAGATCCATCATAACAACTGCCTGTGAAAATCTTCTACTTCAGGTTCAACCAGGAACATAATGTTCAGAAAAGCCTATGCTTCTTAGCACTCCCATACCCGAATTACTGCAGCCATGCTTTCGTTTTCAGAATATCCAGTCACTACTAGGCCATCTGATGTAACTCAGTGCACAGACATTGAAAAACAAACTACAAATGGCAAGGAGCACTTCACAGAAGAAAGCCTCCATTTGCTAAATGGCTTGTCACATGGCTTTCTCAGGAAAGCATGCCACAGATTAAGTGCCACGTTACAGCTAGGAAGGCAGCTTCAAATTAAGTCTTCCTTTTAGTTATAGATACAATTAAAAAAATCACAGTCTTAACTGTATTGCTGAGGAAGTTGCATACAGCTCAGTTAGTGAAGCTTGTTCTGCTTTCCCAACTGACTATTTACTATCCAATTTGCATTGCATTTCCCACTCACTGCCTTACAGACCAACTTTCCAGAAACAGATTTCTGTTTGTCACAAAATGTTTTTTTCAAAGCTTCATTTGCTTTCTGATGTTTATGAAAAACCCCCAGGATTTCCCTGGAGTAGGATCACAATCCTGACCACTGTGATGCTAAAGGCCAAGCTGTTCTCATTAACTAAATGGTTAAGAAGAATGTATTAAATATTATGATGAAACTTTATCCCTGCCAATTATGATTGTAGACAGCTTTAATTTAAAATCCAAATTTAATTTGCTCTATTCTGACTTTGACATGAAAGTAAATTAGGTCCCCACATTGTTGCTTTTACAATGAAGGTGAAGGAAAATATTTTGCAGTTGCATCGTCAACTAGTAGTCTGAGCTTCGCAAATGTTAAAATTACTACAATATCAGTTTTTAACTATGCATAGGTCCTGTGAGCTCAAAAATACCTTGCAACACTATGTAAAAGTCAAGAGGGTTAACACTGCTTTGGAAAGCCAGCAAAATAACTGACAAAAATAAACTGTGCATGAAGTACATAAAGTAAATGTATTCCATTCTGAGGTCTGATCTTTCTATTTTATTTCACGAAGTGTTTCAGAACTTAGCATAATTAGCTAATAAAAATGCTCTGCTTGACAGAGAAAAAGAAGAGTCTTTGACTCCTGGAAGGTGGTAGGGAAAATACAATGCGAAGGGGTCTCTACAATTTCTTACAGACAGTTTTCTCTGTTTTGGTTTATATTTGCCCAAGAGATTCAGTAAGCATACAAACCAGAATCTACATATCTGTTTTTTGTATACTCTTCTCCCACACTCCTGTTTTATTAAGTTTAGAATGTTTTTGTAGGGTTCACTACTGATCTATACAAGGTAAGTTGAAATAACTTCCTACTGGAATGAGACTTATCCTTGGACAGTTACCAAGTGAATGGTTTGCATAAATAGTATCTCTAGGAGTCCTCAAAAAAGGTGACTTCACAATTAAACTCTTGAAAGTTATGACTGTTTGGCTGTGTAGCAAATATTGAAGAAAAGGAGAAAAGCTTAGCAACTTACGCATAAAATCCATTAGATTTGTCTATAATATCATAAATCATCTGTGACTTGATTAAACTAAGTTTATCCATAGCTGCAGCTCCACCATTATTCTTTATCCATTCCAGTACCAATCCCATGATATAAATACTGCAAAAGGAAAGAACATTTTTCAGTGAAACTATCCAAACAAGAAAAACGTAAGTCTTGTCTAATAGTTTACAAATTGTTTCAGGAACAAAATGCCATGGTTGATTTAGGGGCGCTTAAGATTAACAAATCAAAATCTAGACTATTTTACAAGTTATGGCAACTCTAAACGGACAGAGTTTTCTGGACACAGATGAAATATCCTGAAATTAAAATGCCACACATATCTATTGGACCCAGCTTAATCCTTTGTACCATAGAAGGACATGTCCTGCAGGTTTCCTGCAGCCCTGCAGGGCTCCCAAAGACATCCCCAGACATGCTGCATGCACTGCCAACTCATTGCCCACACAGCTGCCGGTCAGGTCCTGCCTACAAGGACTACATACATAACTGCCTAGAAGGAGCCAGATTTAGCAAAAAAGTTAATAGCATTTGCCCTGTGCAGTTGCCCTAGTGAAAATACAGGAGTAAATCTCAAATACGTGTACATTAATCTCCCAGAAAATTAACCATATTTTCACAAATGTTAAAAATAAGAACTCCAATCCCATTTCCATCTACAAAGACCTTTTGCCCACATGAACAGCGAAGTTTGGCAAAACAAAAAAAAAGAGATATATCGCACTTAATTATTCGTCACCAGTCAAGCTCTTAGTAGAGATCTGGAAGCCTACTGGCATCACATGGCTTGAGACCAAGAATTTCAATGCTAGTTACTAAGTGCAACATAAAAAAAATACTTGAGGCCTTTTGCCTTTGTGCTTTTGCTACAAAACTCAGCTTGTTCAAGTTCAGACATTTCCCACGACTACAACAATTTACATAAAAACCTGCTCACAAGTTTTTATGGCCTATATCCAACAAGTTCATTCTTACGAATCCCTTCATTATTGATTCCAAGGGAGTGCTCAGAGAGCATTACCCTACAAGTTTTCCTAACACATATCTAGCAGAAGGCTGTGTTAAATTTTGCTGCTTTTTATTTCTAAAGGGATGCCAGTACTAAATCCTTGAACACTTCAGAAAGGCTGCAGAATAACCAAAGTTACAGACTGCCATTTATAGGAAGTACTTTACAGCCCTGACAGCATAATCTTGCCACATTTATGACAGCACACTATCAACTCCTCTGCTATAAAGGATTTAAGTGAAGTATAGATTATGCCCTTGGCAAATATACAGGGCTAGGTTCACCTGTTGCCCTCACTTCCTTGAGCAAAACTTTTAGGACAAGTGAACTTAGAAGTTAGCCTTAGAGTCATTCACAAAAACCCAGACAGCTTAAACCTTTCATCCTTCTTTTACATCAATCAAAATAATGTTTCTGGAACAATTTTAAGTGCAAAATGCATTTCACCCTGCAAATGAGATTTTTATACGAAATTCATTTTTAATTTCAGCTAAATAGTTAGGGTCAAAGAGTCAACTATGTAGTGCGCCATGAGGTTAAAGCCATTAGCATCACCTTAATTTAATTTAACATCTTGCTGAAGTAGCTTTTGCAAATTCAGTTAATATTTCCTGCCTGTCTGCCAGCAAACCATTAACAAGTGCAAAGAAAAGAGCAGAGTAAAAGAGAACTAAGAAGCTTTGCCAGTTCCTCAAACTGGAACAGGCAGTTAGGGCCATGCCAAACAGATGTGCCTCCTGCCAACATTTCAGCCTGTTACAATCTGGATTCTGGAGTGTACTCCAATGTGAGTCAGTAGCATGAAATGAAATCCATCAAGACAGTGATGAGAAAGGAGAAAGACTATGAGTTCAACTTTATTTGCAGTTCCCTTAACCGCTCACAACTCTGTTAAAGGCTACTGTCAGATACTGAGTAACAGCTAAAGCAGCACTTTCTTTTCAGAAGTTTTTTGCAACGGTTAAAATAAAGCTGCAGAATTTGATCTGTTTTGCTTTTCAAATCACAGGAACAACACTGTGTCCAAGTACTGAGATTAAGTAGAACTTTCCATTGGAAAATAGCTTTCTACTTGGAAAACATGAATGGCTGGACTTAAAACCTGGCATATTCAAGTATACAGTGTCCAAAAACAGTATGTGTGACTTGGCAGTCAGGCAAATAATCAATCATGAGATAGAGGTTTCATCAAGCACTGGAAAAGAAAGACATACATACTGCCTATGTTACAAAGCTACATTGAGCAGACCAAAATCTGGAAACATTGTATAGCTAATTCTTACTGGGTGTACCCAGCCAACAGGGCAGACAGGCTGCCAGTACGAATACATAATTAAAGCACTACATACGGTACAGTATGAACACAACTTGGGGGAACTAGTTCTGCACTGCAAAATCTGGCATAAACAAGTGTTCACAAGACTTACTGTTCTGTTGATAAAGATATCTGCTCCTATGTCACTGCAATAGCACACTCTGCAGTGACACTCAGCAGATTCAGAGATACTTAAATTCAGTAAAATTTGAAGTGATACTTATTGTAATGATAGAATTAAGTTACAGGGTTTACATACAGGAATCACAGAACTTTATGCCTGTACATTCCATATGTGTTGAAGATCATTAAGCAACTTGACTTTGCAATTCTGGAACATAAAAACAAACTATAAGAGCTGAGAATAAACATCAGTAAAAAATTGCATTATCAAATTACCTGAATGAAAAGGAAATCTTTATTTTCAAGGTAATTTTAAAAGCTTCTGGGAAAAAAAAGATACCTAGATTGAAGATTTTTTTTTAAATAATCATTTCAGAGGACACTGGTATAAAAATTCTTCAGGATAGAAACTACTGACTCAATATCTAAAAATTCTAGTAGCAAAGAACCACTTCACTAGTTATTGGAAGCTACAAGAAAGCAATTTTAAAAAAGTAAGTTGTAGTCTGATGTGCTTCTTGCATAATGAAATCATCAGATACATGGCAATTTTATGATTTTGATTGCTAGCAATGATTACCAAGCTAGATTAATTTTATCTTTGGATCCCAAACCAAACACTGAGATGGCAGTCAAAGAATTATGCAAAACTCTACGAGAGAGTAAAGCAAAGCAGCTACTAAAATGCCTTTTAAAAAATTTTTCTACACTTTCATTCCAAAACCAACAGTAGTGAAAGATGTAGAAAGAACAAGAAATATTTTTAAATATTAAAAGAATACATATATCTTATATTATTTAAAACTTTAATCACAATAATATTTACCATTTTCCAGTAAAGAAAGTCAGTGGGAATCTAGAGGTTCAAATGCTGAGAACAACATCAGGAAGAAATTAAATCACACTGTATTTAGTGATCAAGAAGCAAGGCTAAGTGCCAAATTACCTCCTTGCAATGACTGAAGTATCACCACTAAATTGACTAGAGCTGTGCTCACATAAACCAGAACGGCATCCTGAAACTGCTACAATGGAGCTATGACATATAGTATTTACTTTGAAAAAGACTACATCCTCTATGGCTGAGTCGCACTAGGCAACGCAAAACCTACTAGTTACAGGGCTGGACACTTCCCATATTTTCCCAGGAATCACATTAAACACTCCAACATTTCAGTGGCTTGAGGGCAAATAGGCAACTTTGGAAGCTTTTCTAGATGAGAGCGGCAGATGGCAGTGTGGCAGCTTATCTGAGTAAGAGATATCACACAGCACGGTGAGTTACCTGTAGCATGGTGGAGTGTTATACAATGAGCTATTCGCTGCCTGTGTTTTGTAATCCAGCACAACCGGGCATTCCTTCAGTGCAAATCCCAGCAAGTCCTCACGAACTACTACAACAGTAACTCCAGCACAGCCAACATTCTTCTGAGCACCAGCGAAAATCACACCAAACTTTCAAAGGAAGAAGAAAAGAACTTGGTACATGCATTCACTTGTAGATCTTACTACTGAGCAATACCCCAGGCATACTAGTCAGCTGAACAGAACAGAGAATGTGTTGGAAATTATCAAGTTGTAGGTTAAAAGAAGAGTTAGCAGAAGTTCTGACTTCAAAGCGCACTTACAGCTACTCAGTTGAGGAAGATAATTACAACAAATTTCACTACAGTTTGCTAAATGTTTATTTAATTGCTGCAAATAATTCTCAGTGCAGCCTGTTGCAACTTCACACTACTCCATGCAAATTTACTAAAAACAAATTCCTACACAGTTCACAGTATTTTCAACCCATCTCCTATTTCAGAACAATCATCGTAAAATCCACCTGTTCAAAGAGGCATATTAGGAAAGGCCAAGTTGAATGCATTAACAACTACTCCTTTTTGCTACACACAGGTAAGAAAGGTCAAACATGCTGTTTCACTAGTCAGTAACACCTCTACTTATAGTATATACAAATATAGTAACTGCCTCCGTTTGCCTCTGTACTATCTATGAAACAGACACCATAATCGTGAGGCAGAGGAAGTTTTAGGAGTTTAAAAGAGGTTACAAATTTTTCATGTAAGAGTCAGGATTAAAACACTGATTCACAGTACCCTACTGTACCCGTACACTATCTACAATTTAGAAGGCATATATTTTAGCTGTTATTTTCTTTTAGCAGGCATTTTCTTCATCAGTATCAGTAGCTAAATAATCTTGGGCAGCTACTACCGTGAACAATTTCAACGTAGTTAAGTATGATTTTATGAGAAAAAGGAAAACAAATAGACATTGAAACCTCAGACCTGAAATCTCAACACTCCTATCCATCATCAGATACTCAATTAACAAAACAGGACTTCCTTAATTTCACTGCCCAGCATCTCTAGCCATCCAGACATTTCAAAGTGCTTCACTATATGCTTAAAATTTTGAAAATGCTTTGTGCGGCCACTATATCCAATTGTTTACCTTGGAAACATCCACAGGTTTGGACAGGAAGTTTGACGACATATCACAAACCAAGACTGCTCCTTTGACATCAGGTACAAAGTCAAACTCCACACCATGAACAGTTTCGTTAGCACAATAATACACATAAGATGCATCTGGATTAAGATTCCAAGTGCTTGGGTCAGGAATGCCTAAGAGACAAAAAAGAAACCCAGAGGTCACTGGAGACAAGTAATTTTCTTGGCATGCAGTTTTACCTGAACATGAAACTTACGTGCAAACCAAGAACAATTTGGCCACATAGACTATTAATCATGTTGTTACCAGGAGGATAATGTATCTGCAAACCAATACGCCAGTGCATTCCCAAAATTTTCTGGTGAGCCATCATTAAATTTGCAAAACCTTTTGCTTTTCACCCTTTATTCTTCAAATTATTTTCATCCAGTTTGCAATTCCAGACTACAAACAACTGCCCTAGGGGCTCAAAACAGCATTTCAGAGGAATTCACATACTGACCCCAGTAATCTTCCCGCTGCCTTTGGAACCACTGAAACATCCAAATTATCACCAGCAAAGCTCTCTAAAGCTCTGTTTCTGTGCAATCTCAGAAGCATTTAAGTCTTGCCCAAGCTGAACAAACACAAGGTTACCTACCGTTCTCCCAATTTAAGCTTTGCAACTGATTTACAAAATTAAGATTTCCTCTGCCAACAGGCAATATACAGGCATGCCCTGACAGCACAGAACAGGTTTGGCATAGAACAAATAGTTGCTCTCCCTTTATTTTCTTCTCCAGGACCTGATGGGAGGTGGAGGGAGGGGTGGGAGATGGTGCTATTGCCTCCGTCATTATTTACTGCCTCTTCTCTTATCTACAGCTACGAAATGGTGAATTACACTCCTCCAGACTGGAAAGTTGTAGGTTCAATTCCTTCCTGTGCCTCACAGTAAGTATAAACTTACTTTCCAAGTCAGTGCCCTAATCACCAATTAATACACTAACTTATATGGGGATATTCTTTGTCTTTCTTGTTGCCACTCTTTCTAGTTCAAGTGTTGCAATTTGGACCACAGGGAAGAAAAGTGAGCAAAACTAGCAGGAATAGAAACTAGATCTCACGTATTCCTGCTGCCAAGAATTATTTATGTGCGTTCAGTGACACAATGGTGGGAAAGATAATAATTTAGGAATACTTAAAAGCAGGTAGCAGAATTCAGGTCTCCCACATCCTGGCTCAACAAGGTTAAAATCTCAGACCTGCTTCTGAATTTTAGAGCAATCTCATTACTGAGTTATCATGAAATTGAAATACCTCACAATATCCCTGTGACTAGCTTAAGATCTCAGTTAAATATTAAAAAAATCTGAGAGAGCCCAGACCATTTCCCTACTTAGACACTTGTTTCTTGCTACTTACTTTCAGGCATCTGCTCAGCCCCATTCCACCATTTTTTTCTGGTGGAAACTGTTAAGCCACTTAACAAATCTCCCAGTGGTGAACAAGGAGAGATGTGGCAGACATTCTTTTGAGTGTTGGGCAGTCAACTCTAGTTCAACTAGATGAACATTGGCTACATTCGATCTATTTTGAGAGTAAGTCAAAACCTAAGCGTTCACATTAAAAGATGCAGTCATCAACTTACTTGTGTAGGCTCCCAGTTTGGGATGAACAATATTTACTTTGGCATACTTCTCTGCTTCTTTAGCTGCTTTTGCCGACCAGCCTCCAGTAACCACATAATCTGCCTGTCTTCCCTCCTTTAAACCAATAAGGTTAAGTGGGACTGCACTGAACTGAGCAGATCCACCTCCTTGAAGGAAAATAACTTTGTAGCTGTCTGGTATATTTCTGCATAAAAGAAATAACCATTTATGTTATTCCCAGGTGACACTGGATGCATACAACTTGATATAATGCATTTAACCATGATCGAGGAAGAACACTGCCATTTTAGAAGAGTCATTGCATAGAGTTTAGACCCAGTCCCACTAACCTCAGCACTGGTCTTGAGAAACAACTTAAATATTTAAGAGTAAATGCCATGAATTTTAGTGATAAAAATTTGCTCAAAAAACCTTTCCCTCCCCTACCCAGGCACTGCATTAAACAAACTCACACCTGACTAGCCATACACACAAACTTGAGAGATATTCCCACACAATTAAAGCTGACTTTTAATTTTATCTATTGCTAGCTTCATGCCTTTTCTGTCAGGCTAAGAACACCGAAGTGTTTACAGTAGTACTGAGCTTTGAGACCCTTCAATTTGAAAGTGCAGCACTGAAGTATACATGCAGAGCAAGTGCATACAGAGTTGCTCATACAGTCACAGAAACTACATATTCAAATTATTCATTAAAATACCTTTGTCAATGACTCTGGCTGTCACTGAGGGTCAAGCGTTTGTGTTAAATGACCAACATTATTAACTACTATGAGAACAGTAATTCTAATCCATCATATATTTATTTCAAATTTTTTAAAATGTGTCATTCTACAAATTGGAAAAGGGCTGTTGATTGGTGATTCTAACAATGATCCACAGAGCTTTTGTTAATAAAATAGGACTTATGAACAATGTGCAGATCACATTTATACCACTAGAGAACTAATTTTTATTGTTTGCACTTATTTTTTTTAGTTCATGCCCTTCATTAATACTATGAAGGTGATAAAAATCAAAATTTCAAAACAATCTCAGCTAGACAGATAAAAAAATCTGAACATAGTAAGACCCTTTGTCGCATTCAAAAATATAAGCATCAAACAGAAGATCAGTGTCCTCCCCAAGGTTATTACTCTATGATACACAGTACCCACACATAATAAACACCACCAAAAGAGGTGCTTTCAAGAAAGATCTCCACATTAGACATTACTGATGCAATTAGCACATACAGAACATAAAAATAAGCAGAAAATAATTAACTTACAGCAATTCACGCATGAGATTTTCAGTTGTATTTAAAATTTTTGTGAAATCTGACGACCGATGACTCATTTCTTTGGTGGAATAGAGAGAAGACATAACATGAAACAAGATGGCAATACATGAATTTGATTTTAAAATTATGTTAAGCTTTAAATCTTTTACACTACAGACCCAAAATGCCTGAAGGTTGTCCTTCTCAGTTCCTACTCCTCTTTAAGTACCTAAATACTCTTAAATACCCACAGAAGACTTATGCCTGAAGTCTTGTCCAGACATAGACAAATCCCGTTCATTGACATTTGGCACTCATATGACATCACTACTACTAGAAACAACAACATTTGCAGGTACAAAAAATAGTCTCTAGAAAGGTTTCATTTTTCCTCATGCTAAGAACCTTCTCTGCTGCAAATGCTGTAAGAAGTATATAACAAAGTCCAGGAGTTTTTTTCTGCTCTTACCTTTTGCAAGGTTTCTTTACACAGTAAAGTTAATTAAACATTAAGGACAATTACACAGTAATTCCTTTTAAATCCTTAGGCTGCCCTCCATGTGTAGGTGTACAATTTAAATATTACTCTGAATTGTGCAGAGACAGCCGCACATTCCACTTTTAGCAACTAATCAGGTTCATAGCCTAATAAAATGTTCACCATCTTGATGCATAAATATTTTGTGCAACTGGGGCTGAAAAGCCAGCTATCCATATCCAATGGCACAGAAGACACTTCCCCCTTATCACAGGAGAGCACTGCCTTCCTAATGGGAAGGATGCTGTGCATCTATGTGGTACCTACACACATCTATACAGACACACAGGTATTAGAAACAGACCCAAAACACCAAGATCAGAAAGTCTTATTAAACAATTCAGTTAAACATCAAAATCATTAAAAATGTAGACTTTTTAAAGTCTTACCAAGAACACTTATACCAAGTCCTTTGTAGTCCACCAATTCTTTCTGCGCTTCTAATAATACCTATCAAAAGAAAAAAAAGTCCAGAAATAAATTAAGGGAATTTTCCACTATCTGGAGTCTCTGATGCATCATGCCTATGACAACTGCCCCATATTGCAATAACCTGACACTTGCCAAGTGAGATTAACAGAAGTATAGTCACCGATACAATTTTTTGTTGTACCTAGAAGCTTTAGGCTTTTCATAAAATAGCAAACTTAAATCATATCCTTGTTGTGGAGACCATGTTTTAAGTTATTATTTCAAAGGCTACATTTCCAGATTTCTGAATGATTTCTAGGAGTTGAATGGAACTCTTAACCTTTACCGAACATCTAATGTTTGTATACGTAGTCTTTCTAAGCAAGCATCCTAAAATACCCATTTCCCACCACTCCATCCTGTGTCCTTCCGCTTGACTTGTGCAAACAGGGCAACCAAAGTATTGAAGAAAACATAAGAAGGATCAACTTGGGGAATTGGATACCTTAAAGTGAGCCAACATGACAATGACTGGTTTCATAAAATGAAGTTCCACACTTTTTGAATATGAGCCTTTATCTTATTGAGAGTTAAGAAAGAAATTAGGCAAAATTTTGAAACAACTTAAAAAACCAGGTCACTAAAAGTCCTAGCCAAGTAGTGCTTCAGCCATCCATTTTTTTTTTCTGCTTTCTCCCCTAGCTCTTGAGTATCAACAAAGTAGCATGAGATTCTAACCACTGGATCTGCAGCTTCTGATTTTGGTGAATTCTTGTCTGAGAGCCAGAACACTCTTGGCCGCTCCTAAAGAAAGCAGGAGAAGAGGGAGCCCCAGTAGAACAGTCACCAAACTAATGCTGCATGCATGCACCCTAGGATCTCACAAGAAACTTCACACTCTGGGCAATTTCAGGAATAAGAAATCTACCTTGCTGACAGGGTATCTGCATGGCCTGTCAACTGTAACAGCTGGCTGCCAAAAGGTCAACTAAAAGATTGTGAAGTTTTAACCACCATGCTTTACAAGCAAACTTATCCATGCCAGGGAAGGAGGCAAAAAAAGTAAGGGAGAACACACAGACTATTAGAATAGTGCTTGCTAAACTGCTTGATAAAACCCAGTTCTGTTAGTGACATTCTTCATCTGAAAATCTGCACAAAACACATCTACGACACCCATTATAATCTATGAATTGCTCCATCTTCTTGCTTCACTAAATTTGAGTGCTTAATGGGCAGCATCAGCCCACAGTCAAGAGAAACAAACCATTGAGGTGATACAGCAGTCCACACAAGAGCACTGCATTTTCAAGAGGGTAAACAGATCGATAATAGCGAGCTCAGCTGTGCCCACCTGCACTCCTCAAACCTTAAATCCAGTTTTCAGCCGTTTCTGTCAGAAAGCTGGGTACCGAGGCAGCGCCTGTGAGAGCCCCTTTTGGAATCTAGAGCTCGACAGAAAACAAGTTTCTTTGCAACCTTATCCACAAAGGACATTCCCTCGAGTAAAGAGATCAAAGAGAAAGAAACCCAACAAATAAAAACAAGAAAGTTGCTCTGCAGCAAATCTGTTTATCTAAAGATTTTTTTTAAGAAGTAACACATAAAAAACCGAAGAATATTATGAAGGGAACTAAGAAAACAACAACAACAAAAAAACCACCAAAAAAAACAAACAAACAAAAAAACCCCCAAAAAACCCCGCCCAAAAAACCAACCACAGTAGATAACCCTTAAACTGAAAGTCAGCTACGTACAGTTCGGCAGAAACCACCACCTCACTCCATATGTAACTGGATAATCCAGGGCTGCTGATGCAACTTTCCAGAGGGTTGAGTGTACAACACATTCACTATAACATCTGATAAAAAGGCGTCTCAGGGAATTGCCATGCTATTTATCAACTGACAAATCTCACACTGCACAGAGCTATCTTTGCGTGCTTAGGTCCTACTTCCTAAATCAAAACTAAAGATATAGGTGCTGGTACGGTATCATCCAAGAGGAAAAAAAAAAAAAACAACCCAACAACAAAAAAAACCCCACCACACCTAGAAAGTATTCCAAGAACCCCACTCGAGCTCACTTCCAAAAATCTGAGCTTATCAGGGCAGTTCGCTGGAGAAGGGGAGAAGACACGGGGTTTCCGCGCTGTGAGGGTAAACTCCTGCAAATACTATTTAGTAGAGTTTCCCCAGCCCTCGCTTTGCAGCCGGAATCCCACGGGGAGCCGGGGAAACAAGGACACCCAGCCCCGCCGTGCCCCAGCCCGGCCCCTACTCACGGAGCGCGGCAGCTTCGCCGGCCCGGCGCCGAAGTTCGCAACCTGCCGCCCGCCCTCCATCGCTGCGATGTTGCCTGCCACTCCTGCTGCTTCTGCCGCTTCTGCTGCAGCCCCGCCGCAAACCCCCCCGCTATAAACCCGCGGCCGCCGGGGCCCGGCACCTTCCACCCGTCTCCGGGCCGCCCATTGGAAGCGCGGCCGCGAGGAGGCGGTGTGAGGGCCGGGCGGTGTGAGCGGAGGGCTGGGCAGAGTCAGGGGCGGGCCTGTGAGCGGGGCGGTGTGAGCGGGGGCCGCGCCCGCCTGGCCGCGGCGCTTCGCGGGGCTCTCACAGCGGCGCGCCCCGCACGGGGAGCGCAGCGGGCCGTGGCGGGAGCAGCCCGCGGGAGCCGCCGGTGGGTGGGCGAGCGGGCAGGCGCGCGCACACACACACACACACACACACACACACAGGGCGAATGCACTACAGTCCTACTGTAACTTTCTGCCTGTGCTTTTCCCCCACGCGGGTGCTGCAGCAGCTCTGGGATGCATGTTCCAAAAGCAGTCTGCATGAATGAGAACTTAAAGGCAGCGAGCCACATTTACACTGAATTTTAGGAGATCCTTCATATTTCATATGAAATGACAAGAGACAACGGTCAGAAACTGATGCACAGGAAGCTCTTATGAGAAAGAACTTAACTGTGCAAGTGACCATGCACTAGAACACGTTGCCTAGAGAGGCTGCGGCGTCTCCCTTGCTGGAGACACGCAAGAACCATCCAGGTGCAATCCTGGACCATGTATTCTAGTACACCCCAATAAAGCTGTGAATCTGGAGCAGACGACCTGCTGTATCAAACCAGACCGTTTCTGTGATCCTCTGATTCATCTTGAAAGAGGTGGGTTTACAGCACCTAGATGTTCTAATATTTTGTGTAAACCCCTTACCTTGCAGAGGAGGATCCCTTCCTTCCGTAAGCCAAGAAGTGCCTGCATGTTGTGCAGTTTCCCCAAGTCTGTTGCAGGCAAAATTGCTATTTGAATTTCATCAAAGAGAAAAAAAACCAGGAGAGCTGTGACACTTGATCACCTTCACATAATGGATAGCACAGCCTGGACTTGAGGTTTGCCAAATTCTAGGCTAATATCCCTGAATACTAAAGCATTCCCTCCACAGAAACCTTGGTTCATTGAAAACACAGAGGTAGAACAACTAAACTGTTGTAACTGAGAGAAAGAGACTTTAGCTAATTCAGTTTTTTCTGATTGTTTCAGGGAGAGACATTCTGCCCAAGTTAGTTCTCAGAAGTTATTTTAAAGGCAGTAGCAATAAACCAACTTTGACCAAGGAAGCCATGAGTATGACTGAAAACAGATGGGCACCACAGTCTTGGACAAGATTCACAATTTTCATACATAGGCGTATAAAGCACAGCTCTTGAACACATTAGCTTGCGCTGTGTTACCTGTAATGCTGGCCCTATGTTAGTTTCATAGGTGTTCACCAAGCTTATCATCAACATTGATCATCTGTATAGAAATCTATTTTTTAAAGAAATGAAAGTATCAATGTCCATTATTTTGAGAATACTGTGATGTATATAAAATACCATTTTTCATTACCATTTTCATACCAATTATTTCACTGAAGAAATACTGATTACTTGAATTTTTTCCTTTTCTTGTCAAGCCAGGTGATACCTGGAACCACAAAATGAATTTACAGACCACAGCCTGATCTGGGTATTTAGTTCAAAGATTTTCATCTTAAGGATTTTTGTAAAATATGGTAAACAGAAACACTGGTGTTAGAGCAAAGATAACTTTCATTTCAAGGATAGCTACAGCTTAAGAAAAACCTACCAAACTTGTTTTCGGACTCCGGAAACCTCCTCAGTTCTTAAGAGATAGTAGCAAACTTCACAGACATAACAGGCTGGATACATTATCCTCAAAACATGAGGGTATTTTTAAAGTACGTCTCACACCCCAACACCCAGAACAATGAACCTTACTTCTGGTTATGAGAATTTGTTATAATTAAATAGAAACTTCTACTGAAATGCTTAGTAACAACATAGATGTGACAAATATTTTTACTGGTGTCTCAAGTAGAAATAAGATCAAAAGATACAGGCTTCTCACACGGGCTTTTTCCAGTATCAAATCTAAAGCACCTATGTAGGCCCAGAGAGGCAACTTCAAACTCCAGTCTGGTTAGAAAAATGGTATCCAAAGTAGTAAGGGCTAGTGGAAGCAGTCAGAAATTGGGTGGGTTGGGGAATCAGGTCAGGAAGCCTCGCCACTACTACAGTAAGTGCTTGAACATCCGACCAGCATCAGTCTTAAATCCTAATTGTGTGGCACAAACCACAAGGGAAATTAAAACTTTGGAGTTAAAAATGTACTTCAAATGCTTGCACAGAGCTAGAACACAAAAACAGAAACGAGGCAAGAAGGAGCTGGTATCAGCTCGAGCACTGGTGTAAATATGAGATATTGGAACTTTCAGTTCATAGAAATCTCTTGCTGACCAGAAGGGTCAAAAATAGCAGGTCCCACGAGATCAGAGGACAACTCTGCTGGAAGTCTGGTCATCCAGAAGCTTTAGAAAATCCTCTTCATACTGTGCATTGATGGGAAGTATATAAAATTGGAAAGAACGTATAAGCGTGAAATTTTTGCTGTGGACAAGTGATCACTATGCTTTTGCAGATGGAAAGAAAAAGAGAAATAGTACAGATCACATTACAGTTTAGTTTGTATTGGATTGAAATTTCTCCTATTTTAGTATTTTTGCTAGCAGCAATGATTATTTATTTTTTTAATTACATGAAAAACCATGAATTCTATCATGGAATCATACCAATATTCATAGTCACCCAATACAAGCTTTCAAAACCATGATTTCCAGGAATGCTTCTGACTTCTATCATTTGGCAGAGAATTTGACCCTTTCAAGTGCCACAAATCAGTTCCTGCAGATGAACGTCGATTTGCCTAATTAACACAAAAGTAGAAAGCTGTATTTACTATGATGCGTAAGTGGAAAAACAAGACAGATGAAAAGATAAAGTTTAAATAAAGTTTCAGAATTTTCAGTGAGCTTTTATTAGGTTCATTGTGACTTCATGTTATGCTGGACAGCAAAACCTTGATCGACTACTGCTGGAAAAGAATCAGCTCTCTCAAGGAGAGCACGTGTACACAAGTCTTCTGTCTCGTACCACAGCTGACAAACGGACGTCATTATTAAAAGACAAATAATACTGACTACATAGCAACCTGGCAAGCATTTCAGGAGGCAACTGGGATGCCCGGTCCAGCAAACTTGTGAGATGAGCAAATTTTGGTGAAATCTAACACTTAGGTGGTTCAAACAAGGGTCTGGGACTATTCTGTTTTTCAGAGATCAAAGTTCTGAACTGTGAAGAGTAGGTCTTGGGAAGACTAAGTGAAAAGAGAAAAAATTTTTGAGCTTCATGAGTAAGCAGTAACATGTACTCTAGCAAAGAGCTGGCCTATTGATTTCAGGCTTTTATGTCAAACAAGAACACAGACAATTACGTAAAACATTAACTAATAGCAAGTGAATGAAACAGTTTATATTCAGACTCAGGGTAGAAAATGATTTCCTAGTAATTTAAAATAAAAGTATTTTTACTTTTTATTAGAATACTTTACTGTTAAATATATATAGAAAATATATGCTTATATGTGTAAAATACTTCTTGTAAATGAGTTTTTAAATCATTATTAAAAACCTTGAAACTTCTGATGTATTCATGATAGCCTTAAAAGAATACTTCTCCCCTAGTAGCTTCAATCCATTGTCTCTGGCAATTTCAGATCCAACTATATATAAAGTATGCACTACAGATTCTTACAGTAAATGCAACACCATAGCACCAGTAACATGAAGAATCCTTCATGTTTCTGATTTAAGAGGAAAAAAAAGGTTAAGTATTAATCCACTTAAAAAAAGTATCCCCATCTAAATTGCAAACTGCCTGGTCAATTTTGCTTTAAAAGATTATTTTTTACATAATTCATAATCTAAATGCAAATATTGAATAGAAAGTATTAAACATGAAAGTTATTTACTATCACCTGCTTTTGGGCATATAATACATAAATTGTTTTAACTTCTTCGTGGTATTTTTAGGGACAAGTAACAGACTACTAACACCAAACATCACAAATGAAACACTTCTGAATTTATAGTCTTACCAAGTATTTCTCAGGGATTAGCTTTAGAATTTTAGATTTATAAAAGGGAATAGGTAGGCTTCTACTGCTGAATATATAGATTGCATGTAACTGTTCAGTCAACCCAAAATCACAAAGAATGACTGAAGAATTAGACAAGCAGTTGGGAAACTATGTAAAAAATAACAGAGATTAATGTATTACCTTCTAATATTCTGAAGTGACAAAGTCTGTACAAAGAACATACTTTCATTGTGCAATTACTTGTGCAATATTGCAATAGCTAAGGTAATCTTGTGCTATTTGCTCTGTAGGATTGAATTTGAGGATTTGTGAGTTTTTTCATATTTGTCAAGCAACTGGAATCAGGAATTTCTACAGATCCTATGTGTTCCAGAAATCACATAGCAGATGACTGAGTAAAAAACAGTTACAGGCTGTTTTTTCCTCCAGTTCAGCCTAAATCATTCTGCCTAGTTCCTGTATGTAATAAGTATACTCTAGTTCAGAAGCTGCAAACGAGCTGCCTGAGCACAAGGACAAGAATAAGATGCCAGAGGTAAATCCCAGCAGTTTTAAAACAATGGTAATTCTCTTAGTTTTACATTTTCACATTTCTCTAGGTCCTGAGAGCAATCTGAGTTAGACTATACATCCTCCAGAGGTCCCTTACAACATGAACTATTCTATGATCTGCAGTCACAGCACTAACGATGTTTGTATTTAAAGGTTTCTTATAGGGATCTTTCTGGGCTCATTTTTGACTCCGAAACTTTCACTAATTTTTGCACTGTCACACCCACACATTGTTATGCAGGAATTGATGTTTGTCCCAAAACCACTTCTGCACTCCCACTGGAATGCACTGAAAATAAACACTAGAAAAAAACTGCACTCAAATTAACTTTATTAGCTGAAAAATCTGTGATAATGAAATTCATATGTCAAAGAGTCCCTTATATGTAGTACAAACTGATGGATACCATTTTAGGTGTATGACATGTTTTCAAAACTAAAAATCTAGTGACAAGGAATGCAAACATGAAGCAGGAATACTGAGCAGTATGCAATGCTTTAAAAAGTCATAAAGTCTACAAAACTTTACCAAAAATTCACTAATTATACTGAGACATCCAAAACCTAGTCTTGCAAGTGTAAAGAACAGTTCAAACATTTTAGAACTATTTCAACTGCTGGTAACACTTTGTATACTTTCCTGTATTTCAGAGTCAGATCGAGTATCAGTTCCAGAGCTAACACTTAATACCTGCAGCCTACTTCTGTCTCCTCTCACACCATTACTTGGAGTTGCTGTTTCATTTGCTACAGCAGTGTATTTCTTAGAGGAATTATTTTTGCTTTTTTCACCAGAAATTCCATTGGATATTCTGCAATCATCACTTTTGATTTGTACACTGGAATCAGCAAATGAATGCAGACTGGTAGCCAACTGCCTTGCTGAGTGGCATCCTTTTGCTTGTTCATTTTGTTTGACTCTCCTCTCAGATAATACTGGAGTACTACTTCGAGGCTTATCCTCTTTATTTTGGTTAATTGTTTGAGCTTCATTTTCCTTCCACAAACCTGGCTGATACTGCTGTCCAGCAACCTGAAGTTCTCTTATTTCTCTAAGTGATGAAAACACATTATTCACAACCATCTGGGATTGAAACATGCCAGGAAGAGGATGTTGGATGTCTCCAGCTCTGTTCTGAAACAAAAGATACCAATGAAGAAACTGGAGCAACTAGAGAAAAAAAAATCAGTTTTGCAACTGCCATGTATACCAGAGTCTGCACAGCAAAATACAGTCTTTACCTAATATCAGTAAGATGCAGAGGTAATAGCAATTGCACTATCTTTATCACTTTTCAAAACAGGTTTCTGAAGATTGCTAGAGTAATAATGACAGAGTAGGTACATTACAGTTTCACAACTAGCTTGAAATTTATACTACAGAGATATGTCAGTTACAAAAAAGCACCCAAAATTTAATCCCATCTCTCATTCTGAAACACCTGCAATTCCTTATGTTTACTAGCAGTTCACAGAAATGTAGTCTCAACACTCTATATACCATAAAACCTGGCAGCTACAAGAATCCAAACTCATTACCAATACTAAGAGATAAAAACAAGAGTCTTCAAACTGCAAAACTGGAAATTCTCTACACACTGTTAAAACAATCCCCGAATTTTTAGCATTATATTTAAGGAGCTCATGTATTCTTGAGGAAATTAGAACAGTTAGAGGGGAAGACATTGGATATAAGAAACACACTGGAATGCAGAGTGATTCCCGGTATGACAATTTTATTCAACTTGGACATAGCTGTAAGGCCACCAGTATCTCAATTTTTAACAGCCTTTGAAACAGCCTGGTTGGTATTTTTCTGATGTGTTACAGGAATTTTAATATCTCCTTTGAAAATTCCACGTTTACTATTAATTCACAAATGCAATATTTGCAGATACTACAAAACTGTAGTTGCCTGAAACTCATGTGATGGCCAGAGAGAAATCTATCAGGACTGGACATATACACTGCAATTACTCACAAGATAATTTATGGTTTTCAGAAGGTACATTGTATAGCCTCTCCTGTAAGACTAAATTTCTTAAAAACATTGTATTTCATTATTAAGTGTTTCTAAAAAACCTGATCATGGTATTTTTCGATTTGAATGGATGCATACCACAATCGGAACTTCCTATTTCAGACTAGGAAACAACACAATTACCACCAAAGGCTGGTGGTAACAATACATTACAAAATACTGTGGTTTGTGCTCCAAGTGGTAAACACTTTAAAAACTTACATTAATCACTGAATTGTTATGGTCTGTATAAATGCAGCTACAGCAAAGGGTTGCAGTAATAACTTCATCAGTCAGAGGGGAATTAACAGCTGAAAAGTACATTACAGGGTATCAAGTAGAATTGTCTCTAGCATTCCTTCTAAAGACTTACTTCGCTATTCTGGGTGTGTTTCTGTCTTTCTTCTTCAAAAGACTTCTCCTTTACTACGTTCACAGGCTTACTGATAGTAGAATTTATTTGTGGATGCCCCACAATGACAAAATCTGATTGGTCTATCCCAGCTAATACAGCAAGTTGTCCAAGCCTGTAAAATAAATGTTTAATAGAAAGTCACACAAACTATTCTAACTGTTTGAAAGACTAAACATTCAAAATCAAAAGCAGAATCTGTTTAAAGCTTTGAACACAGTTTTTATTATTTTATGTGAAGCTCAAAGTATTTTAACCAAGCTGAAAACAAATTGCTGAAGGTATTTTCTTGTCTTTGCACAAATTAGCCTGCAGATTCAAAACGAGTGTTACAAGGCTGAGAACGAAGCTCTCCTAGTTAGCCCTAGAACTCAGGGCAGCATCCTGGCAATGAGATTCCATGTCAGGCAGAACAAATATTAAAACTCTTGTCATTCAAGCAGAAATTGGTGCACATCTCCAAATAGTATAATCTCTAACACAACAATGACAAGCCTCACAAATACAGTGATATTGGGTCCCCTGCCAGCTTGGAAGTTGGCCAAATCAATCACATGTGGGTTTTAAGCCTCAGTAAAAAGTGAGAAGTTGCAGTCATTAACTGATAGCACAGCATATGATACACAGAAGCTTACTGAGAACAGCCTTCTTCATGACTGGTATTCTGTAACTTTCAGAGCAGCCCCTTATTACTATGAACAGACATAGGGCCCATATGAAGAAATTTTTTTCATGTAGTGAAAATGCATTTTTCCCTTCCTGAGAAGTTTGAAACTCCTGTAGTAATGGCAACTCTATAAAGTGATTGTCACAAAATTAGAACACCGTCTCAGGGCTTTACAGTAAGTTAGAATCATTGAATCATTAAGGTTGAAAAAGACCTCTTTAGATCATCAAGTCTTGCCATTAATCTAACACTGCTAGGTTCATCACTAAACTATGTCCCCTAAGCATCATATCCAGGTGTTTTCTGGACACTTCCAGGGCAGCCTGTTCCAATGTCTCACCACACTTGTAGAGAAGAAATTTTTTCTAATATCCCATCTAAACCTCACCTGGCACAACCTGAGGCCTGAGTCCTATCACTACAGTTATATCACTACAATTTGGAAGTGGGAGACAGAGAGGGCAAATAAAATCTTCTGTGTTCTTCTCTGAATACACAGAGTACACAACAATATATGTTCATACCATTCCCTTCCTGTGGATGAGACTGTCGTGCTTGGTCATACAAGCTTTACAGGACAGGTTCAAGCTGAAATTATTTGAAAAATAGGAAGGATGAACCATCCTCTGACAAACTGCAGGTACAGTGATAATACAAACTTTAATCAACACTCTCTGAAATAACTCTAGTAGTAGTAGTAGTAGTAGTAGTAGTAGTAGTAGTAGTAGTAGAAGAACAAATAATAATAACAATAAATACAGACTTTAAATACAAAGGCTGGAGATTCATCCATCTAGACTTCCATACTTCAATTAGGGAATGGAGAGCACAAGATAACAGGACACTTTCTGAAAGCAATTCAACTGCATTTTGAGCCTTTCATACTGTGGGAACACTAAGAGATGAACATAATTCACTGAAGAACTGGAGATGTGCTTTAACAGAAGCTTTCAACTCTTTTGGAATAGGCTTCTTGAAAGCCTTTACCAAAAACAGCTGTATGAACTCAGCTGAACAGTGCTTAGATCATGTTTTTGCCACTAGGGAAAGACTAAACAATAGTTACACAGCTATTTACTTTCCTTTGCTCTCTGAAAACACAGACCTAGAAATCTGACAGGGTAGCAGGCACCATACCCCATAGTGAGGATAATTTTGGAAAGATCTCAGGAAAAACAGCAAGACTTAAAGTGACAACCTACCCAGCATCTTTAAGAAGGTCTAAAAAAGCATGAAACTTTTGAAAAGAGTTCTCAATGCTGCCTAGAACACCTTCATCTTCCAAAATCATGTTGGTTACTGACTGTGCATGAAGAACCTCGGATAGGGAGATATTTAGACTCCTTAATCTTGCATTTTCAATTTCCAGCTATGTGGGGGGAAAAAAAAAAAAAAGAAATTTCTTTCATTTTCTGTTTAAAAGACCCCAAAATATCAAACCTCACCTCTGTGTGCCTAAGCAGAAACATCATGAAGAGGAATATCTGAAATAACTGACATAACAAGATGCAGAGTTTGTTGTACCACACATTTTCAAGACACTGTTACATGAGCTCTGTGCAGGTCTGCTTATCCACAACTGCAATTCTATGCTACCACAGATGCTCCTGCAAGGCACTCAAAACCACTGGCTCAGCACTCTCTTCAGTATATACAGGATGTTACAGAGCAAGTACAGGCAGAAAAATTTAGCTTTCATATCATTTTACTTTGCATGTATTATATGACATGTTAATACCAAAGAATTTATTTCACTCGTTAAAAAACCTTAATGAAGGCCAATGTCTGTCCTCCTTATTTTCAGCCCTCTGTATTGGGGGAATGCATACTACTGTTATCTCTCCTCTGCGCCATGCATCCCAAAACTGAAAGTTTAACATGATTCAATTTTTTTTCACATCAACCATTAATCAAATCAATGATGAAACTGAAAACTGCCTGATAACTGCAGGATATACAAGGTTTTGTGTTTGAGGGAAGCATTAACTCACTCATTTAAGATTACAGCTGTGCAATCAAGTACTATCACGGGCTTTCCATCTTACATTTTTTTATGACAGGCCAAAAAAATGATAGATTGGGTAGTGCACTGTAGGTGATAAATAAGCAACAACCCCCCCCCCCCGCCCCCCCATCCCCACGCCCCAGCCCCTCCCAATTTTAGAGATTAATGCTACTTGGTTTATTCCATCTCCTGGGACAAGGCGCTAAGTCCAACCAGCCTAGCTTTGATAGAGAAAGATTTCTTGAAGGGGGTGTTTAGCCTAAAAAGCATATAAGGATCTAAACAACAGACACCCAGCAGCGGAGCTCACTGGTGCACATCACATTACAGGAAGATGGGGATAGTCACACAAGACGGCTACAATCTTTAAGAAGTGCAGAGTCCTTTGTGGGTATTTACTCCCTGTACTGTGGGCTATCACTTGTTGCTAATATTTCAAAGGTATCACCATTTTCATTACCCTCCAAATAACATCTAAGGATCAAATCCATTTGTTTACTCTACCTTACCCTCAACTATATTACAAGAAATTCTCTTTATTCATGCAGAAGAATATTTTTAGGTCAGCAACAGCAGAGGGGAAACAAACCTCACAATTTAACTGTTATAAGTTGTTCAGTTTTGTCAAAGCTGAACTGCACTTAGCAACAACTGACATGCAGAAAACCATCCAATATGGTTACTGCCTGCAGAAACAAAACTTAAAAATCAAAGGTACAGAATAAACCAAATTGAACAACATTTGCAACACACAGCTTTTCAGCACAAGTCATGGTAAGTGAGTTGGGAGATAAAGAACTATTCATATGTACATACTGCAAACAGATTCAATCACTTTCTTGAGAAAAGCAGGTATCAGGATGCCCGAGATCATAAGTGTTTCAGAAAATGAATAAAACACATTGAAAGAGTAGCCTGAGCTGGAGTTCAAGGCTCTGGAACAGAATCCATAGAACAAACATTGCTAAACACAGATTTCATCACTGCCCTTAAGACCAGTAAACGAACCACGTGACTTTGAACTGAAACTCTGGAAGCTACCCACATTAGTGGTCATTCATAATTACTCCTAATTAATTAAGTGTATTCTCTGAGCAGTGCCTCCTTTAAAAGTAAAGATCATTAACAGTTAAGTATCTTTACCTCTAATAATCGTTCCTCAGCCTTTACTCGAGCTTTCTGTTCTTCCTTTAGTTTTTCCATGCATTCTTCCAGCTCCAACTATCAAAACACAGATAATAAAATTTATCTCAAAATGTCAGACTAACATGCAATTTAAAAAACCTCAACAACTTAACAACTGGCAAATGACATTCCAAACATATCTTCTTCAAAAATACAAGACAGAGGTCAACCAATACATAACTCCAGGATGCAAAATATTAAGACAGAAAAGTAGAAATAACTGTGATTCACTAAAAAGATTTGTAAGATTGCAACAGACACAAGAAATTACAGCCCAATTCTCTTCGGCCTATGACATAACCATCAAGAATGTATGTTTTTCTCAACTTCCCCTTCACTTTTTCAAACATCATTTTTAATTAAATATATCTACATCATCAAAAGCTCAAATTGGGCTCCAATAAGAAATCCTTGGCAGCCAAATCTAGATTTTCCAACTATATTCTTTATCCAGAATTTTATTCCTTCTTACAGCTGTAAGAATACAAAATTCTGAAGTGTAAGAACTGTATTCTTTCTAATTCGTTTCACTTAGTTCTTCATAAAAAGTTTTTCACAATTTCAAGTTTAGTGTTGAATTAACAAGAATAAAAACAAACCAAAAACACCTAATAGATATATTCTAGTCTTATTAATGAGATTCCTAAACTGGTATTTTAATTATTAGTTCTAAGTAGTAAATCTCAGTTTCAGTAAGAGTAGTCAGGATTTGCAATACCACATTTTCTTGCAACCCAGCACAGCATTATCACTTTTAATTACAGCATCTGAACTGGAAAAACAAGCAAGAATGTTTGTTCGTGCACACCTTAATAATCTTCTGGTTCAAAAGGTGAATAGTGTTCAAATCATGAAGCTATTCTATTTTTCAGAGGTTAGACTATACAAATTAACAGTATACAAAACTTATTCCTTTCACTTTGTATACAGGCACATATATGTAAAAGGACACTGCTTTTTGTACACACCATATCAACCAGTACTAAAGAGAATAAATGATTCAAATAGTACTGAAATAGTTTGTTTACTAGCAAAAGCCTATTTAAGTGCATACTACTGCACTTCATATAAGCAATTAACTGAGAAGACTGGTATGCAAGAATGCACGGTAAAAATAAACCTTGTACAAATGCAAAGGTGTTGTAAGTTGCAAGGTACTTTTGCAACTGATTCCAAGATGCAGGTTCTAGAATACTCTCCATATAAAGCCCTCCTAAGTGACAACTACTCTAAGTGATGATTATGTGTCTGTCACTACTCTAGTCAAGCCCGTTCCTAAAATCCCTAGACTAGCATCAAACACTCAAATGCTGCAAGTAGAAAGCTAGTTGTATCTTTATTGTACTCCTATTTGAGCATTGAAACAGATTTAGCACTATCTAACCTGCAGGCACAGGGTGGGAGGCAAACATCTAAGGAGAACCACCCAAAAATACCACAATCTTACTGCCGTCTACCTTGGAACATGTGCAAGTAATGGGAGCTATAAAACCTGTAACAGACACAGAAGCACAGCACAGAAAGCAGAAACCATATTGTTCTGCACTGACAACTTGATATGTAACCTGGAATCCCCCAGGATCCCAGCTAGAAAGACCAGTAACAGCTATCACAGACTTCTTAGTCCTACTGCGATCAGTCTTAGAATTCTTACCTTTCCATTTATACTGCAGGTGTATACATATAATTATTCGCATTTTGAAGGTTTTGGGACGCAGACTAGGAACTCTACTTGAAAAACCATAGTTTTATAGTATTTTTGTTGTGGACAGATTTTAGATAATTTTAAAGATGAAAGCACTGACCTTTTTCTTCAAATTGCTGGTTGGTAATGTCAAAAGTCAATGGCTTAGATAGTAATCAAATGATCATGACTTTTTAAACAGAAATGTAGATGTTTTGAAGTAATGTTTAAACTTGATTTATCACACTCTAGGTGTACATAGTATTTCATGGTTATTGGCTGAATTCATAACAAAATTGAACACTGCAGTTGCATGTCCTCATAAGCAGCATCGAAGCCAGCATTTAAAGAAACTGATTTGTCACCAGGTTGGGGGTTAGGGTTGTTCCTTCTTTCTCTAAAGAATTTTTTCCCCATAAGTTACCAAGGAGACCAAGTGTTGGATACTTAAGAGTACTTAACTGAAGCAAAGAGGTAGACAAAAGTGGAAGGGGGAAATAATGCAGGTAAAAGACAGAGCTTGAGGCAGCTGCGGGCTTTGCTTTTTCCGGCGTTCAGGGAGGGAGTGAACGGCTGTTGCTGGCTAGAAGAGTTTCACTGTGGCCAAAGGGATCCAGTCCTGGGAAACCTATTATCACCGGTTTGGTCTGAATCCTGAGTTTTCTCTGCCACCCGCGGGAGCTGGGCCGACTCTGCCTTGCCTTCGGCTTCCTCAGCACTGCTCCCCTTGCTACAGTGTGACCCTGCACCCCCTGCACTGCCGGGACATCCTGCCCCTGCCTGCCGGGACACCCTGCCATCCCAGCTACCAGCCCGGAACTTTTCCACTGTTTCAGCTTGGTGCTCTGAGGATCCTGCAGGGACACCGAAACCAAACTGCCCTGGGTTTTGTGAAACAAAGCCTTCAAGATTCTTGGTACTGTTTTTCATTTGTTATTAATGCTGTAGTTGTTTGGTGGGGGGGTTTTTTTGTGTTTGTTTGCTTTATAATACATACTAGTAAAGAACTGCTATTCTTATTTCCCAAATCTTTGCCTAAGAGCCTCGGATTGTAATTTATAATTGAAAAAGAAAAAAAAAAAAAGGGGGGGGGGGGGGGGACAGTTTACACTCCGCATCCCAAAGGAAACTGCAGTTGTTTTTTTTTATTACCTGGCAGATACCTGTCTTCCCAAACCAAGACAGATTTTGGCGCCCAATGTAGGGCTTGAGGGCACTGAGAAAAGAAAAGGGAAGGGAAACAGCGGTTCTTAACTAACCTAGTACTTTCTTTCGTGTGCGTTGGATATAAAAACCTCATTAGGCTGCATCATGTGGTCTAACTTACCCTGGTTTGGGTGGCATGTGGTTGTGGCTGTATTCCTTCCATTTGCAGGCCCTTATCTAAACACGGGCCCTAGAACTAAGGCTACTGTGACTGTCATCCAGTTTATTTTATGGCTTAATAAGGTGAAGAACTCATGGATTTTTAATTTCCTCTGGAAGGCAGGCACATGGATTCAGGGCTATCGTACACTAACTGTGTGTTTTTGGAGTTACTTTAACAATGGTACCTACTGTGAGGAAATGACACCGGGGGAAGTTTCTTTTTCCCAACCCTTTACCTATCTCTTTGGGTCTGCCCCACCAGTTTTTGAAGGGTTTAAATCCTCCCTGAATGCTAATGATATCATACAATGGCTGGTGCTGCTAATAGGCGTATTCTATTTAGCATTCAGAGATAAAGGAAGATTGACTTGGATAACCACCCTGATACCTACCCCACAGAATAGGGATAATACCCCAGAGCCTGACTCTGCCCCACAGCCTGCCTCAGAAAGGACCCACCCGGATTGGGTTAAGGTTCTGGTAAAAGAGATGGGCCAGATTCTGAGGGAGTACATTTCCCCAGCTCATAAAAAACCCTCCCCCTGCCCCGAGAAGGCAGAGACTGATGGTGCAGCAGTGGAACCCACAGACGTTACAACTGTCCAGGTTCCAGCTGAACCACAAGAGCAGCCACAGCCAGCAGCAGTCGCCCCTGTGAAAACAAGCAAGTCTAAAGTGAAATCGTCAAATCCTGGTATTAAGAATAAGAAAGGAGGGTCCTCACAATCCACAGAAGAGCCACAGGTTGAGATCATCACTGAGTCCCCGTCGTTTGAAAATCTACGTAATCTGCCAAAAGATATTGTACGACAAAGATGTGAGGCTTATACAGCCTGGCTACTTCGAGTCTGGGACCTTATCGGTACAGGCGTACAACTGGATAGTGCTGAAGCAAGGAATTTGGGACCCTTGACCCAGGACTCAGGTATAAATCAGGTATTTGTAAGAGAGCAAAGGCCCCTTTCCCTTTGGGAACGACTTCTAATGAGTGTGAGAGAGAGATTTGTCCACAGAGACAGAATGCAAGAGCACAACAATAGAATGCGATGGAAGACCCTTGAGGAAGGAATCCAACAGTTGAGAGAAGTGGCAGTATTGGAAGTACTTTTTGGGAGGACCAGACAGCATGATAATGACCCCAACAAGGTTAGATGCACAGGGCACATGTTGTGGAATCTGGCAACTCATGGACCATCTCAATACGCCACATTCATCGCAACAATTAATGCCGAGGATAACCGAGAGACAGTGGGTTCTGTTGCCAACAAGCTCAGAAATTATGAAAGTATGATCAGTGGCCCAATGCAGGCTCATGTCTCTGCGGTCGTGAAGGAACTCAAAGAGGAGATGAGGGAGATGAGAAAGGAGAGAGGATCATCCAGATTCTGCTGAAAGCTGGGTTTGCCATCCAGAAGAGCAAAGTCAAGGGACCTGCCAGAGAGATCCAGTTCCTGGGAGCAAAGTGGCAAGATGGACGGCAGCAGATCCCCACTGAGGTCATTGATAAGATCACAGCAATGTCTCCACCGACCAGCAAAAAGGACACACAAGCTTTCCTAGGAGCCATAGGTTTTTGGAGGATGCACATTCCTGAGTACAGTCAGATTGTGAGCCCTCTCTACCTGGTTACCCGCAAGAAAAACAATTTCCACTGGGGCCCTGAACAGCAACAAGCCTTTGCCCAGATCAAGCAGGAGATTTGCTCATGCAGTAGCCCTTGGCCCAGTCAAGACGGGACCAGATGTGAAGAATGTGCTTTCCTCTGCAGTCAGGAACAACGGTTTGTCCTGGAGCCTTTGGCAGAAGGTGCCTGGGGAGAACCAAGGCTGACCACTGGGATTCTGGAGTCGAAGTTACAGAAGATCTGAAGTCAACTACGCTCCCACAGAGAAGGAGATCTTGGCCGCCTATGAAGGAGTTCAAGCCGCCTCAGAAGTGATTGGCAAAGAAGCACAACTCCTCTTGGCACCCCGACTACCAGTGCTGGGGTGGATGTTTAAAGGAAAGGCTCCCTCCACCCACCATGCCACTAATGCCACATGGAGCAAATGGACTGCCCTCATCACACAGCGTGCCCGTACTGGAAACCTAAATCGCCCTGGGATTTTGGAGATAATTACAAACTGGCCGGAAGGAGAAAACTTTGGTCTCACGGACAAAGAAGAGCAGGAACAAGTGACACGGGCTGAAGAAGCTCCTCCGTACAACCAACTGCCAGCAGAAGAAACACACTACGCTCTTTTCACTGACGGTTCCTGTCGCATCGTGAGAATGAACCGTAAGTGGAAAGCAGCCGTATGGAGCCCCACACGACAGGTTGCAGAAGCCACTGAAAGAGAAGGAAGATCAAGTCAACTTGCTAAACTCAAAGCTGTTCAATTAGCCCTTGACATTGCTGAAAGAAAAAAGTGGCCAAAGCTCTACCTCTACACTGATTCATGGATGGTAGCCAATGCTCTGTGGGGCTGGCTGCAAAGGTGGAAAAAGGCCAACTGGCAGCACAGAAGAAAACCAATCTGGGCTGCTGATGAATGGAAGGACGTTGCCACTCATGTAGAGAAGCTGCCTGTGAAAGTCTGCTATGTAGGTGCCCATGTTCCCAAGAGTGGGGCTAATGAAGAACACCAAAACAACAAGCAGGTAGATCAAGCTGCCAAGATAGAAGTGTCAAAGATAGACTTAGATTGGCAACACAAGGGAGAGCTGTTCCTAGCTCGATAAGCCCATGATGCCTCGGGTCATCAGGGCAAAGATGCCACCTAGAAGTGGGCCCGAGACCGAGGGGTGGATTTAACCATAGACAATATTTCTCAGGTTATCCATGACTGTGAGACATGTGCTGCAATCAAGCAAGCCAAGCGGGTGAAGCCCTTATGGTATGGTGGGCAGTGGTCCAAATATAAATACGGGGAAGCCTGGCAGATTGACTACATCACCCTCCCCCAAACCCGCCAGGGCAAGCGCTATGTGCTAACCACAGTGGAAGCCACCACTGGATGGTTAGAGACCTACCCTGTGCGTCATGCTACTGCCCGGAAAACCATCCTGGGCCTGAAAAAACAAGTCCTATGGAGACATGGCACCCCTGAGAGAATCGAGTCGGACAATGGGACTCATTTCAAGAATAGTCTTATAAGCACCTGGGCTAGAGAACATGGCATTGAGTGGGTGTACCATATTCCTTAACATGCACCAGCGGCTGAGAAAGTTGAACGGTGCAATGGCCTGCTTAAAACTACCTTGAAGGCACTAGGTGGGAGAATCTTCAAAAACTGAGATCTTAATTTAGCAAAGGCCACCTGGTTGGTGAACACTCGAGGTTCCACCAACCTAGCAGGTCCTACCCAATCTGAGCCCTTGCAAACGACAGAGGGAGATAAGGTTCCGGTGGTACACGAGAGGTATGCTGAGAAAAACTGTTTGGATTAATCCTGCCTCCAGCAAAGACAATCCCATCCGTGGGGTTGTCTTCACTCAGAAACCAGGTTGCACCTGGTGGGTGATGCAAAAAGATAGAGAAACCCGATGCATACCTCAAAGAAACCTTGTTTTAAAGTGAACTACCCATGACAATGTGGCTGTATCCATATTTGCATGTATGTATATATTTTACAGTTAAAAATCAATGTAATATGTTAGTATGGGAAAAAAATTCGGGGTGGATAATGTTGGGGGTTAGGTTTGTTCCTTCTTTCTCTAAAGAATTTTTTCCCCATAAGTTACCAAGGAGACCAAGTGTTGGATACTTAAGAGTACTTAACCGAAGCAAAGAGGTAGACAAAAGTGGAAGGGGGAAATAATGCAGGTAAAAGACAGAGCTTGAGGCAGCTGCGGGCTTTGCCTTTTCCGGCATTCAGGGAGAGAGAGAACAGCTGTTGCTGGCTAGAAGAGTTTCACTGTGGCCAAAGGGATCCAGTCCTGGGAAACCTATTATCACCGGTTTGGCCTGAATCCTGAGTTTTCCCTGCCACCCGCGGGAGCTGGGCCAACTCTGCCTTGCCTTCGGCTTCCTCAGCACTGCTCCTCTTGCTACAATGTGACCCTGCACCCCCTGCGCTGCCGAGACATCCTGCCCCTGCCCTCCGAGACACCCTGCCATCCCAGCTACCAGCCCGGGACTTTTCCACTGTTTCAGCTTGGTGCTCTGAGGATCCTGCAGAGACACCGAAACCAAACTGCCCTGGGTTTTGTGAAACAAAGCCCTCAAAGTTCTTGGTACTGTTTTTCGTTTGTTAATATTGCTGCAGTTGTTTGGTGGGGGTTTTTTTTTGTGTTTGTTTGCTTTGTAATACATACTAGTAAAGAACTGCTATTCCTATTTCCCAAATCTTTGCCAAAGAACCTCTGATTGTAATTTATAATTGAAAAAGAAAAAAAAAAAAAGGGGGGGGGGGGGGCGTTTTACACTCTCCATCCCAAAGGAAACTGCAGTTGGTTTTTTTTATTACCTGGCAGATACCTGTCTTCCCAAACTAAGACACACCATTATGCTACAGGTATATGTACACTTTAATCTTTGGTTTGCTTTTAAGAAATTCACTAGTTGACACAATGCCCTAGTCTCTTTGTGAAAAAAAAATTATTAAAATATATCAGAGATATATGTACATCCAAGCTACAAGACTAAGCCTTCAAGTATTACAGCCCAGAAAGACAGCACTGATAGACTTTAAGATGAAACTGAATACCAAAATACAGGTAGCCCTCAGAATTACCATAAGCAGAATGTCTGTTCAACACTAGACAGAGGTATAAAACTGAAGTTTAAAAAATTACATTATATTTTAAAACATATAGTAACTAATCAGCCAGGTTCTTCTACTTCACTGCATCATACTTAAAAAAAACAAAACAAAACAAAACAAAACAAACCCAAAAAAACCAAAAACAATCCAACACAGTTACAGTGCAATCTCTACTTCTCTGTAATTCACAAAGTAGTGAGATGTAGAAGGAGTTGCCCTGTTAACTGGATTAAGGGTGAAGTTCACCATTTAAATCCCTAGTTAAAATTTAAAAGTATGGAAGTTACCTCAACTACACAGTTCATCAAAACCAACTGTGACATTTGATTCCCTCTAGTGGAAGGAAAGAATATTTATGAGTTCTTATTTTTCATTTAAGCAGAAATTACGCTTTCATTAGTCAAGGCTTATTTTTTTATGAAAACACAACTAAGTACTACTTGTTTCACTAAGTACTATGCTAAAAGACCCTTTTTGAGCAGAAAGATGTAGAGAAGTTCTTCAAGACTTGTATACTTAAGTGAAAGTCTGGTCATTCAATCACATCAAGAGATGCTTGGGGAGCTTTTTTTGTCAAAGCAGAAGTTAAAGGAACTCCCACCTCTTACTATTTATTCCCAGTCTGCATTCCCATCATTGTTCTAACACAACCTGTTGTCCCATTTACTGAAAGGCCTGCTACCACCAAATACACTGGACTACTTTTCAGTTGGATGAGTTCCTCAAAGCACCTCCCCTCGCAAGCTGCTGTGCAGTAAAAGCTATTTAATGACAGTCTTATAATGAGAAAAACATGAAAAAGGGCAAAAGAGAAAAAGACTGAAGCAAGAAATGAAAAGGCACTTAAATGACGGAGGGGAAATAGACAATTCAGTGGTGCAAATTTGATAGTTTGATTCTGCCATAATGTCAAACCTACTTTGTGTCAAGGTTACAGAAACAATGGCTGAGGCACAGAATCAGGTGCAGATTGCTTAAATGGTGCTATCTGATAAGCAATCGTGCCCTAAGAAAGTATTTTGGTTTTCAAATCCAGAAAGTCAGGAAAATCTGGACCTTCACAAGCACAGAAAAATCAAAATTTTGGGGTAGGTTGCCAAAATTTGTGGGTTTCTGTCCAAGAAGTTCAAATTAATCACAAATTGTCTCTTCCTTGTACCTGTCCTACATGTAGTAGTACAGCCAACACTGTACTGACATAATAGGCCAGAACAACAACCCTTCCCGAAAGCACAAAACACTGCCTGCCTCTGATGTGTGTCCTGAATATAATATTCCTCTCTCTCCAAACACCAAGAACAAATGCATCAAAAGCTTTCTACAAGGACAGCAGTTCCTACATAAAGGTTTTTGGAGCAATTTTCATATGACATGGAATTCTATGATTTCAGACACAGTGCTCTTGGTAAGAGTGTTGAAGACACCACACAGTGCAACGTCAATACATCGCACACTAAGAGTAAAAGCTGCTATAAAACTTTAAGTTCCAACAACATGTGAAAACCTTGAAATTTTCCTGAACAAAATTTGCAAAGAGAAAAAGGTCTAACGAAAAAATTATACATCAGCTGAAAAGCCTGGTAGTTATTATGCAGCATTTGTACAGTACTTTTGCTTTCCACAACTCTATCCTACTCTAAACATTCCCACTACTGTTAAGCCTACAGCAAGTTAAAACTTAACTTCACTCCTCTTACACAAAAACAGGTATACAGTCCAATATTTACATATATGAACAGCAAATTCAGCCAGTGTGGTGCTCTGACAACAACCAGCAAACACAAACTGACTGTAGCTCTTATTTACAGACACAATCATTGGTTTCTCCAAACAGAATTCAAATCTTAACACTTCTAAAACAACTAAGTTATTCTGCCTGAGGGTTATTTTGCACTTTATAATAGTGCTAGATGACCTCAGCAGCATTACTGAGCCACTGACATATATCTTTTTTCCACCCCTTTCTTTTATAAGAACATTCCCAGTCAAGACATTTGCAGAAACAGTCTGCTTCACTAGTGCCAAGTTTTTTAAGTATCAAAGACGTAGAAGGAATAATAAAAAGCAAATGAAAAAAGTTTACTAGGCTCAATTATAAAATGGAACTCAAACACTTTCAGCTACTTTTATAATTATTTTTACACAACAGTCTTTACTATATTTTAGCTCTTAGAAATAATATTAATTACTTTTATAAAGGAAATACTTGAAAGAAAATACTATAGACAGTAACACTGATCAAAAGACCTGTGCACTATGATTCAAGACTGGAACAGAGAAATTATGCATACTGTAGTTGTATTAAGGTATTCTGAAATCCTGCTCCGAAACTGGTTATTTGTTTAATTACAATTTTCTGAATAAAACATGGTTTAATTGATACAATTTGCCTTTATGGAGTCTAAGGCACTGAACATTGCTTCTTACCTCTAACTGTTGATATTGAGCTATATCAGTCTTATCTACTGATTTTGCCAAGTCAGGCTGCTGGATAACATCCTCTAGATCTTCTGTGTCTTCAGTTTCAGATGTAGAAGCACTTTCTAGTGTCACTTTCACAGGAATACCTGTCTAGTTACACCAGAAAAGAAAAACATGCCCACTCATAGCATTACGATGTGTAGCAAAAATCAAAGATTAAATCACATCAAAAGCTTAATTTAAATACAGTTATTTCCCAGAGTCTCTTACAATGTGTATATATTGCCCAGCCATACATCTTTCAAATAAATTTGCATAAAACAATATTTAAAAAACAATCCCATGTGTGCCTACGTTGAGTATTTGTAGTGAAGACTTAGCAGCAGAGTCAGGCCCTGCAAGGCACAGCCAAGGCCACCCTATGCAGGACATAGCCAGTCCCAGCTGACCCACTGCAAGGCAAAAAAATGCCCAACAGGCAAAAGAGGTGGGAACAAAAAGAGTGAGAAAAAGCAGAGGGAACATCAGGCTGGGAGCAGGAAGCGATGTTCCATGGTAGCGCCAATATACCCTCATTCAAGCCAGGAAAGACCTGTATCAGAGCGGAGGGATGGGTCAAAGGAGCTGCTGCCACAGGCATCCTTGCCCATATATTCCCAAAGGACTGCAGTCCATGGGAAGCCTACACCAGAGCGGAGGATAACTGGAGGCTTCTGCAGCCATCAGATCCTTCTGTGATGGAAACAAGATGCAAAGGAGAAGGAATGAAGACAGGGTCCTCCTTCTCCTCCTGGTAGGTTTACTAGAGCAGCTCACTGACAGGTCCAAAAGCAACTATACACCAAATCCAAGACAGAAAAGATGGTGCAGAAAGCCTTCAGTGAAAAATGCTGTTAGTTATTCTTATTGTCTATGGATGGATAGTGCCTATACTCGAACTCAGCTTGCTCCTAAGACTAGGAAACCAAAAGATACAGAGATAGAATTCGAAGTAAGCTGAGTATCAAAGAAGCTTCAACCAAATGCTGATGTAAACTACTTTTTTTCACTTCCATAAGCAAGAATCTTTAAAAGTATGTACCAATCTTGGCTTTCAGACAACGAGATTCTGTTGAGAACACTTTCCCCTTTTTTCAGACATCTACCCACTAAAAACAAAACCACTATGTGAGAGAAACAGTACCTGAATCTCCACTGGCAATTCTCCAGCACAATCCACTGCCCCACCTCTGAAGTTAGGAAAAAGAAAACAAACAAAATCAAACTTCTGAGGAAACTAAGTTTAAAATGTTCCAAACACAAGATTCTTGGACAGATGAAGCAGTAAGAGTAAGCATCACACACTGCACTATACCTCTTCAAGCCTCATTATATTCTCATTTTGATTAGTACCCCCTACTTAATCATGATTTAGCGCAACACTACTGGATGCTAATGTTAGCATCCTCAATAGGCATCTTATTAATTATCCTGAACTAAAGTCAACAGGAGAATTTGGTGTTCAGCATTTTGAAAAACAAGCTTAATAACCACCACTGCAATAGTGCATTAAGTAATTTTCTTGTTTAAATAGCTAAATAGTCTCCATTTTGAGAAGCCAAGATTTAGGGCATAGATTAAAAAAAAACCAAAACCAAACAAACACTGTTTCAAACGACAGCTTCTGTGACTAAGTTTTTTTCAGCTTTATTTTAATTTACAGGTGCTCACAATAATTATGCTGGTATTGGGTGAGGTGAAGTAGAAAAAAGAGGCAGGAAAATACCTAAGCACCTTGAACTGGATCTCAACCCAACCATACTACAAGTTTAGAACACTAACTTGCCTCTTTAGCTATGATACATGTGATAAATCATTATTAACAAAACAACATGTAGACAAGGTAAGTTTGGTTGTAGTGGGGTTTCCTGATGCATATGAATATTCCTATGACTATCATGTGGTTTTGTGTATTTTAAATAATACAGAAGAATTTATGCAAAATCCTCAAAATTTATATAAACAGAAAAAACTATGCTGACATTCTGTGTGTACCTTTCAAATCGTATTTTAGAAAGCTTACATTGCCCTCTACAGTATTTTTCATCCAAGTGTTATTGTTTAGTATTTTCCCTTGTACCACGAAAACCTCACCTGCATCTCTTGGCACGTTCTGCAGTCCGCCAAGGAAGGAAGCCTTTTGTGCCTGCTGGTAGTGGTTTTGGTGAGTAACTTTCTCTCACGGTGAATTTTTTTTCCCCAGGACTTAGAGATTTTTTAGATGATAATCCTGGATTGAAGAGCAAAATCAAAAGAAAAAAGAATTCATTACACATTATTCACATACAAATTCACCACTTACCATTCATAAAATTTCCTAATAATAAGGACTGTAGGAAATTCAGTATAATTTCCCTTAAGTGATTATAAACTGATATAGTTAACTGCTGTTAGGCTGATGCAAGACAAGCTGGTTTTCAAAAAAGGAGGTAAACCTTTGCAGCAGAAGAGGTTTATTCACATTGCTAATTTCAGATACCTAATTCCACTGTCTCACATCAAAATTCAGACTGTCCACACAGACAATAAAGACATTTACGTGCTTCAAATTGCCCTCTAGTAGCTTTAGAGTGAAGAATATTATTTTGTTCATGGGTAAAATAGTTAAAAATAGCTAGTACTCTTGCAGATCTCTTTTACAGGACACCAGCAATCTCTTCCCTTCACTAGTAAGAAAAATCAGAGTTCACTGGTCTGGTCTTTTGTTTTTGTTTATATCATACAGCATCAAAGTAGACTCAGCAAAGAATCCTAATATGGATGATCACTCTACCTCACATTCTCTCTAATCCAGAAAATGGTACGTCTAGAAAACTAATCACCTAATATTCTATACAGTTAAACTAGTGAGAACTAAGGTTATCGTTTCTCTGAGATAATAACTGATTTTGTAATGGTATAGAAATACATAACTTAGTCAACAGGATTTAAAATCTCAATTCATTCAGAACATAATAAACAGCATAGTTTTCACCTTGATCCCCTCCTTCTCTTAAAAAAAACCCCAAAACGCATAAAAACCCCACACACAACGAACAACCCAAAACAGAAAAAAAAGCCAAACAAACACAAAACTCTCCGCAATCACATTTGCTAGGCATTTTTTCTCCCACCACCCCTGATCACCACAGTTTATTTGTCCAAAGACTTCTTTTGACTTATGCTTACCTCTCTGCTTCCAGATAACTAGAGCAAAGATGAGAGACAGTGAAATTTTTAGTAGCTTATTGAAAAAGATTTAGTATTGCAACTGTCAGTACTTAATTATAAATAGTCAAGATTCCTATGTTATTTTAAACATACTGTTCGTAATAGGTTTACATGAAGTTTTAAAAAAAATATCTTAGAACATTTTGTACATCAGTTAATTATTGTTTGTTCTGGCAGAGAACAGCCTGCTACAGAAAGGTTACAACAGCAGGAAAACTAGACAACTTACTTCTACCAGGCTTTGCAGAAGTGGAAGCTTGTGGAGACACAGAATAAATACATGCAATGCTTCCACACATTTTGAAGTCAGCATATCCTACCATTTTTTCAGCCATACATCTAGCAGCACTAAAAACAAAAGCAACCTTCCTACAAATACCAATGATGATAGAAGATGCATTATATAATTAGGAAGAAAATTATTTTTTTTCTTTTTGAGAGACAAGTGTTCTGTAAAACATTAACATCTAGACACATCATACATTTTCTATTTTAAGCTCTTAAGCATTAAGATACAATTTTCTAGACAAAATTTACTATAGCCAGAAAAAAACAAAGAATTACCTATACGAATAGTAGCTTTTCCTTTCCGACCACTTCCTAGGACAATGGTTCTTTTCTTTGGCTTAGTTTTCAAAGCATCTTTGGAAGACGGAGACATAAGCCACTTAAACTAGAATTTGGTGGGGTTTTTTTAAAGAGAAACAAATCAGTTTAGTAACTGACAGTTATTTAAGTGCTTATTTAAAATTAGAGGTAGCTGTCATATATAGAGAACCCTGCTACTTACAGAAAACTTTAAAAGCTATCAAATCAAGAAAAAACAGAAGTCTCACAAAGTCCAAATTCAAACACAGATGATAGTCTACATAACCAGAAAGTGTTCCCAAAACACCACTACAATATCCCATCCAACAGTATTCTTCCTCTTGTGCAAAACAGTTCTCCTTCTATCGCAAAAAAAACCCAGTATCAACACTATAAAGAGTCAACCCTGGTTTCTGCACTACATTCTCAGAAAACTGGCTTGACAGGAATGACTGGCTCAGGCCAAAGCTCTCCGGAGTAATAAAAACATCCCTAATGTGATTTTGTACTACTGATAAAGTCATTATTTTAAAAAACATGAAGTTTATTTTTACTGCCTGTAATAAAACTTCATCCTTACAAAGTAGAATCTCTGTACTAAAATTAAGAGACAGTGATGACCAAAGGCCACAGCTATACTTAAAACTTCACTTCCTTACAGCAACAGCTCTATTCCTAAAGGCTCCCCCTGCCCACATAAAAAGTTTACTTACTCCTGGTAGATATTCTAAAATTACCCTGCACTTACTTTTCAGTGTGCATCACTAATACAGGGTCTAGTGCTGAAGCAGTCACTGAAGAAAATACAGATGACACTAACACAAAGCTTGTCTCACACAGACCTAAATCCCCCATAAGAGTACCAGGAACAGTATGCCAGAGCTATTCCCATCTAAAGCATCAGAATGATTAAAATGCCATTACTGTACTCTTACTAACCAAGTTTAATCCAAACTTTAAACTGTCAAGAAACACCCTTTCTTTTCACTTTGGACTCAATTAATCCTTTTATAAACTTTACTGTGTCTCTAGCTGGATCTAGTATCTGTGCAAGCAAATTGCTAATTTTGAACTACAACACACCCAGAAAGAGTAAAATTAGATTGCACGCTTCTAAGAGCAAAGTCATTTTAATTTTGTTTTACTAGACACCTAAAAGGGCAGGTTTACTAGGTTAAACCTAAAGTTCATCTAGCCCATAGCCTGTCTCAGCTGGGTGCCTACTGCTGCTGTTGTACAACATCTAAGCATCTACGAAGACAGCAAAATACAAAAACAATGTTTTGAAAGCATCCTGTTTTGTAGACACCTTCAACGGATTTTCCCTTAAGCTATTCAGTTTCTCAGAAACCACACAAATTATCACCACCTATTACACTTGGTCACATCTATGATTACAGTTCATTATACTGCTACACAGCGCTGCTAAAATATATAGCTTTTGTTTTAGCAAAGACATCAATTAGCAGTAGATAATTCTTCAAATCTAAACAAACAGCCCAGAAGGGAATCAACTACATGCTACTGAAAAACAACCAACCACTTTTTACACAAAGCAGGATGGAATTAAAGACAGCTGTAACTGGCAGAAGCAAAGCTACTTAGCAAGCCGGTGGTCAGTATTTCTTCATCCATGTTGTTAATGAAGTATGAAGAATTACTAGCACTGCCAATAAAACTTAAGACACCACAGTAACTGGTTGAATATAAAACTAATGTCTTGAGTCAAGTGATCTTTTAGCATATGGGAGATTTCCCAGAGTTGCTTCTTTCCATGGTTTGACTTTCCAATTACCTTTAGCATTTCCAGGCAGATGTTATTTTCATGTGATCCCTGTGACATTTTGCAAGTTTTGATTGCATCTGCCAAGCAGAAAGAGTACTTCACAACCAACCTCACCCTTTCAAAAAAGGTCTTCTAGAGATTGAAGTGGGGAACTGCATTATTCCTCCAGAAATTCTATACACAAATTTTCAGTTTATTAGACAGTCCCTACACATCCACAGTTCTGTCTTTATTTAGTCTTTTCAAAAACCAAAAGAGCATTAAATTCCAACACAAGAACTAGGATTACTGGAACTCCTTTGAGAACTGAATCAGATTTCTGCATATTTCAACAGTATACGTAATCATTTATGGTCTAGATATCCAGCTTATGCATATTACCATGAACTCTGTGTGGACTGTTAAGATAAAGATGAAAGGGGTACTGTACTTTAACTGGACTCTGTTTTCATAGATGGTTTGCATTGGAAGGGACAGTCTTGAGCAACTTAAAAAAATTCAGTTACAGAAGTTAGAGACAAGAAATAAGTTTTTAAATAAATTACATTAACTGATAAATTTTAAATTGTGGTTTCCTTTACTTTTTAATTAGAAGTTATTATTACCATGTTGACAGGACACTTGTAGTAGGAAGCCCTATAGCAGCTCTGGAGCAGTATTTAGTCAACATTCTATGGTAATGCTGAAATACACGCACATTTCCATTTTTCCTTCCATTAAATGTATATCCAAGTTTATTACATGTGACAGCTTTAATTATGTAAGAAATCATACAAAAAGCCCAATACAGTAACATGTTCATCACAGTGGTTTTAGGTTTTCCTCTAGTGTTTTTTATTTGTACTGAGTAAAACTTCTGTTCAGAACTAGAATAGTTGTTTTAGATTCATTTTGAAAAAAGTCGCACTTTAAAAAAAATAAATGCAGTGGAAGCTACAAAGACAAACCGAAACTAATTCGAAAATGTATAAAACATACCTCTGAATCAGCACTGTTACCATTCTTAAGAACTCTTTCAATAACGTTTTTCATCATAACATGATCTAGAATTAATTAAAACACCTTGTTAAGAATTTCCTGTAAGAGACAACTCTTCATGTGAACAAACAGATCACTGAATAGTGTCCTGGGTTGCAGCATAAGATGTGCACAAAGTATTCTATCACCATCTTCATGAACTGTTGAATCCAGGTGGGGCAGTGTTTTCCCAGACCCCCTCCCTCTGGGCCATTATCTTCTGTTAATGGCCCATCAAATGCCTTGCCCATGACTCATAGACAACTCCCTCCAGGAGTTATCTCTGTTTAATGGGCCACCAAAGACCCCCTGCATGAGTCATCATCCCATTGTGAGATGCTCCGCCCATGGGGAGGAACCAAGCATTCTCACCTGGATATAATCTGGGGTTTGAGACAGTACAGGGGGCCCTTACCCACTGAATTCCCAGAGGACCAAAGGTACCAAACCTTTCTACAGGATCACCGCTTCAAGAAGACTACCTCATCTGGACTGCTTCCATCACCCTGCTCAAGTTGTTTTCTGACTCTATCAGTGGACTTTTGTATTATTGCATCTATTTTATTTTACTTTCTTTCCTTTCTTCCTATTAAATTGTATCTCTGACTTAGAGCCTCTCATTTGTTTTGCTTTCAAACCACTACAAACAGTAATTGCACATGACCTATCCTGCTTGTTTTCCTGTTTTAAAAATGTTTAGCAAATTACTGTGGCATGTTCTTTTTTTCTTAAAAGCATTTTACCTTTCCCCATATAGTTACTGAAGAAGAAAAAAAAAAGAAACCAGCACCACACAAAGAAGATAAATGCAGACACAGGTACATACCAATTAATGGATTTTTTCTGATGTCAAGTACCACTAATGTTGTATTAGTTTGAAGAGCATCTAACAGTGACCTTGCTCCCTCATTGGATATTCCACACTGCTGCAAATCAAGCGCTAAAATGTTTAAGGAGACAAAAAAAAAAAAAATCAGTGGAGGTAGTACTGCATTTAGTTAGTAATTTAATTTAATAGTTGATATCTAAAAAAAAATAATCCTGCTGAAAGCCACCATTTCATAGAACATGAAGCATGAGAAATGAGGACATGTTGATAAGAGTCACACATAAAAACAGGAGTATTACTTTCAAAGAAGACAAGTAGAACCTTTCAACATTAAGAAATTACTGTTAACATCTGCAGAGGAGGTAATATGAATCACTCTACAACCACTGTGGGCAACCTGTGCCACTGTTCAGTCACCCTCGGACTCATCATGTTGAGGAAATACCTCCAGTGTTTTCATCTCTACCCATTCCATCTTGCCTTGCCACCAGGCACCATTGGAAAGAGTCTGCCTCCATCTCCTTTACATCCTCCCTTCAGGTATTTGTACACCTTGATCCCACTCCGAGCCTTCTCCAAGCCAGAATCCCAGATTCCTCAGCCTTTTCTGATATCAGAGCTGTTTTATCCCTTCAGCTTAGTGGCACTTCACTGGACTCTCTCCAGTAGCTTAAATTCTCTCCTGTACCACAGATTCCACGGCCTTACTTGTGCTGACTAAAGAGGAAGAATCATCTCCCTCCAACCTGCTCACAAAGTCTCTGCCCAATGCTACCCGAAGACCACTGGCCCTCTTTACAACAGAGGCACTTCACTGTCTCATGGACAGCTTGTTGTCCACCAGGATCTACAGCACCCTTGCTGCAAAGCTGCTTTCCAGCCACACAGCCCCAGCACATTCTAGTGCACAGGATTATTCTTATCCAAGTGCGGGACTTTGCACTTCCTTTTCTTAAACTCCATGAAGTTCCCATCAGTTCATTTCTCCAGCCTGCTGAGGTCCTTCTGGATGGCAGCAAATCTTTGCCTTTCCAGAGATTCAAGCAAGACTGACTGGGTTTGTAGTTTCCCAGGTCCTTCTTTCCAGACTTCTTGAAAATAGGCATGACATTAGCTATCCTTCTCCAGTCCTCATGCACCCCCTCCCAAACACCATGATCTTTCAAAGACTACTGAGAGTGGCCTCAAAATTACATCAGCCAGCTCCCTCAGCACTAGTGAATGCATCCCACTAGGGCCCACGGACTGCTGTTTGTCCAGTTTGTTTAAGTATTCTCTAATCAGATCCTCTTCCATCAGTATGGATGTTGTCTGTAGACCTGCCTCAAACTATAAAACAAAACTATAAACGTGGTATTTTATTTCATATACAGAAAGCCATGATTCACACCAGCACCATTAGTAATTTTTTATAATTACTAGACATAGTAATAGATATACCATTGAACAAAATAATTCTCAAAAATACTCAAGGACAATACTAGATAACTCAACAGTTTTCAGTTACTTCAAAAGAGGAAGAGAGATTTCTTTGGAAAAAAAGAATACTGTTCCCAAGCTACATAGTGAGTTGCTCCTCCGGCTGCAACTGTTATAACTGACAATTTTAAGTCTTCTGCCTGCCACTACTATATTTTAAGAGAGGCAGTGAGACATAGAGACAGGAGAAAAGACAGTAGTAGAGATACAGAGATCTTGCAGAAATCCTTACAGCAACTAGTAAATACCAGATATGAAGTACACTGAGAATTTGCTGGTGTAGGCAAAGTTCTACATCATATGGAACACCTCAGTATCTATACATCAATATGTCTACAGTTACTATATAAGAAAACTCCTGAATTACTCTGCTGTTCTTTAGTAGACTTTGTAATACCTTTTAGCCAAAGGTCCTCTCCTAGACAGTCTGCAAAGGCACTTGCTCCTCTGTCTCCAACAAGCATGTTGCAGTTCAAAGTAATCCGCCTCAAACCTGTCATATATTCAAGGTCAGGTCTCCTGTAACGTAGGCTTTTAGCCCAAGCTTCACCATGTCTTCTTATTGCCTGGTGCTTTGCAAACAAAGAAGCTGTTACCAGATGCAATGGCAAAGCCATATTTGATGACATGGTCTCAAGCTACATTTTTTTGTAAACAATGTTCAAAGGCTTGAATGCCGGTATAAGAAATATACGCTGGTATAAGTACACCATTCCTGAGTTCAAGAAATATAACTAATTTTTAAACCTTGCTAGTAACTCATATTTGTTGTGACTGCCCAGTTTGCAATACATATTACTGAGCTTGGCTACAAAGTATTTTATCATCTTCTTCTGACAGACACTTTCAAGGCACATTGAATAGGAAATAAATACATACTACGAAATTTTGTGCTTTCACAGAAATCATAATTAACACTAATTGAAACACAGTACTAGGCAGAAGCCTACTGATCAATTAATCAGTAGCTTCTAAACTGTAAATTTGATCATTCTTACTCAGTGCTTAAGAATACTGGAGACATTTTTTTTAAACTACCGACAATGAAAGAAGCATGCCCAAAACAGATGTCAGACATTTACAGGCCTAGTCCTCATTTAAGGAAAATACTTTCCTCTATTATTTATGGGTTTTTTTCTCAGAAATAGCAAATTTAAATCCCACACCAGTAAACTAAGCTATTTTTTGTCATACAAAAGCACAGCTTTCATAAGAATGCACACTTAATTTTGGTATTCACACAAGCTCCTCATGAAGTGCCTTAATGGATTTTGGGTTTTAAAGGAAAAGTAAAAAATTGAATTTATTAAGTTCTTACAAACACTCCATTCTAAGAAAGTTGACTGAATTACCTTTACTACATTTGCTATATGTTCCGCCCCTCGCCATGTGAGGCTACATGCCGTGAAGTTTACAAATCTGATAGTAGCTGTATTCTTTATACTCTGACAGATTGCTGAAGAAAACAAAAGCATGCATGTTATTGATACACAGCATTTCCGTATTATCAGAACACACTTTTTCAGTGGCCTAATAGGAGGCAGCTTTAACAGCCAAAAGCTTTGACAAAGGACTAGTGCTGAAATACAGAGTATATTTTAAATACACTTAATGTGTCCTAAATTTATATATTTCTAGAGCCAAAGTTCAGCAAAGAATATCTGAACAAGCTAGAACATATATAATTTGAGTTTACTTATAGAAACATAAGCAAATCAGGAAAGAGTAAAGATATGAATTGCTGTTTTATTTAAAAGTATAAACTTCACTATAAAGTAGTACAGTTATTTATTAGCCTGAAGTGAAGAAATTCAAGTCTTTAAATGCTACTGAGTTAAGCAGAATAAAATGAAGATTGTTCTTTTAATCACCATAGACAAATTTAAAACAGGGATGGAAATACAGCAAAATTTGCTTACCTATTTGGAAACTTAAAACCAGAAAAGTATATTTACAGGTTTTGATTGTGAACTTACTTTCCAACCCATCATCTCCAATTGGACAGTGGGCTAAAGAGACACTCTCCAGAGATGAAGCTGTGGCCAAGCCCTTAGGATTAAAAAAAAAAAAAAACAAAAACAAAAACACAAACAAAAAAAAACACCACCAAGTCACCCAAAGTGCTTCAACTCTGTTCCTTACAAGAAACTCTAAGGACAAAACAAGCAAACCTTCAAGTTCAGTTTAAGTGGATTCATTTCTTTAGCACAGAGGAAGCCTGCATGTGGACAACCAGCAGCAACCTCCCTTCCTAGAAGCCACTCATGAGTAAACTGGAGCTTTTAAGTAACACATCTGAACACCAGTTTTTATCTCCAGGTATCCCACAACTTCCCCTCTATCACATACATGCACAGTGGTTTCAGTCATGTGATATGCCTCAAGGACATGGCAGAGATGTTGCTAAGATCTTTCTAGTAAGTCTTGTGATTATGACACATTCAGTTAAGACTAGGTTACACTAAATGTCTCAGCAGAATCATTGTACTTGTATATGTAAAGACTACAAATATCTCAGAAGAGAAATATCCTTGTCTGCAACAAATACTTACAAAGATTAGTTGCTACTATTGTTTGTTCTGGGCACATTTTCCATTTATTTGTATAATATTATTTTCTCACCTTTGTTAAAAGTGCTAGGTCTCTTTCCCTCAGAAGTAAACCCTGCAGTTCTAAATTTTTTAGTACATCTGATATACTGAGACAGCCTTTCACAGCTTTGCACAGTTGGCCAGTCAAGTCTTTTGATAGTGTTGCAGGAATTCTCCTTCTAAAGGAAGTTTTGTATCTTTCAACACCTAGTAAAAAACAAAAACTACACATCAGTAAAATCCTATCCCTATTGGCTTAAAAGCAATTATAATCATACCTTCCTTTTCTTCTGTGTACTTTCTTAAACCAAAATAATTCCTTAAGCATAACAATTCCTCCCCCCATGTACTCAATCACACAGAAGTTTTATGCAACAAATTCTAACACACATCCATCAACATACTTATCCTTTATACAGACCTGAATCTTCAAGACCATGTTGATGTAAACTTCTTATTCCAACAGAAGTCAGAGTCTTACTATGCCTGAGAGCATTCAGAAGCGGTGCCCAATCAGTAGCTTTGATGTGATCTACAATTAGATCAACAGCATCACGAGTCCCGTTAGCCTTAACAGCTTTCAGTGGGAGAGAGCCTTGAAGTTCACAAAGATGTTCATAATGTGAGTAGAAATCCAGCATGCACCGTCTTCGTAATTTGACTGACTCAATCATTTCTTTTATGTGATAAACTTCTCTCTAAAATAAGAAAGGGGAAAAAAGACATAAACTTTTTTCAATATATAACTATCTTGCATCACAGTGCCAATTTAACACACATACCCAAAACATGGAAATGTTCCTGGATATTGTATAGAATTTACACATCTTTAATGTGTAACTAAAAACCTTAGGTCTTATGATGCTCATAACCTATGCAAGTAAAGCTGAATGAGTAAAGGGCTGGGGTAAAAAAACCCAAACACCAAAAAACAACTGATCTGCATTTTTATTCTCCCTACACTAACAAGTATATCAAGAACACAAAAGCCTTGATCTTTAAGCAGTGACTGTTGTAGACATCTTGTTTTCATCTTCAGATTAGACTTTGTAACGTCAAGGCCTGCCCAAAAGCCTCGGACGCTCCCTGACGCACCATCAAGGGAAACACACAGAACAAGCTGTGAGCATCTCTGCTACTTCAGTTAAAAGTCAAAATTCTCATCATACATAATGAAATTTGATTCCCTATATATTTCTGCTATTGCATACTGGATATACATATCCCAGTAAAATTCAGTCAGCACTTTTCAGGCATAAGGTTTTGCTATACTTCAGTACCCACACAGAAAAACACTACTAACTTCCAAGCATAATCTCTAAATACCACTATAACATAGTTATTAAGAGTTAAGTAATTCTACAGTCTCAATAAGGACATTTGTCAGTATATTAGAAGATACATTTATTTATTTATTCTCAACACGGCATTAAGTATGCCACACAGGATATCAAATATTATTGACGTTGCAAACTTTTTTCTTATTTGTCACAGACTAGAAAGCTTTAACTAATCTTCTCAAATATTCTGTACATCAAATTAAGACAAGTTACTGGACAGATAAAAGTATGTGAGGACAGTAATTTGTAAAAGCATAATTTAAAAGAAAAATAATGTTGGCTTCTAAACGACTGGAAATATAATAAGATATAAACTTTAATAATACAGTTCTTCCACACCTTTTTACTTTTTTTAGGCTCTGATTTGCTGATTACATTTAATGACCATAATGTGGCCACAGGAACAGAAATGACTGAATAATAATTCAACACTTCATGTTCAGAAAATGACCATCAGTTTTAAGGCACATATTAAGTGCAAAATAGTCTTTTTTTCTCAGGAGCTTCAGCAACATCCCGTTCATGCGGGCTTTCACTGCAACACCTTAATACCACACCTCCAACTGAAGAAAGGAGTTCCTGGCCCCACCACTTAACTTTAACCAACTTGTAGGAAGAGAGAAAAAGGGACAAACTAATCAGACCCACAACACTTTCCAAACAGAAAACTATAAAAACTTGAACTCTTCTGCACTGAACGTAGTGATATCACCTTAGCCTATCCTGACTGGCTCTGAGAATGTACGCAGACGATAATTATTTATTCAATACGGATTCAGAAAACATCACACTAGCTGGCAACACATTGCAAGAAATAAACAGCACACAGTAAAACTGAAAAATCCAGGTCCATGCTAGGAGTATTCAGAAAGCTATGAGTTTGTAGCGATTAAAATAACCAGCTGGCTAAATGCATAGGGTGGGCCAATGGATGGCACCCAAGAGCACAGCCAGCAGCAGCCACAGCCACACGCCAACCCGGGGGGCCCATGGGGGAGCCGAGCCGCGCTCACTCTGGGAGGGAGCGCCTTGAAAAGCGCGGCCTCGGGATCTGCCGGGACCAGGCACGCTTTGCTGGACCTGCTGCACAGCTGTGTTTAAGGATGTAACACAGCACCCAGCTACACAGCTCCGGTTAGCAGCTGGGTAAAAATAGCGGGCTTTTCATGCGACACCCACTCAAGACCGACTCCGACCCAAGGAACAACTTCAGACCGCACACCAGTGGGCAGGCATCAACAGGGGGCTGCGCTGTCCGCCACCACTACGCGGCTTCGCGAGAAATTCCCGGCGGCCGAGAGCAGGCATCAGACGGTCGCTCCCGCACTTCCAACGGCCCCGCCGCCCCTGGTCCCGACGGCCCCATCTTCCCGGAACAGACTACGGCAAGTTCCGCGGGGCCCCCGCTTCCCCTCCGCGCCGCGATCCCGCCGTTCCCGCTGTTAGGCGCCGCTAACCGGCACTGACCAGCGTTACGCGTGTTACCCGCCGTCACCCGGCATTGCCCAGCGCTGCGATACCCCTGTCACCCGGCACTACCCGCCATCACCCGCCATTGCTCAGCACTGCGTTACCGTTGTTACCGCCGCTCCCCCACCCCCCACCTGGGCCCGGCGCCGTTGGCGCGGCCGCCGCGTGGCGCGCGAGGCTGGTCCCCGATTGGTCGCCCCTCACCGCCCTCCTGCCCGCGTTCAAAATGGCCGCGCCCGGCCGTCGCGACCGTGGGGCTGTCAAATAGCAACAGCACCGCTCAAGAGAACTACCGCTTCCCTCTCCTGGGGAAAAAAAAACAAACAAACAAGGAAAAAAGGCAAAAACCCACCCCCAAACACACATACCAAAAAAAAGCCCCCAAAATCCCAAACCGAAACAAAAAAAAAAAAAAAAAAAAAAAAAAAAAAAAAAAAACAACTAAAAAAATCAACCAAACCAACCAAACAAACAAACCCAAAAACCACAAAACAAACCACAAAAAACCCCACAGAACCAACCAAAAGCCAACAGTACAGTGCTAGAAGAAAGCAGGTATTGCCTCAGCTTTCACGTATAAGGAGCTCCATAGGTAGAGAAACGTTTTGATATACAGCAATAGCCACAGCCAGGCCACCTGAGCTGTCCAAAACGGTAACAAACTCGTATTTCACAGCCGCATTTCCCATTCGGTTGCTAGGTTAGTTTACATACAAGGGATCACAGAGTTTTCATTAACATTCAGTACACCGCATTACAGGGTGTGACATTTAAGGTAGAATAACTCAAAATGGAGTCCAGGTGCTGCTCCTAGAACAGTACGTTCATGGATAGGAACACCAGCTAATTAGGAAAAAATATTGCTGTAGGTTGATGACTAAGAGCAATTTGGTTATTTAAAAAATTGTGTTTCTAGTCTGCTGGTAGGCAGCAAGATTTAAACTCCAAAGGTGAACGAACTCCTAAGAGCTTTCCAGAGTAACTAGACAGGCTGCTAGAACATTCAGAGGACACTGTTTACACAGATGCAATGTTACTCATTGTCTTTGACTGACATCAGAAGCAACTGAAGCACCTAAAGTGCTATCAAGTGTACCAGAACAAGACTATTTCAGTAAGTCTGAAATTACCTTCTGTACAAATTGTTTTACTGGGACATCTGGGGAATTCCATGTAAAAGACAAGAAACACAGGACCATTATCAGTGAAATAGCAAAACCAATGTTTCTGTGACTGTAAGACAAAATATTTCCTGTGCTTGCCATACCTCTCAGTGTCACAGACCAAATTTAAGCAAAATAAAATTCATATATTTTCAAGAATCTTTACTTTTAAAGGTTTCTTGTTCATGTTACTTAAGTTACACAGATATCTCCAAAACTGAAATTCAAAATCTTGCTGAGAAACTGCATCAAGTTACTCCCTAACAAACTTGGTTTTCTTCAAAAATAATGCTAAGTGTCCCTTCCCTCCGCATTTATTCAGTGCTTTAGATTTGAATTCTATTTCCAACTTTAATTTTTTTGTTTGGTTTTGTTATAAATAAACAAGAGCCAATTCAAAATCCAAAGATTTATTTAGCAATTTCAAAAATCAATTTCGAAGACGCCACGATAAATCAGGACAACATTGATCGAATGTTGGGTGGACCACCCAGCAGCAACAATGGTGCTCTCAGGTATGGCCACATATTCAGGGTCTCAGGGTAGGAACTTTATACCGTTTTTCTGCCCTGAGGCAAAAACACGACTGCCGCAAAGAACATGTATTTGCCCAAAACATGACGTCATGCAAATAGTACAACTGCCAAAATGTCCTTCATCCCCCGAGGGATGTTTTTGAAAGGATTTCCTAAAAAAGAGTTTCTGAATTTTCTGTTGGGAGGCTTGATGAAATCACCTGCTAGTTTCCCTCGAGATCGTTGTCAGATCCTTGAGTGGCTGCGAAGATGTGGTCCGCCCATGATTAATGAGCCATTTTAGTGTTATCTCTTCTGTTATGTTGCAAATGTCGTGGTGGCACCTCCAAGCTAAAAGACGACTTTGGAATTCTTGGAGACGCCCTCGGACTGTCTCCAAGAATACAGGTTTTCTAATTCCAATGTATAATTTTCCACATACAATTTTAATACACGAATTTTATACAGTACATCTATTACAGTTTGGTTTGATAGTGGTTTGGGTGGGGGTTTTTTGAGTATTGTTTTCCTTGGTTGGTTGGTTGGTGGGTTTTGGTTTTGTTAGTTTGGGGGGTGGTGTGGTTTTGTTTGGGTTTGTCTGTTTGTTTGTTTGGGTTGAGGGTTTTTTGCTACATTGAATTTTGGTACACAGAGCTACCTTCCAAAAGAGCAGAGTCCTGAGGAAGTGTCAAAAGTGTGTATCAACCCTAAACAAAGGCTTTATGTGGTACTTGCGATGATGTCTTGTTCTGCATTCTGGTTTCTCATGTGTACACCTTTTGCAGCCCACAGACTTGTTGTAGAACACACCTAGTGCAGGTAGCTTGGAGTGCAAGTTGCAGGTTGTGCCCTGGCTGGTGGGAAACAGCTGTGGCACCAAACAATGAGCTGTGAAGGGGCACTGCCTTCTGATGTGCCAAAAAGAACAAAACACCCCCACATTCTGAGGACAACAAAGAACTAAGGAGGCCAAATATGTCAGTTTCAGCCCAACGAGTGAGTCACCATGACTTGAACAGCACCCAAGCAAGAGGATCCCCCTAGACTACTGAGCCGCTATCAGGTCTCTGGATGATCCCTGCAAGGATAGAGGCTCCAGCCCTGCCGGTGATGACAGGCCTGCGTGATCCTTCTCCTGGGCGTCGACCATTTGGAGCAGCAGTGCACCCTGAGCCCCCACCTCTATGCCCCTCGCTAATAAAGGCTTAAAAAGGGAGCAGAAGGTCTCCTGGCCCTTTATTTGCATCAGGTAATATGATGGTTGTCTCTCACAATCATGGGATGAGTATTGTTTGTATGTTAAGAAAAGTTTTATTGATGCATGGTTATGTTATTGTGGTTTATTGTTTGGATCCTCTGTTCTCCCCATAAGCCTCTTCCCCGCCCTCTGTATTGTTGTCACCAGAGAGCCTTGGTTGTCAGGGTAGTGGGGGACGTGTGGAAGAAGGGCACATACCTATGCCCTTTGCATGGGGCAGCCAGGAATGGGGAAGGCTTGTTGCTAGGAGGCACAACATGGCAACACTTGACCTCCAATCAAGTTGCAAGAAAGCAGCCTCCTCCAATAGATGATGAAGAAGAGTTGACTGACAGACTTTGGGAGGGGCCAGGGTTGGCTGAGGCAACACCACCAGGGGTATATAAGATGGAGCAGCCATTTTGTGGATGGGCTTGTGGTAGATGGTCACACTCCCAGTGCTGCTGCTTTTCCTTATTTAGTCCTTTGTTGTATTTGTTAAGGTTTAATAAACCTTTGAAAATTTCAAACTGAGTGGTCGTTTCTCACATGCTTAACAAAGGGCACAGTCCTGGAATGCCAGCCATCGTCCAGAGTCTCTGTAGGAGCCCAGTGAACAGTGACAAGGCCCCACATGCCACATAACTTTTACTGTTGTTTTATGTTTTCTTTTTGGCTAGAGATCTCATTTCTTTTGTAACATATCCTATGTATTGCATTTGCAACTATAATCACTACTTTCTTTTGTAGTCAAAGGCAATTCCCTTTACTGTTCTTAGTTCAAAGGACGGGTGTCTGCTAGGGAGGGCAGGGCCTTCCTTGGAATGAAGAATTCAAACCCCCTCCCTCCAAATTATTATAATTTTGAAAATTAAGTGGGCTGTCATGTAACATTAACTTTGAAGAATTAAAGACTTTAGTTAAACTAGATATTGCTGAAGTGAGACAGATAGACTTCCTTTTTGATAAGCAGAAGCCAGATTTAAGGAACTGATAAATCATGAGGCCTGTCAACTTATGTTTGTGTATTCTGACTAATCAATAGGCTTCGAGAATTACAATGAAATCATAAATCAAATACTGCTGGGAAAACAGGATTCAGTTGTCACGCAACACTAGAAGGTTAAAAAGTCAAAGCAAAGAAGACTCACTTACTTCATCATTTTGAGACCCTGCCCCATAAAAAAGACCACCGACCCATTTCAAAGAACAAACCACGCGTGCTTAATAGCTTTTGGCTAATTACCATACGAGGCGAGGAATGGGATGTACCAGAGTCATGAATATTTATTTGTGTTTTGGGTATTCAATACTTCTGTACATAAAAAGACCCTGTGATCTTCTGTGGGGGTGTGTGTGTGTTTAGGAGCTGTCCTGCATGCTGCCCGGCGTCATAATTAAACATACACTTTCTAACTCTAAACTGTTGGAGAGTCTTTGTCCGTCATAGATGGATATCAACATTAGGTCGATATTCATTTTTTTTTTTAATCATTCAGTCAGGCAAAGATATGGGGATAGAAATTACAGTGCTTTACTAGTATGTATAACAAGGCAAACAAACAAAAACTCTAGCATTAACAGCAAAACAGAACCAGGAACCTCAAGGGCTTTGCTTCACAAAGCCCGGGGCAGTCTGATCTCGGTGCCCCTGTGGGACTGTGAGAGCACAAAGCCGAAATCGTGGAAAATCCTGGGCTGCTGGATGAGATATATCAGAAGCTCAGTTGGTGGTAGCTGCAACCGCAGAGATGTCCCATCAGGGCAGGGCTTGCAGGGCTACAGTGTAACCAAAAGCCTCAAACCAGTTTCCAAGAAGCAGCAGGGGCAGAACAGGGCTGGCCCAGCTCCATCAGGGCAGGGGAAGGCGAGCTCAGAATTCCTGGGCACACTAGTAGATGGTGGTAGATTTCACAGGACCGAACTTGGTGAACTCCTCCTGCTGCAAGCAGCAGCCTGGCTGTCCCGTCTCCAATGCCGAGAGCAAGACAGAGTAGCTGCCTCTCACCCCATCCTTTACCTGGCCCCAAACCTCACGGTATCTTTTTCCCCTCTGAGAGAAAACTCCCAGAGACCAAAAAAGGTATAGCCCAGTGCTACTCTCCTTTGGCCACTTCTTTGTTTTCCTCAAGCACCTGTAAGTACTCAGTAGTTAGTTTCCTGGAAACTTATAGGAAAAAATTCTGTAAGAAAAAAACACAAATCTAATCCCCAACAACTGTTTTAGAGCTTCAAAAGCATAAAGTTATTTGGTGAGATAACAGATGTCTCAGTAGAGAACAGTCCCAACCAAACAGACCCAATTCTGTCACTTTGGCAAATGATATCTTCTTCATCAATCATCATTTTGCTGAATTTGATGAAGCACTTTTTGTTCTGTTTTCTTCCTATATCTTTCTAGGCCATATGCTCTTTGGAGGTTTTTTTGTTTTGTTTTTGGTTTTTTTTTGTTAATGTATACTAATTTAAATTTTTAATGTGATTCAACAGTACAAGCATTTCTCAGTCTCACACCATAACCAGTTAGCTTTTTTAGAGGCATCAGGAGACAAAAAAGGGGCTGTGAACTCTACCCTGTTAGTGGGTGGGCAGCAGATGTTTTCTCTTGACTTTATGAGGATGTCTGGAAGGTATCCTACTTGACTAGTGTTCTTCCACATTATTGCTTACTGCCTAGTAAGGATGTGTTAAAGGAACAACTTCACATTTTGTCCCTTCCCTTTTTTTAAAACTCCTCTATCAAGCCATTTAAAGCCTGCTTCCAAGACTAAATAGATGTCTGATTCCAAAACTAAATAGTAAAAAATTATTATAAATTTTGCAGAACCTGTTTTGAAGGTTTTACTAAGTTTTCCAGCTTTTTGCAGATAAAACCTATCTCACAAAACTGATGGTGTTAACTGCTGTCAAAGGGGGTTCTCATCAAAGTTTCTAAGGAGTATCTAATCTCTCAAATCAATACATGGCAAATTGAATGTGTGTTTTTGCCTTAGATAGAAACAAATCCTATAGTGTGTGTATCTTTTGGAGTTCTCCTAAAATAGTGAAGGAAAATCTTCTAGAAGAGCAAGAATTCATTGTCTTCCTGCCACAGGAACAGGCTGAGCAGAGGATCTGGCCACCAGAAAACCTTCAATATGATGTCTTGGTTTAGATAGACAGGTATCTATCTGCCAGGGAAAATTGGAGTCTCCCTTGAAATGTAAGCCCCCCTGTCCCTTTCCAAATTATTATAAATTTGCAATTAAAAGGCTGTCAGGCAAAGATTTTGGGAATAGGTATAGCAGTTCTTTACTAGGGATATAAAAAAATACAAATGTTGTAGTACAGAAGAACAAGCAAGCAAGCAAACAAACAAGAAATCCTAGAAAACCCTGACAGAGTCAGAAATACAGCCTGATGCCCTGTTGGTCAGGGTGTTGGAAGCTGTCCAAAGTAAGCCCTCCTGGAGTGGCAGGTGTGGTCCTGTTGGAATAGAGACGGTCCTGTAGAAAAAGGGTCCAGTAGTGGTGAGATGGGTCTGGTCTTCCTCCAGGAATCCAGTGGAAAACTGGATGACTGGTGACACTTGTGGCTCCTTTTATCTAGATGGAAATGGTTTGACTCCTCCTCCCTGGGTAGAGCATCTCACAATGGGATTATGTAATGTGTCGTATCATGGGTGAACTTTAATGGCCCATTAACAAAAGATATCCCCACGGAGGGAATGGGAGAGTGACCAGCAATAAGAAACAGTGCCCAACTTGGTTTTAACACCTGGCTTGTTATCAGAAAGGCAGTTGCACCCTCCCTCCTGGAGTTACAACAGATAAAGAAAAAATGCTTTTCCAAGTGGGTTTCTGTGGAGTGTTTTCAGCCACTACTCAAAGTAATACCCAGGATCTGGCCTTAGCAAGACAGACCCTAGCTACCCCTCCTGCCTGAGAGGATGTTTCCAGTGTGCTCTGTGCACAGTGGTTTGGTCGGTTCTGCTCCCTCCCTCAATGACCTTGGCCTTGTGGTTCCTTCCTACTCGGGGTGTCTCCATTGTCTTCAGGTCAATGCCCTTACCTGCCCTTTGCTCCGCCCCTAGACCCTCTACTTAAGGGGAGACAAAGCTGGGCTTCACTCTCTCACCTCTCACCCTCTCTCTCTTTGCCTTCTCCTCCCCTCCCCAGCTCGGGGTGGGGGTGGAAATAAAATGGACTCTCATTCTTAACAAAAGAGACTTGTCTCGTCTATTTTCCTGCCGGCGCCTGCACCTCCCTGGACACGATGATCACTGTTGCCACATAACACAACAGGTTTCAACAGATGAAACAGAATAAACATTTTTTGTTTCTTTTTGGTTACAAAACCCAAGACATATGGTAAGACTCTAACATCAGAATATTTTTTAAGTTAAGAAGTTAAAAATAGCCCATAAATACCTTAATAGAAAAGAAAGAAGTAAAGGGGTAAAAGTAATTTCCTTTTTTTACGCTCTGTAGTTTAAGTTATTTTTGTTGTTGAGTAAATTTTTCTCTTTAAGTTTCCTTTTAACCTGTCCCTCAATCCTGGTTACAGTTAAAAAGGTAGAACCTTTCAAAAATTAAATGGTATCAGAGGTGATTCCCTAGAGAAGAAAATTACATCCTAATTTCAGTAAAATGATCATGTAGAAGAATCACAATACATTGAATAACTAAATTGAAGATGCAGTTTATTTTAGTTTTACTCACAGTGCAGTCTAGAAGCACTGTTGTCAGTTCTAAAAAGGCTTTGTAGCTGGTCTTTGAGATTAAAAGACTCTACTGCCTTTTAATGATGCATGTATACATATATCCTGGTGAATGGAGATTACTAGTGCCCTGTTGAATGGGAGATACCCGAGTAACATAGAACAATTTCAATTGAAAAGTATCAGAAACAATTTGCTTGAAAATGAGCAGAATGTGACAAGAAAATAAGAGGGCAAAAACCAGTCATGACCACTGTATTTTGCCACTGAGAAGAGTCATAAAACCAGCTGTAGGATGCACCCCTATAGGCCTATTCAAGTGGGAATATCAGTCAAAAAACTAAACCTCTATTCTGTCACTCACTCATTTGTCTTACAAAGATATTGGCAAAATCATGACACAAATGCTACCAAAAACTGTAAACTCAAGGGGTTTTTTTGCTTTTTGCATATGTCAACCTTCACTATTACAATCCATCCAAATTACATACTTACATATGTGTAGAATTGAGACCAATACTAGAATTTTTAAAAATTAATTATTCGGCTAATCATTGGTGTAGTCCAAAATAAGCAAATATTGGCAATGTCTATGGATCCTAAAATAACTGCATCTAAACAAAAAAAAAATAATATAGAAGACCCCTTTGAAGAAACAAAATTGATCTGTGAGAAAAATGAGCAAATAATGGAGACTAGAAAACAAGGAATATGGCTCAAGCCAAATGAATTATAAAAGAAAGAGGGAGGATATTGTTATAAATACATATTATATAGTTGACTTTTCACAAATATTAAAATGAATATTATATGTATAATGTGGGAAGATGGTACTGTATTATCTTTTATTAGTAGAGTTTAGAAAGGTCATGAATATATTTTCTGATTGTAACATAGTGTTACCAATAAAAAGACTAGTTTTTTTTCTCTTTGTAATACCTAAACTGACCAAACCAGGAGGTAAAGAGAGTCACCCTGCATTCCTGCATAAAGACTGCTGAACTTCTGTTTCTTATCCAAATGAAGATAACCAAAAACCTCAGGAGAAGAATTTATGAGACCCATGTTACCAGACGGAGTGAAGCTACCAACAGATGGATCTACCAGATAAAATTATTGGAGACAGTTAAAACCGATCAAACCCAAAGAGAATGTTTGAATCATGCATTAGAGTCTATTGAATATGTAACACAGAGGTTCTTAAAACATAGAATCTGAAAGGGTAAAGGTGTACTTCTGGCTGGCTTGATGCCAGGCACCCTCGGCCGAGAAAGTTTTGCTTTTCTGTCTCCTAATTGTCTATTTTTTATTTTTTATTAAACTTATAATTATTTCTAAGAAAGTGAACCTCGTTTTTCACACACTCGTCACAATTAAGTCACCCCAAAGGCTTCTTTTCTTCAGGATGAACAGTCCCAATTCTCTCAGCCTTGCCTCACAGAAGTGTTCCATCCCTCTGATTAACTTGATGGCCTCCTCTGGACTCTCTCCAATAGGTCCATGTCTCTCCCGTGCTGGGGACTCCAGAGCTGGATGCAGCACTGCAGGTGGGGTCTCAGCAGAGCAGAGCAGAGCAGAGGGGCAGAATCCCTTTCCTTGACCTGCTGGCCACAGTACTTTGGATGCAGCCCAGGACACATTTGGCTTTCTGGGCTGTGAGTGCTCATGGCTGGGTCATGTCCAGCCTCTCCTCCCCCAGCACTCCCAAGTCATTCTCCCCAGGGTTGCTCTCCATCTGTTCATCCCATACACTGTGTTGGAACCAGAAGCTGCTCCAACCCAGGTGCAGCACCATGCACTTGATCTTATTAAACCTCATGAGATTGCCATGAATCCACTCCTTGAGCTTCTGGATGGCATCTTTTCTTACAAATGTAGCAACAGCATCACTTGGCTTGGTGTCAACAGCAAATTTGCTGAGGTAATACTCAATCCCTTCATCTGTGTCATTAATGAAGATTTTAAATAACGCTGCCTCAATAAGGACCCGTGAGGGACACCACTTGTCACTGATGTCCATCAGGACTGCGACCCATTGACCACTAGCCTTTGGATGCAACCATCCAACCCTAAAAGGCTGCCCACGGGGGATATTCCAAAAGGATGTGGAATAGAGTCAGCAGATCATTAAGGAATGAATCCATAGAGAACAAAATCTAGCCATCCCCAGGAGTAAAAAATTATGCAAGGAAGGCAGGAGACTAGCATGGTTGAGTAGGAAACTGCTGGTCAAAGTAAAGGGAATGCACACAGTGGAAACACAAATAGGTGACCTCAGAAGTGTACAAAGTACAGTTGTGTAGGGGCGGGTTGAGGGAAACCAAGGCAAAGCTAGACTTGAACCTATCAAAGGATGCAAAGAATAACAAGAGGTCTTCTACAGACACATTAGGCAAAACACAAAGATCAGAGAAGGAGTACCCCCCAATAAACAATACTGGAAGACTGGTAACAATGGATGAGTTGAAGACTTAAATAATCAACAATATTTTTGCCTCAGTCCTCAATGGCAACCACTTTTCTCACGTCTCTCAAGTGGATGTGCAGCAGGATGTGGACTGAGGAAGCAAAGTCTCTCCCACTGTAAATAAAGATCAGGTTTGTGACCATCTGAGGAACCTGAATGTATTTAAGTCCATGGAACATGATGAGATACATTCCATAGTCCTGAGCAATTTCACTGATGCAACTGCCAAGCCAATCTCCATGATATTTGAAAAGTCATGACAGTCATGTGAGGTCCCAGGGGACTAGAAAAGGGAAAACATTGTGCCCATCTTTATACAGGGTAGAATTAAGGACCATGGTAACTACCACCCTTTCAGCCTCCCCTCTCTGCCTGCGATGATCCTAGAACAGATCCTCCTAGAAGCTGTGCTAGGAGGCTCCTGAAGGGAGAACAGGGAGGTGACTCAAAACACCCAGCATGACTTCATCAGAGACAAATCATCCTGACCAAGCCAGTGGTCTATGATGAACTGATTACATCAGTGGACAGTTAACACATAAGATGGTGTTGCAAGGGGGTTCCAATGCCTGAAGAACACAAAATTTTCCAGATAAAACATCTCCCAGGCACTGTAAGGAAGCAAGACACCCAGGAAACTACTGTAATTGGCACTGCTGCTGAACAGCCAGCTGTCCCCTCTGAATGCCTGTGCACTTTGACCAGAAGAAGACCAAGCAGAGGCAACTACCAGCACAAGCAGAAAATGTTCTCATATGACTTTCATTTACAGACCGGTTCCAGAGCTATGCTGGATAAGATTGGATGAAGTCAAGAAATTGAATTAATTCATTAACTATTTAGAGCATAATTACAATACTAGTTTTAGTTCTCCTGTTCACCATTCCATCAGTACTAGTTTAATCCCTTCTGACATTTTTACACAATATGTATTTGTCATGGTTTAGGAATGGTATTCGCCTATTTAGTGTTCCCACTGAAGCACCCAAAACCCTGCAGTGCTCACTCACTGCCCTTCTCCTCTACCTCCCTGTGCTGGTGGCTGGAGAGGAGAATTGGACGTGCAAAGGGTAAAGATCATGGGCTGAGATAAGCACCATTTACTGGAAACAGCAAATAAGAAAACAAAGAGTAAAAGTAACAATATTAATAGCAGTGCATGAGAGACAAACCATTCAAACATGATTGAGACCACCCGACAATACCCCACTACCAACAAGCCACCCAACCAGAAGGGCCCCTTCCCTTCCATCCCAGAAAATTATGTGAAGTGGTATAGAATACTTTCATATCCTAGTCATGCCTCCTCCTGGCCATTGCAAAAATTAACCCTGTCCTGGCCAGAAGCAGGACAATATTAAATTCTTATTTTCTGCTGATAGCAATTGCCTGTGAAACATTGAATGACCTTGCTCTGACTCAGAATTTTTTTTATATTTTCTAAGATTTCTTGTTGGGGTAATCCTTTAGTCATTTTAGACTTCTTGACACAACTTCCTTTCAAAAACAGAAAATTAAAATATCAATAAATTGAGCTGGTCCTTCTGATTTTTTCTTGCAGAGCAGCTGTTCCACCATATGACTGTTTCGGTCACCCAGTCTCTGAGTTTTCCCTGATCCCATTACATACTTATTGCAATGGAAAAAACTGCAATGGAAATTGTACCTACAACCCACAGGCTCATTTAGATTTAGGCCCAACCAGACGTGTCTGACCTGTTTTCAGCACCGTTTTGGTGATTGTCAACATCCGCCTGTATTTTCAGCTGCTAAAGCACAATTGGCTGATAGAGTTATCAGTGACAACTCCGAGAAGTCCCTTTTGAGCTGTAAGTTTGAGTTAAGCATTAGAAAAACATCTAATTGTGTGTCAGTGTATTTTGCATTCTGAGTAATTTTTTTGGTCCCAAGTTTTCCTATGCGTCCTTAGTCAAAAATAATAAACTCCCATGAACACGTATTTCATTGAAAGAAACACCTCTTCTGTGGCAGTCTTCATCTTTGGCCTACATTTCATGAAAGCCATTTGCTTGAGTTCAGAGGTAGTGGTTTTCCAGAAAAAAAAAAAAAAGACAAAAATAACAACAAAAAAGTTTTTTAATACAGAATCAGTTTTCTTCATATAATACATATAATAACCAATTTTCTGTTATTAGCTCTCTTCCAGGGAAGATTTACCTTCTTTTTATTTACAGAGGATTTTAATACTGTGCTGGATGCTCTTCTAGAGGTCATACAACATTCATCTAATATGTGTTAACTATTAAAAAGAGCCTGAAATAACACTATTTTGGATTCACTGCAAGAGGCAGTTGGGATGAAGTAAAAACTATAGCAAAATTTTAATATTATTGTTTCAAAACCTTGGAGGAGTGAAGTTTTTCAGAAGTAAAAACTGGCATTATTTTATAGGATGCAAACTAAAAACTGAACAAAACTAGATAAGGAGACTTCTTTAATTACAGTAAGAAAACTCAATTGACTCACTAAAGATTCTGCAATACGGCTTGAACTTTCTCAAGATGATAGTCATATAGAAAATTGGAAGACTGGGAATTTAGCAATTAACTGAAATGTGTATATGGTTGATAGCGTTTTGAAAACACAGAACAACCCATTTTCCCAAAAAAGTAATATTTTTCAGAACTGTAGGCAAGGACAAACCCATTTTCACAGCAGTGACATATTAAATTACTGAAACATTTGCCAAATTCAGAAAAAGAAGCACTCTGGCATCCAGCCAATCTTAGGGTCTTTGTTTTGAAAAACGTTTAAGGACAAAATCCAGCATCACATTCAGTGCATTTGGAGGTAAGAGGGGACATGGAATGAAGGAGTGGGAGTATAGAAATAGAAGATTAGGAGTATAGAAATATTGGAGTAGGAGTAAATAGAATAAAGTGTCCTTGTTCAAAGCTGGTATTTATTTGATGGTACCTAAGAATTGCCTAAACAGATTTTTTGATCAACAAGTAAGGGCTTTTTCCCCCTGGATTTCACTGCCAATAATGTCACACTCTAGAAGTAGATTGTTCTTTTCTCACTTATTTTTCCACTGTTCTGCTCAACATCATTTCATGGCCTTTTTCCCTGCTTTAAACTTCAACACCTGGTTTTAATTTTGTCTAGAGAAGTCATAAATAAATCTTTGTACTGGCAGAGAAAAATATCAATAAGGAATCCAATCCACTGCGATCCCTTGTACAAATACAGGCTGGGCAGAGAATGGATCAAAACAAGCCCTGCCAAGAAGGACTTGGGAGTGCTGGTGAATGAGAAGCTGGACAGAACCCAGCAATGTGCACTAGCAGCCCAGAGCAAGCAAGAATTTCCATCCCTTCCAACCCAAACCATTTTATGATTCCGTAATTCTAGGAATGGCATTTCTGTGTGTTCTCCAACATGTGTTAACTGCTGAATTAAATTCACTGTAAGAAAAGCCATTTGGTGTATTATATGTAACATTATTAGTAGATCACTTTCTTTACATTATTGAGCACTGATAGCTTGCAAATTCAGGTCTCCAACTTGCAAGAACACTACAGGTACAAACCATACTGACATTGTTTCTGATGCAGTTTAGCCATTATTTAAATTGTTTAGTTGTTGGATATAGTGCCTGCTCATTTTACACTATCACATGAAAAGTCTAACAAATGCTCAAGTTTTACTGTGGCATGTGGGCTAATGCACCCATGCTGTATGTGGTGTGATGATCTTGGCTGGCTGCCAGACACCCACCCAGTCCAGGTGCTCTTTCACTACTCTTCCACACAACAAGGGAAAAAAAAAATAAGATTGAAAATCTCACAGGCTGAGATAAAGACAGAATGACAGCTTACTAATTATTATCATAGGTAAAACAGTCTTATCTTGGGAAAGATTAATTTTCTTGGTGGTAAGAATCAAAGACACTTACCTACTCCTTTTTGTCCCAGCCTCAACTTCTCTCCTTCATTCCCAGCTCCCCTTCCTCCTCCTGTGTCAAGTTATGTGACGCACTACCACTGCCTGTATGATTATTGGGGAAATGTAAATCATACAGGATTCTCAGTCTTGCAAGATTTTGAAGTTTCTGAAAACTAAGAACAAATTCAAAAATTTAGTTTCTAACTGGTTATTGTTCTGGTTCTGGTCAGGGAAGGATTAAATTTTGCGGTGGGCAGGAGGAGCATGGCTAGGACACAGAGGTTATTCTCTATCACCTGATATCACTGCCAGGGCAGGGTGAAGGGACTCTCTTCTGGCAAGATGAGGTTTCTTCCATCTTTGAAAAAATGTAGCAGAAGGTACTCTGTGCTGTTTATTGTCGCAGGGTCTGCAGTGACCATTTTTGCATGTGAATCACCCTCTTTTGTACACTTCTATTATTAATATTGTTACTGTTACTGTTTATTTATCTCATTGCTGTAAATTGTTCTTAATCCATGATCTTTGCCTTTGGTGCCTCCAGTTGGATGGAAGGGAAGGGGAGAAGCATATCTTGGGGGTTTTTTAGTGGGAATACCAAGTTGGGAAATACTAAGCCAGGACTGCCATGTGTCTTTAAAGATAACTTATTACCTGTATAACAGAGGCAAATGGCTATCTGCTGGAACAGCATCCCCAGAGACAGTACAGAGCAATTGGTAATGAAAGTCAGTATTGCCCACTGAATTTCTAGCCAGGTCGGAGGAGCAAAGTAAATTTAGAAATAGAGTGAATGAAACATATACAAAGTAAACAGCAGTAACAGCCTGATTTTTCTTATAAAATCTTTTTGGACAATGAGGTACATACATGCCATCACAGTTTTAAGAGATCATGCTGCTAATGACTTGGTGCTTACGCCAAAGAGTACAATATGAGAATATCTTGCATTGAGTAGTAAATAGAACCTAAATTAATTTCATAAGTGATGGTTTCATAAAAAAAAAAAAAAAAAAAAAAAAAAAGAAAAAAAAAAAAAAAAGAGAGAGAGAGAGAGAGAGAAAGTAAAGCTAGAACTGGGAAGATGCCTGTAAAGATGTGCAAGTTTGCAATCCCGAGGAGAGTGGAAAAGAGCACTATGGCAGGAATAAATTAAAGCGTCTGAAAAGTGGTTTGAATGTAATGGCTTTTGTCATGAGTAAGTAGCTAACAATATACCATCATTCCACTGTCACATGACATCATTGTGAAGACTACATTAATGCTGTCTGACCCAAGATCAAACGTTCTCCTCTGACATTTTTCAAAAACTCCAACAGAAGGCATGCCTATTTGGAACCATATTTGCTTAATGATCTTCCACCATATTTCAGTCTTTGTTTACAGGTAGGTTTTCTTTCCAACTTTAGGTTTTACTAATCAAACTAATCGACAGACTAAATTCAATTTTGTGGAAAATCAACAGCTTTAATATGGAGGATGATGCATTTTTTTCAGGGAGGTAATAAAAACTGTTCAACTTTCATGTTTTTCTCATGCCTGGTAATGAGATATTCCTTTCTTGACTCAAATTGATCGAAGTTATTATCCATGTTGATGATGCTATTGTAATTTACTGTACAGAGAAAATACCTTTCTGCATTACCAAAATAGGAACACAAGCACTTAACAAAGTCACTGTGTTCAACTGTGTTCATACATTTTCTTGAACAGCAGAAAGATGCTGAATTGGGGGTTTTAGACAATATTTGGCTAATACTGGGTAGCTAATTCTATTGATCCAAGTAATTATCTAGGTTCCAAGAAAATAAATACAAATGAGAAGTTCTGATAAAATATCTTAGAAATGGATTCTAAAGAAGACAGGGACCTGGGGCAGAGAGTCCTGATGAATTCCTGTGTCCCTTACATGGTGAATAAACAGCCCATGAGCCAACATCTTAGGCTGGAATATCAAAAAAGCCCCCCAACCATTCAAGCAGCTGGATATTAGATTCTCCTTCCAGCACTGGAAGCAAAAACGGTTTCCTATAAATTGGAGCTCCATAGATTTAGGAAGGTGGTTATACAAAACCCTCAAAAGGATTGCATAAATCTTAGTAATTTGCTTTGGGAGTGGAAAGGATGAGTTCGAATCCCGGGTCGGAGTCTGCGGCTGGAAGCTTTATTCTCGGCGGGTGTTTTTTTTCCTAAGAACATGGGGTGTGTATCTTCCAATAAAGGCATGCACATAGCCCGTGACTCCCTGTTAGATTTGGTATTAAAACACTGGCATTCCCTGACAGGCAGGAGAACGCCTCTTATCACGGATTAACTCAACTCTGTACAGAAATCTGGCTGATCCAGAAATTAGAAGGAGGAGGGGCGTGGCCTCACTTTGGTAGCCTAGAAAGTTAATTAAGAGAATTATTATCAGTACTTCGGTCTCAGAGAAGATGGCAAGAATTAAGCTATGCAGAGCTATTTGCAACATTCTTAAACAGATCAGAGGCACACGAACCTGAAAAAGGCTGCTTTGCGATGGTTTTAAGAGTAAAGACAAAGGATAAGAAGGAGGAGCCTCTTGCTAGCCCGGTCTGTGTTGGTAAGTCCGACATGACTGACGTGGATATGGTAGCGCCCGCTCTGCGCGGGGAGGGGGAGCAGTACCCGTCCTTGCCGCCCCCATTGTTTCCCCCAGGGGTGGGGGGAGACCTGACACCGCCATCTCTGGCCGCCGTGGCTGTGGTGACCAGAGGGCGACAGAGGCAGCGCCGTCACTTCCCCCGACCGGCCCGACGGCGGTGATGAGGACGGACACGGGGCAGGGTCCGGCCCGGTTAGCGCCAGGGCGACGGGCGCAGGCCTCGGGCGGTGCTTTGCCGAGGTAACACCCAGTGCCAGCGGAACGGCCCCGATTGAAAGTGAGCAGGGTGGGTCCCGTCCAGGTAACTCCTCAGGTGATGAAACCTGGAAAAAAAAGCTGCTGCAGCCATTGCAGTGAAAAGAGAAAAGGGGAAAAAGCAGTCCGAGAGGTCATAGAAGCACCCGACCCAGTAGCAAAACGTACCAGATCTAAAAAAGGAGGAATCAGAAAGGGGGGAGCCTGCCCTACAAACACCTTTAAGCCAAGCTGTTGGGAATCAAGGTGTGATTTACATAAAAAAAACATTTTCGCTCGTAGAACTGCAGCAGTGGAAAGCCTCAGTTGGACGATACAGAAAAGGTAGGGGGTATTAAGACACAAAACCCAGACTGGAATGATCTGAATGTAATACTAGACACATTACTAGATGAAACAGAAAAAGAGATGGTTAATAAGGCTTCTGTATCTGCTATGAAGACTCTAATTGCAGCTGAAAATCTTCAAGGGCCAGTTAACGATTTTTTTCCCTTTAACTGACCCAGCGTGGACCCTAATGTAGCAGAACAAATGGCAAAGTTAAAATGATATCTGAGTTGGATGGTCCTTGGCCTAAAACATGCCATCCCTAATGCAGTGAATTGGTCCAAGTTATATGAAGGCACAAAAACCCAGAAATTAAACACCTACAGACATTTTGAATAGGCTTAAAGAGGCTGCACGACAGTACACAAATCTGGACCTCGAGGCACCTGCAGAGCTGACCCACCTGGCTTATTTGTTTATAGGCCAATCTGCAGATGACATAAAAAGCTGCCAAAGATGATCGAGATGCATTGGTAAATTGTTGAATACAGCCTAGAAGGTATATCAAAATAGAGATTCAACAGACAGGGATAGATGCTGGCAGAATAAAAGAGATGATCAAAGTCATCTAATAGGTTGAAACTCCTCTAGACAAAGATCAATGTACTATTTGCAAGAAGAGGGGGGACTGGAAGAACGTGTTGTGGGTGAAAAGGATCACACCCACAGTACCTGAATTAGCTGTGAATGGGAACTGTTGGGGGATGAAAGGGACTATCCCGCCCTGCAGAACCTTTGGTTGTAGCTAAGCTCAGGAAGGATGATGTTGAATTTCTGGTAAATATGGGGGAACATATTCTGTATTAAATACTTTAAAAGGGAAACTGAGTCAAGATACTGTAAATTTCATTAGTGCCACAGGGCCATCACAGGGTCTGTGAAACAAGGCTTTTCTTCTGACCTTTAAAATTTAAGTTAGGAAAACACTGGGTGACTCACCAATTCCTTTTTATGCCAAACTCCCCAAAGGCGTTATTTGGGATTCACTGGAGAAATTAGCAGCAGAAATCACATTTTCCAAAAAGGGGGGAGTGAAAGTTATAATTCCTGAAACTAAATTTGTCAAAGCAGCTGCTGTTTTCATACAGGAGAATTATGCCAAATTCCCAAAGAAGTTGAAGATGCTGTCATTCCAATAGTATGGGCCAATGATTTTTCTGGGAGACCCAAAAGAGCTGAGCCTGTGAGTATTACACACAAATTAGGGGCTACACCAGTAAGGCAAAAACAAACCCTTTGAAGTTAGAAGGCCATAGGGGATTGGCATCTGTAAGTGAGAAGGTCCTTAAATTAGGGTTATTAGTGGAATATGAATCTAGATACAACATACCCATCCTTCCAGTAAAGAAGGATGATGGTAAGAGTTATTGATTAGTGCAGGATTTAAGAGAAATTATCAAAATAACAGAAGATATATACCCAGCTGTAGCAAACCCCTACATTCTTTTGACCATGCTGACAGATGAATTGGGGTGGTCCACTGTTTTAGATCTCAAGGATGCCTTTTTCTGTATTCCTGTGCATAAGAATAGCCAAGAACTCTTTGCTTTTGAGTGAGATAATCCAGCAACAGGGAGGAAAACCCAGTTTACCTGGACAGTTCTACCCCAGGGATTCAAAAACAATCCAACAACATTTAGAAACTAGCTGACAAAAGAACTGGAGGACTGGAGAAGACAAGAACCAGGAGGGGTTATTCTCTAATATATTGATGATATCTGAATTGCAGCTAGAATGTGAGGTGACTGCATCCAGCTTACTATAAATCGGTTGAACTTTTTGGGGCTAAGTGGGTATAGAGTCTCGAAAGAGAAGGCACAGGTTGCCAGGGAAACAGTAGTGTTCTTGGGGCTAGAAATCTTTTGTAGGCATCGACAACTCATCAGAGAACAGAAAGAAGTCATCTGCCATCTTCCAGAGCCCCACACTGTGAGAGAGATGCAAGCCTTCCTGGAAATGGTAGGTTGATGCCTCTTATGGATACCAAATTATGGACTACTGGTAAAACCTCTGTATGGAGCCTGTAGTAGTTTGAAGGCAAAACAAATGAGAGGCTCCAAGTCAGAGATACAATTTAATAGGAAAAAAAAGGAAAGAAAGTAAAATAAAATAGATGCAATAATACAAAAGACCACTGACAGAGTCAGAATACAACCTGAGCGTAGTGATGGAAGCAGTCCAGATGAGGTGGTCTTCCTGAAGCAGTGATCCTGTAGAAAGGTCTGGTAGCTCGGGTCCTCTGGGAATCCAGTGGGTAAGCGCCCCTCTGGTGTTCAGAGTCTCAGCTTATATCCAGGCTGGAATGCTTGGTTCCTCCCTCTGGGCGGAGCATCTCACGATGGGATGGTGAGTCATGTGATAAGGCCTGATGGGCCCATTAACAGGAGGTAGTCCAGGAGGGGGTTATCTGTCAGCTGTGTAGCAAAGGTGCTGATGGGCCCATTAACAGAAGATAAGCCAGAGTGGAGGAGGCAGGGAGCGCTGCCTCACCTGGTTTCAACAGTTCATGAAGATGGTGATAGAATATACTTCAACCCAGGACATTATCCACCCCTTATTCTATTACCATCTACATCATCCCAAATCAATACCTTCCTTAAACTACACACACACACGCATATATATATATATAATGAAATCCTACACACAGTTCTCACTTAAAATAAGGTCTCCTTGTGGTACACAGTGGGTTTCCCCATCCTTTTGCATCACCCACCAAGTGTAACCAGGTCCTTGAGCAAAGACAACCCCACGGATGGGTTTGCCTTGCCCGAGGTGGGATTAATCCAAACAGTCTTTCCTAACATACCTCTCATGTGTACCACAGGGACCCTATCTCCATCCACTGTATGCAAGGATTCAGATTGGGCAGGACCGGCTCGATTGATGGACCCTCGGGTATTGACCATCCAGGTGGCCTTCGCTAAGTTCAGTTCCCAATTTTTGAAGGTCCCTCCACCAAGTGCCTTAAGGGTAGTTTTAAGCAGTCCATTGCAGCGTTCCACCTTCCCAGCAGCTGGTGCATGGTATGGGATATAGTATATCCATTCGATTCCGTGTTCTCTGGCCCAAGTACTTATGAGGCCATTCTTGAAATGAGTCCCGTTGTCTGACTCAATTCTCTCAGGGGTGCCATGTCTCCACAGGACCTGCTTTTTCAGGCCCAAGATAGTGTTCCGGGCAGTAGCATGAGGCACAGGGTAGGTGTCCAGCCATCCAGTGGTTGCTTCCACCATGGTGAGCACGTAGTGCTTGCCTTGGCGGGTTTGGGGAAGGATGATGTAGTCAATTTGCCAGGCTTCCCCCATACCTATACTTTGACCATCGTCCGCCATACCACAGAGGCTTCACTCGCTTGGCCTGTTTGCTCGCAGCACAGGTCTCGCAGTCATGGATAGCCTTGGAGATGCTGTCCATAGTAATGTCCACCCCTCGGTCACGAGCCCTTCGATATGTTGCATCTCTCCCTTGATGACCAGAGGCATCATGAGCCCAACGAGCTAGGAATAATTCTCCTTTGTGCTGCCAGTCTAGATCAACCTGAGATACTTTCACCTTGGCAGCTCGATCCACCAGCTCGTTGTTATGATGTTCTTCATTAGCCTGACTCTTGGGTACGTGCGCCTCCACGTGTCGAACCTTCACGGTCAGCCTTTCTACTCGGGTGGCGATGTCCTGCCAAATCTCAGCAGCCCAGATGGGTTTCCCTCTGCGCTGCCAGTCGGCCTTTCTCCAGCGGTCCAGCCATCCCCACAGAGCATTAGCTACCATCCATGAGTCAGTGTAGAGATAGAGCCTCGGCCACTTCTCTCGTTCAGCAATATCCAAAGCCAGCTGGACAGCTTTAAGCTCTGTGACCTGACTCGATCCACCTTCTCCCTCGGTAGCTTGTGCAACTTGTCGTGTGGGGCTCCATACAGCAGCTTTCCATTTCCGGTTAGCACCTACAATTCGGCAGGAACCGTCGGTGAAAAGGGCATATCGTCTCTCACTCTCCGGTAGCTCGTTATATGGTGGGGCTTCCTCGGCCCGTGTCACTTGCTCCTCCTCTTCTTCAGAGGATAATCCAAAGGTCTCACCTTCAGGCCAGTTTGTTATAATTTCCAGAATCCCAGGGCGATTCAGGTTTCCAATACGGGCACGCTGCGTGATCAGGGCGATCCATTTGCTCCATGTGGTGTCAGTGGCATGATGTGTGGTAGGAACCTTTCCCTTGAACATCCACCCCAGCACTGGTAGTCGAGGTGCCAGAAGCAGCTGTGCTTCAGTACCAATCACCTCTGAGGCAGCTTGGACTCCTTCATAGGCGGCTAATATTTCCTTCTCTGTGGGAGTGTAGTTGGCTTCGGATCCTCTGTAGCTTCGGCTCCAGAATCCCAGTGGTCGTCCCCGAGTCTCACCCGGCACCTTCTGCCAAAGGCTCCATGACAGACCGTGGCTCCCGGCTGCAGAGTAAAGCACATTCTTCACCTCTGATCCCGTCCTGACTGGGCCAAGGGCTACCGCATGAGCAATTTCCTGCTTGATCTGGGCGAAAGCTTGCTGCTCTTCTGGGCCCCAGTGGAAGTTGTTCTTCTTGCGGGTAACCAGGTAGAGAGGGCTCACGATTTGGCTATACTCGGGAACGAGCATCCTCCAGAAGCCTATGGCACCTAGGAAAGCTTGTGTTTCCTTCTTGTTGGTCAGTGGAGACATTGCAGTGATCTTATTGATGACTTCAGTGGGAATCTGACGCCGTCCATCTTGCCACTTCACTCCCAGAAACTGGATCTCTCGAGCAGGTCCCTTGACTTTGCTCCTCTTGATGGCGAAGCCAGCCTTCAGGAGAATCTGAACGATCTTCTCTCCCTTCTCAAAGACTTCTGTTGCGGTGTTTCCCCACACGATAATGTCGTCAATGTATTGCAGGTGTTCTGGAGCCTCACCCTTTTCCAGTGCAGCCTGGATCAGTCCATGGCAAATGGTGGGACTGTGCTTCCACCCCTGGGGCAGTCGGTTCCAGGTGTACTGCACGCCCCTCCCGGTGAAGGCAAACTGAGGCCTGCATTCTGCTGCCAGAGGAATGGAGAAAAAGGCATTTGCAATATCAGTGGTCGCATACCATTTTGCTGCCTTGGATTCCAGCTCATACTGAAGCTCCAACATGTCTGGTACGGCAGCGCTCAGTGGTGGTGTGACTTCATTCAGGCCACGGTAATCCACTGTCAGTCTCCATTCTCCGCTGGACTTACGCACGGGCCATATAGGGCTATTAAAGGGTGAACGAGCCTTGCTTACCACCCCTTGGCTCTCCAGCTTACAAATCATCTTATGGATGGGGACCACAGAGTCTCTGTCGGTGCGATATTGCCGACGGTGGACTGTTGCTCGGGCGATTGGCACCTGTTGTTCTTCAACTTTCAGTAGTCCCACAGCAGAGGGGTCGTCTGAGAGTCCAGGCAAGGTACTCAGTTGTCTGATGCCTTCTGTCTCTAGAGCAGCTATGCCAAAAACCCAGCGGTATCCTTTTGGGTCTTTGAAATACCCATTTCTGAGATAGTCTATGCCCAAAATGCATGGGGCCTCTGGACCAGTCACAATGGGGTGTTTCTGCCATTCTTTCCCAGTTAGACTTACTTCAGCTTCCAGTACAGTCAGCTCCTGGGATCCTCCTGTCACCCCAGAAATGGAAATGGGTTCCGCTCCCACATACCTTGATGGCATCAGAGTACACTGAGCACCGGTATCAACCAGAGCCGTATATCTTTGTGGGTCAGATGTTCCAGGCCATCGAATCCACACAGTCCAGTAGATCCGATTGTCCCTTTCCTCTACCTGGCTAGAGGCAGGGCCCCCCTGTTCCTGGTCATGGCATACATTGCTCTCTTCTTGTAAATATGTTTCTGAGGTTCCTTCAAGAGGATCAGTCATATCATCATTCCTGTACCGTCTGGAGTTCTGTGCATGAGAGACCGGAGCAACATTGATTCTAGATGGGCTCTTTGTGGTAGGTGTTTCTCTTTTCAGTTCACGTACCCGGGCTGCTAAGGAGGAGGTGGGTTTTCCATCCCACTTCCTCATGTCTTCTCCATGCTCCCGAAGAAAAGACCAGAGGTTGCCTCGTGGTGTGTATCTTCTCTCTCTGGCTGGGGAGCGACTGCTCCTAATGGCAGAGACTCTCATTGGCTCTGGTTGGATATGGTAAATTTCTTCCTTAAGTTCTTTTTTCAGTTTCTGATGGCCTTCTTCAATCAAGTTCCGGACTTGCTCAGCCAGTCTTGTTTCCACAGACGAGACATGGGTACGAACTGGAGCAGTGACAGTGTCCTCGTAAATTCTTAGTTTATTAGCCAAGACACCTACCCTGTCCTCACCTTCCCTCCATTGCAGTGTTGCCAGGTAACGTGGGTACATCTCGGGTCCAAGCCGTGCAAATCTCAACCACATCCGTGATGTGCACTGGACACCATCTGGGTTTTTAGGAAATCTCTCATCTTCTGAAAAAATGATTTCCAACACAGCCAATTCCCTCAGGCATCGGATACCTTGTTCTATTGTGTTCCATTTTCCTTGGTGCACTTGGAGGTCTTCTTTACAAAGGTATCTATCCTTCACACTTGTTAGCAGTCACTGCCAGAGGCTGAGAGGTTCTTGGCGTTTCCCAATCCCCTGGTCAATGACCACATCCTGGGACAACGATCCCAGTTGCCTGGCCTCACTTCCATCCAGAATGGTGTCATTGGCTGCAGCGTCCCAGATGCGGAGCAGCCAGGTCAGGATGGACTCGTTGGTCTGGCGGGTGAATTCCCTTCGCAGGTCACGCAGCTCACCCAGAGATAGAGAGCGAGTGATGATTTCTGGCTCTGTCTCTTCTGCTGATTGTGAAGGTCCTGCTGCACCCTCATCAGTCACTATGCGGACTGATTTGGTTCTTGATTTCTTCTTCTGAACGGGGGCAACTGCTACTGGTTTAGGCTGTTCCGGTTCAGTGATGGTTTGTGTGGCGATGCTGATGGCACCCTTAGTCCCTTTCTCCTCTGTGACAGGCTGCATAGATGTGGACACTGTTGCCTCACTTTTGAAGGTCTGTGTAGATGAGGACACTGTTGCCTTGCCTTTGGTTCCTTTCGCCTCTGTGACACTCTGTGTAGACACTGATACTGTTGCTCTGCTTCTTTTTCCCTCTTCCTCTTCCTTCAGAACACGCTGTATCACACCATGTAGTGTTTTGATTCTAAGCATGGTGCGGGCCGTGCAGAGAAGACAAAGCAGGACTAACAACAACATCATGCTGTCCTTGGCATCCAGAGGGTATTCCATATTTTCAAAAACTGCTGTGTCATGCCTGAAAAGCTGGAAAAAATCATTCTTCACCCCTCCCCACAGGGGCTGGGTGAGATTGTTGAAGCCCCAGATGTAGCATCCTAGACCAGAACAAGAAAACAAAAGTGGGTGTATATTCTGAATAATGTTCATTGCCTCGGAGTTTATCAAGCAATGGACATAATAGACCACTAAAGCAATTTTAGTACCATACCCTGGTCTACGCAGGAGCATTAAGACTGGCAGATAGTACCCCAGTTGTGGAAAAATATAGAGAGATAGATATAAGACACATGTAAGCATGTTGAGCATCATAGCAAACTGGTGTCTTCTTCAATACAAAATTGTAATTCTGACTTTTCTCAGTGCCTTGTGCCCCACATTGGGCGCCAAAAATGTAGTGGTTTGAAGGCAAAACAAATGAGAGGCTCCAAGTCAGAGATACAATTTAATAGGAAAAAAAGGAAAGAAAGTAAAATAAAATAGATGCAATAATACAAAAGACCACTGACAGAGTCAGAATACAACCTGAGCGTAGTGATGGAAGCAGTCCAGATGAGGTGGTCTTCCTGAAGCAGTGATCCTGTAGAAAGGTCTGGTAGCTCGGGTCCTCTGGGAATCCAGTGGGTAAGCGCCCCTCTGGTGTTCAGAGTCTCAGCTTATATCCAGGCTGGAATGCTTGGTTCCTCCCTCTGGGCGGAGCATCTCACGATGGGATGGTGAGTCATGTGATAAGGCCTGATGGGCCCATTAACAGGAGGTAGTCCAGGAGGGGGTTATCTGTCAGCTGTGTAGCAAAGGTGCTGATGGGCCCATTAACAGAAGATAAGCCAGAGTGGAGGAGGCAGGGAGCACTGCCTCACCTGGTTTCAACAGTTCTTGAAGATGGTGATAGAATATACTTCAACCCAGGACAGAGCCCTTAAGACAGCCAAGAAGGGAACCATCATGTGGACAGAGGGGTGCATTTAAACAGCTGAAATGTTCCTTGATATCAGCCCCAGTTCTGGGGCAGCCTGACTTGATTAAGCCTTTTGAATTCTACATACAAGCGACTGAATGTTGCTCTGGGGCTACTGGCGCAGCACCTTGGAGATCAATGAAAGGCTGTGGCCTGCTCTTCAAAACAGCTAGACAGTGTTAGTCAAGGGTGGCTTGGGTGTTTGAAAGCTCTGGCAGCTACTGTCATCCTGATATAAGAGGCCCATGAATTCACCCTTAGACAGCAGAAAGCTGAGTATGTGCCCCACGCACTGATAAATTTACTGGAACAAAAGGGAGGAGACCGATTATCACCGGCTATTAGTGATAGTAGAACTATCACTAATAGAATGCTATTAGTGATAGAACACTTAAGTATCACTCTGTGTTGTTGGAGTGGGATGATGTTACCCTAAAAACAGCATTTGTTGTAAATCCTGCAATGTTTTTGTCATCTGCATTAATTTACAACATGCCTGAGCATGACTGTTTACAGACAATAGAAGAGGCCTATTCCAGCAGACCAGACCTGAAGGACATGCCTCTGGAGAATCCAGAATGGGGAACTGTATACAGATGGAAGTAGCTTCATGAGAAATGGTAAGCAAATGACAGGAATGCAGTGACAACCATGGATAAGGTGATTAAGGCAATGTCCTAGGGTGACTTTATGATGCTTCTGTCCCCAGTCGTCTCTTCTGTTTATGTTGGATATTGTGTTTAAGACTGGTTCTGAGAGCGAAGCAAATAGAAAGAGAAGCGTGGAGTTTGTTTGCAGAAACTGCACTCCTCCACACTATGCTCCTGGACAGTGTTGTCTGCAGTACAGACAGGCTGTGGGACAGAGGTCTCATTTGCTTTTAGTTAGTTTTAGCTAGCTGAGGCAGACAAGTTCCCTGGACTGTTTTTTTCTTGGAACTGTTTAAACCTGCTCTGGACTAAAAACCCAGAAAAACACTGGGAGCTTGCATCCGTGGCCCACTGGGGCTCAGGATGTGGCATTTTCCAGCACCGGAGGGATTGATAAGAGACTCAGCAAGTCAAGCTACACTCCACAACAAGGAATTCCTGGGTTTGCCATCTCTTCAGACAGCGAGAGGTTTTATTGTTTCATATTATTCTTGGTTTTTGTGCTTGTGTGTCCTTTGATTGTTAAATAAGTAGTTTTTTCCACTTTCCTCTGAGGAAACTTTTTTCCCAAACCAGCTGGGGGGGCCTGCTTGGATATGCTGTTCTGGAGGGACCCCAATCAGAGGTTCTCTCCCAAATTTGTCCTAAACCAGGACAGGCAAAAGCCTTGCCATCAGATGTATCATCACAGAAGGCTGAACTCATTGCACTGACAAGAGCTCTAGAACTGAGTGAGGGAAAGAAGGTGAATATATGGACTAATTCCAAATATGCGTTTAATGTTGTCCATGTCCATGGAGCAATTTGGAAGGAGAGAGGGCTACTAACTGCCCAAGGTAATGAAATTAAGTGTGCTGAACATATCCTTGCACTCCTGCAGAGTATTTGGAAGCCTTCAGAGGTAGCTATTATGCATTGCAGAGGTCATCAAAAAGGGAAAACAAGTCCCCAGCTGGGAAATTACTTTGCTGATGAAACTGACTCAGGGTTGCCTCACAATTTTTGCTGGGACTTTAGTCCAAAATGTATCCAAAGCTCTTAATAAGAGCAATTACTGCATTTGTACTTAATTGCCACCTTTAGGTGGGAGTAGTTGTGGGAATACACCAGACAGAGAGTAAGACATTTAATTAGTAGAGCTAGCCTGATGACTGGGATGCCATGACAGGGACAAACAGAACTTTGAGATTATGAGAGGATGGGATTAAACCTGTTTACGGGAAGAGGAAAGATTCAATCAGCCCCCTACGAGAAAGATGTTGTGAAATGCATGAGTTGCTCGTATGATCTTTTAAACCTAATTATTGTAGTAGAAATTATTAACCTTCCTGAAATGGTATATAAGCTCTTGGAAAACCTGAGTAAAATCGAATTCTGATCACTAAATCAGTCTTCCTGCCTCTCCATCAATCACCGATAAGTAGTAACTGGCCACTGATTGGTGTTTTACTGGAAGCAAACCATACCAAAGGGTGGGAACAAGTCAATAACATTCGTCTTCCTCCTATACACCAAGTGGCCTAATAGATCATGGAAATGATACAGTTCCCTGCACAGTTGTTAATGCCACAGAAAAGGCCATTCTTCCTTCATACTACCATAAGACCAGATTCATGGAAAGAATAAGCCCAAGAACTGTGAGGAAAAATGGAATTGACATCATGGAGTCTATTCAACCACTCGAGACAGACTGGTATTGGATATGTCATGATAAGGCCGAGAAAATCCTGCCCGTAGATAAAGCTCAGCTTTGTGCTCTTGGGGTTGTAATTCTAAATATAACAATATTTGATCATATTGAAAATCCAAATGGGAGAAGGAAAAGATCTATTAATCCCCTCATTGAATGTTGTTAAATGTTTTCATGATATAATCAGAACTCTCATTCCCTCTTTCAGAATAGTCAAGCTGGAGAGGGCAGCTATAAACATCTCAGCCATTATTGAACATACTGAACAGCAAACTGTAGGTACAGTTTCGGCCTTACAGGAAAAGTCCATGGTCTGTCTCATGGTTATGCAGAACAGAATGGCTCTCAATTTCATACTGACTACACAAGGAGGTATATGTGCTATTATTAATACCACATCTTGTTCTTATGTGGACCAGAGTGGGTGAGTTAAGGACTTGGCTGAAATTTGGAAGCAGATTCAAATTTTACATAAAGTAGCTTTCAGAAATAACACCTTAAACTCTGACTAATCTTCGACACCCTTACCTCATGGTTACCAAACTGGGCCTGGATAAAAGAAGTGTTCATAGTAGCTGCAGTTACAGTTGGCATCTGTAAAATAACTAGTGGGATAGCCGGTTGTGTATGCTTGTGGTTAAATACAGAGGAGACACTAGACAAGGTAGAGTCTTGTTAGTCTCTAAAAAAAGGGGGAAATTATGCCATCTTGATTTTTGCCATTTTTTCTATGTTCTCTGTATTCTTTACACAAATACTTGTAGCTCTGTGGTCTACTATTGTAACTTCAGTATTTTCCCAGGCAGAAGGACAAAACACATTCCAAGACCCCTATGCTATCTTGGCTCTCCTTAGAAACAAAGAATGAGTCCAGCTCTTCAAGATAACGTTTTTAAAAAACAGAGTTTAGGCTTCATCTGAGGGAAGAGGATTTAGAAGGTACTAGAGCTGGGGGACATGACTTAACTGGGCGTGCACCTAACTGGGGATTCTTGCCTGATACGCTAATTTGCAAAATCTATAAAAACTGGACATGCATTATGTAGGGTGTGCATCTTCAGCATTTTCCAGCTAATGAATTGTGTAGCTAAGGATCCTTATATAAAGGTAACCCCTTTTTATCAACCTATGTCTAACTCGTATTTCTAGGACCAGAGAAAAAGGCATAGGTAGATGCTAAAAGGATACCCAAAAAAATGGATAGCCAGAAGCAAAATAGATCCCAAAAATTCACTGAGGAAACAATGTCCTGAATCAAACAAGTCATATTTGCTTAGTAACAAGGGAACTGAACTGATGGTGACCTTTAACTAATAGTGATACACGTAAATGTGAAATGAGTTACTCTCTTAAGGGAAGTGTGGCTGATGTTTTTTCCAAACTGATTCCTACTCCTTTCTAGGTGGTCTACATGAATAGAGGGAAGGATTTGATATGGCAGAGGGAAGGAAACATACCTGTAGAGAGAACAACTATGGTTGAAACACCTGTATTAGCACACAGGGCTTCGCATATGAATTTCTCTTACAGTTACTGTCCATTAGGACTGGAATCCCAATGGTCTGGATACCAAATAGAATTGCAGGAAAAAGGAAATATACTTCTAAACTGTTTATGCTTGTGGTCTATCTATATGCATGACAAAACAGATCTGGTGCTAAGGCATAAAAATATACAACATGAACAAAGCAGTCTAACAGGACAATGGAGACAAAATGGGAATGTAACAGATTAAACAAAGAGTAGGATCTACATTTTATAACATGGAATTCTAGCACCAAATAATACACTCAGCTCACTGCTAGAACCGTCTCTTCTTGGCATGGTCAGCTCTTTGAAGTATTATATCTAATGTAAGGCTCCATGTGGGACTTGATAAATCTTTTGTGAAGACCATGGAACTGTTTTTTTTCAATTCAGAAAGGAAAAGACAGAGCAGTCATTAAGGTAAAAGAAGATTACTGAGCATGTAAACAGCAGGAAGATAGAATTAAAACTGCAGTTAAATTGAACTTCACTTGATCACAGAATCAATTAGATTAATCAATCATCTGAGATTATCAAATCCAGCCTTTGACCAGTCACCACTCTGTCAAGTAGATCATGGCGCAAAGTGCTCCATCCAGTCATCTGTTGAACACCTCCAGGGATGGATGACTCCACAGCCTCTCCAGGTAGCTTGTTCCAGTGTTCAACAACTCTTTCTGTGAATAAATTCTTCTCATGTCCAGCCTGAACCTTCCCTGGTTCAGATTGTCCTCTCATTCTAGTTGCCTGGGAGAAGAGGTCGACCTCACTTGGCTACAGCCTCCTTTCAGGGAGTTTTAGGAAGCGGTAAGTCCACCCCTGAGTCTCTTTTTCTCCAGGCTCAGCAACCCCAGATCCCTCAGCTGCTCCTCAAATGACTTACCTCTAGACTCTTCACCAGCTTCATTGCCCTTCTCTAGACAATTTTTCTGTAGGGAACATTTGTTTTTACCCTCAGATCATTCACAATTTTTCTGTAGGGAACAGAAAAATTGTGAATGATCTGAGGGTAAAAACAAATGTCTTCATGAATCTTAGAGTGCTGCCTCTCTAATGAGACCACAAAGCGGCATCAAAAATCCATCACTTTGGTTTACTGGTTTATTTTCCCATGAACTATGACAAAGGAGCGATGTGATTCTTGAAAAGAGTGCAGGTAGATAGTGTATTGGGATCCTTGTGGAAGACATTAAACCTGTGGAGCTGGTGATCTTGAAAAGGCTGCATATCTCCTATTGGAACTTACACTTGAGAATGCTATATGTTATTAATATGATTTGTGAATTACAACAGGTGTTTGGGAAAGGTAAACTGTATAGGGATCGAGGGACAGAAAGTATTGATCCTGACTGGGAGACCACTGTACACTGCAACTAACATAGGACAGTGCAAGCAGCTGCCTGTGGGCAGCTCCTGCTCAGCACTGCCATGATACTTCCTGCATGGACTCGCCCTTAAACAGGCCTGTTTTCTTGTAAGGAAGTTAAAGATGATCTCAAGTGACTGAAAGGGTGAGTTTCTTTCCCCAGACAAGATCTGCTCTATGCAGTGTGCTGTGGGGAAATCCAATGGGGCACTCTTCAATGCTGTATGGAGTTCCCAGCACCTGAGAAGATTTAAGATGTTACCATCTATACCCCTCTTCTTAGCCTGTCCTTTTGAAGTAACCTGATTAAGCCACTTCTTGTTGGCCCTTTCTCAATGAAATCTAGAAAGACCCCTGCACAACCTCACCCCACACCTCCATGCAGAACAGATGGTATTTGCTGTGATCAGGCCAAAGAAACAGAGGTTTGCTTAACTACTTCTTGGAAATCAGAATGGTAAAAAAGGAAAGGTTATTTCATTAGAAGAATTTTGAACTCCAAAGGGAAACTTAAGAAGTACTAATGCATATATGATACACTAGAGAGAATTTTGACTTTTTCTTTTGTTACAATACTACCACCTTAAGGTCACCTGTAAAGAGACTAGCAGAGACTCTTTATGAGAATGGGTATAACAACACTTGAAATAATCAGCACATTAATACTTTTCAGCTGTTAAAATACTGAAAGCACAGAACCCCAAATAAAGCTCAGCCTAACAAAGGAATACTAATAAACAGATAAAAGTACTTTGATCATGAGCACTGATGATGGTCTTGAACTCAGAAACTATATATTATAGACAAACCTGGCCATTATGAGATTAAACACTTTCAGTGAAAAATTTTGTAATGTCAATCAGTGTATGGGTCAGAATTCTAATTCTTAAAGCCTTCTTTGTAACTTGCAATGGTAATAATGTAAAGGAACTCAAAAAGTAGATTTACAAGTAGTAATTTATTACAAATTGCAGTGGGAGTTCCCAAATCACCTGAATAAATAACAGCTTTTTGAAAGCTATCTGGAAAAGTAAATTAAATTACTCACTTGTGTGAATGTGCCAATATTTAGTAAGTTTTATGATCCACGAATTTCATGTAAAGGGAACAAGATTAAGTGTATGCATACACAAACAATAAATCATTGCATGGAAAACTTTGAAAAATGTTTTCTGTGAAGGTATACATTCTCATGCACACTATGCTATGAACGCCAAAAACTCCTTGAGAGTACTAACAACCTGGAAAACAAACGTCTGGTTCTCTCCACTGTTAATAGCACATTACCAGAAACTTAAAATGGTACTTCTGTATTGTTAAATTTCTCTTCTATCTGACTGATATTTTACCCGTCCAAACAAAATTCAGGTTTCCCATCATTTTGGATGGAAGGAACAGTAGAGGGAGCTCAAAGCGCTTTTTTTTTTTTCTTGGTTTTTTTTTTTTTTTTTTTCCCCCCCTTGACAATCTCAGACTTACGACTGGTTTCTTAGCAAAAGCAGGTATTGATGACAAAAGTTTCCCCTCATAAATACAAGAGGTTTGAATATCCTATATAATTCAAAATACAGCTACAATTACTCTCAGTATCCAAACTAAGATTTAGCCACTGATTCTTTTGAAAATTTCCCAATTTCTTCAAAGTTTTAGTTCCATTAAACACTCTCTATTTTGGAGTAAGAAAAAATCATCTTCTTTCAATCTCCTTAAATATATAACAATCAAAACAAGACCAAAATTTCAGAGGATTTTTAATGTAGATTCTATGTAAGTCAATGCAAACCCACAATTCAAAATACGACCAGATTAGGAAGCAATCCCATAGAAATACAGTACTCTGACAGCCTGCTTCACAATTATACCCATACTAAAGTAATACACAGGTTTTATCCAAACTGGTATTTAAACGATCTTAGCACTTATCCAATTCTCTGTATTTGTCCAAAGCAGCATTTTCTAAGTTTAAAAGTCTCTTTTCTCTGTCTCTTAGGACAAATGAAACAAGTTATCCTTTTCCCTACTAATGAATTTCTGTAATTCTCTTAAATATTATTATAGATTCACCAATCTTTCTTAAGAGTATAGAGCACTATCTAAATTCCATGTTAACTGCAGGGGAATTTGACTAACAACAGCAATCACTGCACTGGTACTATTAGCTGTGCGTCTCAGGCAAGAGAATTTTTTTCTATTCCTGCCCAAATTCAAGTTCACAAATCATCCCGTACTGGTTCAGAAAACATACTATCTGGCTATCTGAGGTTATAGTTATATAAACTGAGGTTATAGGCGTAACTAAAGTTATGTAACTGTAACTATAGTTAAAAAATGAGGCTTAAAATTCAGCCCACAGTTTTACTTTAGTACATAACTGAGTGCCTTGATTCCTGCTCAATATTTCCTGAAGTATCAAATGGAAGCAAATTATTTTGCTATCTTCCAACTCAGTTTTTTCCATTACTTTAAATACTTTCATGGATATAGTACTTTTGTCAAGTATTTGTGATTGCTTTACCTAAGACTTAATGAGGGCCATTTTTTCCAAGTACTACAAGTTTTCTAATAGATTTTCATATAGAGAAAGAAAGATACCTTCCCTATTACTGTACTTCCACTTAGAGGAAAACACTGATCACCTGTTGTCTTAAGATCCTTCTCTGCATTCACTTTAAAACCATAAATACTTGAAACAGTCTCCTGATGGGCTTCTATTATAATGTTTTAAATTATATATATCAATAAAAATAATTTAATTGCTCATCTGAAAATGCATTTGACTAGGTCATAACTTTGATCCTTATGTCACTTATTCCTCACACATTTCCTTATGGTTTTCATTAGATTTGGCAGTAATGTGCAAAATATATTAATGCTCCTATTAAAACAAGACATGAAGCATAAACAAAGTACAGAATTCATTCCTAAAGCTTCTAAATTCTTGCATTTAATTTGTGTATAAATTGCATATTGAAAAAATAATTTTATGAGGTACTATTACATGCAAGTGAGTATTTATTTGCTGTTCATTTTCACTGGAAAAGTAATTTTTCACTTTACATACTGAACTTCGGTGCAAGATTTTGAAAAGTACTGAAGAATGCTTTGATTTTGGATTAGTCTTCCATTATAAAATTATGGGTAATGAGATAGTTATCCATGGTCCCTCCAGTGACATACTTTGGATTGCAAGAAAATAACCTCAGCTGACACATTCTTTGGATGATGGAAAGATTTATAAATAATACTTTTCCAAGAAATACGAAAAGAACTACCTCTAATGTGTAACTCTTGCCTCCCTGTTCTGTGACACGATGAGAGCTAAGATGGGCACGAGGGCCTACCAGTTTGTGCTTTCTAATGGTTAGACTATTTCTGAAATAGTCACTAAACAAACTGGAGGAGTCACATGATTACAATGTGTATGTTAAATATCTTAAAGGGAGCTCAGGGGTTTGACACTACTGTGTATGATAATGGTAAACAGTGCCATTCCATTGAAAATGGTGGAGTTACTAGGCTATGAAACTTAAATAAAATCAGAATTAGGAAGCATATGTACAAGAGTAGACTGTAGGGAAATAGTAAAAGCTAGAATAGAATGTTTGAGGTCTTAGATAAATAATCCAAACATACAATGCCATTAACCCAGCAGAGCATGAGAAGTCCTGCTGATGGCAAATGAGCTAGACACTATACAAAGTCTCTCTGGGTTAATAAATATGTGTGATTATATATATTAATAACTCACTTTGGACTTGCACAAAAATAAGAAACCCATAAAGAATAAAAGCCACCTTGTTAAAAATTCAAGAACCTGAAAGAAAAGTGTGATGTGATGAAAATAATAAATGCACATAAAAGGCATTTTGACAGAAACAATAGTATTTCTATGATGCCAAAATATGAATTTTTAATTTACGTCAAAGAGATGGAAGATTAGTATCCCCCATACTATATCCTTGGCTGAACACTTAATCACAGGCTTTGCTGAAACTTTTGGGAGGAGATTTTAACCTATATAACTGTTAAATAATAAAAATACAAATAAGGATCCATAATTGGCATCCATTTAATGGTAAAAGCAATACAATAAAATGAAAGTAATCAGTGAAACAGCAAGTGCCTATACTGAAGACTTGAGTATTCCTTTTCAGTGAGTGGCCATATTACTGTAGTATCAGCTCATACCCTACCAATTTATTAATGTAATTTGTGTCATGTGGCTATATCAAGCATGGTGAGACTTTTGGCTTTGTTAGAGGTTTTTGGGTTTTTTTCAGGGTTGAAATTTATGATCCTGTTCCACCAGACTTGTGCAGAACAATGCAGGAACAACTGGCTCATGCAGGTGATTCAGCAGCTTATTCCCACAGAAGTGGTGGTCTGGATCACACTGTGCCTACTAGACATTTTCCATGGGAAGGACTGAAGGGTCAACCGAAACTTTATGAAAGACAATGCAAATCCTTAAACTAACAGCAAACTCTGGGAAAATACCCAGTCAAGCAAGCAAGCAAGCAACCAACAAACCCTGACGACCAAAAAATTCCCACCCAACACAATACACCGGTATCAGTTCCAAGCGGAGTTAAGGAGCCAAGGCATGCGGCTGGCAGCCTGTGCTGCCGAAGCGGGCGGCGGCCGTGCGCGCCGGCGGGCAACGCTGCGGAAAATGCTGGCTCCTGGCGCGGGGCGCGCTCGGCCACCGGGGTGCGCGGCCCGCGGGGCGGGGGGGCCGCACCCGCTTCTCTGCACAGCACCCCTCTTCTGGGGCCGGGGCAAAGTAATAGTAACAGATAAGTTTGGAGAACAAAAGCGTTTCGAAAAATACTTGAGCTTTTTCTGAGGTAGGTCATCCATAAGAACCCCTCGAGATGCGAACAGGTAGAAAGAAAGAAGTGTCTAAAATTCCACATAAATCAGGTGAAAAAACAGGGGGGCTAACTCTTCCCTAGTCATTAGCCTGTACCTTAGCACCTTGGCGGGCACCTTTTGCTTTGAAGTAGGTAACACTGAGAAACATTCAGAAGATAATTTGTCAAAACTACACACACTGGAACAAATGGATATCAGTTGAATGAAATTGCAAGTACTAGATGTAATTTATTTAACAGCAGAGGAACAGCAGAGACATTTTATTTGGGGTGGGTTTTTTTTTTCCCTTAGGAAAAAAAAAACCCCAAACTAACAAACAAAAACCAAACAAAGAAACAAACCCCCCCCCCCCCAAAGAAAAAAACCAAAACAAAAAAACACCCCAACCCAAACAAAAACAGCAAACAAAAACCTGATTAGGAGGGCATACTGGAAGGATAATTTGCTCAACTCAGACATACTGACAGCCTCTAAATTTACTGGAAGCATTCACAAATAAGACTGGGATGTACTTGTGGGTAGCACTGTGCAAACATCTTAATGCACAATGGCAACCAAAAAGCACTCAAAAAATATCCCATTGCTTAAGATGGGAGGCTTACTAATTATGAAAATTCTGTGATGTTGCTATACACAATCTTCTGTTTTACTGTCATGTGAGTGCCAAGTTCAGATACCACTTGGAACCTGTCAAATCACAGAAAACCTGTCTCAGGCATCAGACAGAGGAGAGTGACAATAAATATCTTCAGGTATATGGAAGGAAAAAATTGCAGACTGGGATAGATTAGTGCAAAGAATGTTATAGACATGATAAAACATAGTGGTAGTTTCCAAATCTTTACTGTCTTATGAATAAGAATACCAAAGATGCAAGGTGTTTTATACCATCTTTTCTCCCTCTGTCAGTCTCACTTTTAATTCCCCATGGCAGTAAGCAACATTAAAACGTCTTGCAGGCAGTAAGTTGCTATGAGCCATGCACTGGAGACTACTTGGATAGAGGAATATGAGATTAGTGCTATAAGGAGGTTTCTCAGGAAGTATCTGTCCAGGATTAGGTAACAGTATGGATAATATCTATGGATAATAATAATAATTACCTGTATAGGCAATGAAGATTTCTGTCATTTACTGATAGTTGTTATTAGGATAAAATATTTATAAGGGATGTTTCGCATTTCAAAACAAAAGCCAACCATTATGGAACTGAGGTCTGGAAAGAAATTTCCTCATAGGTTTATTATCATGTAATTGGGCATAATGGGGTTCTTCTGACTTCCACTAAGTCATGAAGTAAATGAGTAAAACAGTATATAATGGCTATCTGCTGATGCCATATTCAGGATTAGATGGCTCATCCATTAAAAATCTAAAGATATTTATTCTGTAGATTTGAAATCCAGTTATATCAATAGAAGTGGTACATACAGATTACAGTTGTAGTCTGTGGGGTGTCTTTTCTCATTAAAAATGCAAAATTAAATGACAGGTCTGCATTTGAGGTACACTCTGTGTTCATGCCTGCTATACTGACTATATAAAACAGTTAAGAAAGTTTAGTCCAACTTCTTCTAGTGCAGACTATTACAGTTTTTATTAGAACAGTGTGCCTTCAGTTTTGGAGAGGATAATGATTCAGTTTACCTAAAGGTTGGAAACTCATTGACCTGTTCCTAACCTTTCAAGATGTGATTCCTAGAGATGATTGCTGTGGATTTGGACATGATGTACAAAACATCCAGCAAGTATTTCTAGTGAGCTTTACCATGCACTCACCTTCACTCTTTTGGACTCTGGCATTTAGTATAAAAGTCTAGTATTTATCTCGAAAACCCTCACAATTATTTTCTTGAAGTAACCTTCCTTTTTTGTTACTTGTTGTCTCTGTAATTCAGTGTTGGCACCTTAGGAATCTTAACTGCATGTAATATTAATGCATCTGGAACCAGAACACTATACAGGTGAATACATAGATACACTTATATACACACTGGTTTTAAAAGAGAGAATGTGCTTTGAATGAAATATAATATATTCTTAATAGTTGGGACTACCCAGTTTTGACTACAAGTCATTGACTGGAATAAAGAAAAAAGATTCCAAGTTGCATCAACCATTTTCATACTCTATATATACTAGTACAATACAGATCTATGTGGAAATCATGCATTTTTTTTAACTAATGATTTTTTTATGCTCTAAAAATTTGATCAAATGCATTCTTTTCCTGATTGTTTTATTCTCTTTTTTTTGTTTTTAATTCCCTCATTGTATTACTCTTTACAGCAGACCTTACTGAAATAATTTTGTCTGGCCATACGGAAGCTTTTAGGAAAGAGCATATGAATTTCAAAACAGATGTCAGCAGGTGCTGGTGAGGTATCAGACATGGAGCTAGAAGATAGAGTGTGATGTGCCTTTCTACCCACTACCTAGGCTAGTACCAGATTCACAGCCGATTTGGCAACATTCGTAGATACAAGTAGCTTAAAATGGAGGTGGCCAAAGGAAGTGCAGGTGTGGGAATTCTGTGAGGAATTTATGAATTCACAAAAACTAGAAGGTGGCTCAGTGCATTCTGTTCGATCGTATGCTATCACCCAGGGGCTACCGAAAGCTACGTGAGGAAAGCTTTCCAGGGACTGGGTCTGAGGCAGGGGCTGGGGCGAATAGAACACACCGCAGCCGAATATCGGCCACACTGGTGGCGTTCCGTGGGATATCCCAGCGCGTTCGTGCCGAACGCACAGCTTTGCCTTCCCAGCAGGGAGTCAGGGCGCTAAACCTTCTGCGTGCCTGACGGTGTGCGTGTATCCCGCTCTGCCTTCCCATTTCGGCCAAAGGTGGAAAAGGCATTTCCTTCCTCCCTTCCTCCCTTCCTCCCTTCCTTCCTCAGCCGGCCACATTTTCCGCCAGTCCCTGCCAACCTAACTCATCTCTCCTAGGATGGGAACCGAATAAAAATGTGTGCCCACGACTGAAAACAAAGGAAGGGAAAGCAAACACGGCGTTGGGGAAGGCGCTGCCCGGCAGGACGAACCGGAGCAGACACAACTCCTCGCAGCCATTTGGCGTGAGAATCCGTTCAGTCTCTCCGCGCACCTCCTCCTCCTCCGCAGCCGCAGGGCGGGCGGGGCGGCCCTGGGGGCGGCACAGCGCGGGCGGGGGCTCGGCTGCCCCGGCCGATCGCCGCTACCGCGCCGCGGGGCGGCGGGAGACGGGCCGCCATATTCCTGGTGCACCACGCCCGCGGAGCCCAACCATTTATAAGACGGTCGAGCTCGACCCCTGCTAGTGTCCTCGTTTCCCTTTCCGCTGCTCTGTCGGCAACGCGGGCAGGGCCGAAACGAGCGGAGTCGAACAGCGACAGCTCCGTAACAGCGAGCTCCGGTTTCCCTCACCATCACTCCCCGCCTCCTGCTTGGAAGGGCGAGCGGCCGGGGCGGCGGGAAGGAGCGCCCGTGGGGAAGCTCTTCCTGCCGGGCAGCTGCGGTCTCGCCCACCCCACAGGAGCCGAGGTCCCGCTCCGGGGGCGGGGAGCGGCGGAGAGATGTATGCGTGTGCGGGGCGGGGGAGGGGTTAGTGGGCATTAGCGCTTCCACAGGGGGTGGGGTGGTCGCGTCGGAGGGCGGCGGGGGTGTCTACGGCCGCCAGGGACACTCGGGGACCGCGCGGTCTGCGGGCGGCGGCGAGGGAAGGGGAGCGGCGCGGCGAGGGGCGGCTCGGCTGGGTAGCGCTGCTGCTGCTGCCGCCGCGGTGGATGTTTCCATGTTGTTCGGTGCATGATTTAGAGGAGAGGAGGAGTTGGCAGCGGCGGGTGTCAACGGCAGGGAGCGGGGATCCGCGCCGCCAGCGGCCCTGCCTTTCTTCTTGCCTCTCTCTGGCATCAAGGCTGCTGTGCCTACGCGCCTGCCCTGCGGCGGCCCCCGGGCTCTCGGAGAGCGCCTGTGCCCCCCGGGGCCGGAGCGGCGGCGGGGTGCGTTTGTGCGAGTGTGCGTGCGGGTTTAGGGGGGGTGGGGGTTGTGTCTGAACCAGTTAGGAAGAATGACTCTGGAGTCCATCATGGCGTGCTGCCTGAGCGAGGAAGCCAAGGAAGCCCGGCGGATCAACGACGAGATCGAGCGGCAGCTGCGTCGGGACAAGCGGGACGCCCGCCGCGAGCTGAAGCTGCTGCTGCTGGGTGAGTGCGGGGCTTCCTCCTCCCGGTGCGGGCCACTCGCCTCCGGCCGCCGCCGGCGCGCACGCCCCAGGTGCCGCCGGGCTGCAGCCCGGGCATCGCCGCCGGCGCGGTCCGTGCCCGGCCGCAGGCACCCGGCGGCGGGGACGAGGCGGCAGCGACGATGCCTGCGGTGCCTCTGGGCGCTCGTCGCCCCCGCCGCGGGGAGCCGCAGGCCGAGCCCCCGCCGTGGGGAACGGGGCGTGTGTGCCCGCCCGGCGGGCATCGTCGGCGGGTGGGTTCGGTGTGGAACGGGAAGCGGCCTTTCAAAATGGAGAAGGAACTAAAGGCGGGTGAGTGAGGGGGCTGCGGGACGAGTGGCAAATGTCGATGTGTGGGAGAGCGATGGTAGCGAAGCGGATTAAAGGAGTAGCTGTGCAGGTCGATGGTAGCGGGTGTGATATCTGCATTGTTCCGTGAGCTTCGGGAAGGTTGGTTGCTCACCGGTTGCATTTTAATTGTGATTTTTATTTATTGAGGTAAATTGGGATAAGGGGCTTGTGCTCAGCTTGCGCACCGGTTTCTGTAAAGGAAAGGGAGCCGTAAAGGCCCAGATACACATGCCAAGCTGAGGGGTAACCTGAAGTGTGCAGGATGATTACAGGATCTTTAATACCGTTGGAATCCACCCACTGGTCAGGACACAAATTCAGCTGTATAATTTCTCTTAAATTAAAGCAGAGGTTGCTATTTTAGAGTTGCAAGTACACAGAGGCGGCATTTATCTAATAGAAATTTGACTTATGTTAAAATAAGCCTTTCGAATTAAAATATGCCTGCCTGTGTCCAGTGTGATGCACTGTATCGCGTAGCTCCCTGGAATTAGCTCCTACCTGGGCTCACAGGCCTTAAAGTATTTTTGCACGACTGTCTGGAGTGTGGATGAATGAGTATGTTCCAAATGGATGTGGGATGTTTACAGGGAAGATTTTTCCTTGGGCCATGTGTGTGGAAGTAGTGATTTATATGGAGGAAGTAAACTGCCTTTTCAATGAGGTAAGGCAAGTTGAAAGGAAAAGTTTGAATACATTCTAGTGCTTCCATATGAATGTGCTACTTCCTGAAGGTTATCTTCTGCATTTAGAGAAGGTTGGAATCTCTAACTGGTGTGGGAGAGAAGTAGTGGACATGGATGCAGCACTCACAGTAATGATGTTCTGTTGGATTTCGGCCTGTTTTTGGTCTTTGGCAGTGCATGGTGTGACTTCTAGGATTCACAAAAAAAGATAAAATGTATTGTCCTTGCTTCATATTATGGATGTCTAAGTATGATTAATAATAGACACTTGTTTCAAAAGAGACAGTACATACATTTGACCTGTTACTCAGGTCCAGATATTTTCTGTGTATTCTTGATTTCTCTTACAGTAGTGCTAGAGGCTTCTCCTGGATTTTCAGATATGTTTGAAATTCACTGAATGAGACCGATATATATTACCTGGAGAAGAAATTCAGTGATTCAGTTCTGCAGTTAGAAACGCAGAACTTGAGCTGCTTCACAAGGTCCTTCCAACCAGTTATATAAAGGACTGGGATAGATGTTGGTACACCGGAGTCCAGTTACGGCATCGCTTTAGACCAGATAATGTGTGGTGATTTGCAGAAGAACGGGGAGAAGCCAACACATAGAAGGAATTAGGGAAAGCACTGTTAAATTCCCATATAAAAGATTCCTGCGTTCATCATCAGTGCCAGCTAAGAGTTCCAATAGACTTGTGAAAGTGGAGGCATGGTGTACTCTAGAGGTCTAGAGGGCTGAACTTTGGCTGCATGTACTTAACAGCACATCCGTATGCCTGGGTAATAAAACCAGTACAGAAATTGTTACCGTGCGTGCATTTTTTATCTTTTGTTTTGTCATCCACTGTCATGTTTTACTGAAAATGTATGTGCACATTTGGATTAACACTTAATGTTCTTGTCTTGTGAAATGCAGCATGTAGTAAATGACCCTTGGTGTCTTGGTATTGCATCGACTCAGGTTTCAATTTCTAAAACAATTTTAGGGAAGCTTCTTTCATAAGTGGGTTTATCTCAAGTACCTTAGAGCACTTTTTTTTTTAGTCACTTTCATTGTTTCCCCAGCATAAGCAATTGCTCAGTTACTAAATTTGTTGTTTGTACGAGTCATTCACATGGCTGTGAGACAGATGAAACCTTTTTCAAATGAAAATATATTCATTAAAAATGGTGAGGCTGTTATCATGAAAACCATCTGAACATGCTTAAAATTATCTGATTTTTTTCACTGAATAGATGTTTACTGTCCCATTTTATCTCTTTCCCCTTCGTTTTTAGGGGGAAAATCACTAGTGCTGCCTAATTTTATGTAAACATAAGCAAACTTATTTGGGTTTTCTTTTTCTTTTCTTTTCTGGAAGTGCCAATTTCTCAGTCCCACTCCCTTAAGTATTATTGGGTATGGAAAACCCAGTAGCATGTTAAGGGTTTTACATGTAGGACTAAGGAATATCCTTTGACTTGTAAGGAGAATACTAGTGCGGTTTAAGCTGATCCTTGTTAAGTGGCTGTGCATGTTTTTCAGACTAGTTGCAAGTGCCAAGTGAAAGGTATTATCAACCTTTCTAGGGACAAACAACTGTATCTGTGCTAAGTTGTTTTATTATTACACTTGCTTAAAAATTAGATGTACACACATGAAAATGCACATATGTAAACATAAAGAAAAAATTAATCTTTTTTGGTTCAGAGGAAAAGGTTTTTTTCCTCCTTAACTTGCGAAAGGCAGCACAAAAGGTAAGTTCCTCCTAATGGTTACTGTGTCACACACCCATGCACACAGACACACACATACACTGCTTGATAGACTCTTCTAACATGCTCATAATATCTTTTTACTTTCCATGAAATCAAAGAGTTCAAAATCCAAAGTAATTTCTGTAAAACTTTTCGTGTGTGCTAAGATTATTTGTAGGTATTAGTTTAAAAATAAACACTCTTTGATTGAACATTAAAATACCACTTTTAGGTGCTTTTTTGTACATTTTTTTTTTTAAACATATTAGAACAGGACAAAGTATATTTTTACAATTGTAGTTGTGGAAAGTCAGAATCCATAAATATGCATCGAAGCTTATTACATTGTAGTAGTTTCAGCTAGCGAAACTTGGCTGTAGTGTTTCTAGACACTTTGGAACAAATACAGTCTTCCACCGAATTTGGTTTTAATATGTATTTTTCAAACTCTTCTGGATGTCATTACTGCTGAACACTTCGTAAAACCCTGTGATTCTTCTTCAGAGTTTACAGTTGTTAATATCCATGCATTGTTTGCTGTTAGCTGTAAAAACACATTGTTTTTATAATTAGTGGAGAAAATGAAGAGGTGTTCTTTTATATTTGCCTCTGCCAATGTGTTCCGCATGCTTTTATTTTAAGCACATATGCACATATTTATTTTTAAGCTCTTAAGTAGTAAGAGCCATATACTTACTAAATAATTTTTTTGTCTTAATTCTGTATATAATTTTTTTCCTGCCATCCATGTAAATTTTCCAGGGGCTCAGAAAGCAGCATTTGGGTCTGCATGGCAGGTTTGTAGCCATAAACCATCACTCCTGGACATAGTCTGCCTGTAGACTCTATACATTAATATTGTACACAGTTTTCTTGCTGGGGTATGCCTTGAGTATCTAAGAAAATAATCTGCAAATGTTGTGCTAGCTATGCCTGTGTGTCTGTAAACCCTGGCTGGATTAGGTACTGGAGATCTGTGACAGTGCTATTTTTTTGCAGCATATTGGTTGGTATTGTGTCACCTGCAAAGCTTGGTTTTTAACAGTTAGGTGCTTCTTATGTTGTAGATAGCGAATTTGTCAGTGAAGAGACTTGACTTGATACAAATGTCCTTCTATTCTCCCAGCTGTAGCACAGAAAGTGGATGGACGATAAGCCATTTGAAGGCTGACCTGAAACAGAGACTGGACAGAGCTAGAGTATAAAGTCGGCATTTATTGAAAGGCCTCCAGGCCTTTTGTCCAATTGTCCAATTACAGCTTCAGGTTGTGAGGTCCCATCCTTCTTGTTCCTCCCTTCAGTCCACCGTTGTTTATGCTTTCGGGCCTGAAAGGTGTCCTCTGTTGTCCGCAGAAAAAGGATTTGTTTTGTCTACCTCCTCTGTGAAGAGAGCTTACTGCCACTTAATATGAGGCTCAGAACTACATCCCTAGGCTCCAGAGACTCTGCAAATATGAAAACTAAAGCTTAAGGCATCAGCATGAACAGCAACCTTATGCCAAAAGATGCTTTTGAACATAAGGTGAATATATTTATTATTTCTTAACCCATGTCAGCAGAATTAGATGTTGAACATGCAGAACTTGTTGTGTTCACAGAGAGGCATACTTTGTGTAGATACATTGTAGGGGAAATGGGTCTGTTAAGCCAACAACGGCAGACTTTTGTTTCATATAATTTCTTCAGCTGGAGAAACAAGCTTCCTTATTTTTCTTGTAAGTTGTATATTTATCATTCTGCTCACACTGAACTCTTTCAGATAACTTTAGGTAATAGACACAGTACATCTTTATTACTGTAAAATGAACAAATAATTAACTTATCTCTTCTTACGTATTGTAGCTAGATAGGTAAATGTTTAGCAGAAGGTGTTTTTGAGGAAATGTACTTTCATTCTGGATACTAACACCTTGATGTATTCTCATATACACAGATATGTCCATATATAAGAACATCTTTTTTGTGGGTTAGGAAAACACAAATCATCATTTGGATATCAGTGTGGTAATGTGAAGAATATATATTTAGAAAATTTAGGAACATTTATTTTTAGTGCACCACAAAAGGATACTTTGTGTGTGGCCTTTAAAAAGGGTTTGTTCTTCTGTTTTTACTACTCGAGAAGTGATCTACACCCACCAAAGTTAATAGGAACTAGCAGAGGGTCTGAACAGTTAAAGAATTCAGACTAATTTAGCTTTCTTTACGTGTCAAAGAGCCAAATGGCCCCTAATTTGTATGTTACACTGACAGTGTTGATTAAATGTAGGATGAAAACATACATGCTGAGCAGAGAAATCTTTGGAGAATGGGCATTTGAGTGTGTGCTGCAAAATGAGGAAATAATAATTCTGCTACTTTAGTTGCTTCGTATTAATTTTGTTGTTGTATGGTGGTAACATCAGTTTCATTGAGGGAAGCACTGCCTTGCAAACTGCCAAACTAATCACAGAGAGGTGTGAAATAAAGTAAGGTAGATGTCCGATTAATGGTGATTAGCTTCGTTGCAGCAATAGAATGCTCTAAGCGCAGTATTTTTATCTGTCAGCTTCCTTAAGCTGAATGGTAGAAGACTAAGAAAATCTGTTCTTGTACACAAATGCAACTGTGTATGAACATCTGTTGCTGATGAAATTACGAAGTTTTTCAGTATTCACCTTTTATTTACTGTAATCACGAAACCTGGCAGGATCAAAGAGCAGGAAAGCAAGGGAAAACAAAGGAAGAATTAGCGTATAGAAAACACTAGGAAACCAAACACATGGTGTTGGCCGAAAAGAAAGAAGCATGACACAGGTTTTAAAAATTATTATCTGTGCAAAGAAGTTAGATGTGTTAAAACTGGATGAGAGAAGTCCAAGGGATACTAAAGTTTTAGAAGTTAAAAGTTTTGTAAGTTACTGGGGGAGTTCCAGGAATAGCACAAATGTTTTTTCAGGCTAAACTAAGGTTTCAGTCTGAAGTGTTCTGAAAGCACATTGTTCCCTCGGTAAGTAGTGCTGATACTGAGACTAAACTGAAGCATAATTGTCTACAGTTTTTGGTCCTTCGTAAATTTTCAAAGGACAAATGGCATGGAATAGTTAAACTACCTAATTTGTACACTATTTACTGTTGATCAGTAATGCAGAGTTTTATCCCAGAACCCTGAGGCAGATGCAGTTGCCAACAGAAAAGTACTGTTACTCATTTCATTCTGCTGTTTGAGAAGGTGGAGTGGCTATTCCAGAAAAAAAAAATAAACCCCACCAAGTAAGATTCCTCCTTTGTCAGTCCATTAAGGCAGAATCATCTGACAAGCTACTGTATTGAACTGTATGATTTAGGTGAGCCCCACTGTGTTGGTTCAGCTCATCTTTCTGTGGAGAGTAGGTGGTGTGCAATAAGTGTTTTGCTTGAATAAGCAACGGAGCATTAGAAAGTTTATGAAAGCGGAAGCAACTAGTGATTCAGTAAATTGAAAACTTAAAGGCTATGTCACTATTGCCTCGGTACAGCTGAGCTGTGTATTGACAGCTTCATCTGGGAGCTTTGCTATTTGTAATTTAGATTGACCTGAGTGTGGAAGAAGCATCTGTTACAAATGAATGAGACTAGGTCGTTTAGACTAGTACCAGAGTCTGAGTCTGTTTGCCTCAGAGTATGTAGTTAAGGTTTCTACCCAAGGCCCTGTTCTCAGTGATTATCTGTGTCTTTTGGTTTGTATCTAGGAGAATGCCATTGTGGTCCTTGTTGAAGTGCTTCGGTACTCAGTCCCGGCTGTCGAAAGTCTGTTGAAGGAGGATTTGTTTTTCCCAAAGGAAATCATGGGAAGGGCAGTTAAATTTTAAAATATGTTGTATTTCTCCCCTCTACCCCCAATCTTCTTTTCTCTAAAGAGCTGAGTGCAGTTGGATCCTTTAAGTCTTCTGGAGTTAAGTTAAAAATACAGCTCAAATCTTGGTAAGTATCACCAAATACGGATCAGAATAGTCTTTGCCTAGATAGGGTTAGCCACCTTTAAGCTAAATCCAATGTAAGAGCACAGGTTTCTGTTCTGTAGGAACATGGTGTATCTGGATGTGGAAAAAAAGCTTGTTAGAGATTATTTGAGTAAACAGGAATCAAGGTAGAAATTACTTATTTAGTTACTACATAGCCATGAAATCAATCTAAAGAGATCTTATTCTTGTTCATATTTTAATAGGCTAAGGTATAATAGAGTGAACGTGTTTTAGGTACACTTTGAAATTATCCATTAGGAAAAAATGTTTTAATTATAGTAGTATTCTTAAGACACAGAGTATGCATTGCTATCTAGTTTTGCTAGATTTAGCTAGATTTAGCATTTGCTAAATGCTCACTAGACACTTGCATATTCTTTTTGGTCCTTGGCTACTTCAGTGCTCTCCTGATAATCTTTGAATCCTTATACTGAATGAGAATATCTGTGAGTTAAGGAAACTTGCTTTATTTCCTTGTTCTACAAAACCATCACAGTCGAGTTTTTAACTCCTTAGTCTTCAATGTTAATGTTCATTTTCTTGCTTATATTAGGGAATGTTGAAAAAGAATGCTGAAAGGTATTCCAGCCGACATTTCTGGGTGAACGGTGTCATGCAGAAAGTCAAACAGAAGGCTTCTGAAGCAGCTGCTAGCTCAGAACACCAGAAAAATGCAAAACACATAGAAGTTGGAAAAGATGCCATCATTCTTTATGCTTTTGGGAACTGATCAGGCTTGGGAAACTAATGATCAAGTATGGAACTTATATTTTGTTCTGATAATGGATTTGCAAAGCATTGTAAGTGCCTCTTAGTCTCATAGACCAGAGCAGCAAAACCAGTTGAAATTAAAGACTGAAAAATAAAGGCATAATTCATGTATCTTGAATACATTCTTACACAGCCATCCAGGTACTTGAAGGATCTGATGCTTGTGTTTTTGGAGTGTGCTGACTAGATTGTGTTAAAATAAATACTTATGTTGACAGTTTAAACCTTTCAAAGAAGGTTTGCAAAAAGGAACTATAAATAACAAACCCGGAGTACTCCTTTGTAAAATTTGTTTTAGCTCAGTTAGTCTTTTAGGAGGGAAAATAATGATTCTTACAATACTACTCCCTTGTGTTTCTGTTTAATTGTTTGTTTTTAAAAAGAAAATAATAGTAGCCTGGAAACAGAGATGCTGTGTAGTTGTGCTAGGGACAAAAAGCCAAAGAATAAAGGACATATTCCTACACCTATATTTGAATAACTCTGGTATTCTCTTTTTCTTGTTTTTATTTCTTGTTTGTGTGTTAATAGAACCTGAATTCTGGAAGTGTTTTCATACACAGCAACAATGTTCATGCCACTTGAATCTCTCTTGTCCTGAAACTGCCTGTTTTTTTGAGGGGTGGTTATGATGTATGCACCTGATCATCTTCAACAGTGATGGGAATAGTAGTTAATCCCAGAGTGCAGGCCACCAAACAGCTCTCTTGGCCGATTTGGCTCATTATTAAAAGAGAGATTTAGAGATCAAAATCTGTTTGGCTCATTACCATTTCCCCAACCCATTAAGTCCTCTTCTAAGTGACTTTTGTGAGGGATTTGATCTGGGAAGTTACAGGTATTGCATGTTACGGCAAAAGGATTTAGTGTAAAATCACAGTAAACTGGAGAAACTTTTTTTAATCCCCCCAGGTAGGGGAAATATCTTTGGCAGTGTTAGAACTCAAGACAAAACTCAGACTATAATTTAGTCTTCAGATCATGGAACAGATCTTCTTTAAACATTTGTTGAAACATACAGAAGATGTGGGGGTGTTCATTATAGAGTCAGCCAACAAGGCTTCACAGGGGACTGACTGCCTGACTGATCTTGTGGCCTTCTGTGATGGAGTAACTGTATCAGTGGACAAAAGAAGAGGTAGATATGTCATCTGTCTAGGCTTCTATAAGGCCTTTGGTATGGTGTCCCCTCCCAACATTCTTACTATTAAATTGGAGTGAAGGAAGTTGGATGGATAGACTCTTTGATGAATAAAGAACTGATATGGTGGTTGCATCCAAGGAGTTACGGTCAGTGGTTTAATGGCCAAGTGGAAACAGTAATGAGTGGTGTCCCTCAAGGAATCATATTGTTTAATACCTTCATTGTGACATAAACAGTGGGAAGTTGCACCCCCAGCAGATTTCCAGGTGACACCAATCTGAGAGGTACAGTTAGTACCTTTGATGGGTGGTAAGTGGGCCTGTTGCAACCTCAACAAGGTTCAGCAGGGCCAAGTCCAGGGTCCTGGGTGTGTTGCCTGTGGAGTGGGACAACGCTTGACTTGAGTACAATGCAGGGGATGAATGGATTGAGAGTAGCCCTGTGCAGGAAGACTTAGGGGTACTAGTGAATGAAAAATTGGACGTGAGACAACAGTATGCACTTGGAACCAGGAAAGCCAGGCCTACACTGGAAGTCTGGCTGGGGAGTCAAGGGAGGTGATTCTTGTTGGTCCTCAGCACAAGAAGGACGTGGACCTTTTAGACTGAAAAGAGCTCAGAAAAGAGCCACAAAAATCATCAGAGGGATGAAGCAGCTCTCCTGTGAAGAGAGTCTGAGAAAGTGTGAGTTTTTCAGACAGGAGAAAAGAAGATACCAGAGAGACCTTGAAGCTGCCTTTCAGTATACCAGGAGTGTATATAAGAGAGCTGTAGGAAGACTTTTTACCTGGGTCTGTCAGTCAGAGGACAGGGAGCAATGGTTTTGAACTGAAAGTGAGTAGATTGAGATTGGATTTATGAAAGAAATCTTTTACAGGGAGGCAGGTGAGACACTGGAATGGGCTGCTCAGAGAAGCTGTGGATGCCCTATCCTTGGAAGTGTACAAGGCCAGACTGGAGGGGTCTTTGAGCAACCTGGTGTGATAGGTGGTATAGATGATTTTTGAAGGTACCGTCCAACCCAAACTGTTCTGTCATGCTATGACTGGACTGCTGTGGTAATAAGTGATTTCCTGAAGTTAAAGCTGTTGTACATCTTCGTTGGGGGTTAGATTTGTTCCTTCTTTCTCTCAAGAATTTTTTCCCCATAAGTTACCAAGAAGACCAAGTGTTAAATACTTGAGAGTACTTAACCGAACCAAAGAAATAGACAAAGTTGGAAGGGGGAGATAATGCTAGTAACACTCCTCTTGCTACCGTGTGACCCTGCACCCCCTGCACTGCCAGAACATCCTGCCCCTGCCTGCCAGAACACCCTGCCATCCCAGCTACCAGCCCGGAACTTTTCCACTGTTTCAGCTTAGCGCTCTAAAAATCCTACAAAGACACCGAAACCAAACTACCCTGGGTTTTGTAAAACAAAACCCTCAAAGTTCTTGGTACTGTTTTCGTTTGTTATTAATGCTGTAGTTGTTTAGTGAGAGTTTTTTTATGTTTGTTTGCTTTGTAGTACATACTAGTAAAGAACTGCTATTCCTATTTCCCAAACCTTTGCCTAAGAGCCTCTGATTGTAAATTTATGATTTAAAAAAAAAAAAAAAAAAAGTGAAGGGGGCGTTTACACTCTCCATTCCAAAAAAACCTCCAGTTGTGTTTTTTTTATTACCTAGCAGATACCTGTCTTCCCAAACCAAGACAGATTTTGGCGCCCAAGTGTGGGGCTTGAGGGCACTGAGAAAAGAAAAGGGAAGAGAAATAGCGGTTCTTAACTAACCTAGTACTTTCTTTTGTGTGGGTTGGATATAAAAACCTCATTAGGCAGTATCATGTGGTCTAACTTACCCTGGTTTGGATGGCATGTGGTTGTGGCTGTATTCCTTCCATTTGCAGGCCCTTATCTAAACATGGGCCCTAGAACTAAGGCTACTGTAACTGTCATCCAGTTTCTTTTACGGCTTAATAAAGTGAAGAACTCATGGATTTTTAATTTCCTCTGGAAGGCAGGCACATGGATTCAAAGCTGTCATAGACTAACTGTGTGTTTTTTGAGTTACTTTAACAATGGTACCTACTGTGAGGAAATGACACTGGGGGAGTTTTTTTCCCCAACCCTTTACCCACCTCTTTGGGTCTGCCCCACCAGTTTTTGAAGGGTTTAAATCCTCTCTGAATGCTAATGATATCATGTAATGGCTGGTGCTGCTAATCGGCGTATTCTATTTAGCATTCAGAGATAAGGGAAGATTGACCTAGATAACCACCCTGATACCTACCCCACAGAATAGAGGTGATACCCCAGAGCCTAACTCTGCCCCACAGCCTGCCTCAGAAAGGACCCACCCGGATTGGGTTGAGGTTCTGGTAAAAGAGATGCATGAGATGGGCCAGATGCTGAGGGAGTACATTTCCCCAGCTCATGCAAAACCCTCCCCCTGCCCCGAGAAGGCAGAGATTGATGGTGCAGCAGTGGAACCCACAGACGTTACAACTGTCCAGGTTCCATCTGAACCACAAAGGCAGCCACCGCCAGCAGCAGTCACCCCTGTGAAAACAAGCAAGTCTAAAGTGAAATCGTCAAATCCTGGTATTAAAAAGTAAAAAACAAAGGCCCTCACAATCCGCAGAAGAGCCACAAGTTGAGATCATCACTGAGTTCCTGTCATATGAAAGTCTACGTAATCTGCAAAAAGATATTGTACGACGAGGACGTGAGGCTTATAGAGTTGTACAGGCGTACAACTGGATAGTGCTGAAGCAAAGAATTTAAGACCCTTGACCCAAGACTCAGGTATAAATCAAGTATTTGTAAGAAAGCAAAGGCCCCTTTCTCTTTGGGAACGACTTCTAATGAGTGTAAAAGAGAAGTTTGTCCACAAAGACAAAATGCAAGAGCACAACAATAGAATGCAATGGAGGACCCTTGCAGAAGGAATCCAACAGTTAAAAGAAGTGGCAGTATTGGAAGTACTTTTTGGGAGGACCAGACAGCATGATAATGACCCCAACAAGGTTAGATGCACAGGGCACATGTTGTGGAATCTGGCAACTCATGGACCATCTCAATACGACACATTCATCGCAACAATTAATGCCGAAAATATCCAAAAGACAGTGGGTTCTGTTGCCAACAAGCTCAGAAATTATGAAAGTATGATCAGTAGCCCAATGCAGGCTCCTGTCTTTGCAGTAGTGAAAAAACTCAAAAAAAAAGATGAAAGAAATGAGAGAGGAAATGAGAAAAAACAGTTCCCATGTAGCACCAGTGCGAGTCACAAGGCCCAGAATCAGAGCCCAACATCCCCCAGCGAGAAAGAGAAGGTACACCCCTTGAGCTGACCTGTAGTTTTATCTGCGTGACCATGGAAAGGACATGAGAGTGTGGCATAGGAAACCCACTTCTGTCCTGGCAGCACGGGTACGTGAGCTCAAAAAGAAAAACACTAACAGAAGAAGTTCCACTAGAATGAAAGTAGCCTCAGCCTCCCTTGAGCAAGCTGCCAAGTATTGCAGAAGTGAGAATACTGTGTCAAATTCCCTTGAAAAAACCTCTACCATGTATGTCCAAGAAGGGAATAATAACCAGTGCTAGAGGAGCCCTGCCTCTAGCCAAGAAGAGGCACGGGAAAATCGGTTTTTTTGGACTGTGTAGATTCAATGGCCTGGCACATCAGAGCCACAAAAATATGAAGCTTTAGTAAATACTGAGTCGCAGTGTACTCTAATGCCATCGAGACATGTGGAGACAGAACCAATTTTCATTGCCAAGGTAATGGAGAGATCACAAGAATTGACTCTAGTTGAAGCCGAAGTGAGCCTGACCGGGAAGGAGTAGCAGAAACTTCCAATTATGACCAGCCCAGAGACTCCGTGTATTCTGGACATAGACTTCCTCAAGAATAGCTATTATAAAGACCCTTAGAGACTCAAATAGGCTTTTAGAATAGCTGCCGTAGAAACAGCGAACATTAAGCAGTTAAACACCTTGCCGGGACTATCAGAGAACTCATCTGCAGTGAGACTCCTGAAAGTAGAAGAACAACAAGTACCTGTGGCCACCTCGACAGTGCACCGTCGGCAGTATCAGACAAATCAAAATGCCGTGATCCCCATCCACAAGATGATCCATGAGCTGGAGAACCAAAAGGTAGTCATTAAAACCAACTCACACTTCAACAGCCCCATCTGGCCTGTGCACAAGTCTGATAGAGAATAAAGACTGACTGTAGACTATTGTGCATTGAATGAAGTGACTCCACCGCTGAGCGCTGCTGTGCCGGACATGCTGGAACTTCAGTACGAGCTGAAGTCCAAAGCAGCGAAGTGGTATGCCACTATTAACATCGCCAATGCATTTTTCTCCATTCCTCTAGCTGCAGAATGCAGGCCTCAGTTTGCTTTCACCTGGAGGGGCATGCAGTACACTTAGAACCAACTGCCCCAGAGGTGGAAACACAGCCCTACCATCTGCCATAGGCTAATCCAAGCTGCACTGGAGAAGGGTGAGGCTCCAAAACATCTACAGTACATCGATGACATCATTGTGTGAAAGAAGACTGCAACTGAAGTGTTCGAAAAAAGAAAAAAAAATCATCCAGATTCTGCTGAAAGCCGAGTTTGCCATCAGGAAAAGCAAAGTCAAAGGACCTGCCAGAGAGATTCAGTTCCTAAGAATAAAGTAGCAAAATGGACAGCGGCAGATCCCCACTGAAATCATTAATAAGATCACAGCAATGTCTCCACCGACCAGCAGAAAAAAAGCCACAAGCTTTCCAAGGTGCCATAAATTTTTAGAAGATGCACATTCCTGAGTACAGTCAGATCGTGAGCCCTCTCTACCTGGTTACCCGCAAGAAAAACATTTTCCACTGGAGCCCTGAACAGCAACACGCCTTTGCCCAGATCAAGCAGAAGATTGCTCATGCAGTAGCCCTTGGCCCAGTCAGGACAAGACCACATATAAAGAATGTGCTTTACTCCGCAACCGAAAACAGCATTTTGTCCTGAAGCCTTCAGCAGAAAGTGCCTAGAGAAAACTGAAGCCGACCACTGAAATTCTAAAGTCGAAGTTACAAAAAATCTGAAGCCAACTACACTCCCACAGAGAAGAAGATCTTAGCCACCTATGAAGAAGTTCAAGCCGCCTAGGAAGTGATTAGCACAGAAGCACAACTCCTCTTAGCACCCCAACTACCAGTGCTGAGGTGGATGTTTAAAAAAAAAGCTCCCTCCACCCACCATGCCACCGATGCCACATGGAGCAAATGGACTGCCCTCATCACACAGCGTGCCCATGTTAAAAGCCCAAATCGCCCTGGAATTTTAGAAATAATTACAAACTGACTGAAAGGAAAAAACTTTAGTCTCACAGACAAAGAGGAGCAGGAACAAGTGACACGGGCTAAAGAAGCTCCTCCGTACAACCAACTGCCAACAGAAAAAACGCACTATGCTCTTTTCACTGACGGTTCCTGTCGCATCGTGAAAATGAACCGTAAGTGGAAAGCAGCCGTATAGAGCCCCACACGACAAGTTGCAGAAGCCACTGAAGGTGAAGGAAGATCAAGTCAACTTGCTAAACTCAAAGCTGTTCAATTAGCCCTTGACATTGCTGAAAGAAAGAAGTGGCCAAAGCTCTACCTCTACACTGATTCGTAGATGGTAGCCAATACTCTGTGGGGCTGGCTAGAAAAGTAGAAAAAAGCCAACTAGCAGCGTAAAAGAAAACCAATCTGGGCTGCTGATGAATGGAAGGACATTGCCACTCGTGTAGAGAAGCTGCCTGTGAAAGTCTGCCATGTAGATGCCCATGTTCCCAAGAGTCAGGCTAATGAAAAACACCAAAACAACAAGCAAGTAGATCAAGCTGCCTAGATAAAAGTGTCAAAGACAGATTTAAATTGACAACACAAGGGAGAGTTGTTCCTAGCTCGATGGGCCCATGATGCCTCAGGTCATCAAAGCAGAGATGCCACCCATAAGTAAGCCCGAGACCAAAGAGTAAATTTAACCATAGACAGTATTTCTCAAGTTATCCATGACTGTGAGGCGTGCTACAATCAAGCAAGCCAAGCGAGTGAAGCCCTTATGGTACGGTGAGCGATGGTCCAAATATAAATATAAAGAAGCCTAGCAGATTGACTACGTCACCCTCCCCCAAACCCGCCAGGGCAAGCGCTATGTGCTAACCATCGTAAAAGCCACCACTAGATAGTTAAAGACCTACCCTGTCCCTCATGCTACTGCCCAGAACACCATCCTAAGCCTGAAAAAACAAGTCCTGTAAAGACATAGCACCCCTAAGAAAATCAAGTCAGACAATGGAACCCATTTCAAGAATAGTCTTATAAGCACCTGAGCTAGAGAACATGGCATTGAGTGGGTGTACCATATTCCTTATCATGCACCAGCGGCCAAAAAAGTTAAACAGTGCAATAGCCTGCTTAAAACTACCTTGAAGGCACTGAGTAAAAGAACCTTCAAAAATTGAGATATTAATTTTAGCAAAGGCCACCTGGTTGGTGAACACTCAAGGTTCCACCAACCGAGCAAGTCCTGCCCAATCTGGGCCCTTACAAACGACAAAAAAAAATAAAGTTCCAGTAGTACACATGAAAAGTATGCTAAAAAACCTGTTTAGATTAATCCTGCCACCAGCAAAAGCAATCCCATCCGTGGGGTTGTCTTCGCTCAGAAACCAGGTTGCACCTGGTGGGTGATGCAAAAAGATAGAGAAACCCGATGCATACCTCAAAGAAACCTTGTTTTAAAGTGAACTACCCATGACAATGTGGCTGTATCCATATTTGCATGTGTGTGTGTATATATATATATATATATATATGTATATATATATATGTGTGTATATATATATATATGTATATATATATATATTTTTTTTTTTTACAATTTAAGCTCAATGTAATATGTTAGTATGAGAAAAAAATTCGGGGTGGATAATGTTAGGGGTTAGGTTTGTTCCTTCTTTCTCTAAAGAATTTTTTCCCCATAAGTTACCAAGAAGACCAAGTGTTAAATACTTGAGAGTACTTAACTGAAAGAAAAAAATAGACAAAGTTGGAAGGGGGAGATAATGCAAGTAAAAGACAGAGCTTGAAGCAGCTGTGGGCTCTTCTTCTTCCGGCGTTGGGGGAGAGAAAAAACGTCTGTTGCTAGCTAGAAGAGTTTCACTGTGGCCAAAAAGATCCAGTCCTAAGAAATCTACTATCACCGGTTTGGCCTGAATCCTGAGTTTTCTCTGCCACCCGTGGGAGCTGAGCCGGCCCTGCCTCGCCTTTGCCTTCTTCATCGCTGCTCCGCTTGCTACAGTGTGACCCTGCACCCCCTGCGCTGCCTGGACATCCTGCCCCTGCCTGCCAGAACACCCTGCCATCCCAGCTACCAGCCCGGAACTTTTCCACTGTTTCAGCTTAGCGCTCTAAAAATCCTACAAAGACACCGAAACCAAACTACCCTGGGTTTTGTAAAACAAAACCCTCAAAGTTCTTGGTACTGTTTTCGTTTGTTATTAATGCTGTAGTTGTTTAGTGAGAGTTTTTTTATGTTTGTTTGCTTTGTAGTACATACTGGTAAAGAACTGCTATTCCTATTTCCCAAACCTTTGCCTAAGAGCCTCTGATCGTAAATTTATAATTTAAAAAAAAAAAAAAAAAAAAGTGAAGGGGGCGTTTACACTCTCCATTCCAAAAAAACCTCCAGTTGCGTTTTTTTTATTACCTAGCAGATACCTGTCTTTCCAAACCTGAACAATCTTCCTAACTTGATAGCTGTATGAAACAATGCTTTATACATATATTTTTTCCCCCTCTGAAAACAAAATGCACCTAAACATACTTCTGTTTTTCTTGGTAAGAAGAGAACATTGAGAAGAAAATAACATGGGAATTATTTTTTTGTACTATGTTCAGTTTCCTCTTGATCTCTGTTTAGCTCAGCCTTGAATTGGTAAATAAATTAAAGGAGGTAATAAACATTTACTCTGAGTGACGCAAAGATGGATTTCATTTAGGTGACTGTCTCTCCTGGTTTAGCAGCTTATTTCATAGAAAAGCAGAACAGACAAATTACGAGTAAATATGCTTTCATCTAAATGTAAAACTGGGTGTTTTCTACAAACAACAAAGATTAACTCGAATTACTGCATTTCATTAAATTGACTTGCAGCATGCTTCATAGAATCACAGAATGGTATGAGTGGGAAAGGATCTGGAAGTTCCAACCCCCTGCCATGGGCAGGGACCTTCCACTAGACCAGGACCAGGCTGCTCAGTGCCCCGTACAGCCTTGACCTTGAACACATCCAGGGATGGAGCATTCACAGCTTCTCTGAGCAACCTGTGCCAGTGCTCTGCCACCCCACAGTTAGCATCAGTAAAATGGCTTGTCTTACAATTCTTTAAGTTTGGATTTTAACACCACTGGTGTTCATAGAAATCCAGAAATATTCTCTGCCCAGAACAATTTTTGTTCTCGTGGGGTTTATTTACTTCATTGTATTCATCCTTTCCTCTTACCTGCAAGGCAAGATAATAGTGAATTCGGATTGACTTTGATTTTGTTCTGTGTTTGGCTCCAAAACATAATAATACACTCGAATTTTTTATTAGATTTAATTAGGATTAAGAACTAGACTCACAGTAATCTCTGAAGATTTTGGCCTTTGAACCAAAATTACATAAACAACGTGAGCAGAGTTTGCTAATAGCTTAATTGTGGCTGTATTTCCTACACCAAATGCAAACCTCTGATGCTGAACAGTGAAGTTAGTATGTATGCCTTTGAATTGATTTCTTGGAGAAATTTATGATGCAAACATTCTCTGGGAAATGACATTCTTGGATTTACTTATTTTGTAAATTTACAACCAGGTTAGTTTTATTAGTGCAGTTTTCATTTGGTTATTCTCAGAAAATACTTTGTCTGAATGTTTTGATTTACAGACCTTTTTGGTCTGCAGTTTCATGTAGTAAAGTGAGAAGGATAGATTTAAATATTTACATTGCATTTTTTGTCTGTGGAGTTTTCCCATTAAATAAAACCAGTGAAGCAGGAGGAGATTGTCTTTTTGTTGTCTAAAAAACAAAATATGGTGAGATTATTTTAACTGGTAATTATGCAAAAGTTATTATATATGACTATATAACTTGTCAGGCTTCTAGGATGTAGTCTTTCGTTAGAATAGCATGCAAAAAGGGGGAGAAAGTATCATGAAAATACTTTGTAATGCTTTTGCTTTATATTTTAGTTGTTTTCAAAGAGCGACAGTATTTTCTGAAATAACCCATAGCTGCAGAAACATGTGATCACCTTCTGTGTCTGTTTGTTTTCTCTTGTTTACATGGTACAAGCTACTTCTGCTTAGTGACATGGAATTTTCTAATACCTTTCCATTTCTTTGCAGCCTTGTTTTTAAATGTGCTCAGAGGATCAAAAATCTGGGGAAGCAGTAAAAATTGAGCCATAAGCAAGACAAATGTTTATTTATTGGTTGAGTATAACTGTCTTACTTAAAACAGTATTTCAATCTACCAAACTAGACTGTAGTTTAGGTATAGTGACAATAATTGTGTATGTCACTCTGCTCAATAACTTAGGCTTGTTTGTGGGTTTAGAAAGGTTTGTTTTCGTGGGTATTTATGATAGGGGTCTTTTGTGTGTGTGTGTCTTTTGAGAGGGTGGTATGTGTTCCTTTGAACCAAAATACATGGTTGCATGAAATGCCAGAGACCTGTCTGATAAGCTTTATATATTGTGGAATTTGTTTTCTGACATTAGATAAAAGTATAAGAAGTAAAATAACTGCATAACTGATTGTTTTAAGTTCATCATAATCATGAACATTGCATTTGTTATCAACTTTGAGGACAGAAAGAAACTATTCCAGTACCTTGGGGCTCAGTCTGGATGGTTCCATAGTTCTGTTTTGACTTTGTAGAGTGGATTTTATGATCCTTTAATTGTTTTTGTAGCTGGTTTTTGACTTCTTTTTAATTCAAGGTCAGTACTTAAGTTCAGATCGTGAGAATTGAAGTGATGTGTATATATTTTTTATTACAAGTATGTAAGTCCTGCTAGATGGAATACCACTGTTGAAGTGTGTTTAGGGAGTGTAACAGCCTACTGAGGTGTGACATTAAACTATTCATGTTTAGATGACTGCTGTAACTTCAATGGTTTTCTGAATAATTTCTTTTTAGAGTGGGTTAGTCATTGTTTGACAAGTTTATATTTAACAGTATTTGGATACACACACAGTATTTGCCTGTTTCTGTTTCACTGGTTATTCTAATATAGTTTTCAGAATCATATCATCATTGTTTACCAGTTCACAGCTTTTGCATCACGTACGACTACTACCAGTAATAATTTCATGTTTTTATTTTACCTCATGGGTGAAGATTTTTAAGGTTTTTTTAAGTCTTTGTATTGTTTGGATCCTGTCTGGAAGACAGTTGTCTGTTGAGGACTTTGCCTGTGTAGTGCCAGACAAACAGCTATTATTGAGTGCATGCTGTGTTGCTTTGTTGTATGATCAGTTGCTTGGCAGATGTCTAGGTCTTCAGAACCACAAACTTTGTACAGCAGACCATCTGAATACTGTAATGCCATCGGTCTTGGTATGCAATCTCTTTCCCTCACCTGTTTTTCACCCTTTGAGTTTTTTTGGGTGATAGTTCAAGAGTTTCAAGTCAGTATGCCTTACTAGCCAGTCCTTCTAAAACTTTTGGACCTCTGTCTGACATTCTGACTTGAGTAAATCCTCTGTGATGTTGGTCTTCAGTGGGCACTCTTTCATTGTCATTGCAAATGTGATCTGTGCTTCCTTAAAAGAAAAAAAAAATTACATGGGTGTTCTTCTGTGTTAATAAATATTAAGTAGACTACAGTAGCAGTTTCATGATGGGACCAGTGTGGCTTGTCATTAAATAAACAGTGTGGTCTTATGTGGAGCCCCAGAGGTCATCATTTGACTTTTTCCTCTTAAAGATGGTTGAAATTTCCCATGTTTTTGGCTTACCTATTTCAATTTTCTTCTTTTGCTTCCTCTCTTATCCAGGCTGCTTTTATTGTTTTTCATTTTCTTTTTTCTTTGTATAATTGTGGCTTTCTAGGCTACGTCATAAAATGTTCTGAAATGACTCCCAGTTGTTCCTGTTTTAAATCTAAATCCAGTTATTTACGCTTCCAATTCTGTCAGGTTTTTGCTAAAGTAGCTCTCATGAACACAATGTGCTTATAACATGCCTTTACTACTGGTTTTGTACTTCTTTCGTTAACACATAGCAAATGGTGTACAGTCATAATCATATGCTCCTGCAGTAAAACTGTAGTTCTGACACATGCTCCTTTTCTTCAGATGTATTTCTGTATGGTGCTTTTCTGGTTTAGGAATCACAGTTTTTAAACTTGCAGAAATACCAGGGTAATTTGCTTGAGACCTTTAGCATAAATTACATGGCCGTAGGAGATTATATTTTTCCCTTTCCATGAAAGCGCTAGAGGAGCCCCACTTGCATGTCTGTCACATTATCTGTGACTGTCATATCCTATGGCATCAGCTTTTGTTTCAATTTTTCCCTATTAGAATTTAAACCAAAAATATGAAGATCACTGTCTTCCAGCCAATTCTGAAGTATAAAATAAAACCAATCACTGAACTTCAACTTGGGTAAATCTTTTCTTTAGTTATGCCTCCTTCTTAAAATTGACATCTATATATCAGCAATTTGGTGGGTTTATCAGTGGTTTGAATATTTGCACAAGCAGTTCAACCTCTCCATATTATTTGATTATTCATTTAATTTCAATGCTTCGATTTTTCTGCTAAATAAGTGCACTCCCTTTCCCATCCTCCCCTTCACTTTCATCATCTCTGGCCAACCTGCCTTTCAGAATGCTTTTTTCATTGTCCTCTTCTGACAGTGGAAATTGCCAAATTCTGCAACTTCTGTCTTCCACAGAAATCCAGGGACTAGTCCGCAGCCCAGCCCAGTACTCTGTCATGTATTCTTTTCCTGTCCAGGAGTTTGCCTCCAGATTTTTCTGTTTCCTTCTGGTATAGCACAGTAATGTTTAAACTGGTTGTCAGGATGATAAATGTTGGGTGTTTAGATATTTATAATTTACAAGATTCAGAGTAATTAGTCTGATAGAATGTACTTCAGGCACATGTACCATATTGCTGTCGTTATTTCTATTAAATAGTGTTGGGCAATCCCTTTGAGCTATTTGTAGGGTGTTGCTTGCTTCCAAATAGAGTGCACTTAGAAATGACACAAGAATCCCTTATAAGCTGTCTGTGCCTATGCCTCGGTACCTGCAGGTTTCTCCTGTGTACTGCATGCACAGTGATCCTGGCTCGTCCGCCTTGGGAGCACTGTCTGACTGTACAGGCTGTACAGCAGTGCTTTTGTGTGAGGGTCAATGCTCAGTGAATGCTGGTAGCAGCTGCTTAGCTCTTGTCTGAAATATGAAAACAGTTTTAGGTTGTACCTTGAGGAACACTGTCCCTAGAGGCCTGCTGTAAGGAGTTCTGTGTCTTCTGCAGAGGAATCTGATTTATCTGTAGAGAGTGCTTTTTGATATCAAAGAAGAACTGAATGTTCTAGGACTTAACTGCAGTTGGAATAGTCTAGGATGCTTACAAAGTCCTTTCTTCCACTTACCCTCATCTAGGTGTCAGACTTTCATGAATAGATTTAATCTTAAAAAAATGAAAATTTGAGGCCCATAGGACTACTACTTACCTGTGGGACTGTGTTTTCTTGTGTACCTGTGGAGCTCAGAAAGTTCTTACATAATTTCCAGATGTGTGTTAACACAGCTGAAGCACGGTCAGGACTTGACACTGTACTGACACAGATGTAGTCTGAACACTCTGGGGAAAAGGTTTCCTTATCAAGTAGGGAGAGCACTTAACCATCTTTTCCTTTTGCCTGATGGGCAGTGAGTCTGAGGTTAAGCTTGCCAGTACCAGAGATACAGGTTTGGAACTTCTGAAGGGATTCAAGCAAGGAGTGTCTAACGTAATGCGGGGACTTGAATACTCTACTGTAGGGAAATGCTGAGAGCTAGGCCTGTTCAGCCAGGAGAAGAGAAGACACGGGAGGATCTTTTCAATTTATGTAAGTACCCAAAGGGAACTTGCAAAGAGGACAGAGCCAGGCTCCTTTCAGTGATGCCTGGTGATAGGGCAAGAGGCAATGGGCAGAGACTGAAACACAGGAAATTCTGAACATCAGGAAACACTTTTTCACTGTGAGGATGACTGAGCATTGACACAGGTTGCCCAGGGTGGTTGTAGCATATGCCTTCTGTTGAAAAAACATCTACGTATGGTCTTGGGCAGCTTGTTGTGGCCCTGCTTGAGATCCCTTCCAACCTCAACCAGTTTGTGATTTTGTGAAATACAGTGACTGTACTGCAGCATCGTCTTGCAGATACAGATCAGCTGAGTCATCGATTCACGCTGACCATTAATCTTACATGTGGGGGAAATCCTATGGGATTTATATTTCATTATGCTACACTTGCTAATCAGTACTTACAGGTGTATAAAGAATCATTTTGTAAGTAGTCCTGGACCACTGTGCCCAGTTACCTGAGGAGAAATCACTGAAAATGTTAGTTTTGCAGTTCAGAAGTCTCGCAGTGGCAGTATGCCAGCATGGTTTTCCCAGAGCAGCCGCCTGTGCCGCTTGAGTCTGGCTGGGAAGACAACAAGGTAGCTCATTATCCTGAATAGTGGGCTGATATAGGGCTGTCTTTCAGCTGATCGCTGAGTAGCTACGGGACTAACACAGGCTGTAGATTTAAGCAGTTGATTATAGGCTGAGCAGCTTCTGGCCTCATCCAGTGTCAGTGCTCCTGGTAATGTCACATTATTATGCATCATTATATAGGGTAGTTGTGGTTTTAGGGGTTTGACACATTCTTATAAACTAAGTAGGCACAGCAGGATTGAAACACACACTTTGGCAACGTCCTGAGACCATGTGTAAGCCAGGTGCATGATGCTAACTGTGCATGTAAGCCCAGGTCAGTGTCTAAACATCCTGATGTGGCACATGGATGTGATCACAAACTCAGTTGTTTTGTTGGTACTCAAAAAGATGCTCTGTCTGCTGTCAGCAAATTCCTTTTGCAGAAGACAAATTATTTCTAGATAAAGTAGCAGAAAGAAAAATTGTCTCTTCTCCTACCTCAAAATAGTTATCACTGTTAGAAGTGTGCTGCAGAGTTAGGTCATTTGCAAAGATGAATATTAATTCTTGATGTGCACATTCACACAATCACAGAATCACTAGGTTGGAAGAGACCTTCAAGATCATAGAGTCCAACCCACTCCTAAGACCTCAACTAAACCATGGCACCAAGTGCCACATCCAGTCTTTCTTTAAACACACCCAGGGATGGTGACTCCACCACCTCCCCGGGCAGGCCATCAGTCCTTTCTGTAAAAAACTTTTTCATGAGAGAAAGAAATGCGTAAGACTTGTGATTCTCTGCAACGGTACTGTGCCCCAAATATGTGTACTCTAAAATACATACAAGTAACTTTTTAAAATAACCAGCCTGTCCAGTCGAAGTTGACAAGATTGGGAGTAAGAAGTGCACATACTGCCAATCTGTAATCCTGCCATGCTCAGGCCAGGTACTGGAATAGCAGAGCAACCAGCACCTGCCTTGGCTCTTGGCAAAACTTTACTGTCTAAGCTGACAGGACTTTACTCTTTAGCATATGGATGCATGCTAGAGGGCCTGGTGGCTTCCCTTAGGGTATTTGTGGGAGTTGTGGAGTAGGATAGAGGCTTTTATGCAGAGAGGGACCCACTTCTAAAGTAACAATCCTACTCTGACATCCTTATTGCTATCTTTAAGAACACCTCTCCTTAGCTAGTGTTTGAAGATGAGTCTGTACCCTACAGTTGAGTGATTTGGTACATCACATATCCAGTGTCCCATCCTCAGTACCTTAAAGTATCTGCTGTCTCGATGTCCACTGATCACTGTGATATCTGGAGCAGTGAAGCATGAGGAAGGTTATGAAGCACATTTTAACTCTGTCTACCTTGACTGTGCTGCAGGGAGAAATGGAGATATTGGCGTGGTCTTCTGGTAAAACATCTCATTCAGTACAGTTAGGGAGGCATGGGACGTTTGTCAGGCTGCACTGGAGTTGGAACCTTGGCCCATGCCTAGGTCTCTGATTTAAAGACTGGTCCTTAGTTCTCCTGCGGAAACTAGGCACTGAAATCCGTGAGGCGGGCTGTACCTTAGCAAATGAGAATGTAGTTGTGTTTGGCTCTTTGCTGTTACTTTCTAAAAATGATACTTTCAATGTTACTTGCTAAAAATGGGCTCTGGGGTTTATTCTCCTTTTGTTGTAATACTGTGTCATTTGTTTGGGGTTGGTTTGTTTGGCGTTGCATTTTAGTTGTCCTTGGAGCTCTCCACCTGTAGGATTTCTTTGCATCTTAATCTGTAAAATGAAATAATGCAAGTTGTTTTCCAGACTGTCCTGAGATAATTCCAGTAATGAGTCAGCTGTTTAGGGATACACTATTTTCTTTTCTTTCTTTATGAAAACCAATAAATAGAAGGAAGGTAAAAGCCATCTGAATGCTGGATTATCTTTTTCCCTGTCCTTTCTTAAAAGCCTGCTTTTAGTATACAAAAGCCTTTGCCTCCTATAAAGATTTGTCTTTTGGTCTACCCACTCCCCCTCAGAATAAGGTATGTTAAAAAAAAAATCAAAAACTAAAAAGAAGAAAAAAAGAACACATCTTTAGAAAAAAACTAACAAATCCCAGAAAACAAACGAAGCCAACCGTCTTCCATGTTATGGAGTTACCTTGAAATATCTCAGGTTTGCAACTGTAAATGAATTGTAAATTCAATTTAGAGTTTTGCAATTGTAAATTAGTTGTAGATGAAAAATAACCCTTCCTGCCGTCATTCCTTTGGACTCCCCTTGTTAATGAATCCTCTTTTCACAGAGAGGAGAAAAATGATTCTCTGATGAAGATTTTTTGAAGCAGAAAACCTTCCTGAACAACTCGTAATCCGAATTGTGAAGTTTATTGCTTTCACAGTAATCTTTTTCTCAATTTTAGGCAGTCCTTAAAGTCCATTAGCAAGCAAGGTAGATTATTTTTCTGATTCTATGTTATGACATAAAAGTCACCTAGGAGTATTTTCTCTTTTTCTTAAATTAATGGTATCTCTGTAACTAAGTTCCTTGAGCTGCTTGCTCTTCCCAGTAATCTCTTTGTAATTATAGTGTTATGAATTACGTTATAGAATGATACTGGAAATGACACCAAGCTTTATTCCTGGATAAATTAATGAATCCATACCATCATTTCTCAAACAAAATCATGATTCAGACTGATCTAGGGTTGGGTTTGGTTGAGTTTTTTCTTTTTTTTCTTTCTTTCAGTTTACTTTGTAATGCTTCTGATGCTGTAAATTACAAGAGAACCAACAGCATGTTGCCAATTTTGCTGATTTTCTGCAATCCACTTAAAATAATCATTATGGTTTGGATCATAATGCATGATTCTTTCCTAAATGGTAAGGCTTTAACTGAGGGCTTTGTGGATCATTATCTTACCTTCACACAGTTGCTTTTCTTTTTGGAAAAGTGTCATACTGAAACTGAATTTTCAAGCAGGGAAAGTCGAAAGGTAGTAGTTGTTACTTTCATGGGTGATGCTATTTCCCCCTCTGGCATATCACCCAGTTTATGCACTAAGACAGAAAAGAGACTGAGGTGCCAATGCTACCAAGGAGGCAGATTTTAGTTTACGTTGGACTGGAAATGCTTGCCTAAGAGTAATAAGTTTTTCATATCTTAGCCAATACTGTCTAAATGTCTGAACTGAATTTCATATTTAAATATCTTGGGAACATCTCGTTACAATTCCATAAAAAGTGACTATTTGTAGAAGTTCCTTTTCATTCTTTCTATCATGTACAATCAGGTACTTCTGTTTTTGATTGCACCAGTAGTTCATTTTTTTCTGAAAAACCTTCCTGTGAAATGTATTTTAATGCTCTCTTATTTGGTCTAAACTGTGTAGTCATACTGGTATTTGGAAGTAATTTTGACTAATGTTTTTGAATGTGTATATGAAGTGTCCTATCACTCCTCTAAACTTCTGTTTTAAGGGCACTGTAATTCGTTAAGTTATTTGCAGTATCTCTAGTTTCTTCAGTTACTGGTTTCTCAAACTGCAACTTTTGGCATGCTTGGACACCTGATTGTTCATATTTGTCTTCATCATGCCATATTTGTCTAGGTGAAGAATCTGTTCAGAGAGATTGCCGGTTTCCTGGAGAGAACTGTGACCTCTGCCAGCGAGCACTGAAGTATTTGTCTACCCTTTGACCTGACTTAGAAGCCCTGAGAGAACTGGGTGAATGAGTAAGCATGTGTGTAAATAGCTAGAACTGGCAGGATCAGAAGCTGAGACTAATTTTTGATCAAGAGTGAGAACTTTCCTTCCTTCATCTGATGGTGCATCCTGCTTTTCAACACATGGATGTGCAATACATGGCAGTGTAATTGGGCAGCAAGTTACCTTTCTTGAGAGGTTGAGACTGGGCATTTGAACTGATTTGGCCAAGCAAGAGAAGATAATTAAAGTTCTTCTGTGTACTATATTGAAATATTCCCCTGCAGCTCCCCCCCCGGGACTAGTTCTGGAGAGGCTTTGGAGGAGTATTTCATAGGGACCGGACAAAAGATTCCAAAAGAGTCTCTTACCCCAGGATTATTCCAAGACGTTTATTCTTGAAGGGTTCCAGGGGCCAAAGAGAGAGAGCAAAGAAATACAGGGGTCTTATCTGGTCTTCCACTCTGGGAGGATTGCTGGCATTCAGCCAGTTAGGTCATGGAAGGTGTGGAGGGTCATTCCATGTGGTCAAAGGGAGAAAATTCAGGGGGTCAAAAGGAGAAGCCATTCCCCTAAAGAATTACAACACTATATGACTGAGCTAAGCAGAAAGCTGTTTGAAGTAGAAAGGGTTATTTTCTCCTATTTTGTAGCAGTGAAAATGGCCTCACACTTTATATGAGGCTTGCTCTGGTAGACTGACTCCTCAGGTGAGCCCCTCTGGGCCTGTTGCCATACTGCAAAGCCTGGGAGATAAGGAACTCCGGAAGCATAGGTGCAGTCCCAAAATGAAACACAAAAGATAGTAATTAACAAAATGGCAATTTCTAAAGTACTTATTAATAAATTCTTTATATTGTCTTTAGTTTTATAAAGGAAGAATAAGTAAGCAGGAGATGCATTAGAACAACAGTTGGTACTTGTTGGTTCTATATAACAATGTATATAACAGTGTAACAGTGGTATTGAGGAGTCATTTAGTTGTTCCTGGGTTTTTGGATCCTGACTGATAAATATTGAATAACCTTTTAAGATACAGAAAAGCATATACTGTATGGACAGACTTGTATTTCCACAGGCAGACTTTGGCTGAACTGAACAGCATCCTTCCTATAATCAATGCATGTACTTTGAGTGGACATGTCAGATCGTTGTTAAGTTCCATGAAATAAGCCTGCTGTGAGCAGAGTGGCTTCAGCAAGTGGAGCAAAGTCATATTGTAGAGAAGCCCAGGATGTTAGACATTGATTCTTGTTTATACACTGCTGTCTTTTTGGATGGTAGCTGCACAAGAATATTTGTAATAAGAGGGAATAACTACATAGCACTGCAGCTTTTTCAAAATGCCGCTCACCCACTAGCTAATCAGTCACTCTGTCACTTCCATATAGTTAATAATTATTATCCCTGTGATGTTAGGTGGGGGAGTACAGACAAAGGCTATATTTAAGTTAGCAAATACTGAGAATGAGAGTGGGTCTGTAGGGCGAAGCAGTAGATGGGGAGAACCCTATGTCCATGGTCAAGGGGTATTTTTTGCTTTAGCCAGGTCTAATCTGATCCTAGGGACTAAATGCCTGTTCGTAGTTAGAATGCATTTGTTGTGGTCCTTAACTTCAATTTTTACTGCTTTTGTTCAAAAGAAATCTGTGTTCTCACTTGGGGATACTTTGATAGCAATGGGAAAGAGCACAGTGAGCAAAGGAGTTGAGGACATTTAAGCTAGGTTCAGAGAACACTTTTGAAAATAAACACTAGTATATGTCTATCCACAGGGACGCTCTGGCAAATGGTTTCAGGTGGGAGCTTCACCGTATCTACAGGTTAGTTGTTCAGCATGGAGAGAAGGAGGCTTAGGGGTTGTCTACAACTACCTGAAAGTGAATGTACAAGGTTGGGATTAATCTCCCGAGTAACAAGTAACAGGACAAGAGAAAATGGTCTCAGGTTGTGCTGGAGGAGATTTAGATTGGGTATCAGTAAAAATTTCTTCAGGGGAAGGGCTGTCAAACACTAGAACAAGATGCTCAGAGAAATCAGCATCCTTGGAGGGTGCTTAGGCATGTGGTTTAGTGGTGAACCTGGCAGTGTTAGGTTAATGGTTGGACTTGGTCTTGATCTTCAAGGTCTTTTCCAGTCAAAGTGATTCTATACTTCTGTGATTTTCAGAGATGCTAAGGGCACTTCAACTGGAAAAAAAGATGAGTGTTTGCAAAGCATCTCCCTATAGCATTTTATATATGTATAAAAAGAATCTGGTCTTAAAAATTGGCTGCTACTTTGCATGAAAGTGACAGAACTTGCATTTCACCTCAGGAGTTTTCCTTCTCCTATAACTGCTGAGAGATAATGAAATATTAATTCTTTGAAGTAGGTTGATTTATGTTGAGAAAACTTGATTATCAAGTTCCTTGATGTTCTGATCAAGTCTGATTTTCATGAAGAACATGAGCTACTTACTCTCTTTTTCTGTGTTTCAGTGCCAGTAGTAGTTAGTAATTAGTCCATTATGTGAAAAAACTTGGATTAAGTTTCCTCTTTATCATCTTTTTTATTCTAAATTGTCTGAACCAATAATCACATTTCACTCCCCCTTTGCTTTGCGTTCAGTGTTGGACCCTGCAGTAAGTTTAAATCTCAGCATAACTAATTGATCAGAGAGGCAGTGTCTTTATTGACAGTGTCTTTGATTAGGCAGTGTCTTTATTGACATTTAAATTATCAGTCATTTTTGTTTGATTTGACTTTTTGTTTCAGTTAATGGTAACACTACTGTCAATTCATATCAGTATCTTTCAAAAGAAGCATCAGAAAAACAGATGTTAACAGATGTTTTTGATCTTAAAAATAAGGAATTGGGCAGGGAAAAATAAAATCCTTCGGGCTGTCTTTTTGTCAGGAAGCAGAAGAATAGGTGTCCTCCTGTCTCTCTTTGTATGTGCAAGTATATTCGTGCAACATTTAAAACAGTTTTGACATACAGAGTTTATGTTGCTACACAACAGAGCCATTAGAATGAGAGGTTTGATGCTGGCTTTCCCACATGTTAGTTTTGTGTCTAAAAATTATATGTAACTTTTTCATGCTTTAAAGTGAGCTAGATGCCTTAAACTTGATGTGCAATTATCTTTTACACATTCCTCAGGAGATTTTTGGCTACCAATAAAATTGGGAAAGAAAATTTTAATGTAATAATGAGACAGGAAGCTTCTGATCACATGATTGATATAGTATGTTTGAAGTATTGGGGAAGTATGTCTCAAAAATTACCATAGACTAAATAGGAAAAATGAACCTTAGTCCATCAAGTGCATTTTTAAGGGAGCAACCCCTACCTAATGTTACAGGAGTCAAATACTGCCTGGTGAAGTTCCGCAGTACTGGAAGCAAGAGGTTCCTGACTCTGTTTAGACTATAGTTCACCACTATGGACCTTGTACTGTTCTTGATTGGAAGAAAAGTAGTTATTTCTTGAACAAAATTAAAATGAGAAAGCAAAATATGTAAAAAAAACCTTATAAGGCAGGATTTGGTCTGGAGCTAGGTAGTCTGATAGCTGAATTTACGATTTTAAATACAAAACATTTATGTCCAACTTCACAAATAAAAGAGAACTATAGACTTTATATCGTGGCTTTGCAGCAAACTAATGTATAAATTTGTTTTTTGGAAAGCATATTTCATTAGATGATCAGTTCAAGCAAACAAATTGTAGTGTAATTATATGATGCATTACGTTCTAACTGAAGTTGCTGGTAAAATATATAAAAAGACATATCTGTTCAAGAAGTACTATGTCAGCAATCATTCCTTGCAAAAGTCAAGTGAGTGTTTTTGTTTAATAAGTCTGTTTTATGGTTGTACAGTCTTAAATCATATGTACAGTATTGCATATGTATCAGTAGCCATGCTATTGGTAGTTGACATAAAGGAACTGTCTCCTTGTCCTAGGAAGTTACGTTGGTGATGTAGTAGCTGTCACTAGATGCAGTCTGAAACCCAGTACTATAGGTGCCTTCCAACATGAAGTTTGTATAGTGTTCTTCTACAGAAATATGCCTTTCAGTCTTGGTAATTCAGAAAATACCTGTGCAAGGGAAGAGAAGAATTTAAGATACTTAATTTAGGCTTTAGGGCTATAAAAATGTAGAACCTTTATTTCAAATTTCACATGCCGTCCAGAGTTTAGCAAATACTAGATTGCCTGCAGTCATGTATTGTTCGAGAGGAAATGTGTTTGTGTTATTGGAAGTCGATACAGAGTATAATGTATAAAAAATCATTGCATCTGCACTTACTTCATCCCAGACTGTTGTCACAGCATCTATGTTTTACTGAAGGTAGCCTAACACACCTTCTACTGGAGGGTATGGGATCAAAAAGGAATGTGTATCATCATGGAATGTCTGTAAGCAGGGTTTTGAATAAATCCAAATGACAGTGTGTAGAGACGTAGTCAGAATGGTGCACCTTCTCTGCATTGAGATTATTCTTGATAATACTGCATTTTGTTTTAAAAATCATAAATATACAAAGCAACAATGAAGGTAGCATTTTAATAACTGATTTGAAATGAGTAGCTCGTGTAGAAAAATGGTATGTGGATTTTTTTTTCCTGAGTCTCAGTAAAATCTACCATGCAGATGAAATTATTTTTATTGAGGTTTTTTCCTTTACTATAAATAGTGAGGCAAAAAACCTCAATAAAAATAATGGTGAAATTAGTGCTAATTGGTGCTTATTGGTTAGGTACCAGTAGTCTTTAAAAGTGATTAAGTAACAGGTCAGTAATAACTGGTCTATCTGATGATTTAGTAAGTAGAATAAGTAAGTGCTTTTTTTGCAATAAGAATGAACAACAATAACAAGCACATTCATAAGAAACTGTTCAGAGGACTGGTACATCGCACACAACAGGTGTAACCACACTGTGCTGAAATGTTCTCACTCCAGTAAATACATATTTCACCTCTGTGTTGAGAAGGAATGGGATCATGACCTGTACACCTAGTTATGTGATGTAATAAAATACCTTGCCAAAGAATTGTTTCTCAAGTAGAATTTAAAAAGCAGGTTTATAATAAACTTGTAACAGCAGAGATGCAATAGAATAAAATCAGAGAATTAATAAAAATGTAAGTCTTCTGCTACTTTCATGTGATACTTCAGTTTAAAAATTAAGAAGTTACTATAAAATTACAGACTTCATTCTTCAAATAATTTTATCTTCATTGGGTAATATGGTATAACATAGGTGAAGTCACATTTTAGGACAATGTTTAAAGGTATTTAATCTTCTCATTAGCTATTTAGTGCAGCAAGATTTACTGAAATTAAAAAGAACTAACAAATCAGTTTGATACAACTTGACATTTACATATAACTGAAGCTACCCATGCAAAAACCACTGTGGAGCAGCTAATACATGATAACCGGTCACATCATGGTTCTTAGACTGTTCTTAGACTCTCTCCCATCTTAAGAAATTTTTTAGGTACTTTGGTTATTAAGTGATAGGCAGAGAATTTTGGAAAAATTTGATGCTCTTTATTCCTATCCCTTGTTTTTCAAGAATACTTCTAAAATTATTAAAATGTATGTGCAGTATACTTCATGTCTACTCTCAGTTTTGTACCATCATTCATATTAATAAGGCCATAGTTTGCAGTAATCTGTTGGGACTACTTAAAGAGTAAGGATTACAAGATAAAAGAGGGGGGGAGGAGTATCCTTAACCTTTCCTGAGCTCATTATCACTTTCTTTAATTTCTTTTTTCCGAGCTCTTCAGTAACTTAATTTCTTTGAAAATGACTGATTAGTCTTTACTACTAACATTAGAGGAGTCAGTATATAGAAGAAAGTAATGGTTGCAAAGCTGGGGAGGAGTGGTGGGTTGTTTGGGGTTTTTCCCTGCAAATATCCTGAACATACCTTTGGTCCTCTTAGTTGCAACAGGGTTTGCAATTTTTTGTAGTTCTGGTAGTTGAAATTTAGCTATTGACTGTAGGCTGCATAGGGCAAAAATCCATATTTTAATGCAGTTAGTGTTAATTTTCTCTTGTTTTCTGATGAAAACTTAGATTGCAGGAATAATTTTACAGTCACAACTCAAATTTCTCTTTTTGTGATTTTCACAGTTTGGAAATTTCTTAAGTGTAGGAAACCCTCTCTTAATTTTCTGACTTAGCCGGTTTCTTGTTGGGGAAACCAAAAATACGACAGTTTGAAGTGAAGTTACATGATCCTTGACAAAAGTGCTAGTTTCTGAAAACTTGTGCAGAAGCCTTTAAAATTTATTTTTCTTCATCTTTAGAAATAAAGCTGTTAAGATGGTGTGAGAAAACTTGACCAACAAAATAAATGATCTCTGATGGCAGTCAAAACGGATTCATATTTATCTGAGCAGAAGCGTTCATCTGAGATTTTGTTTCAGGGAGGAACACAGGACACCGGAATTCTCTGAGCTATTGTCTAAAACACAATTTCATAGCTTTATTCTTTGTCAGCCATAAAGTAGAGAAGGTAGTCTTTAACTGCATATTTTAGTCAACTAAATTGCTTTGTCAGGGTTGTTAAATGTAAATTTTGATAGATAACATTTTCCCAGAACTGCTACACGTTAAAGTGCATCCCCAGGCACTTCAATTGTCTTTTATGGGACTTGTTCCCATGTGGCAGAGATTAGAGGACCAGCATCCTTCCTCACACAGTAAATGTCAGAATGCTTATATGATTTTGGAGGTTATGTTAAAAGGGAAAATTGACTGCAGCTTCTTCATGGCAAACAACTTTTTAAGTGTTTTAAGTGTTTTAGATAATTGGTAATTAGTGTGAGGTGTTGACTGTACTGGATGTGTACGTGTGATTCAACAGCCTGGAAGAGTGCAGTGCTTAACCCTTTAATAGTGCTCAAAGGCTTCCAGTGGTGGTTGGATCTGTAGGGTAATACAGATGTTGAAGCAGCTAGACTTTTTTTTTTTTTTTTAAATGACAAATGAGACAGCTGGAGTCAGCAAAACATCCCAAAACATGACAGCTGACCAGAGGAATAAAGGGTAGTTGAGAACTCCCTGGCTATCACATTGTTTTCTGCTTCCCATTGTCTTGAAAACAAAAGTGTTGTGAAGCGTGGACTAAGGGTTGGCTGCTGGTGCTGAAAGTGTCAGCCTTGTCCTTTTTCAGACACCTCCCGCTCACCAATGTGATGGCAGCCAAACGGCTCTATGTTGCTAGTACTTAAAGGGTGGGGTGGGAGCTTAAAATTCTCCAGAAATGAATTCTGCACCGTGACCTTCGTAGGGAACTGCCTTGTCAACTTCTACTCGGTGAGTGGAGGAAGGGCTCTTTCCTGATACTCCCTCCCCAAGGGCCAAACTGTGCCTGACTGGGGAGGGCTGGCTGGCAGCTCTCACCATCGTGTCCCAGGCAGAAATGATTTCAGCCGCACACAGCCCTCCCCTCCTGGCTTGCACAGTGCAGTAACCTGCAGGGTGAGGCTGGACAGCTGCTGTAGGGTTTGGGAGAAGACATGCACCTTTGTGCTTGTTGGTGATTTTGCAAATTATTCAGAACACTAGCAAAAGCTGTGTGGAGGGGTCTGTTGGTTAGAAATGGTGATGTTAGTGTAGGAAAATGGTGTTTGTCTCAAGACTTCTCCTTGGTCTGAAAAATATTAGTGTTTTCAGCATTTGTACTCTCTGTAAAATTAACTTTTATTTCACAAGATTCAAGGCCTTTAGAGGAATAAAGGTGTTATGATGTGGGGATTTTTTTTAAACATCTAAAAGGTGTGGCATGTAAGCTATTGCATGTAGTTTCTTTCTGCCTGCCTTTCTTTCTCCTAGGACAAGCCTGATAACAAAAATAACATTTTTAATATCTTCTGTTGGATTTCTGAGGGGTTTTCATGATAGATTTTCAGACAGTCTCCTACCCTATACAAAAGGGATCAGAGACTACATTTCGTCCAAAATAGTATTTTTAAAATATTGGGAAATTGAATGTATTTCATACCATATTTCATCAACACTTTCATGGACCGGGACTGCTTACATTTGCAGGCCTATGTAAGTCCAAAATAAGTGGAGTGGTTTGTTGTTTTTGGTTTGTTTTTTTTTTTTTTATTGTTACTGCAAGGGTATAAAAAGAGTGATGCAAAAGTAGAAGTAAATACAGAGGTGCCAAGTATAATCAGTCACCTTTCAACATCGTGGCATTGTGGTGATTGTAAGTAAATTCTTGTTTAGCTTTGAATGGTTAACTCTGTGGTTTGTGGTGACAGCCGAATATGCACTTGGTTGTTTCATCGTGGGTTTTTTAGCTGAACTGAAATTATAATTTAAATAAAAAATATAAAGAATGTTGACTTAGTGGATAACATTTTAATAGCCTAAAACACAAAAATTTGGATTCAAATACTTCTTGTTTGACTATTGTGCAAAGGAATGACGTGTTAAATAAATGTTTATTTCCTGGAAGTAAAAGTTTCCTCTAGAAAGAAAAATAATGGCTAACAGAAACTAGTCCTTCACCCTGCCACCTCATGCCTGTGTGACCTGCAGTTGTGTTGCAGTTCTTTGCCCTGACAGTTAAATTTTTTATTGCTTTGGTGTATTAAATAAGATCAGAAACAGGTTCTTTGTGTTATCATGCTGAGTGTGTTTCACTATAGCACTGAAAGTCGCTAAAAGTATATTCAATGTAATCTTTTTGAAACCAGAAGCAAGTACAAAAAGTGAAAACCAGAATTACATGAATGCTCATAAAACAAGAATCTTCCACCATAGGATAATTTCTAAGGATATTAAGTGAATTTAGAACTTTCTTTCAGATGAACCAGGATTTATAATGCAAATAACTTAACTTAAATGCAAGTGAACAGTATGTGAACTTTAATTAATTAAACAGAAAGCCACATGCAATTTCAGAAGAGGTCAGAGCAATGAGACGACTCTAGGAAAGAAAGGAGGTGGCATTTCCTAAGTTACATATCCTTGTCTAGATGGTACATGCTATTGGCTAGAGCAGCTGATGTTTGAGTAAAACAGTAGTTGTATCTCAGATGCCATCTAGTTCATGAATTTCTGCAGATTTCTTCTAATATTGTAAGAGTATCCAGCAAAACAGTATTTTTCTGCAACTCAGAAGGTGTATTGCTTATCAATGACTTTAACTGGATTCTGATCGATATTGTCTTATGAGTTTTATTACCTGTATAAGTAAAAAATAGTTACTTATTAATCTATGCATTATTTTTTTATAGTGCCTGTGTAAAGTAAATAAAAATACAAAAAAATGTACCAACTTTCAGAGTAGGTAATAATCTGGTATATAATCAGGTCTTAATAAATATGTAACTTCAGCAATAAGGTTATTATAAGGAGGATCAGAAGTTGCTCTTGAAGAGAGCGAGAGTCCTGTAGCTGTTTGTTTTGGCATATCAGAGATGTGACTGAAAACTCTTCCTTTGAGCTGCTGAAGTTGCTCAGCTGAGCAGGTCAGTGGCATGGGAGATGGACCCTGTCTGGGCACTCTGCAGGGGCACTAGCCATGGATGCTGTCTCTGTGACAGTGTGGTACTTCAGAGTACTGCCTCCTGACTTTCCCTCCTGGAGAAGCAGAACATTAGAATGTCACTATGTTCAGCCATACCAGAGCAATGTTTTAAGCAGTATGCATGCTAGGACACTGCTGTTAAAAACACAAATGCAAAATGATGGCACCAGATGCTTTGACTGTACGTAAAATCTGCCTGCTTGTCCCTGTTTTTACTGACTGTGATAGTTCATGTTCTTATTGACCTGGTAGTTTCATCCCTCACTTTCCCCAGTCTTAAAGTTTTTTCATTTTTTCATCTATTTGCTTGAGCATCTGAAGAGAATGCTGCATTTCTGTCATGTACTAAGAACTGAAGTACCTATATGATGTAGTGTGTAAAGCTAGCAAGGATGTCCTCTCAGAACTTAGCTATTCAATTTACTTTTTTTTTCTTAACAAAAAGCAGGAGGGGTTTTTTTTTGGGGGGGTGGGGGGGTGGAGAATCTAATTATATTTTTTTTAATTATAAAATTGTTCATTGTTAATACTAACCTTGACCTGATTCTTAAATTCAGAGAGTGCCAGTGGTAAATTTATGTCTTTAGAGCCTTTGTCATTTTGTGTGTGTACGTATGCACATGCAACTATGTGCATAGGTGGTATTTATAATAAAATAAGCAAGGAACATGATTAAAACATGATTTGTTCAATCTTTATCAGTGTTATTCCAAACTTGCTAGATATGAAATGGTTGAAATAAGAGCTATGGTAATACAGCAGTTGTGTCACTCCTGTCCAGCTAATGAGCTGACTTGCCCAGGTCCCCTTTCCTTGTAGGTGGAAAAAGTTTGCAAGGGGTCTACTTCCATTTTGCAGGATCTGCTTAATTAGTATAGGGCTTTTTGCAGTGCCTCAGAGGACATAAAATGGAAGAGGACAGCAAAAACTCTCAGAAACTAGTGACTATCCAGGGCAAGTAGCCATCAAAAAGAACTCTCAAGTTAAGGATGATCTGCCCAGTGTGCATCGAGAAACACATAAAAGTTGTGAGCAACACTGTGAATGTAGGAACAAGGGGAACACAAACCTAGCATTTGAGCCTCTCACAGTGTTTGTGGGATGAAAATAAAATTGAAGTCATATTTTTACTGTACAGCTGCTGTGTCAGAGCTTCTTATCATGGTCTGTCAGCCTTGCTGGGCTGGATGTGCCTTGGGGGTGAAGAGATGTGGGAACAGTGCCTGTAGTAAGAGATGTGTCTTTTGGGGCCAGAGTATCTTTAATGTTTGCTAAATAACCTTTGAGAAACTTGCCCATGTAAGGAGGCTGGCAAGAGGAACAGCCCTGGGCTCCACAGCCCTGCATGCCCGTGGGGTGAAGGCCAGCCAGAAGGAGCTTTGCCTTGTAGGGGATGTCAAAAGTTCTTCCGAGGGCTACTCACAACTGCTGATTGGAAAGCAGTGTCTGCACTGGACTTGCCTTTGTGTTCCCCAGTTTACCTCCTTTTTTGCCCTCTCAGCAGCCAGTGTCTGCTGAAGCTGCTTGCCCATTCTGTTTTCTGTTAGTATATTTCTTTGTTCCTTAAAAAATGACTGAGCTCCCCCCACCCCAGCCTCCTTCCAGTTTAATGCTGTGATCAGCTGTAATGACAATGATACCCCAACTGGAGTAACTGGGTTGGTGGTGTATGGGAGTGAAATTGATGTTCATTCAGTGAGAGGGCCTGAAACCAGGTGGGTGGGCGTGAATTTCACTTACCGCGATTTCTTCATTCTCTCTGGGGAAGGTGGAACATCACCTTCACAGAGGCCGGAGAGGTAGGGGTTAAATGCTAGAGAAAAATACTTACAGTAGGACTTTCACTTATACCATTAAGTATTTCCTTTCTTATGGTCTCAAGAGGAAACCAGAAAAGATACACAATGTGTCATAGGCTTGTAAGGTGTAGTATTAAAGAAACTGTTAATTACCCCAGCTGATTCCTTACTGCAGTCATTTCAGGGCTCTGCTTGCAAGACCTGCACTTTGTACTTGTTTGTGTGTAGTTAGACTGAAGCAAAAATTACTTCTTCATTTTAGTGCTAGGGGCATATTTGAGGCTTGAAAGAAACCTCTGTCTCATGTCTAGTGCTGCCTGTGAATGGACATGGGAAGCTGTTTGATGGGTATCTGCCTACCAACATTTGATATATAGTTCCTTTATGTTTCTAGTGTAAGTTTGATAGTTATACTGGTAAGTTGACTCTTGTCTAATTAGGTGTTCAGAAACAGCTGTCATGTTACCATGCTAGTACAGAGGTCATAGAGAGCTCTGAAGCGTGAACAGCAAAAAAGCACAAGCAGAAGAGTCCAAGGGAACAGCTTGAATGTCTTCCTTGGGAGTACATAACCTAACACAGAAAGATCTCAAATCGCTTCATGGGAAAAATGTTATTTATTCTCTTCATGTGTAGGAAGAACCAACATGATCTGCTTTTCTTTCTTACTTTTAAACCATCTCAATCCATATGAAAATATTCTTTCTTTGGCAAGAATGAAGGACATATAAAAAGGTGGAAAAGCAAATGGATTTTATGTTCATTCATCTGTATTTTTCCCCTGGAAGGAGTGCTTCATGATATCCAGGCTAAAGCTTGGAACTGGAGTGAATATCAATCTCAGAAGCAGTAGCCAACCATTCTTGAGGAAAAATGTACCAAAACGCTACAAAAAAGTTGCTGTTCTTAGTCTTTAATTTCAGATAATAATATTTACTATCAGAAATATTACTTGATATAAATACGTGATCATAACAAATGTGCTATTTTGCATATGACTTGTTTTCAGTAAGTTCTTATTTATACTAGTTTTGGTATAGCAAAGCAATTCACTTGTAAGCATTTTTTCCATTCTAAGAAAGAAAATGCTGTACTGTATACTTTCAGCTCCTGGATGGAGCCTTTTTGTATGAGTGGTAGGTCAAAAGTTTATATCAGGCTTTCAAAATAGAGCTCATAAACATAGAATAGAGTAAATATTTTTTTAAAAAAAAACCCTTTGGAAAGGGTGTTTTCGTGTTTTTGCACTTAGTTATTGCTAACATATTGTTAAAAATAAACAAATAACATACTGGTTTATATTGCTATTTCAGATGGATGTAAATGCACATCCAATATACTCTGAATTCTACGGTACTTCTTTCAAACACAGATTAGGAAACAGGTCACAAAATTTCTGTCAATACCTTAAGAGAGGAGAACATGCAAACTATAAGGCTTGTGTGCTTGGTAAATACAGCTTTTGTTTTGTTGGTATGTTCTTGTGCATGATAGTTATGTTTGATGATAGAATATAATCCGGAGAGAAATACTCACCTTTTGCAGTTTTCTGCAGGGTAGGAGAATGTTTGCCCATGGCGTGGGGGAAACACAGATAGTCAAACTCTATTGTGGTATCTTAGAGATGAAGACCACTTTTTCTGAAGACATAGGGTTTAAAGTAGTAAAGGTATTTTATTCCCTTCCATAATAAAAATAAAGGAAATCTATTGCAATTATGAATGCTACCAGTATTTAACCTTGCTTTTGATTAGTCACGGTGGTTTATACTGTGCCTGAAATGGTGTCTCTCAGAGTTGCTAGGAGTAGGAGCTGCGTTTGTCTGTTCATAATCCCTCTGAGTAACAGAAGGTAAAAGAAACTTGAAAGAATTAATTATTAAATAAGTAAATTTTATGTATTTTCCTCAATAAAAGTTTAGAGCCAACTCAAGCTTTACCTTGCAATGCAGGGAAACTTAAATCTCATACTGAAATTCCTGTAGAATCCTCCTGGGGACCTGCAGGACATGTAGGGTTGTATGGCCTCTCTCAGAGCCCATCATTTTCAGTCCAACTTAGGTGCAGAGGTGAATAACTGTAGGTGGAATATGAAAGAAACATAAAAGATATAAACCGTAAACCCAGTCTGTATCCAATTAGTAGTTAAGGTAGTTTTCACAGAAAATCAGATGGCAGTCAGCATATTATTACCCTTTTCTTTTAATAAATAGCTTACAGAAAACATCCGTGTTGATTTATAGATGATTGTGTACTATACCCATCTCAAGGAAGATAATAAATGATCAGTTCGATTGCTTGTGCCTTGGAATCTACTTGAGTTTGATTTCCAGCACCCTCACATAAACATTCACCTGAAATTAATCACACACAAGTTTCTAAAGACAGAGTTTGCTTTTCCTCTGTGGGAGGAAGGTAAGAGTTTGTATGATATCTACTTTTATGAATGCTGATGTTTGCTTCTGGTTTTGTTCATAACATTTCCATGGAACAGCAGTAGCCAACACTGATTTGAGCAGTTTGCTGTTCGGTTGAGTTGTGAGTGACATCAAGAAAATCACCTTTTGAGGGTGAAATTTGATTTGTGACTTTTTTTCTGCACAGATAAGTCCTTTAGGCAGAATTTGTCTAAGTTGCTCCAAACCGAATAAAATGGGAAATAAAGCAGAGACTGGAAAGAGTTGATTCTCTTCAGGGAGTCTGTGGTTCATCAGAGGGATTCTTTCTGAAGAGGGGAGGAGAAGGTCACACAAGATGGGATCCTGTCCTGCTTTGAACCCATTTACAAAACTGTGTGAATTCTTGAGGAATTATTTGTCCTTTGTGAAGGCACCCAGTTAATCTCTTCTCTTGCTTTCTTGCTTCTGAATTAAACCTAAACCACAAAAAAGATACCTCTAAAATGGTGAAAATTATCTGTTTGTAGCTATAAAAGATAAGGAGGAAGTTCTGTTTTGTTGGGTGGGGCCGAGGGTGGTGGTATTTTTTGTTGTTGTTGATTTGTTTGGTTGTTTTGTTCTGGGGGGCTTGCTGGTTTGGGGTTTTTTGGTTAGTTGGTTGGTTGGGTTTGGGTTCTTTTCTGAATTGAAGGTGGAGAGAAGAGGATGCTGACTTTGAGTAATGAGCTGTACCTAGCTGCATAGTAGTAGTTTTGCAGTATAGTTTTATCTGGCACAAAGCTGTATTTGATTAACTGCATTTGCTGTAAAAGAGTTTGAGATTCTGGTTCATGAAAAAGCTTGAATTAACATTAATTAAGAAGCTACAGAACATCAACTGAATTTCATGTTTCAATTCTATCATCCGTTTCCTTCCAGTTTTTCAGTAGTTCAGTATCTGTCTAAGGCTTTATTATAGTAGTCACTTGAACAATTTTGAGTGCATCACTTTTACAATGAGGATGGGTATTTTATTTCTCTTTAAGTTTTGTGGCTGCACTAGAATGACTGACTTTATTATGGTCCCAAAAACAACCAGATTAAATTTGTAAGAGGATTTTTCTGCTGTAGAAAGCACTTAGACTAGCTGTCCACATAATGGGAGGTATTTCTCTTTTTTTAAGGAAGATGGTTAATACAATTTCAATAGTGTAGGTAAGGAAATAGGAAATGATGGAACAACTTTAGTAACATTAATAATGAATAACATTTGCCTAATTTTTCATAAATATTTAAGATATTCAAGATTATTCATGAAACAAATTGTTCTACATGAATGTAGATGCTTCATGTTTCTTATTTGAGGTAATTATCTACTTCATGAGGTACTTCATAAAATTCTATCCATCATTTTTTGGAATAAATCTTTTCTCATCTTGCCAGGCTCTTTTTTTGTTGTTACATTAGTAATTCATTAAACAATATTGTGTAGAATATTGACAGTCATCTTAATGAAATGTTTATAAATTACTAAAATGATACAGAGGAGATAATTTAGTGAATGGTGAAATGATTATATGCTTGCTTTTTTTAAAAAGCAAGAGAAATATGCAAATGTGGCTTGTAAGCAAAACAAGGAAGAGGATTTTGTAGTGATTTTGAATTAAAGATACTCTGTCAGTGGAGCAAACACTTGGCAGTAGAATAATATGTACCCCTCTCCCATTTTTTCCTAAGTGGTTCTTAACTTAAACCTGTGCAGTGTTAAATCTCAAAAAGCCATCATTGGGGTTCTCACCTAATTTAGCGGTTTTTGTAGTTATTCTGTTCAGTTTTTAACATAACGACAAAACATAGTGCTATTGATGTAGGAACAGACTTCAGGACACGTTAGTACTCTTTCTGGCTTTTTTTGCTTGAAATTTGAGATGGTTTCCTATTTCATAGGCTTTTCTGTAACTCTAAATGAATTGCCATTGAAGTGTTTCCTAATATCAAGCTACTCTTGTGAGGTTTAATCTATTCATGTCAATTAAGGAGTTAGATAATCACACAAGGAAGATGCAATGGTATTACTGTTTGTTTTATGAAAAATACAAATATGCCTACTGTATGCATTATCAGGACTGGTAATTCCTTACAGGAATTCTTTTCATGACTCTGGATGAGCTGTCGCTTAAATTCTTTGGCGTTTTTATGACCAAGATGAAAATGGTCAGTTTCAGTTATTAACTTGCAGTGGTATAAATTGGTTGGAGGTGTAGGTTGGTACTTATGTATCTTTCCAGAGGTATGATACAGTGATACAATGTCATGGAGATAATACTTTTTAAGCAATAGAGAAAAAACTAATAGAGTACTAGGAGTTTCACATAAAAACGACTGCCTGAGCCATAGCTGTACCGGCTTCAAGGAGGACGACTCAGTTGTGGCAACTGTTGGCAGAAGTGATGGTCAAGGCTGTTGCATTGGTCTCTTCATAAGATGTCAGGATGAGAACACAGTCTGCCTACGTGTATGAGCACAGCTGATTGACTGAGCTGTTTGGGTGGGAGCCACCTTGTTTCACTAGCCTTGCTGCCTTCTTTTGATGGAAAAGAGATACTCTAGTTGTGCTCCAGAACTTGTCCGGATAGATGTTACAGAGTGAGCTGGTAACTTCATCTCCACTTCATCTCCTCCGCAGTGTGTTTTGCTACAGTCTTACCAACCAAATATCCCTCCCTACAGTAGCCTTGAACTGAAAGCCTGAAAGCTGCTGTTCTAAGTGTTAGAACAGGCTGGCTTCTTTGCTTCAGCTCCCAGGAGGATCTCATGCATTCCATGATAGATTTCAACTGATTTGTCACCTACAAAGCCAAGCTGGTCCAAGGCCTGAATTCTGCACAGTTTTATGTTTTCATTTAGCCATACTTGGTTTCAGCGGAAATGTGATCCCACTGCATTCCACTGCTGGAACAGCAACAGACCAAACCATTTTTTTGTTTGTTTTCTCTATTACAGAATTAGTTGTAGTGTAGAGGACATAAAACTCTCTTCCAAGTGAAATACTTTAGGTGAAATCAAGTATTTTTCTTCCTGTGCATACCTCTCTATTCCTGTTTTAGCTCTTACTCCTCCTGGGACTTACTCTGCTACTTACTATCTGATGAGATTGTTTGTTCCCCTTTTCTGTAAATCTGTGAGATAGTGTACAACCAGCTGCTTTATCTGAGTAAATGTTTGATGAAACTGTCATTACAGTATGGTTCTGCTCATCTGTGTAGGATGTTGGTTCCACTCTGGCCCATAAATTTTCACTTTCAGGTACTTGTAGGCTTTCTGTCTGCATTCAAGCCCCAAGATGAAAGCCAGTTTTCTTTAAATGTACACACTGTTGTTTTGACAGTTCCTAGTAAATGTGTGCGTACAGTGACTAATAGGGTAGTGGATTTCAGTGGCTTTCTTGTTCTTTCTTATATGTTAAGAATGTTCTATCTAATTTCAATATAAAATTTCAAACAATAGGATAGCGTATTTTTCATGCCTTTTCATAGGTCAAACTTGGGAAAAATCACCACCAGGTGTAGTTTAACAGTGTTTCTGTTTAACAGATGGCAGAGTGAATTTTGTTTAGAGCATGGTATGCTTGTTGCTTTAGTTAAAAAACATTCTCGTATTTGATCTGAAGATACTAGAGAAACGCAAAAACAAGTACAGGTATGCACAGCACAAGCACATGAGAGAAAGGCTTGTCATTCTAGGCTTCTATGGTTGTCTTACTTTTAAATTAGTCTCCTGTCTCTTCTTTGTCAATCACCACAAGTTCTGAAACCTCTCTGCCAGTAGCGGCTTTGTCACCTATTTAAAATTAACCATGTTTAAAGTTTTTCCATAAGTTTCAGAGAGCAAAGAATGTTGCATTTCTGCATTCTATAGCTTTATTTTTTCAGGATGTGTACCAGGAGAAATAGCAACAATACAGTAAATTGTACGTGATATGGATATATGTATGTGCAGGTGCATGCATAGGGATCTACTCTGCATTTAAGCAACCTGACTTCTTTCTTGATTCTGCTTGTGCATATAATACTGCTGAAAGTACTTTCAGATCTCTGATTGTAAAATTCTTGACGATGCAGTAGTAGTAGTTATTGCTCTTAACATTTCAAGGAAAAAAAAACCAAAGAGGTTTTCAGAAATTTTCAGTTTTTAAGACGCTAAGCTCTTACAAATTTTTGTAATCCTCTATGCCATGACTGATCAGGAGTTCACTATTACAGACATTTCTTTATTATTTTTAGAAGATAGTTAATTTTTTTTTAATTTATTTGTTAGATTTTATCTGGGAAAAAGTTTTAAAAGTCAGATGACCAACCAAGCTATGTGCTTGAGTCCGGAGTGTGGGGTTTTATTCAGTCACAATATTCAATTCTCACCTAAGTACTAGAATAGGAATTATATTAGGATGGGGGGGTGGGGATGGAGGGTAGGGGAGGGGGGCAGGGGAAGGTTGAAAGTTATGTTTTTTAAAAGATTACAGAGTGTGGTGATGATATTCTGATTCTGATTGAGATTCAGGTACATTATGTGGCCTCAGCAGTCTTCTTACAGATGAGAAGATACTATGCATCTGGCTTCAGAGAACTGACTTGCTAATTTAAATGTGCAGTAGTAGCCAGCAGAAAGTTTGTCTCAGTATAATTTTGTCCCCATTGGTCTATTCTGCTGATCCACTGCACTGCCATTTCACATTTGCTCTCACCTTTTATCAGCTAGAGATGTTTGTAGAATGATGGTGGTGGAAGCAGTGGCTAACAAAGCCCATAAGGCATTCATATCCTCTCAGAAGAATACATATGTTTTTTCTTACGTAATTTCAGGTTTTCTTTTTTTCACCAGGTGAAAAAACAGGCCCACTCAAGGGTCCTGTTCAGGCTATTACCCAGTGTGGTTTTTGTTTATCATGGTAAATAGGTAAAATTTTAAAATTTTTAAAAAATTTTAAGAATTGCCATGATGTATTTTTTAACTTGTTCTTTAATTAATGGATGAGGCTGTAGAAAGCACAAGTTGGTATCAGTCAGTGTCTTGATCTCTAGGGAGATGATCTAGCCACTTTTTTTACCTAAATGGAGGCTACAGGAAAGCTGGAGAGGGAGTTTTATGAGGTCATGTAGTGATTGGACAGGGAGGATGGCTTTAAACTGTAAGAGGGCAGGTTTACATTAGATATTGGAAGAAATTCTTTACATATGAAGGTGGTGAGGCACTGACACAGGTTGTCCAGAGAACCTATGGATGCCCCATGCCTGGCAGTGTTCGAGGCCAGGTTAGTTGGGGCTCCGAGCAAACTGGTCTAATGGAAGATGTCCCTGATTATGGCAAGGGGATGTTGTGATTAGATGATCTCTACAATCCCTTCTAACCCAAACTATTCTGATTCTGTAGTATGTAACATCATGTTTGATTTTCTGGGAACATGTGTGTAAAGAAAACTTGCATTAGAAGTTCATTATATGTGTGCAGGAAATGGGATTGTTGGTTTCAAAAGTATGCGCATGGTAAAGGCATGTTTTTAGAGGCTTAGATTTTGCAGTGTGTGCTATCTCAGGAATAGCTAAGGGTTGCTCATGTAAATTGCACTTCTGTGAAACACACTTTTCTGAGAAGGCACCTAAAACATTTTCTAAGAGGCCTGTAAGGCTGCCTTTGTCCTGAACATGAGTATTATGGTAAAAGGCATGAAAGCTTTACAGAAATTATTCAAATAAAGCCCCAGCTGAAAGTCTAAAAAACACAGCACTGAGCAATGCATTTTGTTTTCTTCAGGGCTGAGTAGCTGGGTGAACACAGGGCTTATGTAGCTGTGCAGATTCAACTCCTTCTCTTAAGCAAACACAGGGGTAATATAGATAAGCTGTTGTACTTACAGATGAGCTTGCTGAATTCAAGCAAAGGAAAAATGCTGTGTGTTGTAACCTTTGTGAAGTTTCCAACAAGCAGATCTTAAGTTGACAAATAGTCATATTTCATCAATAAACAACTTTTAGTACAAAGTATAAGAGGACATGAAAAAATTTAATGGAAGGAATGACTGCTCATTAATAAATATGAACCGAATTTTAATTAACAGTGATTTCTTGTGGTTCTGAGATTGAAGTTTGTTGGACTCTGATTGTTCCAATAGCTTAAAACAAAAAACTGCAACCCAACCCCACTCCCTCAAACAAACAAGCAAAAAACCAAACCAACAAATACTACAAAACTAAAAACCCAAACAAGCTGGCACCCCTGCAAAAGAAACTCAAAAAACCAAAACACAGATACATCAGTTGCTGTAATACCGGACTACTGTAATGTCCTCAGTTAGCCTAGGGAGATTTGTTCTCTTCCTCTCTGAATTTTTTGTGATTGAAAGTGTCATGAAGTTAGAGTTTTGGACAGTTACATTTTTAAGAAAAAAAGATTTTCAAATATGAAGTCATATATAATATATATGTTTTGGAGTGCCATTTTGCTCATTAGTTTAGTTGTTAAAATGCAAATTTTAATTCAGTTGTTCTTCCGTTGCTACTGATGCTGCTGTTTGAGTCTGAACTGGTCCTTGTAGCTACCTTCCAAGCACCATTTGACACTGTTTAGCCCTGCAGTAGCAAGCTGTCAGCATTGTGCAAAAAAAGTTGTGTTTGTGTCCACTGGGTAAAGCATATCCTTCTTATTTGTCTTGCAGGCACAGGAGAGAGTGGCAAAAGCACATTTATCAAGCAGATGAGAATCATTCATGGATCAGGTTACTCTGATGAAGACAAAAGGGGCTTTACAAAACTGGTGTACCAGAATATATTTACAGCAATGCAGGCCATGATCAAGGCCATGGATACCCTCAAAATCCCATACAAGTGTGAAAATAACAAGGTGAGATTTTTGTTTATTTCTGTAGCTGAAGTTTTTCCTCCTTTTTTTGCCAGAAATATACTGAAGGTCTCAAAAGAATTACGCATCACAGAAGTGATACTGAATGCTCAGAAGACAAGGGCGTTTCCTGTCCTGCATTTAGTTCTCTGCCTTTCTTTCTACTTTTAGAACTCAAATCTGCTTTTAAGCAAGAAATCTCTCTTAAGATGCCTGAGGGAAATTGTCACAGAGCAGAGGTTTAATGGCAGGCTGCCATTTGACTTCAGTAGCTCTTGTCCTTTCCTGTAAGGCTGTGCTCTGGTTAGAGCACAGTTGAACCATTCTTGTGATGTGCAGCAAAAATTTACTGCTTAAGGATTGCTATTACATTACAAATGGAAAAAATATCAAATTATTAGAAAAATAGGCGAGGATATCTGTGTGTGAATAGATTGTTAGATTAGAATTTTATACACAAGACCTTAAAACAGTCAGAGTCTTCTGAGATTGATGCTGTTACTGCAGTTTAAAAAGACAAAATACATTTAAAATGTTTTTAGGGTTCATCTCTGGCTACCTTGACTTTTTTACATTTTTTTTAATATTCAGATTTTGATAGTATGGTGACTACAATCGTTTGTCTCATTCTGTGACTGGGAATGAAATGCTTACTATTTACACATTACTATTTACTTAAAGTACGTGGTAAGCCTCAGAATTACATCTATATCTCCGAATATCACAGGAATCACAGTATGGGTCAAATTGGAAGGGACGACACTGGATCATCAGCTCCAACCTACCTGCACAAGCAGGCAGTCTTTGATAACAGTTCTTCGAGACCTTGTTTGCATTTTTACTGTTGACTCATTATCTATCTGCAACTTTGTCGAAGGGAGAATTTAATAAACATGACAAACTGGATGGCTCACCTTTCTTTCCATCTTGTGAAAGAGCAGTTAATGATTATCTAGTAGTCCTGGATGAAAGTAATACTTCCTTTGATAAATTACTCAAAAGTTCTCTTATTCTGGTTTGTTTTGTTTTGTTTTTTTCCATTAAGAGAAAATATCAAAGAGCTGCAACATTTACAATTTAAAAAAAGGTCCATTAACTGGGAAAGAGAAAATGAGATAAACTTGTGTTAATATTAGGATCTTTTGTGTCCAAACATCTGAAGTTTAATTATTAGAATTGAACTGCTGTACGTGTTTTAAGACAGCTAACTTAGAAGTAGGAAAGATAAAGTTTATTACCAGGTTAACAATGACTTGTTTTTTCATTTTCATTTGCTGAAGTCATTGCAGATTATCACTTTGTTGGTGATGTAATGTTGCAATAATAAGTCTTGCAGGAGTGTGACTTTATGCAGTAGGATGTCAGGAGGATCCCATCTGTCAGAATCAGTATTTTTGACCTTCTTTAATGGTAGGCGGGGTTTTTCATGCACATGGAAAAGATTGAAAAATGTGTAATTAGTGAGACTCTTGACTGTTAAATTTCCTTGTCAAACTGTGTGCTGGAGTTGTCTGTTTTCCTCTCATCTTCTATAAATCACAATCAAATGTCTAATTAGCTTTAAAACAGTATTTTCATTTGCATTTCAGCCTTTTGGCTTCATGTTTTTGCTGTGTGCAAAGCATAAAAGATACTGGCCTGAAAAGTTAGTTGATCCTAAAGCATATTTTTCTTAAAAATTGGTGTCACTTTGCCTTAATATCTGGAAATCTTAATGATAGATTATGATAAGTTTTTTCCTTTTATTATATTACAGAGTTTGTGTTCCGTAGTTATTTTTTAGATGTGCTGACTTTTTGTAGTGTTTTTGTATGGCTGAGTGAGTCAGGTAGGTTTGCCATAGCTGTATGCACACGGCCAGAACTGTTCACTTACATAAAAATTACTTTGTTGAAATTAGGAGTCTCTGCTCAGCACTTCACAATCATTTCCATCAGTTTGTAATAGGGCTACTTGCAGACTAAGATAAACGTCACCAATTACCAGGCTCTCAAGGCAATTCCTGTACAGATTCCGTCAGGAATACAGGAAAAACCAAACGTGCTACAGCATTGTGCCTAAATAGACATGATTGTGGTGTACTACACTTTGGCTTTGTATACAAGGTCACATCACTTCAAAGCACTGAACACCAGTCAGCAGATAAATCTGCTCCTTCGTTTTTTTACAGGCTGTTAAAAACAAACTTGTTAGTCTGGCAGTCTAGAAAACACAGGAAGGGCACTTCCTATTAATTTGAATCTCCTATCAGGAAGTCCCTTCTCTGGAGAGAATATCTTGAAGTTTGAGTAACAGCGTATTTTTAGCACAGTAGCTGTTTTACACTGTAGTTTAGAAAATTGCAGGTCAAGCTGGTATTGATGTGGTTGAGCCTAAAAAATTACCCTTTTTTGGGTCAAATTCTTCATGTTCTGCAATAGACTTTCAGGCTACAGTATATGGTTTTCTCTTACTGCACCAATTTTCATACCTTTAATTGTGATTTATTAAAATTTGAGTATTTTGAATCTCTGAGTGCTGCTGGAATTTGAAGTGCCCTTATACCTAGCAGTCAGTTAAGTAGGCAGCTGTGTTCTTTGTGTGGTGTACAATATCACAACATTTACACTGGATTATTTCAGTATAATCAACACAGCAGGAGGCAAGTTCTAAATTTTGTACATCAGTTCTTGTGAGATTGTGTTTGGCTTCATAGTCACCAATGTAACTAAAGAGGCAGAGAGTGAAATGCTTTGTCCTATATTATAATAGCCTAGAGTGTTTTGAAAGATTCGTTATCAGAGTAGTGAAAGCCAGCTGAGAAATGTAACTGTATTTAGAAGCTAATATCTCAGAACTGATCATAGAGCATTATATCATGAAAGACATTTATTTTTACATGTTTAAACTTCAGAATGTGAGTTTTTCTGGGGTTTAAGATAATGGGTGAGCGTGATCTCTTCTCTTAGGAATTTGCCTGTCAGAGGAAAATGGTTGCTTATAGACGGTTTTGGTTTCCTTTTGAGTAAATTTTATTGTACTTCCATTATTTCTTTTTAAACTAGAAAGTTTAAACTAGAAACTTCACTAGTTGTGAAGTTGTTGTATGGCTTTTTAATTTTAGGTTAATAAGTATTTTATTAAATAAGGGAAAGTGTTAGTTTTATAGAAATGTTCAGAAGCAATTCTGAAAATTGCCTGTCTTTTCCAAAATTTTGTTTGTACAGACTAACTCATGCAACCACAGGTTTTAAAAAATGTTTTTTAAAATACAAAATACAGTCGTACGCTTTTTGCGGTCTTTTTAGACAAATGAATCTACTGCTATACTAAACACCAAATACCACTGTTGTCCTATACTATTCCATTTCAATGTTACTTTCAAAAGACAAATTGCTGCTGTTCCAGCAGACAGTGTCAGGAAGCTGTCACTCCATGGTGATTAACTGGCAGGAAACCTTACTTGAATCCCATTCCTATAATTTCCTGTGAGACTTCTTAAATATTCATAAGAATAAAACTAACGTGAGTAACTGTAGTCTTTAAGAACAGGCTGCAGAAAAGTTTTTCAAGAAGCTGGAAACATAAAAACAAGTTTTGTGGTAGACATTTGCTGTTGAGTTTCTAAGAGTGTTTTCTGATTGATTTTTGTCTTTATTTGTGCCTGTTTCCTTTGGGAAATGTTTTGCAGTCAAAATGAGCAGATACCGGAAATGCTTTCAAAGTTCAGAATCTTACTGGCATTATCTTCAAGTCCATAATTGCTTTGTTAGCTTGGTTTTTTTCTATGTCAGACAGATCCACTGGAGAAAGCTAATAAAATTATGGGCAGAAGTGGGACAATAGGAGCAGGAATGGAATCAGATTGCATAAGTTTTTGTCTTGGATAAACAGTTGGGGATGTTATAGTGGTTTAGATCTCTTGGTGGAATACGATATTGGACAAACATAGTTTGGAGGAAAGGGCCTACTGCAGACGCCTCACCTGAAACAGTGTGAAGGACTGACTCTAGAGCAGTAGTGTGCAAACTGTTGAGAGTAAGTCTTTCAGTTTGGAGGGGGAGGTTTGTTTAACAAAAAAGCAAGAATTTCGTTCTTGGGACAGTGACATAAAATGCTTATTGCTTTAGAGCAGGGATAATCAAATGGCTCTTCAGGCAGATGGAGAAACCTGTGTCGTTCTTGGTTAGTATTTAACAGTCTGTAGTGCTTGGTTAGTATTTAAGGTGAGATGTTGTGATGTTTCTCCAAGCACTCAAAACCAAGGTAAAATTACCCAATAAATAGCAAGTCATGATGAAGAGTTCAGTGGTTCTTATACCAGGAAGCTCCATAGGCATTATTTTAGCAAGAAATACATAGCTGCTGTCAGATAGCGAGCAAGAGTGTATAGATTTAAAATATCCAATATACCAAGATTTAAAATATCATGGTCCTTTAAATACATGTATTCAGACAAAGGAACTGAAAACAGCTTACTTTTTTTTTCCCTGGAAGCTGTAATATGAGGGAAAGCCCATCTCCCTGATAGCTGTGTTTCCTCCCATGGGGACACTGATCCATGAGATTTAGAGATTCCAATAAAGCCAGGAGCAATTTCTTCCTGAGTGCTTTGTAAGGAGTCCTTTGTGCGGACCTTGACAATCTTAAATAGATAGCGGCCTCTCCTCAACTGTCTTTCTCATCTTTTTATCAGTCTTGTGTCAGTTATTGGCTCTTCTCATTCACTACCTTTCTTTCTGGCACCTGCTCAGTCTTACATAAATTTGACCTCAGTGCATCTTTCTTTATGTACTTACCTGTGGCCTACCATTTTGGCCTGCTTTCTGCTGTTTTCTTTCTTTGTATTTGAATAAAATTAACACAAACAAACAAAAAGCCCACCATATACGTAGTAGTTTACATTCTGTTCTCCTAGTCACTCATTTGCTTGCTCTCTGTTTAGAGCAGAGGTCTCTTGCATTTATCTGTATTGCTCTAATGGATTACTAAATTATTTGTTTCATCTTGTTAGGTTCTGCTTGAGTGTTTTATTCTTCATCCCAACAGAAGCCCAAGTTCTGGCTATTTTTCCAAATGTGTGGGGAAGATGATGGTATATGAGAAGTAAGCTGGAGAAGCAGGGTTGAATGCTCCCATTAAGAGTTTTGAACACTTTATTTAAAATAATTGTAATAGTTTATTTAAAATAAATGTATAGGTAAATCGGCACTCTTCCTTTCTCCAGTAAAATAGCAGTTAATTTTACTGATATGAAATGAGGAAATTGCCAGCGTTCTGTTCAACATAAATTTGAAAACAATTTTTTAGCTGCTCTTTTTACCGAGTAAAAAGATTTCTTCCTTCCCATTTTAATATTTGATTTTATATTAAGCTCTTTGGTTTTTTCAATACAACATTTTGAGTGATTAACTGCCTTTCGCTAACGAGATGTAGTAAGTCGTGTACAAGAAACACTCACGTGAGGCCTGATGACTATATTTTATCTTTGCAGTTCTGTTTTACAGTTTCTGCTAGAGTGGAGAACTAATGGGTGGTAATAATGCTGGCAGATTCTTGTAGATTTTGTGATCGCTCGCACACTGGATAAAGGGCATTAAATGCAGGAAAGCATGCTTCTAGCATTTTTATTTTTATTCCTTCCTTTCTGAATATTTTATTTAAATATATTTGTCATTAAATTGTTTTGCTTGCAGGGCATGTTGTTTGTCTGAGAGGAAATGTTCACGAGTGTGTTCTCTCGCAGTGAAAATGTGAAATTCGGTCAGGGCAACTTTTATATGTAATGGCACTTTGGCAAATATTTTAAGGTAGGGAGCTTGTGTACTCTTGGAATAGTTCTGACTTTCTTCATGATTAACAGCCATTATATAAATACAGGTATTTATACAATACAGTTTTATAAAAATAATGGATAAACTTAATCAGGTGTAAGTATTGTCAAGAAGGAAATATTTAAAAGTAATAGTTTCCTAATTACTTAATTAATTTCTACAGGACATAGGCTAAGTTTCTCTAATACTTACTTCTAAATTAGAAGTATTTTTGTCATATTTTCCTCTGAAAATTTATGAGAATGTTTCCTTCTCTCAGTAAACTTTTTTTGGGAACTCAGATCCTGTTGTGTTCAGGTTTTACTGTGTAGAATGACTAAAAGTTACTTGTTTCTTCATTGTAATTCCTGGTAACACACAAGATGCTTGAAATCAGGTTTGTTGCAATCAATTAATAGTTCCACAGATTAAATGGACAGTATTTTTCTCCAGATTGTGTCAGTCCCTTGTTCAGTGTGCTCTTCCTATATGGTAAAAATTACAGTGTCTGAGATGCAAGCAGGTTTTGTCTTACAATAAAATTCAGTCTTGGCTTGACAAAACAGTAGTTGAAGAACCCACAAAAAAACCAAGACACAGCCCACCCTTCCCTCTTTCCTCCCCCTGAACCCCCTTTTTTTGTTTCTGAAGTATAATTTGTTTTGTTTTGTTTGATGTATCACCCAGTAGAGGTATTCACATAATTCCGTTGACCTCTACTTTTTCTGAAAGATTATTTTGCTTTTTTTCTCCCTGGTTAAATTAGGCTTAAAGTCTGCACATGAAGAGGTGATTACATATTCACACTTTATCAGTCCAGTCATATGCCTGTCTGTTTTCAAGAAATGGGACTGGAGCTCCACTCCTAGACTTTGTATTTACTTTGGGTGATTGCATAAAGGTGAATAATGAGGCAAGAATCCAGGGTTTTGCTTCTGGAAGAGTAGGTTGGCAGAGGAAAATCAAACCATGACATTAATCATGTTACATTTTAGCTTTTTCATAACAGTTACATAACAAACAGACAATCACAAGGCTATGGTTGTGTGCTTCATTTTTGTCAAGAAAGTGTAGAGATCTTGCCTGTAGATTCTTTAATGTTTAGATTGCTATGGTGGACCTAAGTTACCGGGGTAGGTAAGAAAATAATTTATTATCAGCAAGTCACTTCTGTGAGCAGTTTCAAACATGAGAAAAAAAGCTGAATATTGGGTTGTAGGGATGGTAACTATGAAGAGCTGCTTCCTAACATTTCTCTAATTCTCATGTGACTCTTCGTTAGTCCTGTCATACATACGAATTTCTGAGACGATACTGTGGAAAAGCTGTTACAATTAGAGTAGTAGTTAAGGTTGTTTCTGATGATGACTTACCATTTTTTCTTAATATGACCTACTAGCCAGGGTTAAAATTTGGCTAACTGTTTAGTTGTTAATCTTCTAAGCCAATTTGTAGATACAGTGTAGTAATAGGTTTTACCCTCAGTCATAAACCCATGGAACTGTGTAAAACTGATTTTTGGCAGAGAATATTTTTGAAACACTTTTAATATATGTTTTTATTATTCCTTTGACCCTGTACATTTTTTAAACTTGCTTTTATTCAAAGTCTGGATTGAAAAAGAATTTATTTTTAAAGCTGAAATATAACCCTAGAACTAAATGGATTTTCTTTAGTTATTTTTTCCTCTTTCTTTTACTTTCTCTGTCACTCTTAGCTTTTAAATACTGCCATGATCTTTGAAAAGTTGTAAGAGTAATGATGAAGGGTTGAAAATGAAGCCATTCAAAGCAGTGCAAAAACATATCAGATATTGTAAATTCTGCTGTAGTCTACACGTAAGAGAAGGGCACAGGAGAAAATGAAATGTGGTGGCATTTTTCAAACATAGTTTATAGATACTTTAATTTAGCTGTGCAGTAGGAATTTGGGGAAGAAATCAGCCTCAATACTTAATCTTGGTTTTGAAAAAGATGGAGTTTTTCCAACCACTTGCCACTTCATAAGTAGCTTTTAAAAACTTCTAAAAACTTTACTTTTAAAGTAAAACAACTTAAGTGGCACTTCAGTAATGAGCCATGGAGGAGCTGTTGATATTGAACTGAGCCATCACTAAAAGACATGAAAGTATGTCTAGTACATGTGTCTACTGTTATGTGTGCAGTATGAAATGGATTTTTATTAAAGAATGTTGGAGTTACTTGTGTCTGATTCAAACTTGCTCATAAAGGAAGGTGTTTAAGACTGTGTATGAAAAGATTAACAAAGGCGTGAATGAACACATCTTTCCAGAGGTTACAGAGGAGCCTGCACACTGACATGAATGAAGCATTCCTGAAAGAGAGAACATAGACCATGGAAGTGGTATTTAAAGTATGATCAGGAAGGTTTTAAGGACCCTTTAGTGATTTTGAGGGTTCTAAGGACCCTTTTGTCTATTTTTTGCATGCTTGTGAATTTTTAGAAGCTCTTTCAAAATTTTTGTAATGATACTGTGTTGTGTATAGTTCATTTACTGCTTGAAGATCCTGTTCTATGAAAAATGCCTAAACGCTTGTCAGCATTTTCCCAAGCTGAGTCTTGGAAGTTTTTAATTTCATCTGTGGGATATTCTAGTATTTCACATAGTGAAAAGAAATTGCATGACATTTTTTTTAGACTCATCATGAAAGGCCCTGTTTAAAAAAAAAAGTTCTTTTTCTGGGGCAGCTTTTATAAACAAAACCATCCTAATCAGAGAGGAGCATGACAGTAAAGCCTTGCAGCTCATGTCCCTCTTGTGTGATAAACAATGACTTGCACTGGCTGCTGTTGCTATAGTGGTGTACTCATTCACTGCATTGCAAAATGTTTTAAATAGCAACTCTCTGCTGTAAAAAACTACTCAAATTTTCCTCATCTCATTTCTTTCAGAAAAGAAGCGCACCTTTTCAATAAGTAGTTTTTTGAGGATTAATGATTGGTAGGAGCTATAGCTCACTTGTCGTTTCCTGATTCCAGTGGGGTGTGTATGTTCTTACTGGTATGTTTCTGGCTATCTGTCCCTTTTTGGACACTCGTCAGCTTTTGTGGTCTTCCTGTAGAGCTTCCTGTGCGCTGCTGTCTGATGATACCATATGAATCAGCAATGTGGGTAGTGTTTTGCCTACCTAACAAAAAAGGAACCTGCAACATTAATGCTTTTAGTTTTTCTTCTTTGAAGTCAGTACTATTCAGAGTTACTTTCTTAAGGCACACTGTGATGGATTTCTGTCGTCCAGCAGGTCCTTTTTCAGTTATCATCTACTGGCTAGGATATGCAGTAGAAAACAACCTTTTATGAAAGCATCCAAGGCAGGTGTTGTAAATGTCTGGATGTACTGAAACAGACAGAATCCTTGCCAGCATAAGCTGCAATCAAATTCTGGCTTTGCTAGATTTTAATGCAATTTTTCAGTGTGTCCTTCATTACTGGTCTAAACTACACAAGAATTAGATTTTGTGAATTCTTTCCTCCTTGGAAAGGGATGAAAATTAGATTTCTCATATGAAGTTACTACAATGAGAGGAAATTTAAATATACTTTAGGGTGAGGAGTTGGTAGAGACATGGATGAAGGGAGGAACATAGTTGGTAGGTAGGCTGAGTTGTCAGGATGCTACTTTGTAAAGAAGGGGTTAGTCTCCGGAGACAGTTTGTTTAGTAATGCTTTCCCAGTGTTCAACTGGTCTCATTAAGTCATTAATCTTTGAACATGATGCAGTTATTTCTCAACAGGGTATCAAGTAAGATATTTCCTTAGACAACTGTTTTGTTTATTTTATATTTGGCAATTACATCTAGCTCCTTGTGTTAAGGTTTGTGAGATTTTTTTTCCTTTTACTTTGGGTATTCTCAGATTCTGTGCAATTGTATTCAGCAGAAGAGTGTGAGGGAGGATACTAAATGAGAACTCTAACACTGTTGTGCTTTGTGCCTGGTTCCCATACTCCTTTTGAGCTTTCAGACTTCTTAGAATTCAGTGAGTTTCTCAGGACAGTCTTAGTTTTCTCTAGCAGCAAGGGTAGTGGAAATATCCATGTGAGTTGATATTTAACACAGCTTCATACAGTTGGAAAAATGGTTGAGATAACTGTGAAACACAGGCTTCCTGTTAGAGTTGGATTTTCCAGCACCTGCTTTGCAGATACAGATTTGTACCAGCTGCAGAATTCCAGGTAATTTTACTACAGTTCTTGTTAAAAATAAGTCTTTCCAAATGGCTGAGAAATGAAACAGAAAACAATGCTGTCGTTTTGGGTCTGCAGTTGGCAGCCTTGCACAAAATACATAACATCCCTTCTGTACAGTACAAGAAAAGGACAGTAACTATCTCATCCTTACGATGAGCAGAAACGTAATGCATGCTTTCACTAGGAAGTAATTTTGTCTTCGAAATTGGAGTTCACAGATATTTTGAAAGGCTGAGTAAAAACACACTTAATCAGAACCCTACTGCATGCAAAATTAAGACATGTATTTGTGTCCATCTCCTAATTATGCTTCACTGCATCAGCAGATGAGTCTAATGAAAATAGATAAATGATAAATCTCCACTGTTACAGTATGTTACAGGTGCCATCATGGTTACCATTTATAAATAAAATCACTAAGTGAGCTAAGTATTCTCTTCTGCACTTCATAGAAATTCTATTCCTCAGCACAACCAATTATAGAATAAGGGAAAGGCTCATGTCCCTTAAAATAATTCTTCTGTTCTGTGGGAATCTTGCCAGTCTGAGTGTTAGTCTCTGTCTTCCGTCTTATAACATCTTGCTATGTGGAGACCCGTACTCAGTAGACCAGTGGTTATGCGTGAAATACTAATTACTAAACCTTAAAATGAAGACCAGTTCTGGAAAAGTGTTTGGAGCTGTTGTGGGGGCACTCTTCAAAGGCAGAGCTCTTCCTCCTTCCTTTCCAATTTCATTAACTGTCCAGTGCCCCAGACTCTCTGCCCTTTGCCTTACATGCAGTAGTAGTCTTGTCCTGCAAGCAGGACAAGCAGTCCCAGGATGAACCCACATCCAGATTGCAGCACAGATTCATAAATGGAGAGCAGCAGTAGCATGCTCAGCATGTGCTGCCTTGGATCACTATGAACTACACTAGTCTCTTTGAGCTAAATTCTCTTACACTCCTGGTGAACTGCAGTAGGCTGTAGGGATCCTTTCTTTGGTCCCTGTCACTTTCACTGGTTTATATGGCCCTGAAAATGTCAGGTTTACCACAAGCAGCATAGCTAAGAGCCTAAGTATGGATCTTGCATGGTATCCCACAGCATTTAAATTAACATTAATATTAGTTAATTCAAAGATAGGAAACCTCAAGCGAACTAGTTTGAGTATGGCAGTTGCCTGTTTTTTTCCCCTTTCTGACCTCTGAATGAATCAAAACTCTTTCCTCCCTTTGTGACATCATTTTACCAAAGTATTAGTCATTGCTAGTTTGGTGTTGCTTCAAAACCTGTACGACTGCAGAACAGAATGCTGGAGGCTCAGTGCCTTGGGCAACTGCACATGCATACAGAAGTACATGCTCCACAGTCTTGTGAGCTAGTTCAGAAAATGCAGTGGTTTTGGAAACACGTTACTTATGCCCAACGTTCGGATGCCCACACTTACGCATTCCCCTGCAGTATTTATGTACAGAGATGTGATTTGACCACCATGGGCTTTGATAAAGTAGAGAAAGCAGAGCAGTGTCTTCCAGACCCACTAGCTGCTGCTGAAAGTTAGGTCAGTATGGAGGATGTTCTAGCTTAACTTGGAGTAGTGCCTGAAGCTAAAAGCATCAACTGTCAGGAGGGTATAAAGATGATTTATCACTATCTTATGCTTAACTCTTTCTTTCGAATCTCCTCCCCTCCCCCCCACCTTAATTTAATATTGCTTGGCTGTTTTTCTGGGTTTGACCTCAGACCTCACATGCAACAATAGAACATTCTAGAAAATGTCACTAAGTCCATACCAGATCCTTTGGAGGTAATTTTTAATATATGTTTATACTGGCTTATAGGATTGTGCAATTAATTGAATATGCTTTCCACTGATTAAAACAAGAAACAGACTACTTACCCAAGCTAAATTAAGTGATCTATCTACCTGAAACTAAAGTAAGCAACTGACATTTTGCTACCAATTTTCAATTCTTGCTGACCTGATATGTTTGTTGAAGATTTATTTGCATTTTAACTTACAGAGGTTGATACTATTCACTTACCAGCAAAATCAAGATAGAAAGTATTTTTGCTGGTAAAAAAAAGGTACGTGTTCATCTTTATTTTGAGATTCAAAGTGTGAACTGTTGCCTGTCAAATAATTTTTCTCCCTTTATTGGTTTCTGAATGTGAATTTCACACATTGTCAGGGGTTTTGTTCTGTTTTAGAGTGTTCATTTCTTTTAATGCTGGAAAAGTTACATTTAAGAAGTAAAATTCTGTTTTGTGGATATGAAACAGCAGTGATTTAACTACCATTAACATGTAAGTAAGGCAATTTATAAAGAAATTGCCTTCCAAAATGCTTTTATTTTAATATTGGCTGTGTAACCAGCAGGAAAAAGAGAATCTAGCTTCAACAAACATAGTTTAAGATGAGCTCCAATAAATTTCTTTTAATGGGACAAAACTAATGCTGCCTTTTTTGGCATCAGTTTATTTAAACAGTTAAAACCAAAATCTACTCCTTGTTAAAAAATGTCTGGCACCATTTTAGAGCATTTTTAATAGGTTGTTAGTTGTACTAGCAGTTTCTAAACACAAGGGAGGGCTTATCTAAGCTTCTAATTCTGCTTTCACTGACTCCCTTTTCCTTACTTTTTTTAGAGTTAGTAAATCTCTCTTCTGCTGTGAAAAGTTGTAACAAATGAATCCTAATTTTGGAAATTGCAGGATTGCGCAGAGTCAATTTGTAGTAAATAAATGCTTTCCGTCACCACCCTGTTTTTTTCCTTGCATTGCCACCTCCAATCTTTTTAATCTGTGCACTTGCTTTTTGACCTTTCCACTGTCACTGTTTCAATTGTATGAAAACAAAAGGATAGGTATTTACAACTGAGTAGAAGTTGGACATAACAACTAGGAAGGCAAAGCCTTATTTTCCTCCTATTCCAGGTCTTCTAGTCCAATGCTGTTAACAGAAGTGATTTCTGCCTAGTAGATGAACAGTGAAAACACAATTGAGATTTCTGAAAGATACTTATTAATTGCATTAGCAGCCTCAGACTCCAGAGTCTGACTCAGCTAAGCAGTATTTTCCTCTTCCCCCTCTTGTCTTGTCAGTGTGAGTTCACAGTTAGTGGGGCATGTGACTGCCATACAGACAGTGCACTTGAACAATCGTCATCTGTAGTCCATAGGGCAGGTAAATTTGGGGTACTAACGGTAGGGTGCACAAGGCAAGCAAACCAAGCCCCTTCCACTACAAAAGAAATTTGCTCAAGAAACATGAAGTTTTACATCTTTGATCTACAGTTACTTTCTTGTTATTTATTTAACCAGCACCCCACTACCATGGCAGACCGGCAGCGTGAACCAGTGCCATGCGTTTCGCGTGCAATTAGCAGGAATGGGTAGTTTACCCCAGAGATCTTTTTCTCGTGGAAACCTATTTGCCCCTGATTTTACACAGATTATCGGTTGGAGGAGTTATTCTTGGTGGTTAAGCGGTATTTAGGCTTTTATTCAGGAGCCACTGTTACCTGCATTTGGGATTACACTGAGACAGTAAAAAGCTTTCCTATAAATTTTCCTCAGCAAAGTAATGAAGATGAAAGATGTAGTTGAAATTATAACCAAAAATGTGTTCTTTCCATTTGTTCATTCTACAAGGCATTCCCTCTTGACATCAAGTATCCTTCCAAGCACATTTCACCAGTCTAGTGGAAGTCTTCATGTAAAAGCTTTTTGGATAAAAATACATTAAACAGGTATTCAAAGACATTTTTACATGTTTTAGTAAAAATTGCATTAGATCTGGTCCATATGTATTTTTCATTATGTTAACCGAGGGCACTTAAAACTTGCCAATAATTGTGATGAGTCCAGTGGTTGCCCTCTTAATCATGTTGATAAGTACTTGCTCAGACTAATACTGGTTTATTCATGAAAGGCTTCATAAGCATGAACAAAGGTTTCATAATTTGACTCAGTATATTTGAAATGTCAAAAGGCAAGTCTCTAGCTGACTGCCTTCCTCTCCCAAAGTATGGGACTTATGAGATTCCCTCTTAGGGGACTACCTGCTTCTTTTCTGTGTTTGGTGTGAAGGTTAAGTTACAGTATGTGACACACAGAGTGCTGCCAGTAATAAAATCTCTATTCAAGAAAATTGCAGGTTTATTTCTATTCTCTGTGTTTATTATATACGACACAGTTAAAATTAAGCTTTGGACTGTGCTTCAGTAAGTCCTTTGGTGAGCAACATGAACACAGTTTTTGTAAGATACAGTTTCCTTTTTTTCAGAAGCTTTTCTTTGTTAAAACCTTGACAAACGAATGTTAATGTTACGGAATACCTTACTGAAATGAAAAGTATGGGGAAAACATCCAGAGAAAGATTGCAATAGTAAGTAACTGAAATTCAGTTACTGTTGTTTTTCTTGGTGGAATATTCTGTGATTTTGGTTTTTTACTTCATATATTTAATACTGTTTTCCTTAATCATATAAATCTGTGGCATACTCCTTGTGCTACCTTAGTCGTTCTTTCCGCTTAGGTCTGCTGTCTGTGGGGGTGGTGAAAAAAAAGCACACCTCAAATCATACTGCCTGACCTAATTCATTTTAGACCTCTTCTGAAGATCTAACTGAAGTACTGTTTCCTTTTTAATTAAGGGGCTAAGAAAAAAAGCTTGCTAATGTGTTGCAGGTGTTTTCAGTCTGTATAGACAGCAACTCTTTAGGACAATCCTTCTCCAGAAATACATATTTTAAGGAGCAACATTGAACTCCTTGGGTTTAGGTTTGGATGCTTGATGGCAGGCAAACTAGGAAGAGATGATGTTACTTAATGCAGAGTTAGTTGTGTTGTTGATGAGTCACTGTCTGGTTAACTGTGTTCTTTTTAATCTGCTTCATTCATTACCTTTCCCTCTCCAAACTGTGAAACGAACATTTATTGAAGACCTTGATTGAAGTAAATCCTGTAATGATGACTAATTTTTTTTATTTCAGTATATTGTTGTATTTGAGGTTTTCTTCTGTTGTTGCTCCTGAGGCAGTAGCTGAAGTAAATGGAAGGAATTTGCTGGTTACCTGGCAAAGTCACACAATTTTTGGTAGTTTATGTAAGTACCATGTCATAGCCATTCATCTATCCCTTCATTTGACTCTTTCCTTTGGAGACTTTTCACTCCTATTCCACAAGGAGACTAAACATAATGTACCAGAATTAAACATAATAATGATTATTAAAAACAACAACACTAACAACAACAACCAAAAAAAACCCGAAAGAAAAAACAGCCCACATCAATAAAACAAACACAAATCTACAATTTGCAATACTTTTTGTTTTAAAGTCTTGGAGTCTTGGTAACGTGCACTGAATATCTACTGGGGAAGGGAAGGTAGTATTCTTTTGGTTATTTGTTATGTATCTTAAAGGTCCTAGACTGGAATTTCTGATGCTCCCTTTTGCATTAGACTGATTACTAGGTGATGGCATTAAAACTCCTGCTCAAGGCAGGAAGAAGAGAAGCCTTTATTTATGAGAGCCTCCATGTGTATGTTTCCCTTGATAACTGTCTCAGGCTGCATTTTAGGTTTTCCTCCTCCTTAGGAACTCAAGTCTAGAAGAACAACAGTTCTGCATTTTATAACTTCCCTTAAGCACTTGCAGCAGAATAAAATGAGCATACTATTTTAATTGTGTCACTAATGCTGAAAAAAAGTAACGATGAGACTGAAAGTAAACTTATTGATACCTTCTGTTGGTGTTGAAGTAATGAGCACAAGCAATTTAGCTTTCTGGCCGGTAACTCAGGAAGACAGTACTGTTTTAATATGCATGTGAGTCATGCTTGTTCTCTCTGTAAATACAAAAGGAGAACACCAGCAAAGCAGTAATACTTTACTTAGAGCTTAAGTTATTAATGAAATAGGCTTGAAAACTGAAACAAAACAAGCGTATCAAGGGAGTTAGGAAAGTGGCTGATAGTTGTTTTAAAGCAGGCAGGATGCTACGTTGCTAGATGAGCAGTTGTATAAACTGTGAGATAGTGTCATTCAGGGGTTCAGGGCAGGAAGCCATTTCATTGTTCCTCTGACTGCATTACTTTGAGAATTGAGCTAGTCTGTGGGGCTATGTCTGCCTAAGGTGTTGCTAGTGTTCGTGAAACTGCTTTGCTTCTTGATAATTTCCCCTCACTGTGAACACAGTAGGCTTATGCTTTATCAGTTACTTCCTTAGTTCATAAACTCCATCTGCCTTTCTATAAGCTCTGCATGTGCTGTGTTTTAGATTCAAATAAACCTTTAGACACCAGGTTCTTCTCATTTCAGTGAGAAGTGGGGAACCAATCAGAAGCAGTATTTTGAATCTGGGCTCTGATATTTGTGATGCTGATGTGAGAGGCCCCAAAGAGGAGGAGGCAGTGAGCTGTGTGAGCATCAGGTGTGACACAACACTGAAGGGCTTCACTGCTTGCAGTTTTGTTTTCACCTCTTAGCTCGACAGCAACATGAGTCATGGCAAACAGTTAGGCTGAGGTCAGAAAATGTTAGTGCAGGTGACCAGGCAGTCATTAGGCTCTTAGTAACATAGCTGTGTTTGTTATGGGATGGCTTGTCATGTAATCTCCTGATAGGGTAAGGTTTGTCTCAGTGGATCTGGAGAACTGTTCTGTCCTTTGATTATCTCGTTTTGCTAACCGATTAATAGTGGTCCTAGTTTTATGATGTTTGGCTTTATTAGTACAGACATTCATGTGCATTTTTAAAGGAGAATGTTATACTGCAGTTCTTTCAGAAAAAGTTCCAAGCTATTTGAAAAACTGGTTTAAAGTTCTATGACAATGATTATGTATCTTCTGATAAACGTTTTTTTGCGGAATTTTTTTTCAGTTCTGCTTTAATTGTTTTTGATTAAAGTAATTTTGGAACAGATTGGATAAAGCATGCCAACCCTAATTTATGTGTGCTAGAATAACTATCTTAACTTGTTTCACTATTAAATACAAAAATCTAACATCCTGGATGATATCAGTTAAAAGCTTAGACGAAGTGTTAGGCCCCATATGCTGTATAAGAAGGACAATAATAAAATAAAAGTAGAACCAGATTGTAGATGTAAAAAGCAGTGTTGGCTACACAGGAAAATTTCAAATTTCATTTCAAAATCTTCATATGTTAGGACATCCATTATTTGTAGTAGTGCTTAGAAACATACTACCGAATATTCAGGAAATAAGAGGAAAAAAACCCCATGAGTTCATGTTAATAAAAGCGTAACATTTGAGAGAAAGGTTCAAAATTTGTTAACTCCTGCACAATTCAGTAGCTGTATGCACTGAACTCACTCTTTCAGTTCAGAGTCTTAGGAAAATAAGCACAGTGTGTATTGCTCTGTTTTGAAATGTTGCTTGATAAGAGAAAAAGAGAATTAGGGGTATAATTAGAAATCTCATAGGAGTTTTTGGGCTTGTACTGTACAGTACTGTAACTTTGTACACCCATGTCACTAGAAGTTGTCCCCCATGTCCTGTCCCCAGGACACACTTTGGGAAGCTGGAGTGTTTATAGGTACTGTTGGATCTAAGACAAACTCTGAGGGTAGCAGCTTGCACGATCTTTGAAGGAAATACTGGGAGCAATGGAAAGTGTGTAAATGGATGGAAGGGAAGGAATCATACAGGAGAAAAGTAGATTGCAAACGTGTAGTTATTGACTGTATAGCAAAATACAATCCTGCCGCTTATTGCTGGTAGTCTTCTCAAGATGATAGTAAAACATTAATACCTGTAATTCCATGGTATGGAATGTCATTCTCAGCTTTGGTTCAAAATTGGTTTGTTTGATTCTGGTGTGATTTTTTGGGAGATCTGGTTGATTGCTTTTTGTTTAATTTTTTGTTCATTTTTTTTGGTGGGGTTTTTTGTTTGGGTGTTGTTGGGGAGGGGGGTGTTCTGTTTTGGGTTTTGTTTGTTTATTTTGTTTCAGCCGCCAGGGTCTCCTTGTTCTTCTGGGACACTTCTAATGTTCTGCTTTTGACCTGTTGAAGTGTCACTATTGCATATTTCTCTTTTGTTGACAGCAGACATGTTTTGAGAGACTTTAAACCAAAAATAGTCGGTCTGTACATAATTTTGGAATCAAGACATTTCTCTCATTTTTCTATTGCTGGCTGAAGATAGACTTCCACAGTAAGGAAGGATTCTGTTAAGAAAATAATTCTACGTCTGCTGCCAGAATTAGATTATTCCAAACTGTGGTGTTCTAACAGATTCCTCTGTCCCATTTTATATGCTCAATTACCAAAATCAATCAATTGCTTCAGATTTTCTTCTCTACCCACAACCTCTTTCTTCCCATCCAGACCAGTTTAGTTTAGTTTAGATTCAGTTTAGCCCTTCTGCCCTTCCATAGGAGGGCTTTAAGTAGTAAGTATTAATAGAACTATTAATTTGTACCTGGTTTTATTCTTCCACTGATGCTTCAGAAAATTAAATCTCACGGTTTATTTTGGGATTGTAAAACTTGCAGTTTTCCAGTTTTCAGTAGCTGTTTAGAGAATACCTAATATGCTATATAAGCTTCTCTTTGTGAGAACTGCACAGGTTTAGTGTCTGCCTTCAGCAGAAATAAGTTACAAATCACTGGAACTGTAAAAAGCAAGTATTCATAGGATTGCGTAATTTTTTTATTGTTCAAAAAGGCTAATGTGCTATTGACATTTGGGAACTGTGATAAGCACTAAGTTGCAGTTTTTCCATGTTTCTGAAATTGTCATACAATGCAGCAAAGACTAAAGGAGTGATATTCTTTGTAATCTGTTTTTTCACTTTACTTTTTTTCAGTTACTAAATATCACTACTGGAATGGCTACATATTTCTAAGTACAGAGCCATACAGTTTTTATCATATATGTGTAAAGAGGGAAGTATTTGAATCAAATTTTGAAGATAATTAGAAGTAAAACATTGCTTTAAATGGTCATTGCTTGGAGCAGAAAAAAAACCAACCACGTTTTATCTCTTCTGGGGAATCTAAATTTGATAGTAAAGAAACAGCAAACACTTGCAGTTTCAACAGCAGAGCAAGATGATTTCTTGTTCAGCCAAGAAATCTAATGCAAGAAACCAAAAGTAGCAATGTTTTTGCTACTGAATCCTGTCCCATTTATGTGACTTCGGTACATATGCACACACCCTGCTTTTTGCTGAGCTTCAAATAAGTTTTGAGTACTTACAGAAAAAGCCATAAATAGGGAATTTATTACTATATTGTTATTGTTATTGAATTGTTATTACTGGTTTTGGTATTGCTTTCTCAGTAAACAGAACATTGGTCTGGATGTCACATGATGGACCGTAATTCCCCTTATATATGAAAAAAATTAAAATCACTGGTAGAATTCAAAATCTATACCTTTTTTTCCTGAAAGTGAGCTAATTCTGTAGCAACACTTGTAAAATGGTTACATGGTTCTGAACATGTTTTTATAGCTGTGCTGTAGACATACCTGGGTTACTAGTACTTTGAGTTACTTTTGTTTTTGAAGACTTGCAGTCTTCAATAAGCAATACTGCCATAACTTCACAGGCCTGGGGAAATAGGTCTGACTGTTTTGATAACTGCTTGGTGAGAACGTCTAGATAACCTCCTTTTTCTGGTTCAGTTCTCTGTTTGGAGTGATGTGCTGTAGGATCAGATAAGCAAACTTACTTTCTCTGAGATAATTTGTCTAAGTTCAGAATCTTAATGGGATAAAGACATCTTTGTGTTTGCTGCCCTTACTTGGGGCAGTAGGTCCATTGTATCATATTTCGTCATCAGTTTTTTTGGAGCATATTTTTAATACTTCTTTTATGCCTATTTTTAACATACAGAAGAAGGAATTAGTATTCTCAAGTTCTCTATCTATTCCTAGATACTTCTGCCTTTAGATAATTTGCAGATACTGGAAAAAAAAGCAGTATTTTAAAAGGCTTCATGCATTTTCATACATCAAAGTTCCTTTCTCCTAATTTATTAAGAAATTTTCTTTAACAAACCTCACTGATCATGTGAGCAATTTGAGACATACCTTGTAATTCCCAGAACAGACCCATTTATCCTTCTGCCCCAGATGTCTTCCTGCTTGCCTGCCTTCCTGAAGGTCCCTAATGCTTCATGGTTATACTTTGCTTTGTTTAAGCTTTCAGTTTTTTTCCGTTCATGTGTGATTACAATTTGTCCTTTAGAGCCTTTCTTCTGGGCCTGGATGGGATTCGTATGGTCCTGTGTGGGACTGATGAGTCAATATAATGTCTGCCACAGGATGCCTACCCTGCCAAGAGCCTTGGGGGTCATTGTTTATGTGGTAACTGCATCACAGGGGGAAAAAAAAAAATCTTCCCTTCACAATCTTACATAATGCACTTGAGTTTTCATGGCAGAAAGCTCTTGGGGAGTGCATTCCTGAATGGGTTATCCTTCTTTACTCTTCTGGACAGGAGGATCTGGAGGATGGAAATGTGTTTGTTTTTCTCACAGATCAGAGGCTCGGAGGCAACCCATAGGCATCCTAGAAAATTCTAGTTCTTTTTGTTTTACACGTGGAGTTCTCTGGTTTCTTAAACTACCTGAGTAAGTTTTTTGATGAAGGAGAACAAAAGACAACTCATTAACCCTTAAGTTGTTACAAATCTTTACTGAATGTTTACAAGAAAACAAAAGTTTATGTAGTTAGTTCATCTCTTCTGAAACCCTCACTGTCTCCCAAAAAATCATCTGTTAGATTACAGTGAGTAAAAAGCTTAAAATGAAAGTTTAATTTGTGTTGGTGAAGTCAATGGAAAGTTTGTTTCAGCCTTAATTATAAAGATAGTGTTTTTTTTATATGGTTCTTTGCTTTGTTCCGTTCTGCATCTTTTCTGGTTTTGGTTTTGTTTTTGTTTTATTCTGCTAACAAATTTTTTTGTGTTATTTGCAAATAAGTTTGGAGGGAGGATTTGAGGGCGTGAGGATTGGAGTGAGGACAGGGATATGGGAGAGATGGAGTGTCAGACCCAATAATCACAGATTAATGAAAAAGGAAGTCATATGCACCTAATTTTGTATGATGCTAGCCAGAACTGGCATCTTTTTATGCTCAAAATTCTCAAGGAGTTTTTTTCATGCCACCTCTTGTGTGCTGTCCCCCTGCTGCCCCCTTGTCTTTTCTTTAAGCCATAAACCTTCGGTCAGACTTATTTCGTGCTCCAAGCTGAGGCTTGACATGCATGCAGGAAACGTGCATACTTGGAAGACAAAATAAAACTTGATCTCTCAAAATTATTTCCTTTTCTGATGATCTTGCTGATTATCTAGCTCGGACCCAGAAAACAGTTCATTAGGCGCACTTTCCTTACTGGCTTGCAGGAAAGTAGGGAGGAGTTCAGCTCTTCAAATGGGAGTTTTTAGTGGCACTTCTCCATACTGTTGTATGTAGTTTAGACTAGCAAAACTTCCTTGGGTTGCTACTTTTGATACTTTAATTGTATCTCCTATTTAAGAGTATATCAAAGGGATTAGACAATTTTTGCAGGAGCACAAAGCTACTGAAAGAATAAACTGAGTAGTGTGCAAGGAGTTCGATAAGGAAGTCCAAGGTAATGTTACCTTCTTTAGCTTACCACTGAGAGTATCTGTCCTTGCTTATGGAGAAGCTGTGTCTTGTTTGAAAACTTGTTTCTGTAAATTTTTCATGATCCACCTCCAGTGTTTTTCCTCTCAAGTAGGGAAGGGCCTTCCTGCCTTCTTTTGAGAGAAAAAACCTAAGTGGAACAGACCAGAATTAAGAAAACTCCCTATGCATGCTGTTTCTTGTTGTTCTCCTAGTGAAATAACTCAAAATGCATAGTAAATAGGTTAGAAAATTAATTATTCTAATTTAAATTCAACTGTTAATGATACTGAAAACTGAAGATCAAATATCATCTCAGATACTGTATGACAGACATACCTCTGCCACTGATTTTAAGATCCATATTACTAAGTATGAGGCTGTAGAAATAATACTTGCCCACAAACTTGGAGACAAATAATGCTGAAAAGAGTTCTGTATGGGAGACCTTAAAGTGTGTGAAAAACTTTGAATTCAGTTCTCTTAAGATGATGCCATCCATGCTTGTTTCAGTGGGTTTAAATCCTTACTACATATTGCAACCTGCAAAAGATGACTGATACGCAATTTGAATGGATTTACTTATTTTGAAGTAATGTCAGCCTTTATAGTTCAAATTAGCTGGTCGCTATATCCACATTAAGCATCTTACAGTCAATGTATACGGAGCATAGCATGTTCACTTTCCAGATTATTTTCTAAAAATATTATTTTCTCCTTATTTGCTTCTAACATATAATTTTTATTTATTTTCTGTTTCTGAGACCTGTGGCTGTTGTCCTCTTAATTTATGGATCCAAAAGTTGTGATGATTTCTTGTCAACATTTTTTACTTTCTCTTGCTATAGATAAATGATCAGAAGCAAAATCTACACTACACTTATTTTCTAGCTCTAAAAAATATATTTTATAACAAAGCAGATACATTTTTATCTGTTTACAATTTCTGTTATATTTAACACTTTCCTTACATATTAAAGAAGTTAGTAAAACTAGGAAGTAGTTTCCTGGTTTTTGCTCCTTTCTATATATTTCATCTTTTCCTAAGGAAAAAATTTAAAATTTTATGTCTCTAAAATGTTTTTTTCTTTGTGATGCAATATTCTGCTGAAGTCATTTTACTCTTTTATGAAATTTCTTAGTGTTCTACTTAGCATTCCACCCAAGAGGAGGCTGAAAATTTGAGTGTACCTATATTTTTGCATGTCATCCCAATTAAATAATTTTATGAAGTTATCTAGAATCCATTTTTATGTGTTGCATTATGTACTTTTTCTTGACCTAATATGAAGTCAGTCATAAATACCATAAATATTAACTGCGTTGAATACCAGCCTCCTATTTGACATATATTTCATAACCAGGAGAAATTAGGTATTGATAGCAGACCAGATCACCTTAATTGAAAATATTTACATTATATGTAATGACATCTTTCTAACTTTTAGCCTCAGATACATGGTAGGTACTTCATATCTCTGAATGGAGTGAATGACTGTGAACACTTAGAATCCATTTGACAGAAGAGATTGTGGGTTCTTACCAATGGTGTGTCTCCCATTTACTGACCAGAAGTAATATTCATCAGAAGGTGGTGCTTGTTTGATGATGTAGAGCAAGGTTTTGGGTAAGAGGCTGGTGAAGGTTAGACAGTCGTGGCAGAGTTGCAGTGGTTTCAGTGAATCTACACTGATTCACACCAGTTGCAATCAGTGTTTAACAACTGTAGATAGTTATTTTTCTTTGATTGTCCCAACTTTCAATAGATTTGCAATTTCTCAATGGAAAGAAACCTTTCATTTTAAAATGTATTTTTCTATTTAGCATTTTATTTTCATTGTTGGAACATATGTAGTGGTGATGTTTCCATCATTACTGATGTCGTAATGCATATAAACAGTATAGCCCTGCTGTTTATTTATTTAATCCAGACTGTGTGAGAATGCCTTCAATGTCCCTTGTGATTGGTAATGTGGTGAAAGAAGTCACTGTTGCCACCAAAGGCTTGCTTTCTAGCAAGGTGGTTCCAGAGTTAAGCCTCCATTTTGCAGTTTAGGTGCAGGGCTAGAATGTTCTATCTTGAAAATATTTTAATATATGCAGAACTCACAAAATCGGATTATCTAATAAGGAAAGAAGCAGTATTGGAAGAATGAGTAGTGTGAAGAGCAACTTCAACTCATCCAGCAATAGATGTTTTTCACTTGTATTTTAGTAAAGTACACATATGTGGTCAAATCTAAGTACTGCTGAATAGTTACAGAAAGCAACAGATCACTTAATGACCTCCTTTCTTTATTGTGTAATGTGTCATAAAAGGTGTATATGGCATATAGAGGGGCAGGACCTTTTTCAGTTGCATAATTTTTTAGAGTTCCTGACTATGAACACTTCTTCATTTTCTTCAATAAATAACATGTGGAAGAAAGAATGAGAGCTTTAAGTTTGTCATACTAATTCTAAAAAAACGGGGAAAATTTTGTTTTGAATCGGTATATTTTGCTTCTAATCAAACCTATTCTATTGAGCTATAACTTAAGATGTAATCTTTTAATAAAGTGAACCAGTGAATCGCCATTTAAAGATTTCAGTTTTTCAAAAATTTTTGTATAAGTGGAAAAAATACATAATTGTTCTTTGTTTAGTGAAAGAGGAGCAGTATTGATATAACACTGGGTCTCACTTTAAGAGTTGCAAGCACAACAACTGAGATTTATTAATATACTGCAAGTCTTAGCCTCCATCAGCTTTAGAAAGAGCTTATTTTTTGCATACAGGAAAGGGTGTGTGATAAGTATCTTCCTTCAGATATTATTGTAGTATAGGTGTTTGAAATCAGAACACTTAGGAAATTCAGCAAAGGATTATGCATTTTGAATACACTTCAGTTAGAATACATTTCATCTGTATTTAAATATTGTTAAATATTTTATGTCACATTTCTATAAAAACCTGTAGGTTTTAGCTGTTGCCCTTTAAAAGGCAGCATTTCTAGTAGATATCTCATGAATAAATCTGAATTAAGGATATGTACACTGCAGAAGTTTCTTGGTGTTTACCTCGTTTATGTTCCATACAATCATTTTTGCATCTTTCCTTTTCTGTTGCCATTGGGTGGGCAAGGATTGCTGCAATGGAGGTAGCTGCAGGGGCTTGCAGTACACCAGATATTCCTGGTTACCCACTCCTCTCATAGTTTTCTACAGTAAAACGGAGTTATGGGTGTTTTGTGTCATTTGCCACATTTACTTTTAAACTCCCTACATAGTTCTTCCTGTCTGGTGGATTCTTCTTGCAGAAAATCCTAACTCAGTAGTGTGTGTATAGTCTCATGAGTGATAAATCTGAATTATCTAGTTTGCTGCAATTTCATAAGCATTTATTGTAATCTGGATCTCTAGAGAAATAAATCTAGCACCTTGAGAGTTGGAGTACTTCACCTTATTCTCAAGAGACCAAAAATCACTCTGAAGTCTTTTCTAATTTCTCATTCCTAGGCTAAGTAATTGAGAAAATAGTAACTAACAGTCTCCATTAACACATGCCATCTGTGAACATCTCAAATGTCCCACACTCAAGATTCAAACTAGGACAGAGCTCACAGATGAGCAGGAGGTCCATATTAAAACCAAGTCTTCATTCTAAGACAGTTCCCTCTTTTTTTTCTGTTATCTGCCTGGTCTGAATGAGGGACTGATTACTGAATTAGCGTGTCTACACTACATTTAGTTTTTCTGAGGGTTTTCATGTTTACATATGCAGGAAAAAGTGTAGGAACCTCTTAATTTATTCTTAAAATAGATATATTAAAAATTAGGGTTCAGAATTGTATTTCTCACTGTGCAGAAAAGCGTACAAAGAGATTTTTAAAAAAAGACAAAATATGTTCCATAAGCAATAGTCTAAATTAATTAGTGAGTATAACTGCAACAAGCATAACACATACCTGGAGCTACAGTTGTGATGTAAATCTCTATGTCTGTATAATGTATCAAAGAGGAAACCCAAAGCAATTATTTTAAACTCAGTTCCTCAAGAACTGCATGATAGGTGTAAACAGCTTTGGAATCCGGTAAAATTTGTGATTCATTAGTAGCTCTCATAGTGCCAAAGAGTGAACTCAATTTAAATATCTAGGTTTTATGTCCAGAAAATAAAGTGGGTGTGTCCATCTACAGTACAGAATTCAGTAGAGAATTACGGAAGTTATTTGCCTTTAGGGTTCAGTAGACAGTATGTCTCCTTTTGTTTGGTTGATATTCTCTTTTTAATATGATAAACTGATATTCAGAACATAAAAGCTAGATTCCTTAAAAGATTTCTGACGGGACCCAGAACAGTTTAACATCTTTAAAGGAAATTAAGGCATAAATGTTTGGTTCCTGTGGTCCAACAGAACGTGAAAGAGTGTTAGTTTTGCAGTGCAGTAACAAGTGATGTATTATTTGTTGTTGGGTGTTTTCCTCAAAGGGTACTAGTTTGTTGACTTACCTAAAAGGCTTTCATCAAACAAAAGAGTTTAAAATTGCAGACTGAGCTGTTAATCAGAGCTGTTCATATACAATTATTTGTGTATACCTGTTAAGTTTTAAGAAATTAGTGTGGGATAAAAGAAATGGCTGGTGGAAGGTTGCTGAGGAAACAAGAGCATTGTTTGGGTGAAAAAGGTGAACACTACTGGTAAGGATGCAGTGGTGAAAAGTTCATGAGTCTGTTTGTGGTTTGTGTGGTGGGTTTTTTTCCTTTACAGCTTTCACTTTTGCTCATTGATCTGCTTAATAGTTCTGATTTTAGAAGGTTGCTGTCTGGCTCCAGAGTTGCCAGAAGTCTGTCTTCCCCCAGTTTGCCATTGCGTTAACACAATTGCATATGCTTCATAGTCTTTTATGTTGAAGTCTTCTTTTTGCCAGGTGAGTAATGTTAGTGATAGCTGAGACATTAATCTTCAGGGTGATACAGGCAAGGTAGTCTATTCTGAATGTGTGATTTCAGGTTCTAATTAAAGCCAATGGGGTTTTTTCTGTATTGATCAGAAGAGTGAAATCACAGATTTTAGTTAGAAGATGGAGAAGGCCCTTTCAGCCATTTCACATGATGCCAAGGAAAGCAATTTTTATATCAAAAGTTTTTGCTTAGCTCTTTTTTCTCTTTTTTTTCCCTAATCACCCTCTACAGTCTATAAAGTATGCATTCTTCAGGTAAGTCAATAGATACAGTCAATAGAACACTGTAAGGTTCTGATTGAAGGCACTGGAGCTGCTTTCTCTTTGTCTTTTGGAGCAACTCTAGTGTAGAGTTGAGAAATGGCAGTCTCAGGTCTTCTTTCACACTATCTCCTCTATTCACTGTTTGCTAACGTAACTCCATGTTTTCATTGGCGCTAAGAATTTTGAACTAATTCCAGCCACACCATTTAAAAGTAGTGAAGCACATATGCTGTATCTGGCACTTACAGTATTAAGCCTAGCTCTTCTGCTTATCCTTGTGTCTGTTCTGTTCCCTCTAAGTTCAGCACTTCCCAAAGCCTTGTTTTCTCTTCCAGAGTTCCTGTTGCTGTAATGGCTTTGCTGGTGATACAGATTGTACCAAAAAACCCTAGCATTCAGATAGGCTCATTCAGGTAAATGTTGTCCAGAGTAAGTGATTTCAATAGTGTGTGACTCCTGAAAATTAAAAATTGCGATTCGTACAAACACAGAAGGATCAGTCTGGTCTAGATTTGGAGAACAGACCATAATATTGTAGTTTTAACAGAGTTTTGTTACCTGTGGTATACCTAACTTGTTAGAATTGGTGTAGGTGTGAATTACCTTTTTGTAAAATACATTCCTGCAGTACTTTTGTGTAAAAGGTTTCTGCAATTTCTTTTAGGTCACAATAAGCTACTGGTTTCTCACAGTCATATTAACGTGTGTGGTGTTTGCATGACTGTAACCAAAGTGATGATACTCACGTCTTCAGGATCAGCTGAGTGGACTATTCATCATCTGTCTGGCAACCAGCTTTATAAGTTTTTTTAGGATTAAGTACACATGTTCGGTTAGTACAAAAAGTAAAGATTTAGGATGTACAGCATTGTTGTCAAAGTTTAGGTGTTGAGATGGGAACTGTAGTGATGACATTTTTAGGGTTTAGGATTTACGTCAGCCTTCTTTGAAATGTGGTCTAAAGGCAGTGGAAGCAAGAATGGAAAAAGGGAGATTTCTTCTCATTCATAAATTATATTTACTTGTATCAGCATGCTTCCTGGTTTTTCCACGGTTATTTACCTCTCCAAATTCTTCAGTTTCAGCTTTTCTTTTGCAGCCTGACTCAGACACCATACTTCAGGGATTACTAAATATAGTCCACAGTCAAATTCAGCCCTTGGTATTCTGCAAATACAATTCACGATTTGATTATGAAAGTGTGGAATCACTGGGCATGCCCAGCTTCTTCTATTCTCTAGAAGCCATTAGGCATCTCCATTGTTACGCAGTTTAGGGGGAGCAGCTGTGTCCTGCTTTGTTTGATGCCATTTGCCTATGGATCCCAAACTCAGGGCAGGCTGTCACGATGATGCTTGGATGAGTAATTTGGTTTCTCTTGAGTTCTTGTTCTACTTGTTGCTTGTTCCAACATCTTTATTTATTCATGTTTGGAGGAAAGGCCAGCATTAATATGGGCAAGGACTCTGTTGAAAAGGGCTACTTACATTATGTGTCTTAAGGTTTTCTGGGAGGTGTGTCTGTAAGGTTCAAAAGTTGTTTTTCTGTTGGTCTGGGTACTGCTGGTACATCACTTAAACGTTTAATACTGAGTTCTCCTTACCTGTAATAAGATGCTTTAGATGATTGAACATGAAACAAGGCAATGAAGTAGTGCCTTTACCATGAAAATACTAGTAAAAAATATATAGCCATATGGTTAGAGCTGTTTTTCTCTGGTATTCTTATTAAATAAGAAATTCTTTCCCTCACCCACCGAATCTCTGTATGAAAGTGGGGAGACCAGTATAGCAGCATCAGTTTAAATATTCTAGGAGTGTTTTTAATATTTCCCTGACTTCAGGGTACGCAGTCTTCCATTTATAATTATAGTCCTATGATTTTAGGCGAGCAGGAGTTGACACTGCCCACAGGATACCATCTTTAAAGATGTAATTTCCTTTCCCATCTCTACTTACTTGTTGCCATTATTTTGGGTTGACTTTTTTTGTTTGATCAGCTAGTTGATTTTGGTCTTTTGGGCTTTTTTTATAGCACATGCAACAGGAAAATGCACTCAGGAGCTGTACTTTGTATGAACAGAAGTAAAACTTGCTGTAAATTAAGACCACTGAATTCACAGTAATGCTCACAAGATGGATTGCAAGGCATTTTAAACATACAAAACCCGTCATTAGGCAACACAGCCTTTCAAACCACTTACTATCATTCATCAAATATATATGGGTGATGGATTTCCAGTATGGTCTGATCTAAGACAAGGCAAGGAGAACAACACAACTTACATCTCTGTAAAACCCTGATGGAATTTGCCTAATTTATTGGGTTCTTGTAGGGATAGTGATTTCTGCAGTGCTCATTCAGTAAGAATTACAGGAATTATTTACCTTCAGATTTCAGTGGACAGAAGATGAGGCCACACAACTGCTGAAAAGTTAAAGAATTGTATTTTGACGTTTATTCTCTTTCTCCTTCCTCCCTGTTCTCGTTTTTTTCTTGACATGGAAGTATTAGTGCTAGACCAAATACATTGCAATTGATCCTGTAAGTTGTAAAGGTGAAAAATACCCTTGTGTATACTTGAAGGCTGATAATAATATATTTGTTTTTCTTGATTAAATGCTGTGCTTACAGCCATGGAGTTGCAAGGAGGCATGACAGAATTTGTGTATTTGTGTTAGACAGTAAATTATGTGGGAGAAAAACAAGCAGTGATACATCTCTGAAAGCGCCAAGACACCAACCACGAATGTATATAAACACAATTTGATGACGCTGCTTGTCAAATCCTTGGTCTTCATTGGGTCAGAGTTGAATTCTATTTAGACTTGTGTTTCCTTCTCAACAGCCTGCATTTTAACAAACCTAGTTAACTTTTTTCTTAGCTAAGGTCTTTTCCAAGTGGCTTGTCAGAGCTGAGGCGTTTGGGACCTCTCAGCACTATGCAATACTTGTAATATTGTGGTGCTAGAGGCAGAGGTGGCTTCTGCAGTCCAGCTGCCACAGAAGTGTGCACAGTCAGAGCCTCTTGTTCTTGTCCAAACTGTTTTGTTCTTTATGTGATTTTTTCCCTCCATTAAACTTGAGTCATGTGTTGACTGTCAGGAGGAAGCACTTCATGCACTTCCAGCTTTTGGCTGCTTAAACTGAAAAGAGTGTGGCCTACGAAGCGCTAAAGAATTGCTGACCTCAAAATGCTAAAATCTTTATAGAAGGGAATGATTATACTGTTCTGTGATTAGTGTTTTTAGGAAAGGTAAATGTGATTGCTGATCCAAATTTGCATTTGGATAAATACTTCTCTTGGTGGTGAATTACTGGAACCTCTGGATATACTGGGAACTTTCTCTGTCATAGGACCCCTAAATAAGGAAGTCTCTTCTGTGCTTTCAAAATTCTGCTGAATTTTGAACAATAATAAAAAGACTGTTTTTCATCGAAGAAGAGGACTGATTACTGCATGGAAAAAAACTTACAGCAGAATTTCAACCCTTATTACAGCAGAATTTACAGCCCCTGTTTTCTAAGGAGTTTTTGTTGTGGGTTTTTTGGGTTTTCAAAGCCATATTCTAAAATTTAAAACCATTCAGTAAGGAGCAGTTTTACAGCTACAGCAACTAATGTGCTATAAAAGGAAGTCACTGTTATGAAGAAGATGCAGGGGAAACAGCACTGAAATCTTCTGAAAGACATAAGTTCTGTGGTTCTTTTGTCCCATGACACAAATAAGAGAAAGTTTAGTGTTTTCTTAGAACTGTACTGTGAATTTTCTAGCTTTCCATCAATTGATTTTTATACAGTTAAAAATAATGCCATGAAGTGTGACGCCAGTGTAGTGAATTATACAGCTACTGTTAATCCACTATAATCCGCAGCCAGTCAATTCTGATAACTGGCATTTAGATCATAAAATTCCGTGCTACATTCTGTAGTTACCAGGTTAACATGCAACATTAAGTGTTCTGTGTTGACCCTTTTAACTAAATCTGTCATTTGAATACGTATTATTAATAGCATGAAAATAGTAGCATGAAGGAAAGCTCACCAGCATACAAACGAGGTGGCAGAGCCATGTCCTTATCATGTGTTCTCCAACTTTCTAGTCTATTAAACTTCTACCCTCCTGTGATAGCATTCCATGTTAGGATGTGTGATGACAATAACTGAAGAGTGTTTTGTTTTGTCCTGTGCAAGTCTCCTGCTGCTTTGTATGTAACATTGCAGAGATTGTTGAAGGACATCAGTGGTCACACATGTAAATGCACAATGTGCCAGGTGCTGACCGTAGCATGAGCTGTCAGGTCAGTCACCATCATTGCAAATTTGGGTGATTGTGGGGCTGTGGTGCTTTGCAGAGTGAGTGATCAGCACTTCTGAAGGAGGTGTTGGGTTGCTGCAAAACCAGCATAAAGCTTCTTCTCATTCCTCCCCTCCCGCAGTGCTCTCTTTTATTTGATTAATAATGTCCTGACCTACCTGCAGAAATGCAGAAGTGTTCCTAGTTGGAGATGTGTTCTGCAGGTGAGGGGATTGCATGAAATCAACGTACTATAGTTACCCAGTGAAGCTAAATGTTACTAATGTTTAATCCAATTCATGATTCATTTTATTCCAGAAGTCTGAAACAAAATACTTATTTACCCTGTCAAAAAAGTAATTAGAGTTTATTTTCATATTGATCAAGAATTTTAAGCCCACTGAAGAAAACAAATTTTAATGATAGCATCAGGTGATAACTTAGGGCAGGAGTGCGTGGCCAGCTTTTTTAACAATATTGTTCTTTTTTTCTTACAATGAATTAATTAGTTTGTTCCAAAGACAGGCTATTTTTGTTAACCATACAGTTCAGTCTTATTACTTACATTTGCATTAATTCTGTAATTCCAACTAAAATTTTTTTGTGTGTGTGTGTTCTAGTTGCATGCTGATTTCCAAAGTAGCTGCCTGTCTCTGATAATACTTGTGAACGGGGTAGATAAGGCCTGTTAATAAACGTTCTTTCTGGATAGCAGGATGTAACTCAAACAGCCTGTCTTCTACATCAACAGCTTCCCTAAATTAACTTGATAAATTTGTTTTGAAGATTTTCTGGGAAATTGCCTTGGACATTTCTGAATGTAACAAACAAAAATGGAGAGAATTAAGAGGGTAAATTTAGATATTTGTGGCTAAGTAGAACCTGTTGACTCCAAGAGATGCATGTGATTGTCTGGATGTGTTGTTTACTTTGTCATGCATGTTTATTTATGGATCTTCATCTCATTGCTTGGAGAATCTGCGGGAGTATATTGAAGAACAGACTTAGGTGACTGAATTCAGAAACCTCGCTATATTAGTAATGAGGAGACAGTTTTTCTCAGTAGACTGTGTTTATGACTTCTCTACCTGTGTTATTCACCTCCCACAAGCTTTTTCCAGATACAGTTTAATCAAAATTAATTCTTAAAAGCCCTCAATTTTGTTTACCTTCACATAGATGTCGCTCTTATTGAAAGCACAGGCTTTCAATAAACCATGTAGTTTATTAAAAATGTACTACAAGGAAGCAAACATAACCCTTCAAAAATCTATTTCCTCTCATGTGATGACTGATGGTACATTTATGAAGAATATGCCTTATTTCTCCTGGGAGTCTCGTCCAATTGTGTTTGGTGGATAAGTAAGCCTTCCCAAATGGTTGTTTAAAAGGCTACTGTGACCTCTTCACCATAAATACTGAATAGTTATAAGCTAACTTAACCATTGAAAAATGCATATTAATCAATTTTACATACACCAGGCATCAAAGTGAGTAGCTTTTCAAGCTCTTAATAATGGAAAACTTGCTTCTGTGTTTTCACTATTGGAAATACGTCTTTTATTGTTTTTTCTTACTCTTTCCTAATCATATAAGTTGACAGCATGTTTCAGGTCACTGGTGTTTTGCTTGAAGCCTTGAAAGAGGAGTCAGCAGTGTTTTGTCACCCTCCTTTAAATAAGCTCTTCTTGATGTCTGATACCAGGCAGCACCAATGCAGTCTTACTTCTAGGAATGGAGAAGATAGTACCTAATCTGTAAGGAAGCAATCACTTTTTCAGGTCACACATGGCAGGAAACTTTATTTTAATTTTCCCTAAAGGCATTTTTCGAATAGTTACTCATCACTATGGTATAATATGTCTCTGGTTTCTCTAGAGAAAATAATGTTGGCTTGCTATCATTAACATCTTGGGGCTAAATTCATTTCTGTGTGACCCTATTCTAAACAATGGGTTTTCATTTGAGATTACATTTTGTCCCCCTTCCTTCAGTCTTGCCAACTCATTGCTCTAAACATCAAGGGATTAATGAACACAAAATAAGTAGGTGTGAGTGTGTCCTGTATCTTTGCATGTCTATTTAAGTGTGAAACTCACTTTCAGAGTTTGCTTCCTTGAAGTGAGGTAATTGTTTAGAAAGACAGTCTTCTTAGTTGGACAGAACAGAAATGCAACCATTTCAGTTAGTTGCAATTTTTACACAGGAAAATTCCTGCTGGAATCATTCATTATTTTGAAAGGGACCCTCCCAGTTCTCTGATATTTCTAGAAATACCAGTTTTAAATAACTGCCTCTGCTATTACATATTAGTCAGCAGAGGGCACTCTGCTCCTTTAAAGATAAAAAAGAGTGGCTTAAAAATATGGAGGCAAAATGTTTTTCTTTTATACCCTCCTTTTTTTAAAAAAAACCTTATCACATCTGATAATTCTAATTCATATGATCTGTGTAGAGGATTATTTTTCCACGTAATACTTTCTCTCCTGAACTGAAACACAGGTATGATTACATGTTTCCTTGTCCTGGTTTAATCCCAGCTTAGCGCTAAGTACCACACAGCCACTTGATCACTACATCCATGGTGGGGAGAAGAGTCAGAGAAAAATATATTAAATGACATGGGCTGAGATAAGAACAGTTTAATAATTGAATCAAAATAAAACATCATAGTAAGAATAATAGGAATGAAAAGGAGAATGAGAGTGGAACATAACCTGTGAGAAACATGGCATGCCCAGTACAACTGCGCAGTGCCTGCTGAACAATGCCTAGCCCATTCCCCAGCAGTGATTGGTGACTCTCAGCTGACTTTCCCCACCTCATATACTGGCCGTGACATTCTGTGGTATGGAATATCCCCTTGATAGCTCAGATCACCTGTCCTGGCAGTGCTGCCTCCAAGTTTTTCGTGCACCTGCTGGCTGACAGAGCATGGGAAATGCTAGTTAACAGCAGCTAAAGCATCAGTGTGTCATCAAATTATTGTCATACTAAATCCAAAACTGCTACCAGCTGCTAAGGGGAGAACTATCTCTATCCCAGCCAAAACCAGGATATTCCCTTAAAAAGAGCCTGCTGTTTGTTTCCCTGTGCCCTAGGTTCAGGATAGGTTCTTCTCTAGGTGTGAAACGCAGTGCAATTCCTGCAGTTTCTTTGTAAGCAAGTAGACGCTAAACTGTCTGAATCAACTGGCCATGACCTCTCTGAAGAGGCATGTTGTCTTCTCAGTTCTAGGTGTTTGAATCCGTCAGACCATGCAAGGCTGTTACTGCTTGCACTCTGAAAAGAAGTCTGTAGTGCGAGACCATGGCATAGGAGTGAGTACAGGAGTAAGGCTTATGGGCATTCTGTTCAATGGTACGCTTCTTAAATGAGAATTCTAGTACTGGAACATTGTCCTTTTTTTTTTTTTTTTTTTTTTTTTTTTTTTAATGCACTTAGTAATGTACCACAGTGATTGACTGAGGTAGCAGATTCTTGGGGGCTTGTGAAGTACAGCCAATTTGCTTGCAAATGGAATGAAAGTTTCAGTATGTCCATGTTTCCATAACATTTCCTTCCATAAATTCAACTGAACGCTATCCAAAAATTTGGCAGAAAAATTTACCATTTGCAAGGCTTTTTGAGCACTGTTCTTCAAAAATAGTGAAGCCTGTTTTAAAGGTCTAAAAACCTGAGATGTTTATGAAGTAGGAGAAATATTTTGTTATATGTTGTGTGTAATTGTAGGATTATAACACAATAGTGGTTTGATGATTTCAGCTTAAAAGTTGTCCTCGGGAGAAAAAAAGAAGACAAAAAACACACCAAAAAAAAGAGAAAAAATAGGGGGAAAAACCTCAAAACATTGATATCTTTCAGAAAATATTATTGCATTTACACAGAATGGCCTGAAAGGGACCTTAAAGATCATCTAGTTTCAACTCCTCTGCTGTGGGCAAGGGCGTCTTCCACCAGACCAGGTTGCTTAGAGTTTCATGCTTGGATGTATTTTTGTACACATTTGGTGGTAATACCAAATTATAGATGATTATGGATGGAGCAGTTATTTGGATGATTCCTTTTAGCTACAAAAACTGGTATGAGAAGGGAGCTTGTTGCCAGTTCTTGCTTATGCTGATTCAAATCTGATATGATTTTTGTTAGTTTCTGTCATTGAAGATTTAAATTAAATTTGTGAATAGGTTTCATTGCTCAAAAAAGGTTTTACCTATTTGGCCTTGTGAGTTATTAATTGAGAGGACTTGATGAGGATGTAATTTGTTGTTAGTGACTATGTCTAAAAGAAAAAGATTTGGTTTAGTTTTATGTTTAGATTATCAGTGTTAGAACTCAAATGCTGCAATTCATTTTTAATAGTGTCAAAATATTAGTAGGTTTATTCCATTGTATCCTTGGGAATCTTAAGGATTTATCTAAACCAAAGTGTCAATCCCAGCTACTGAAAACCTTTGAAAATTTGTCAGTAAAAGTTACATTTGCAAAACAAGTCAAAACTTGACTTAGTGGGACTGTTCACTTTTTAAACCCAGTAGTAACTTAGCAAAATAACTTTTTGCTAGTTATTTTGGATCTCTGTTTACTTATGTGGACTGTATTTTACTTGTTGCTCTCTTTTCTTTAAAAAGGAATTCAGCAAAGCCTGGAAAACAAGTTGAACTTGTGAATTAATGTCATACAGTCCTAATCAAGCAGTTAAATATATATATAAGTGAATCCTGTAATTGAAACTATTGTTTACAATTAGAATAAAATCTCATATGTGGGGTTTGTTTGGGTTTTTTAAAGTATTTTAGAAGTGAATGTAAACAAGTAGGATTTTTAGGCAGACTCAACTACTTTCAGGGTAGAATACTTAGTCTCCTAACAATACAAAACCAGCTCTTTGGAGGTGAACTACTAAAGCAGTGGAAAGGATGTGGTAGTTGGCTGGTCCGTAAAGATATTTCAGAAAATCAGCCATAGAATTTCCCCAGCTCTACAAAGCAAAAGTGTTTTCCAGAGAATAAAGCTGATCTCTTCAGCATGGAGAAGATACTAAGGGGAGAGTTCATTGCAGCTACAACTTCCTCATAAGGGGAAGAGGAGGGGTGGGCACTTCTGTGGTGACCAGTGACAGGACCTGAGGGAAGAGTGTGAAACTCCCCAACAGAAGAGTTCTACACTGGATATTAGGAAAAGTTTCTTCACCCAGAGGATGGTTGGGCCCTGGAACAACTCCCCAGGGTCACAGCACCAAGCCTGACAGAGTTCACTTCTGTTCACGTCACAGAAGTGTTTGGACGATGCTCTCAGTCACATGGTGTGACTCTCGGGGTGTTCTGCAAAAGGGCAGAAGTTGGACTTGGTCATCCTTGTGGGTCCCTTCCAATTCAGGTGATCCTATGATTCTCTGTCTTACTGTGTTTTAACAAAATGTGAAACACTGTAAATTAGACATGTTTAATGAAAATTGTGGCATGATTTTTAGACGGGAACATAAAAGTCTTGTGTTCATGTACACCTAAAGTCACATCAACATTTTAATATAATAATATATATACAAGAACATTCTGTGGTAGAATGGGCAGGGAAGTGTTTAGTTACCCATCAAATTATAAGCATTTTAGATCAGAAGCTACTTCAAATCTCTTCTCTGAGATCTCCCATAAATTTTTGGGTGTTACAGTTTTGAATGTTTGTGCATATAATTCTTGGAAATGAACTTACTAAATATGCTGTCTGGGTAAGCCCCAACTTTTTAAAAAGCAGTAGAAAATTTGAACTTGATTTTTGCATGAAATTGGAACTTTCAGCTTTTCATTCATGTTTTTTGCATCATATAATATGATCCAGAAGCCAAAGACATTGCTTAAGGAAAGTGATGTTACTATATTTACTTTATTACATTTGCCATTCCCATTGTGTCAGTAATGTTCTCTTTTACATACTTTGTCTAGTGTCCTGATCTCAGACAAAGCTAGGCAGTGAATGGTTTTTAGCAATAAAAATATAGTGTATAAGGAAACATTTAAGTAGTTCTTCACTGCACTTTTCTTTTATTGTCCATCAGTCCATTAAAATTAATTCAGGTTCGTGAGAGTTTCACAAGAAAATCATCATTGGAAGACATTTGGCAGCAAGTAGATGATCTGTTTCTTAGGTTCTCCTGTTCAATTAGTGGTTTTCTTTATCTGTCTGTCAGCTAGGTCTGAAATCCTGTTGCAGAGTTTTTATGAGAGAAATTTCAGACTTGATAGCAGTTTCTGGTTCATAATTCAGTTCAGTCTCAGGACTACAGTAGCCTGTGGCAACATCGGATTTCTGGGGTGGTTATTCCCTCCAGTCCTTAGGTGGTACCTCCTTGTCAGAGGAGATGAACATACAAATAAAATAAAGCAAAGAGAAGAGAAGTCCGTGGCTTCTCCTGTGGCATGCGTATGGAGAGGCTTTCCTGGTGCGTTTATTGCAAATCAGGCATTTGGAAAACATGCTCTGCTTTTTGGTTGCTTCCATTTTCAATGTTATCCTGAATTGCCCAGGAGAGATGTCTGGTCAGTCTTCTGACTTCTGATGGGTTTGGGTTGATCTCTGCTTCATGCAAAGGCTACAGAAGACAGAAACTTTTTGGTTGATGAAATTTTGCCTCAGAGTTTTGGCTAGTGTTTCTTATTTACACAAAAAATGCAAACAAAGACAACTTATGTAGTTCCTCCTATACCTGGAAAAGTTAAATGCATTTTTGGCACTAAACATTTTTATTTACTCAGTTTATTCAGCTAACTGCTATTGTTGTCATAACCACTGTGGTAGTTCAGGAAAATATATAGAGCATTTTGGTAAAACCCAGTTTTTATTTAAATGCACACACAAATAGCCAAAGAAAGCAAGGGCATCACAGTAGTGAAATGTCAACTCACTGGTCTTGTGCAAATCTAACCACCATTAACATGGTCTTACAAACCAAGGAACAGAGAAAGTGTGAACCTATTTCTAATACTGCTGAATTGCACAAAATTTTTCAGCTCTTTTGAAGTAGGTTGTGTAGGATAAGGTGTCTCCTAGTAACTTGGGAATTCCATAATTTTCCTGTTACTATAAAAATAAGAGATAATATAAGAAGATATAATAATATATCTTCTATTGTATAATAATATATATTATAATATAATAAAAATAAGATAATAAGAAGACTGAGATGATGAAGCCTAGATACAAAACCCCCACACTTTTGTAAGTATGTAATGGATTGTGGCAAAAAGAGTATTGCAAGGAAAACCAGCATAAAGCTGTAACATTGTTTAAGCTCAGAATCAGTTTTTAACCCTACCCACAGTTTTCTGAGGGGAATAAATAAAGAGAAGACATGGTAGCTATTTCAGTATCTCCTGAAGTGGAGATGTCATGATTACCGTTCCCAAAAATTCCAGTTTTCTTATTCTGGAATCTTGTTTTAAATACTTATAGAAATCCATGAAGAAGATCCAGAATGTATGAGACATAGTTTTCCAAAAAGAATTGAATAAATGTTTACAAGATTTCTGGTAAATAAAGGGGAAATTGTTATATTCCCAGAAGGCCATGGAAAATGTTGGCTGCTGTTGTCAAAACTGTATTGAGCCTGAACAGTCACCTGCACCATCTAGATTTTGGTTGTGGAACAATTGAGTTAAACTAGGAGTAGTTAGATCTTAATAACCTGTTTGAATTTGACGGTTCTTAAAGAATCCTTCAGTTTTTTCTGTCATTTTTATTTTTTCTTTGTTTCAATGTTTTGGTAGCAATTATTGGTGTCCCAAAAGGAAGAAGTCTAAGAAGATACAATTTTCCCTAGAGCAACTTCACTCCCTTTAATCTTAGCTTAAAGGGTTACCTCCTTTTTTTTATCTCCACAATCATCTTCATGATACTTGATTTTTCGAATTGAACATACGTGTTGGTGATATAAGCATTGTGAAGAATTACTAATCCTGTTCACTGTATATGAGCTGTCTGCAAACAGAAAATGTGGTAAATTTTACTGTTTTGTTTTGAATTAGGTTCATGCACTATTAGTTCGAGAAGTTGATGTAGAGAAGGTGTCAAGTTTTGAGAACCCGTATGTAGATGCAATAAGAAGCTTATGGAATGACCCTGGAATTCAGGAGTGTTATGATAGACGACGGGAATATCAATTATCAGATTCAACTAAATAGTAAGTACTCGGTAGCTATAAACATCTATGTGTAACTTTCTGTTTCTAACAAAGTGATTTTTACTTTTTAGCTTATTGTACTATATGTCTGTGTACATGTTTCTATGCAAATGCAGCACAAACATGGGTGAATATACACGTACTAAATTGAATTAAGGAGTGGCATACATCTATTTTAGGATTATATCTCTGCTTATTTCACAAAACGACAGTCTGTGATCATTCAGTCTTAAATTAATATCCTAAATAGGGATGGTTACTTTGGGGGGGGGGGGGGGTGGATTTTTTGTTAAACCTTTTCAACCTATTCAACATATAATCACAAATGCAAGATGGGCAAAAATAGTTTCATGTAGTGTGACAGTAGTGGATACTGGGAAGTGCAATCAAAGTAGACCTCCATACAATTCATAAAAATTGAAATGTTCAAGAACTCCTATTTTCCAGATTTTCTGTTTTCCCTCCATGGCATTTGTAGTCTTAGTGGTGAGATAAACAGTACTAAACAAAGGGATTTGTTTTATGCTGAACTGCCTTTCTATTATGGAAACAAAGTCTAAACTTTAGAGAACATGGCTGCCAGGAAGACATCAGGAAAGCACTTCAAGTTAAATTGTTTTTTGTTAATCATCCATAATAAAAATGCATATGCCACTAAAAAATGTCTAAAGTGTTACGCCTTTAGTTTCTTTGGACCGAAATCTGTTTAAAAAAACAGTGTGAAACTTGTCATTGGAATCTGATGTCTGCCAGAAGGTTTACTGAATCTTAATTATTTTTTAGTGATGTAGCATACAGCTCAGGTAAAATTTCTCATCTGCTGCCAAAGAAAGAGATGATGGCCTTTTGATGTTGACCAGTTGACCAGTTCAGTGCTACAGAACCCAGCATAGTTTGTTATTAAAGCCATGGCAAAAACCTCCATGGGTTCTACCTTGTTTTTTGTATTTGCTTTGAAAAAAAATATTCCAGTGATATAATACCAGTCTCCATTTGGCACGTATATATGAATGGAAGCCTCTTACTTAAGAAAATGCACCATGAAGCTTACATTAAGCTCGTTGTAGCAGGACATTAGATGTGACAGGTGTGGAATGCCATTTATCTTTACAGTAGTCTGAGCATCCTTATCTAGTACAGCACTTTATAAGGGAATAGTCAAGACAAACTTACTAGGATCTTGCTGTTACAATTTAGGCAGCTGAAGACCTATGGATGCATGATGTAAGTCTCCTTGGATTCATTCCAATACTGTCACAATGCCATGACTTCCCTTTGCCCTATGCATAGGGTTTCTCTTGTCCTGTGCAGTTCTCTATCCTGGTTACCCTCCCAACCCATGATTTCTGTACATATATCTTCATGTGGAGTGGTACAAAATTACAGTGGCATCTCTCTTGTATTGTTTAGATTCTCACTGTCCCCAAACATACCATACTGTGTTTTTGTTTTAGGTAGTAAGGAAACAAATATATTGCACAAAGAGAAAAATTGCAGGATACAAAGCAGTGAAACGAAAATTTTAGAGAAATGTTACTAATAATATATTTTCACATTGTTTCTGTACTGAAATGAGTGGCAAACTTAAGTAGAAGGTGAAGCAGAGTTCATCTCATATTTTGAATTTCTTGTATTTTTAGGTCCTAACTTTGTTTCCACAGCAGATGTGATACTGGTTTTAAAGTTGAAATAAATGTATGTATTTCATGCGTTCTACCTCAGAGGCTAAAAATAGAATGACTCTCCTAAGTAGGATATAATGATCTGGTGCTACTTCAGATCAGATTGTGCTGAATACCATAGTTTTGACCTACTTTTAATTAAATTGTCACCATAGTGGATCTTTTGAATAGCATTAAAAATAGTAGAGAATGATCATTAAGTAACTATTTAAAAAATTCCTAGTACATTGTCTTGCGAAAGGTATGTGTGCTAGTTGATTGGTTATTTCTCAAGCTCAGCATATTTAGTAGTTTGCCATGAGTTTTTGTAGATTTGGTGACTTTATTATAGTTCATACTATGGATTTCTGCAAAATCTTTTAAATTAGACTTGTTAATCACTCTGTATGAGTCTTTAGAAAAGCCTCTATGTATACTTATGCTTGCAAGTAGAGTTTTTTCCAGTTATGTAAGTCCACAAAAAAAACCCAGTAGACACAAAAGAAACATTGTTTCAAAAATACGGTATGGGTGTTTATCAGCAAAATACCCAAACACATTTATTAGCGTTATATACCTGTCACAAAGCAAGGAAACAAATTGCTTAAAAGTTGGTACTAGGATTCACAAGGCAGGGAGACAGAAACAAGCACTTGGTGCTCATTGTCTTCTGACTTGATGTATGAACCAAAATGGTTTGTTGTCCACAAGCTCTCTTGTAAGCATAGGTGCCAATGTCTGGTAAGTGTATGTGTTAATGTCAGATGTGTTCTTCCTTTGCATGAGCCTCTCATCTTCTCAGTAGTTTTCCACTGTGTTTTTATAGTAGTAGTAATAGCAGTAGTATTATTTTCAGTCTGCTGCCTATATTGCTTTTTTCTGCCATCAGTCTTCAACAAGGCAAAGTGCTGAGTCCTGCCCTTGGGTCACAGCAGGCCAAGGCAGGAGCAGAGTAGCTGGAAAGCTGCCCAGCAGAAGATGACCTCAGGGTGCTGGCTGACAGCAGCTGAACATGAGTCAGCTTGTAGCCAAGAAGGCCAATGGCATCCTGGCTTGGATCAGAAATAGTGTGGTCAGCAGGACCACATCTGATACATCTTCTATCAGAAAGAGTGTGGAAAGGTGCATCTCCCTGCAGTCAGCAATGCTGAGGCCACACCTCAAATCCTGTGCCCAGTTCTGGCCCCCTTACTGCGACTCAGACACTGAGGGGCTGGAGCATATTCAGAGAAGAGGAACAGAACTGGTGAAGAGTCTGGAGCACAAGTCCTGTGAGGGGCATCTGAAGGAGCTGGGGGTCTTATTCCTGAAGTAAAGCAGGCTCAGGTGTAAACTTGCCACTCTCTACATCTGCCTTGAAAGGAGGGCATAGTCAGCTGGGGGTCAGACACTTTTCCAGGTAACAAGAGACAGAACAAGAGGACATAGCTTCAAGTTACACAAGCTGAGGTTCATTTTTCTAAGTATCAAGAATAATTTCTTCCTGGAAAGAGGTATTAAGCATTGAAACAGACTATTCAGGGAGGTAGTGGTGTCACCATCCTTAGAGTTGTTCAAGAAGTAATTGGATGTTGTACTATGTGTATGTCTGCTATGGTCTATGCCTACTGTACTATGTCTGTGTACTATGTCTATGTCTACTGTGGCTGTGGTCTAAGTGTCAAGGTGGTAATTGATAAGTGTTAGACTCAATAATGTTTGAGGTATTTAGCAACCTAAATTATTCTCTTACTACCCATAGTCGTCTTCTGTTACTTTATTGTTTCTAAATTATATTTCAAGTTTCTAATATGTCCTGTATATCATAATACTTTCACTTTCTGCCATCTTTTGACCTGATTTGTCATTCTTTGTCATGATTACCTTCTTTTTTGATGTTCTTATACCCACTGCTCATACTCAGAAAGAATACATTCAATGTATGTTTACTAGAAGAGGTAGGGATAGTGTCTATGAAAGAAAATTCCCTGCATTATGGAATTGATTTGAACTTCTTGGAGGCTTAAAAAATACATTCTATTTTCTTTCCTGACCACTGATGCTCCAAAGCTTGGGTGTTCATGTTGTTTTAAAATCAACTATTAGACTTCTCTGTAGCAAAGTCAAGAGCACATGAGGTAAAAAGGGGTTATTTGCTTTCCCTGCACATTACCATATGACTTACCCACTTAATTACCATCAAATACTTCCTTTTAAGGTTCTACCTCACAGTATGAGACAGATGTAAACTAATAACATGGAGAATTGCCTTTAATAGTAGCTGTGTGAGATGGGATCATTCAGAATATACTATATTGCATGCCTAGACCTTTAACCCAAATGTAAAAAGGTTACCAGTCAACACTTTGATTGTGTCATACCTTTTCAAAGCCTAGGGATAGGAGAGGCGGCAGTCTTCTGTGTTAGAGAATTTGGGTTGCAATTGAAATTTTTGAAGATACATCACCATTTTTCTCCAATGTGACACTAAGGGCTTACCATTCATGAACAAAATGTAGGTAGTGTTAAGACCTAGAAGGTGTCCCAGAGCCTTGCTTGGCTCATATTTTCAATTTCTTCTTTCTCTGGCCATATGAAATAGAAGTATTTGGCCACCATGTACCTCCAGCCAAGGACTTTCTAGTTGCTGAGTGCATCTGTTGAGTTTTTCTTCTATGGCTATGTTTTCTAACACTTCAGATAATTAAATATAATTTTGCCCTTAGTTTGTTAGCTATGCTAGTGGATGTGTAGTGGATTTTGTTTTTATGTAATGTACTGTTTCATTGGTCATGCATACTATGGCATTCTCATACCTGCGTAGTCTTTCAGGCTTTTGTTTCTGCATTTGCTGTCACCTTTAACAGCTCAGTTCCTGCAGTTGCAGAGCTTTACATATACTGTGAGCTGAGGTAGTTGGACAGTTAGTATAGAAATGCAGATTCCTGTACTTTACTATCTAATAGGAGCTCAAGGGCACCGTGACACAAGGGTGTGAATTTGAGGTCATTTACAGTGTATCACTGATTTTTAACAGGAAAGAAAGAAATGAAACCTAGTGATGTCTACTCACTAAAGTACACCTTCTGTAAAACTGTTGCAGGAGTTGTGAAGCTTTGGTCATCTGGTAATTTTTCTATGACGGTATTCCATTTGAGTTTGAAGTATTTTCAAAACTTAAGCTAAACAATTCACTTATACCTGTCAGCTGAAAAAATATCATCTTCCTTCTGCTGTACTCTTCTGAAACAGGTAAATTTCAGTGGAATTAACACCTGTTAAATATAATGTGCTTGGGGGCACACCGGGGGCAAGATCAGCGTATGAATCTTAAGTTTTTGCTAACACAGTTTACTCCATTTCTTGGCATTGCCTTTAGCAATCATTTTTTGTATTTCATAAAGGTGTAGGGCACACTTAAACATTATGAGTCTTTCAGAAGGAGTAGTATTGTCCAAAATTGCGACCTCCTATGCAGGTGAACTGATAGCAAATACTGAACAACTGTCTGGGATATCTGTGTAGTAGTCATTAGATTGCAGTGACAAAACCACATAGTCGTAATTTAAAAGATGCCAAAATACATTGTTATTTAATAAACTGTTGATTAGTTCTTGCTTACCTTCATTTGTAATATACCTGAAGGTCCTAAAGCTATTCTTGAGGGCAGTTTGTGTTGTAGAATTGTAGATTCTGCTTTTGCGTATTCAGTTTACACAGCCTTACATAAAGTTTAGAGTAAGGTAAACGTAAATAAGAGAAACAGCAGATAAAAATGAAAGTCTGAATTACAAAGATCAAGTACTAGCAGCAGAACCATGCTAATCCTATCTTACACCTTAGATATGGTCCCAAAATAAAAGCAATGTCTGAAGAAAGATGGGACATGCATACCACAGTACTGCTTCCTGGAGGTTAAAAACTGCAGGTTATGCAACCGAACTTGGGAAATTCAGAAAGGGAAGTGGAACTGTGTAAAACAGTATACAGTATGTATTTCTTTCAGGATGCTTTTTCCATGCAGCGCATGACATGTTCTTAATGACTGTATAATTTTTACACCATGTTTTCTAAAGAGAAAAATTTGTGTGAGCATTTGTTAATTTGGCAATTTGTCTTTTTTAGCCTCTGCTAAGGTTGGCTTTTAGTGTTGTAGGAAATAGAGGAAGACAGCTAGGTGGGATTTGGGTGGAATATGGATAAAAACAATGCTGTGCAGACTTCCTTCTACCTCGCATCAATCTTAGGTTTATTGTGTTTACTATAGATTAAGATGAGATAGTTCTGGAAACTGGTAATTTACCTCAACTTTTCATCAGTGGTGAAGAGTCTTAGATACACAAACCTCTACAGAAGTTCTGAGAACACAGCCTGTACTTGTTTACATTTAGTTTTGTACACTGAAAAATTATTCCTTTTACTGGACTGCTGCGTGTTAGCATAGAGGACACTTGTGTCAATTATTCTGGCAACTCTCTGAGGCAGGAAAAATCCTGCCTACAGCAGCTTTAGCATTTTGCATGTGTGCTGCTGGAAGTCAAGCCAGTTGTATGTTTTCTCAAAGATGCAAAAAAAGAAAGGCTTTTGTTTTTCAGCACATGGTCAAGATTTGTTGCTAGGGTTTTTTCAGAGAGTCCCTCATCGGCTGGCTTAAACTTTTGCAGACCAAACTAAAAAACTTCAACCCCACCCCAAAACCACACCAAACTACAGCCATAGTATGGAGTACAGCCCTACCCTACTTCAGAATAGCCAGGCTCCAAAGGACAGAGATATATCAAGTCTTATTAAATATCTTGCCTGATTATCCTTAGTTACAGATTTTGGTTAGTTTCTATTTCCTCTTGCACTGCCATTGTCTATGTGTGAAACAGCATTTGGAGAGGGTCATACCCATGAACTGTCTTAATTTTGAGGAAAAGACCTTTTCTTGCATTAAGCCTCAGAATTCTGGGATTGGAAAAGATGTAAATGTTTATGGTTACTGTCATACCAAAATCTGTCTTGTCATTGAATGCAGTGAAGAAAGCATTTGCATGTGAAATGTTGGTGGTAAGGCTTGCCTTTATAGCTGTGATTACACTGAAATCACCAACCAATTTTTGTATTAAACAACAGAATTTGTAGAATTTCTTGAGGTTTGTCCCTTCCCTGCTCCCTGTACTCTAATTCTTCTCATAGAGATGTGTTGGCCATCTGGGTGATAACAAATTATCTTTAGTGGTTTTATACTGACCTTTCTATCAGTGTCAGTAATTGCTTCTATCTCAACATGTTTGGTTTTATTTAGAGATTTATACAATAGTGTTTCTGGTATGGTGCCATTCAGATCCTTTCTCTTCAGCAGTGTGTTTCACAGGCATTCTGCTCTCCAGGGACTTCTGTGGTGAAAGTGTCTCTCAGACTCGTAAGCACAGGGTTTGATAGTGTGCTAGTGAGTATTAATTCAGCACCTTGCTACATCAGTTTTGCCTGCTGAGTTAAAGAGAATTATTAGACAGTACTGATGACCAGACTAGTCTCATTTTTAACCTCAGAAAGCAAAATGATGTTAGAGATGGATTGATGGCTGTACCCTTTCTACCTTTTTCTGCCCATGCCTTTGTGCCTGCACCTGATCAATTAGGGTATTTGCTGAACATAGTTTAATGTTACAGAAATTCATCCTGTGGATTTATTCCTCAGAAAATGCCTCTTTATCACCTGATTACTGGGAAAAATCTGACCTCAAAGATGGTGGTAAGTAGTAGCTCATAGCTGGAGGAGGGTGTTTTCTTTGAAGTGTCTGCCCCATATTAAAGGTGCTCCAAGATCTTAATTTCTGAAAGAAAATTCAAGTGAGTTTTGATAGTCTGTCTTCATTAGGTGATGTAGCCCTAGGAAAATAAGGCTCAATATTGAGATACCTCTTCATGATGACTGGAGTCATACTCAGTTTATTAAAGAACTGGTTAAAACAACTGTAGTCTGTTTATTAAGCTTAGGAGTCTCACTTCCTTGCTTGATCTCAATATGAGAAGTACATGTAGGAAAGTACAGGGTCAGTCTACTCCCATAATCCTATATTTGGAAATGTGGACTGACAGTACCTTTGACACATGCTTTCTTTCAAGGGCACTATTAATACCTCCATAACCTGGCAGCTTCCATGAAACTGGCTGCAGACTTGGATCTTGTCATAGGTGATGTAAAGTGCATTAAAAATAATTACTTTGCTCTTGGTGCTGACCGGAAACAAAAGTCTTCCTCTACTTCTGGTCAACATGCAGATCACATGTGTGTTGCTAGATGCTGGCAGCTTGTCCTGACGTCAAGGGAGGTCCACTGCCAGCAGCTCAATACATACTCATCACCTCAGTAACGCACCTTCTACTTGTGACTGTGGCAACCCCCTGGAAAATTACCTCATCAGCCACTAAAATTCATTTTTATTAAAACTAATTGCAGATATAATTAACTTTTGAAACTTGGTCTGTATTATAAATTTACTCAGAACCATGAATTTTCCCATTTTCTTTCCTTTCTATAATGCCTAGCTGAGTAGGTACTGTTTGGGTGAGAGGCCGTATAGCTACAGTGTGACTCATCAAAGCAAGATTTCTTAGTAGGTGGTGAAAATGAACTCTTGAGTACCGTGTAGCTAAGACCTAAATGTCTTGCACAGTTGCTACTACCTGTACAGCTGAATTTCTTGTGGTAATGCTGGGAGTTACTCACTGTTGCACTAGCCCTCAGGATGGCTTCCAAAGTATTTTCAACACCAATATTGTTATTTTGACTTTAAATTTTAAGCTAATAAACTAAAAATATACCTGGTCTGGGCAGTTATTGGCTACTCTCCTTTTGTGTAAGATTGTAGCTATGTCAAGTCTTGTGGTTTGTTTTCAAAAGTACATGTGTAGTCAGTTGTATACATTGGAGAGTTAAGTGTGTGGGTAAGACTGATTGCAGTATTGGTTAATTCATTTCAAGTTGGGCATCTATCCTAAAACACACTTTGCATATCTCTTAGGTGTTTGAATTTTTTGTTTGTATGTAGGATTTTTTTTGCCTAGGAGGGTAGTATCATTGTCAGTACTTTAGGGCTGCATTAACTAAGTGCTTTAGAACCACAGTGAATCAGTTTATTAAGCAGATACATACAAAAGCCCATCAGAATCTTCATTTTCATTTGCTTCTCATCTATCTGCATTCAAAAACCCAACGTGCTTCACATAGCTGTGGCTTCACAAGTACTCTTCTGGTTGCAGATAAGCCAGTGGAGGAAGTAACTCCACCCTGCTTTCCTGATGGAATTTATGGACTTGCCGTATCCCGGGACACATCCATCAAATAAACTGTAATCAGAACAATTTCAGTAGTATTTCTTCACTATTCCAAACAATGTTGACGGAAATGGGTTATCAAGCTATGGCACAAGTGAAAGAGTTGGCAGCTGGAGATGGCCAGAGGAACAGCTAGGATGGTCTGGAGGGAACAGAGTTGAAAGCCGAAGACAATTGGCATTAGCGGGCACTTTTGATATTTTAATTTAAAGTTGCTGCTTGATAAAGTAATTTAAAAATAAATACATTACTAGTTTAATAAGCTTTAGGGTGTTTAAAGCTTATGTGTGCAATGCTGCACTTCCCTGCTGATCAGGGAATTTCTTTAAACCCCAGCTTTCATGAGGGTAAAAAAAAAAAGTTAAGCATCCAGTTATTTTGGTACAAGGAAGATTTGAAAGTATAAGTCTTTATTGTGACAGTGAAGAAACTGTGGTAAGACAATAAATTTTCAATGTTACAGGGACAGTTAGAATAGTAGTTTATAAAAGAGGTGTGTGCTGCTAGTATGTCTTTTAATATTAATTGTATTCTAGTCGTCTTTTCTTTTTATGTAGTCAGTTACATTCACTTATGTATTCCCTCTCAGCATTTTGAAATAGTGACTCAACTCAACAACCAATTGTTCAGAATAATCAGACTGTTAGCCCACCCTCCTAATGCAATGCAAAAGTCCATTCTTGTGCTTCATAAAGGGAAAATGCCTTGGGTTTTGTATGTACCATGGATGTAGAGATGCAGTGTTTTGCAATTAATACACAAGTTATGATAATGTACTGAGGTTATGTGTGTTGATTTGCTCTCATTGGTATTTTAGGAAGATTGTACCTGTGTGAAAAGAGGCACTTTATTTCTGTAATGTATCAAAAGTCTTTAGACAATGATATAAAACAGTACATAAAATGAAAAGACCCTGATGTTAACCCCAATGATAGATGTTCATACGTAAAGAAAATAGAGGAGTTTTTAAATTTTTTACTTTATTTTAGAGGTTATGTAAATTTTATAAGAGATTTTCATCATTTTTAGTGATTTTAAAACATCTTGAAGGCAACTTTGTGTTGCAGTCACTGGCAGAGCTTTCAATTTGATTTTCAGAAACATGTTTAATCCCCCTTAAGCTGATAGCAGAACACGAAGTTACATATCTTCATGGGGTAACAGGAAGTGTAATTGTCTGCAGAACTGCCAGTAGCAGAAAATAGCTGTTCCTTTGCTTCAGAGCAACAGTGCAAATCTTGATTTAAATCTGAATTCCAGCACAAGTCATTTTTCAGCAGAGGTTAAAATAAAATGTTCAAATAAAATGTGAAGAGGCTCCAAAAAAGCAGGGAAAAAGAAAAAAAAAAAAAAAAACAAAAAAAAACCAAAAACGAAACAAAAAAAAACAACAGAAAAACCACAAAGTGAAACTTAAACCTTTTTTTTCTATCTGGAAAGAATTTCATTGACAATTTGCTGTATCATCACAGCATTAAAATAGCAATGATAAAAGACTTCAAGTTGTACAACAAAGACCTAGGATATTTTCATTTAAATAATTTGTTACAATAAAACATTTGTTTATTAAGTTAGAAGAAAAAGTGGTCAGGGCTAAATATTAATGAAAAACAAAAAATGCAAGATGTATTCTAAATGGCTTTTGTTAGCCTGTAGATTCTGATTATGGATCTCAAAAACATTTTCTTTTCAAGGGTTTTGGTGCATCCTTCTGATTTTATTTTTTTTCTGTGAGATACTCCTGCTGGTTTTGACACTAATTCCTTGATTCTGAGTTTGAATGTATCATTCGGGACAGTTCTTAGAGAGCCCAACACTCTTTAATCTGTTAAGTGAAGAAATACAGGGAATTAAGTAAGACTCCATAAGGATACATAAGGACTCTTCTGTGGACTGTCTAGGCTCTGTAGGGGGCTAGCTACAGATAAAATGAGTGAAAAGGTAGTGACCTGAGTTTGGTTACTGAGTGGGCAGAACTTGAGCATAAAGGATAAGGACAGGGGAAAGTTAAGTATCTTTTAAGAATAAAGTAATGTTTCTGAAACTTCGGACAAAAAACCCCACAAAACATCATCTGCTCATTCATTGATTTCTAGAAACACTAATGAGATGTAACGACTTAATAGTATTTTTTTCTTTTTCATCTTTCTAAAATCAGCCAGATGTGTGTTACCAGGTGCCTTAGTAACATGTCCACCGTGCAGAGATGCAGTAACCAGGCTCACCTTGGAGATCACAGCTAAAGCTTGCCAAAGAAATGCAACAAGATAATTGTGTAAATGAGCCACCTGCCAGTTTATTCAGTAAAAATTCTCTTGCTCTTATGAATACCACTGTAGCATGTAATGACTGGCAATACTTTTTTATGTCCTTCCAAAATTTCATCACAAAATTAAACTAACTCTTTTGTGAGTGGGAGGGAATAAGAACCTAAGTTGGGGTTTGTCACTTTCGTATGGTGATGGTTATGGATTTCATTCTCCCCTTCTCCCCTTTCTCTGCCAGAAAATTGATGATGAGCTTGTTCCTGCTGCTTTTTGTGTAAAAAAACCCCTGAGGGCAGATCTAGACTCTCAAGCCTTTTTCTCACTGCCAGAAAGCAATTAGCATTCTCAGAAAGTATTTTCAGACTAGTACCTTCTGGCTTACCTGAGATACAGTGTTCAATACATCTTTCTCACACTGGTATTTACTATTGAATTGATACTCCATTTATAAAGTCATAGTGAAGGAAATCCGATAATTTTATAATTGAGCCAATAATTTGGCTCAATTATTCCCCAATCTTCCCCAAAGCTAACAAATTCTTTTGTATTTTTACTGTAAGGTCGAAAATAAACTTCTTTGTTTCTGTCATTGTTCAGGATAACTTCTCATTATTTTATTAAAAAGTAATTCACAACATCTAGAAGTCAGATTATTTCTTGTATGGGTTTATTTAAAAAGAGTACCTTCACTAATTACTACAGTGAAAAGAACATGTTCAGAAATTGGTGACACTTCATCATCATTTAATAAATTTCGAGACCATTGCTCTCATCCCCTAGAATAAATGAGGGAATGCCTACATTAGTTAATCTTCTCAGTGGCTAACTGTAGGTTATTTTTCTGCTGTGAGCTAGCCAAATGTCAAAAACTTGGTTTCTTGTGGCAGTCTTTCTGCCACACGTCCACCATGGGGGAGTGCAAGATACCTGGTGCACTGACTTCATGAGGTGTCCAGCTCCTGGACACACATGTAGGTACCTTATTTTTTTTGGAGGATATTTTTTTGTGACAGCTAATTAAAACCTTCAGTATACTGAAGGTTTATGGCTTTATGGTTGAAACTCACCATTAACCAATAAGCAGAATAGTTCTATGTTGTAGTTACGGAACCTTTACAAGCAATTTTACAGCAATTTTGGGTTATTTGCTAGCCAACTGGAGTGTTTCAGTTACTGCGGGCTTATCGACCTAATCAGAAGTTTCAGTGTGAATGCAGAACTTCAGGTGCCAGAGATCCCACTAATTAGTTTGTCCTGCCTTCTGGTAACATCTGGAGAGTGTTTTAATTGTCAGTGCTTGGGCTTCTCCATTTTTAATTTAGTCTCAAAACAGTGCTCCTGTCATTTTATAACTGGTAATGATCCATTACCAGTCAGTTATACCAGACTGCTATAGATTGCTATTTATTCTATAGCAGTCCGTTGTTCTCTGGAAGGTTCAGGTTAAGTTTATCCAGGTGTGTGTATGTAGGCACTACAGACTGAATATCAAGAAATACATTACATATTCAAAGCAATTTTGTATCTTCCACACTTTGTATCTTTCCTAGAATTATGTAATTGGCAACTTTGGTGAATTTACATATGAAAGTCAAGCAAAGTTGTATGGGAAAAAACCCATAAAAATTATGCTCCCTTTCCTGTAGAATTAGCTTGAACCTATGTAAGTGGGGATGGAGTACATTTTTATATTTTGTCCCCTCTTTTCTGCCGATAATGCTTTTTTTTTTTTCTGTTGTACTTCTCCCTACCCCACAGCCCATTTCCTTCCCAAGTTTTCCTTTCTCTTTTCCTCAGTGGGATGATGGTGTCACTGTCTAGCATTCCTGTTGTTTCTCCCTGTTTATAGCTATCTTAATGACTTGGACCGCATAGCAGATTCCACCTATCTGCCAACCCAGCAGGATGTGCTCAGAGTTCGAGTCCCAACAACAGGGATCATTGAATATCCATTCGACTTACAAAGTGTCATTTTCAGGTAGGAAAAAAAGTTTTGGCACCCACTTGCTTTGTTTCTTTTGTTTTCTTTTACATTAGCAATGCCAAGTAAGGATATTGGATTAAACTACATAAAAAGCAATTATTCTGTTTCTAAAATCTGAGCTTGGTCAATTTATCTTCATGTAATTGTCCACATATATTTAGGAGCTCATGTTAAAGATGATTAAAGATGTCAGAAGGATCAAAGACAATGAGGTTTGTTATTTTTGAGAGTAGTTTTTACTGATAGAAAATCTGCAATTCGTCTTTTCAATAATATATATCAAAGTTTCACTGTGTGTAATAATCTGAAAATACAACTGTGTGTCCTTGTCCTTCATGTAAATCAGGGAATAAAAGGTTACCATTTGTGTAGTTGTTTTTTAGAGAGATATCACCCTACTTTAGTGCAAGTACAGTTGTTTAAAAAATAACTATGGAAATGTAATTACAAATTAGACATCCGTGTTTACAGTAAGACATGGGATGAAGTGGGAATACACTGCAAGCAAGCATGAGTTTTGGTTTTGGCTATCAAAACCTTTAGTAAATACATATTGTTTTCTATTTGTATGCTTAACATGGGCAGCTTTAACAGGTTGTGGATTTTGATTCTGATGTGACTGCAGGGAAAATGTGGTCCACCATCTGTTTTGTGTCTATTACTGAATACGAGGGGCATACATTGCCAAAGCATTGCTCTTGAGACCTTTATATCTCATAATTCTGAGGGGTTTGAGACTCACAGTAGTTCAAATGCAGAAAACCCATCAGACTTAAAGCAAACATGATTAACTGTATGCTTACAACAGATTCTATTAAATATCAGTGGAAAAAATCATTAAGAAAACCAAACCAAATTTCGTTTTTAACTAAATCCTTGAGTTTTGTTGTGTGTGATTGAGTGTTTACCTCTTAAGGTGTTCATGGAGTTGATGTGATTGGTTTTTTGCAGAATGGTGGATGTAGGAGGCCAGCGATCAGAAAGAAGAAAATGGATACATTGCTTTGAAAATGTCACATCTATCATGTTCCTAGTAGCGCTTAGTGAATATGATCAAGTGCTTGTGGAGTCAGATAATGAGGTAAGCATTTGTCAACAAAACCCACAAGTTCAAAAAAAAAATCGTTTTACTGGTCCATTCCCAAGTGTTTTCTAAATGCCTGTACAAGCAATCATGCACAACTGGCACCTAAGGAAATGAGGAGCACTTTAGGGGTCCAAGGGGAGGAAGGGTTCAATCTTCAAGTAGGGATAAGCTGATCCACTCCATGAAGGATTCAAAGTCTCTATTTTGTATCAAAGAGGAATATACTTGAATACGGAGATATGGTTGTTCTGTTACTGTTATGAGAAAAGGCACAATAATAGGTGGTGTAAATGAAGACAAAATTTATAGATTGCTAAGGTACAGACCCTAAGGTAGTAAACTCCATTCCTTCAACTTAAAGCCCAAGCTGTATATTGTATTTTTATTTCAAAAAAACAAGAGAAGTAAGCAAGTGGGTGGGCTGAGGTTTCAAAGCACACTATCTGTTTATTTTTAATGCAGTTTTGAATGAAGACAAAGTATGATTTTTTTTATGTTGAGGGTATTTTGTCTCTCCTGTGGGCTCTTTTAAGTTACTTATCAAACTTCTATGAATATTACTCATTAGCACTGTCGTGTGCAGATCTTTCAGCACATACTTTAAAAAGTTAGATAAGGAGAACATTTGACAGTATCTTCTTCATGGCTGCATACAAGTTGCATTGCTTAAGATAGTAGTTGAGGTAAAACAGGTAAAGTAAAGTAAAACAGGTGTCCCTGGACAATCACATTTGTATGTTGAAACTTTCTTCTAGGATTAATTTTTTTTAAAGCCTTGTTTGTAGTGTTTTCATGAAACAAAACTATTATTATGTTAATTGTATAATTATCTGTGTCATTCAAAGCTGAATTTCCAGAAATTATTATGTGGTCTGCACCGTCTTCATCTCCTGTAATTTTGGAAGCTAGACACATATAGTTAAAAAAGAGAAATCAGTCAGACTTGCTTTGTTTCAAGGCAAACTGGAAATGTCTGGTTCTTTTTCTGTTTGCATTATTCTTTTGTAGCCACAAAGTCAACACACAAATACTAAGAATTTTTATGATACAAATCAAAACAAAATTCATTGGAAATTGCATAAAGAAAAATTAGTTATGATAATTTTCTAATACTATTCTAACTATCCAAAATGAGCTTCATGAAAGTCAAAATCTTCTTGCAGGTGGTTTTTGCACCTCACTACTGAACTATTAATGTTTCTTTTTAACAACAGAGGAAAACTTCTGAACCTTTTTGACTTTTAAATATATTCATGACTTGAATTCAAACCAGTTTTTGTTTTCCGGTGATGCATACATAGCCTAGTAGGATTTCCAGCACACTTAGGCCTATGTTACTCTTAACTCTGGAAAGAATCCAGTCTTAGAGCTGAGCACCAATATAGGCAGCTTCAGTTTTGGCTTTCAGCAAACTTGTAGCCTGTGTGTCTGGATTTTGTTAGTATGCCAGGACACTGCCTTCTTCCCTTCTTTTTCTCTCCCCTGTAATTAATGAAAGATCGTGTTTGTTTACTCCACATAAAGCAAAGCATAGTTTGTCTGAATGTGGGTGTGGCAGAAATACGACTTTAAATGTGTTTGTTGACACCTTGAATTAAGAAATTCAACTTGCAAAGGTATTTTTGTTCTTCGCTGAGGTCTGACAAGCTCTGGAGGGAAGACAGTGATTTAACCTGAAGACTTTGGTAATCAGCCAAGAGATACTTTTCACACTTAGCTTTAGATTGTGGAACAGTATTGAAATTCTAGCACCAAAGTGGAGGGAGTGTGTGCGAATGCTGTACTTTCTTAAAAAGTATGCCATCAGTGTGATACTAGGATAAAATCTAATAATTCTTTGGTCTGTGTGTCTCATATTGCAATTAAAATATCTGACTTGACAATTTACAGTGTTCTGCTATTTCCTTTTCATTGCTTTCATGGCCTGATTAAACTATGATTTTTGTAAGGTGGCCTACTTTCTTTTTTCTAATTAGTCCACTGTATATTGCCTGAAGTCTCATTTCCTGTAGTACATTTTTACAAAGAAAAGTGTAGTGTTTAATCATTTGTGTAATCCTTTTTACTTAATACAGTTTTTCATTAATATAATTTTCATGAATAAATAGAAATCTTTAAAAAGTACTGTTTTCCTTATGGGGGGTGGTGATACTTACATGACCTTCCTCCTTAGGAAATAAAGACTCTTGGTTTTTATTTCAAAATAGTGCCTGATAGATGGTCAGTAGTAAACATGTTTCTTTCTTTGTTTACGTTATTCAAGAGAAATACATTTGGATTATAAATTGGATGAGGTTACAGTTAGTTGGGAATCTTAGTGTCTCTTGCTGGATATATGTGAGGTGGAGCTGGGAACTGTTTCTATTTTTATGTCCTTGAAGGAGTTAAGAATTAAAAATTCTGAGGAATATAACTCTTGTATAAGGGGACATACATAGAAAATAAGAATTCAGACTGCCTATTATTTAGTGACATATGCAGGATGATTTCTAAATGACACAGCCATGAAATTGCACTCCCATGACAAGTATCTGAAGAGCTGGGAGCTTCAGTTCTGAAGATAAGTTTGCCTGGCTGTCCAACTGTATTTTAGCTGTGATTTCTCCAACAGGTGATACTCAGACTCAAATGGCATCTCCTTTAAGTGTATGTGTAGATTGTACATAACTTGATTTTGGTGCATAAATACAGAACAGTAGAGCCAGTAAGGATGGTATATTTTACCAATCCTGCAAAAATTTCAGTTGATGTACAGTCATGAAATACTTCTCTTCTAACAAACACAAAGGAGAGGTACCTAACTGTTCCAAATTCTGCCCTTAATAAAATAGAAAGTCTGTCTAGGAAAATGAGGACAAAATTTGAACCAGAGAATATAATACACTAATTACATGGATAGTACTGTAAATTAAGTAAATATTCCATCAGTCTGCTGTGATGTGACAAAGGACAACGTGTTATAAATTAAATTATTAGATGTTTGACCTTTCCAGTTTTTCAGAAAACTCAGTAGGACTAGAGGTGAGATGAAAAATGAAGGAATCATCTCTCTTTTAAATGGATTTATGATATATTATGTCTTGAGGGTCATGCTCTGGCTCTGAATTATGCCAGTAAATTAGGAGAAATTGGCAGTTTTATCAAATGGCACAGTTTAGAACTTATGTTTAAAATCAACTTACTTTTTTAAAATAAAGTACTTTTTTCTAGATTTCAGGGTATGCTGTATTTGAATATGTATTAGAGGTAGCTCCTTTCAACATATCAAATCTCAGCATTTCAGTGCAGTAATTAGAAAAATGAGTTCCAGCTTTGTAAGAGAACCATAACCACTTGCAGTTATGGAAGAATTAGAGACATAACAGTATATCTGTAAAATAGAGTTCCTTTAAAAAGTGGTTTTCATTATCTTTGCACAGCTAATTAAGTACTTAGAAACAACAAAATAGAGAACAGTGTTTACTGAAGCTTGTACTTATTTATTAGTGCACTAAAAGTCCTAAGGTATATAAGATTTCATATAGTTTGTGTAGCTGTGTGGTGGTTATGTGTATGTTTTTATTTTTCTAGGGTTCTTAGAGCAAAACCAGAAAAGACAGAACACAATTTCCTCAGTTCAACTAAATTAATTAAGTAATAGGCTAAGTGAAAATTAGAAATTTTCTAAACTATTGAAAAGTAGATGCTGCCTTTCCTGAGATATTTTCAGAGGCTGCAAAGAAACAGAGGCATTGGACAGCATGAAGTATGCATTGATAAATTGATAAAAGATGATTTTTATATGTAAGTCATTATGAGTTTTCTTAACTTTGCACAGACTATTTCGGGGGAAAATGTCATTTCAGATTATTCTCATCAGAGATAATACATTTTAGTTAAATCGTAAAATATGAAATTCTTACAGGATTGGAGGTAAATTGTGAGACTCCTTGGTAAGAGGAGATGGTTGTTAAGCAGAGTACTGTACCTTTTAAAAAACACCATTTGTTTTAAAGCCCTTTCTAAGGCCTGTACTATGTCTTAAGAAATTATATCTGATTTAGCTGCTGCTGTAATTGGTAATTATATCATTATAATTCCATGGAATTTCTCTTAAAACACGAGCACCTTTCCTTCCCTTTTATCATCAACTGTCACTGAATTTTCATTAATGTTTTATTAAAAGTACCGTCTGCTTATAATCCATGTATTCACAGGTTTGATCCCAGATTACAGTTCTTGTGGAAAAGGATTGTAATGTATGAAGCAGGCAGGAATGGCTTATGAATTCTGAGATTTTAAAATGATAGGAAAATTGCTTTTTTCGGCTTAAGAAATTCTAGACACATTATCCTGTAGGTCTTTTCCAACCTAATCCATTCTATGATTCTGTGCCTTCTAACTGTCTAATACTGCCATTACTTCCAGCCTGTTCTCCTTTCACACATATATAAGATGTTTTCCAGGATCTGTCTCTCCTGAGAGCCTGGCAAATGCTGTATTGCTCAGTGGACATTAAAAAAAATGCCATAAAGATAATTTCTCTATCTTTTGTCCACTGACTTTCACTTTCTTACAATATGGTTTATCTTCTTTAAGGACCTGCATCATCTAACCTAGTATGATAACCAGATTGAATGGTTTTTGTTCCAGTCTTGATCAGTCTGGTTTGAAATATTCTAACATAGATTTTTGCATGAGGTACAATTCTCTTCATTCTGAACTGAAGGAGTTCCTCAGGAACTTACCTAAACCATTGCGCTATGATGTGACATACAGTGGTGTAGCAGCCAAATGTGTGAAGACTGCTGCTTGCACGGGTTGAGAATTCTGCTGCTGTACCTTATGGTCTCTCATTCTGTGTTCAGCATCCCATTGTAAAAGTCTTACAGCTTTTTATCCTGTGTTTACAGACTTCTAAAGCAGTGGCTGTTACTTACAAAGTACAGCTGCGATCCCCCATCAAGTCTTCCAGGTTTCTGAAATGTAGAATAGCAGGTTCATTTACCAGTACCAGGTGTTTACATGGCACTAGCAGTAGGAAGGCATGATTTTTTAATTTGAGATGTGAACAGAACCAGTAGGTCTGGAGGTGGCTCAAGCAACATTTTCAATTGCCATTGCACATATCTTTCAGGAACTCAAGGGGTCTCAGGCAGCCTAGAACATCTGTATCTCTGGAACACGATAGATGAAAGGAAGAAGGGACCCATCTGACTGAGTCTCTTAGGGAAGCAGCATGGAGCTAAATACTCCAGAAAGAAAGTTGCTTTTAAAAATGTGTTGTCCAAAACATTACCAACAGAGGAACATTAAAGTGACTTAATGATCTGTAAATACAGTGGCCATCAGTAAAACTGTTTTTGACTTGGTGTTCCTATATCACGAGGGCTGAAAGCAGAATTGTTTGTTTAGAGAGGTAGGATCTCCATCCTGAAGAGAGATGTTCAAAGCTTGCCTGAACAAAGCCATGAGTAAAATTGCATGATGACAAAGCTTTTCCTGCTGGGAGCAAGGAGTTGTACCTGGGGGTGACTTCCGTGTAACAATCCACTCCCATGTAATTTCTTCTTTGATTCTAGGAAAAACTTTGTATGACGTGTGAAAGGAGGGTTTTTTTCTTTGTTTCCTTGGGGAGCATCTTTGTAGTCATGTCAGAGTTTTTCCATAGCTTCTTTAATACCCCTGAAGAACCCTTCTTCGTTTGACAGTGGATATCTGCATTAATGTAGTTACCTTCACAGTATTTAATTTACACTGAAGAACTGTCTTGCAGTTTTATCAGATGAAGGCTGAACAGGATATTAAGAAAATTAGGGCTTCAGTATCTCAGCCACAACTACAAATTGAAACTGAACAAACTTTGTTGAGTGGTTTTCTGCAATGTTTTTGTGCTTCAAGTCGCTGAGTAAAGGCACTGTTCTTTTGATTGATGGAAAATTTTGTTGTTTGTAGATTGCCCCATGGAGAAAGGATCAATGTTGCTTGGTTTGTTAAAAAATATTCCAGTTAAAATCTAATTTATTAAAATTACATTAAAATAATTGCATGAAACCCAGGATAGGTATTTTTACTGCTAGCTCATTTGTGTTTATAGAGGTGTGGAGATGCTGGCATACATGCTTACATTTTGAATCCAAAGAAAAGTACATCAGCAAAACGGATGAGACTAGATGGAACTTGTGTAGTGTTCATTTGTGTAATACATTAACAGGTGACAAATTGGTACATTGTTCCAGTCACACGGTTTTGATGTGGGCAAAAATAAGAAATGGTATGAGGCTGCACAGTTCAGAGTATGTTTGCTCTTCAAAGAGGCAGTTATCTGAACAACGTATTTCGTTTTTTCATCAGAACTTTCATGCTGTTCTCATCTGAGCATGCTTCCACTTCTCTTCCAGCACTGTGTTCCTTATTCACAGGCTAGTCATACGCGGCTTACCATGAAGGCTGAAAGAAAACAATTCTGAGATCAGAGGATTTCTATCTTTCTACATCATAAATAAATGTAATGCTTCAGTTGGCTGTTTTTTTCATCAACAACCAACAATCCAGAACAACTGAGCATATGGCAGAAGTATAATACAAACTCCCAGTTAGAACTAAAAGCCTCAAATGGTCTTCATACTTATTTAATTTTTTTTTTCCCCATGGGAAATCAAATCTCTAGAACTGATTGTTTATTTGGAAACTTGAGAAAATAGCACATTAACTACCTGTGCCCAACACATTGCTGGATATATTGGATCTGTTCATAGCTGTCCACACAAGTACATATTTATTTTTGCCTTGTGGATAAAGAACCTTTTGAATGTAAACTATCAGTGCTGGGAAGGATTTGCATTAGGAAGAGTCAGAGCCTTTCCATCTTTTGTTGAGGTGGATGGTTCATAATGGAAATGGGGAGTTGGATGATAATAGAGAGGCTGCTAGAAATGCTACTTGTAAATGCTGCTTCTGGGAAAGATGTGACTGCTGCTTTTTTTTTCCCCTCAATAAGCAGTGTCAGAACTGTCCAGGAAAGAGCTTTTGTCAGGGACAATTTGATTTTGAAATATTTTCACTCATTTTTCTCAAATGTAGGTATTAAAAAAACAGCCAGTTCTGGCATTCATGTTTTATCATGAAAAATAATTTAGAAGCCATTTTTGCATTTGAAATATACTTGACAGCAGTACTTGAACCATGTTTCATGACTACTCTATAGACGATTTTTGTTTTGGACAGTATTTCTGTTCTTTGATGGTTGTTGAACATGTTGATTTGATGGATTTCAGTTGTCACTTTCTTCATCTGTGTCTCTGCTGGATACATAAGATTGGCATGTATTTTCAAGTGCAGTGTTGCAGATTTAGTTTGTTGGAGAGATGAGAGTTCTTCTTCCAGGTGATTTAAAAATACAGTTCTTACCTGCAGAGATGTCTTCCCAATCCTCTACCAGAAGCCTTTTTTTCAGGCTAGTTTATGGAAAGTTTGAAGACAGTGAACAAAATAGAGGAATTATTCCTGAGCTCTCTTTGGAATGGCCTCTGACTGCATTTGTGTTACTCATCAAAATATTTATACAACCACTGCAGTTTTTACTTAGGTGACTAGTTTCAGCAGTAGAGCTACAAGATTACACTTCATACTGGTGGCAAAAATGTGAAGCAGTTCTAATTTTGATACTGTATTTACTTTTTTACATAGTGGAGGACTCTGCACTTACCTCCCACTTCCTCATTTCCTCTACTGTTTCCCAGCTTTTGCGTAGCAGCTTCATTAAATTTTTAGCCAAGAAATACACTGTAGGTCTTTCTGTACAGCTTGACGTTGCTTCTGTGAAAATTATGGCTTGAAGTCTTGGTTTGATAATGGCGACACTCCAAGTTAACATATAGTTGTACATAAAAAAAAAAATTCATAGTGAAAGGTTTTGTCAACCAAAATAGTAGAGTCCATTGCAGTGACACTAAGCTTCTGAAATATTTACCTCTGCTTTTTCTGAAGCTCTCTTGCGTCAGTATCTCATTTTTCTACAGTTACCATCTCTGCCTTCTGACTCAAATATGCATTTTTGCCAGCATACACCTCGTTACATACACAGAACAAGTTGTTCACTAAAAAATGTGTGTTTGTTTACCCCCTTGCCACCTTCTCTTTCACTGCATTCCAACAAAATGTAGTTCCTCAGAATCTGTGAAATCCTAATTTTTTCTAACAGACACTGCTTAAATTGTTAACAAATTTTTAAAGGGAAAGGTAATTACTACATTTTTTTCATTTAGTACGTGAGTTACAGTATACCCACTAGGTGCCACTCTAGATAATCATTAGTACAGTAATGGGTGAAACTCCACTATTGCTTCTCTGTTGTTTCAGTTTATTATTTTACTAAGTGTTTTCTGTCAAAGCAGTGCTTGTTAGCTGGGAAATGCTGCTTTCCCTTCACTGGGTTCCAGCTGATACAGCTCTTAAAATGCTGTTATAGCACTCTTGCAGATATTCTTCAGGATCTGACAATTGAGCGCTTATAAATTACCCCAGTTTTGTTATTTCTCTAATTGCAGGAGTAATTGCATTTTTTCAGAGCAACAGATAGCAAAGAGAATTTCAGTATTGATGTCCAAACTAGTAACCTCACATTTTTAAAAATTGAAAATGTAGATATAAAAATAAAATTGGAAGGAAGTGTAGTCCTTTTTAATCCATTAAAACTTAAGGAAGAGTAAGTTTGCATGTGGATAAAAAATGTGGGAAAACATAGTTTATACTTCTGGTTGTATTTGTGTTAATGTTTAACAGTTATAGAAGAATTTTCCTGCATAAAATCTTTTATATAAGAGGTACATGAAAGAAAGAAATTCCATGTTATTTTTGTTTCCTAAAAACATGTTTCTAGTTTTAAAACTGGACAGTCGTGTGATTCATTAGTAAGTACAGTGTTTTTTCTTGTTGAAAATATTAGGATAACTTTGTCCAAGATTTTGTAACCTGTTTATAGTTAACAAATTCACTATTGGAGTATGTCTGTTGTATTTTTTACTGTTTCATAATTATATTTTCACATTGGACTGGCAACTCTGTCAGGTTTTGTGGAAGATGGGAAATTTTACACTGGCATCTGTATATCCTAACATGAAAAATAGAGGAACAGCTGGTGATATCAATATGTTTTTATGCAGTTTGGGATTGACTGCAGACGAAAGCTGACCAGGGAAGTTGACCAGGCCAGCAAATCTTTAGGGATGGTGAAAAAAGTAGTACTGCTGCTTATTTTACATGTGCCAAGCCAGGGAGACAGTGATGAGCTATTGCTACTGTTGAACAGGGGTTGCAGTGAAGTTTGGCTTCACTGCTGACTTTGGCTGTCAGCTACTGAGAAAGCCTTGAGCCGGATCCAGCTGCACATTTCTGTACGTTACGTATTCAGGTTTCTATCTGCAACATTTTTTTGTTGAAGCTGAAATAATATTTTTCTGGGAACAATTTGGTGAGATAGATCTTCATGTTGCATCTGACACAAGGTCAGATCCCCAATGCTAGAGTCTTCCTACACTCCTTGTAATCCTATCTGTACTTGAGGTAAAATACAGTAACATGAAGCTATCTTTTACACAAGAAATAGTGCAGTCTGTAAAAGAAAAAGCTTCTTTCAGAACAGTAGTTCAACCATATCATCTTGTGATTAATTAAACTAATGAAAAATATTATGGCACATGTATTTAATAAAGCAAAGGAGTGAGCTATCATTAGAAACAGAAACCAGTTTAAGACAACATTTAGAGGATAATAAGCAGTATTGTTGGAGGAATTAAAATTGTTTTTATCTGCTGTGACATCCATAAAGGTTGAATTGCCTTTAGTAATTCACTAAACAGAGATAAAAGTAGAAAGTTAAGCAGAGATTGATTAGTCAAAAATTAATCACTTATCTTTTTCTTAATCAATCAATCATATTAAAATAAAATAATGAAACCATTATGGCTTTTTAATTGGTAATGGCAAACTGAGGACCTGTATTTCTTTATACAGGCAGATAAACTTTACTTTAAAATCTCTAGGCCATCTTTCAATTCCTACAAAACATCTGCAGACTACACATCTAAATGACAGCATATCAAAATGTCAGTTCACTGTCCTTAACAAAATTTGCTTTGATTTCCCTTTGAAATAATTTGCAGAGGGTTTATAAATAAAATTTCATGTTCACCTTAATCCTGTGGGAAAAGCATGAAGGGCCCAGAGCCAATGTCTGTGAAGACAGCATGAGAGACTTGAGCTTGTTAAGTCTAGTGAAGAAAAAACTAATACTTGCAAACAAGTATTTCTGAAGTTGCAGGTGTCCATGGAGCTGAACTTTTTGAGGTGGACCAGATATAACTATACTATGTAGTTCCCGTTGCCTTTTCTTAAGGTCTTGTTAAGAGAAGAAGTCTATATGGAATGTGGAGAAGAAAATACCATCTTATTAACAATTAGTCTAAGGAATTATGTTCTATGCTCAGCTGTGTTGACATTAGTGTTTCTTTCCTTTCAGAGTGAAATCCTGGCACGGTTGAATTCAATGAGTCATGAGATCTGACTGCATGAAAGCAAATGTTTTATTTCTCTGCATTAGTTTCTCAGTGTATAAATTCAGCTATTTATTTTCATGCACCACAGCAACATGCAATAAAGTTTAACAGACTAAATCATCAACTTTTACTACAAAATTGAATTAGTTTACCTTTTCTGTTGTTTTGTTTTGGATTTTTTTTATATTTGTTTTGAGTTTTTCAAGTTCCCATTCATGTTGGCCTCTCTAAAATAGAAGTAAATGGAAGTAAATATACACTTATGGCAAAACTGTCTTGAGTTATCTGACAGATTGTTGTATGGCTCAGCAACAGCAGAATTCGCAGGATTCATGTTCTTGTCATGCTCTGGAGCCCCATTTGGTTGTGAAACAGTCTTTTTCATGGAGCTGCAGCTTTAAATAATAGTAATAATATTAAAAGGAGTAAGTTAGTTCCTGTGTTTCAAACCATGTTTTCTATGGCTCTGTATTAACCATGTCAAGTTAGCCAAACAGTTCAGAACTAATCAAATTGTAATATTATTCTACAATGTAATATTATTCTACAATGACTAAAGAGTGTGACAAATAGTAATAATTGTAGGTTTTGCTGGTATTTCAGCTATAATGCAAAGTGGTTTTAGGAGCAGTTAAGGAGTTAAAGGCTAATCCAATGAAGTTGTTATCAAAAATCAATAAAAATAAAACTCCTTAGCCCCAGTGTAGCATTAAGAAACAGGCATTCTTTATTCAGCCAGATGCACGAGGGGGTAGCTCCTCCAAATACTTTGCATGCTGACTGTAGGACATTTTCTGTTTATATACTGTATTTTGCATACATACTCATTGATTGGGCCAGAACAAACGTACAAAAATGATAATCATTTCCCCAAAATCCTTGACATGTGGTCCCTCCCCTCTGCACATGCACTCTTTTGTCCCGGCAGTCTCTTTGGTGGTACCTGGTGATCAGCAACCCCAAAGTCATACCTGACTGCCTAGTGAACTGGTAAAAGTTAACATAACTGGGCTGACTGTTTGCTGTCCAGTTTTAGTTCCTACTGGTAAAGTGTTGTGTTGTTCCATAGGGTAGTGGTTCTGAACAGTAAGCATTGTATTAGTCCGCCAGGTGCAAGCAATTCTTCATCTGGAAACAATGCTAGAAACAATTCAAAAATTTTTAAAATTCTATGTCAAACCTTTGGTGTGACAAAATATTCTCAGGCTTTAAATTTACTTGGGATTATTTTAAGCTGATTTCTAAGAATTGCTGGACGCTGTGTTCAAAATTTGGGAAAGGCATGTAAAATAAATAGTGTTCTTAAACCTTGAATTGGTTGTCTTGTGGTGTTGTATGTGTCTCCACCATGAATCACTTGCATTTCAATAACCACCAGTGTGTTGGCTGATTGTGACTGTGCATATTCAGACTTCACCTGGTACAACTTTCATGTTCTTGTGACTTGTGTTTTAAAGAATATTTACATTTAACTGGCTGAATTTGCAAAAGGAAAATGCCTGAATATTTAATTTACTGCTTGCTTATTATTTTTAATTTAATTAATTCGATCTTATATATTGGTAGGAAAGTGCAAAACCAGAAATGGATCCTTTCGCCAAATGAAGTGCAAATGCACGGATTTATTAAAAAAAAAAAAAAAAATCTCATGACCACTAAAGTTCTGCTCTCTTTTTTATTCCAGAATCGAATGGAAGAAAGCAAAGCACTCTTTAGGACAATTATTACATATCCATGGTTCCAGAACTCTTCAGTTATTCTGTTCTTAAATAAAAAAGATCTACTAGAGGAGAAAATTATGTACTCCCATCTAGTTGATTATTTTCCAGAGTATGATGGTAAGTATAATGACATCAGAACTCATGCTCTGTTTACACTGTAATACTCGCAAATTGTGCTAGCCTTGTCCAAATGCTAGACAGCTAGATCTTTTGGTATATTCCTTAAAAAAATACTAAAAAATTGTAAAATGTGATTGAACTTCTGTGGAATTTTTAGACAGCTAAGATTTTGTTTCATACTGTAATGACTTCGGGGTAGGATGGCAGAAACTTTACTGGAAAGTTGTTGACTTTTGAGTATTGTCATATTAGCAGTGAACCACGTTCTGTCATTTTTTGTAAGTTAGGGTGGGGGTTTAAATTGAAATACAAGAGTTAAAAATAAATAGAAATTCCTTGATTGTACATACAGTAATCTATATTTTTGGTGTTTTGAGGTTGGCTTTTGTATAAGATTGAATACCTAAACGGAAGTGTCATAAGCTCTCTGTAACACTCAGACAAACAAGCAACCGTCCCTTGCACCCTTTCATTGTACCATTTTAATTTTACATTAATTATGTGACGATAATGTGTTTGTCCATTAAAAAAAAACTGTGAGCTGTGTAAGTGTTTCTACTAAAGCTGTACTTTCAGGAAGTTCTCATGAGGGGAAAAGCTAAGTATTTTGAGATAACTGAGTGGAGAAGGCCTTGGTGACAGAGGAAAGTGAAACTCTGTTAATAGATCTGAAGAACTAAATGTTCCCATGTTTTAAAAAGAAAATTGGTTTTATCCCACCAGGAAGGAATAGCTGACTGGGAAGCTGAGAAAAAGATTAAAACTCTCATGTTCAAATATGGAAAGTAATAATGGGAAAAATGAACTTTTTGTTTTCTGTTAAAGAGGAAGAGAAGAGTAAAAAGCCTGCAGGATCAGATCATATTATTTATGAGTCAGTGTAAATTTAGTTTCAGGGTAATGTACAGAAGAGAACTGGCAGTTGAATAGAAATATGCTGGTTCTTTTGAGTTTACTTTGTGTAACAAGTTCCCTAGACAACATCCCAAAGGTGAGTAGACCCTACAGTCTGCAGTTACCTCCTCTCAAATGTTGACAAGGCCTGTGTAAAAAGCTTGTCAGAAACCCCCCCCCCCCCCCAAAAACCCCAAAACATTTAGTTTGTAGAAACTTTGTTTCTCTTGTCCTTTAACCTTGGTGAGGGGAAAAAATTATTGTGGACTATCAGGGATGTGGGAGTAAAGACCTGCAAGTCTTTGACAATCTTACATTTCTTAGTTTTGCAGATCGTGCAGGACCTAACTCCAGAGACAAAGTTACGGTTCGATTTGATTACTTCTGGTGTCAGGGTGGGGTCTGTGGCTTGCAGAGGTCACCATGTGGTCCCTTCTGTCCTAGTACACTGGGAATGTGGGGAGTGGGAGATCTGAGAAAGGTATCAGGTATTTTTCAGCTGGATTGCTTCTCTCACCTTCAGAAGGGAGAAAGTAGCCTACGGATGAGAACTGCTGACCAGGGTGGCAAATTGGGCAGATAAAATTAAGGAGTTCTGCTGCACGGTGCATTAGTAAGAGGCTTCAAAGGGAGGCTAAGCCATGCTCCTAGGTCAGTGTATCACATGAAGACACGCTTTGCTTGCTAGTATTAGACATCTGACTCACAGGCTGGGAGAGGGAGAGAGGGCAAACACAAAAAGAGGCCATAGTTAGGAGGAAAAGAAGAAAAAAATGTTGATGTAGCACTTAGATCTTTGTAGTATCATATAGAGCCAGATGTTGAAAACTGCTGATTAGGGAGAGTACTGGGCAAGAAAGCTACTTACTCATATGGTTGTTCTTTTCTAAGTCTCTTACTTGGACCAGAACCACTTTGCCATCTAAATTTAACATGAACTCATTTAATCTTTTTAATTGAGGTTATAAACATATTTTTCTGTGCTTGAACCTCAGTCAGATAAAAGTTTAAATAACATGAGAGTAGGGGTGTGCAAATTTGGGTATATCTCTGAATAGGCCAATGGATTTTGAGAAAATGCTGTGTGTAGCTACTGTGAAACTGTTTAACAAAATTCTAGGAAACCATTTTAAAAACAAAGTGATTTATTTTGAGGAAATTGTTGTCTTTGGAAGTCTAAGAATTTTCTTCACAAATACTCACTTTTACAAATGCGAGTATTTCTGAAGAAATTCATTTTACATTTACAAATATGTGCTATTGTGAGATTTAATATTGCTGCTCTTTATCTATAGAGTCTGGTGACCAAGCTAAAGGCTAGAGCCAGTTGTGTTTTAGAAGCTGTAAAAGTGTTGGACAGTCCTCTGTGTTGCCTCAGAGAGCTTATTATCTGTTTACATCCCTAAATCTCAGGAAATGTATCATTTGTGTATGTATGCACATATATGTACGTCTGTTGGCATGGATATATCCATATGTTGCCAAAGCTTACTCCCCCTCCAGATAGATTTGCAGCACACCACAAAGCATGTGCTTTCTCTTCCATACATTCCCTTCCTAAATTTTACAGTTACACAAATTGGAAGTGTTACAAATTTTAAGCTTGAAGTATTAAAAATAAGGTCTGTTATCCAGTTGTTGAAATCTATGGACATGTGCTGGGCACTAAACTACTGAGTTTATAATTGCTGAAGGACAGAGTTACTTGTAACAGCTGGGTGCTGGTATTTATATTGCTGTGTAACAACAGGACTAATGAAGAGAGTAGGAGGAGGCAACAGCACAGAAAAATGTGCGTTCTGTAGAAACCCCCATTTCAAAAACAGGAGAACAAGAGAACAATGAGTTTTGGTGGCAGCACTACAATAATGGAACAGAATTCACCAGCATGTGGCTTATGTTCTTGCTTCTGCATTGCTTTTTTCCTGTGAACATGAAGGAATCCTCCCTGTTTCAGGCTAGAAGTAATTACCTTCTGTGATCTTTTAGGCTGAAAATGTAGTTTGGTTAGATTGACTCTTTCTTTCTGAGAGTTACAATTGTAATTTAGATCTGATAGGATCATTAACATACATAATTTGGATACCAACTGATTGGTTAGATCATGAACCTTTTGCAGGCAACATTTTCAGCTGGAGAGCAGCTGTGAATTTTATTATCACTTAAAAAGAAATTAAGTTCTATTGATGACAGTGTCAGACCCAGTTCAGGATGTAATTTCACTATGCCTCCTACTAAAATCCATATAAAATTAGTGAATCTTGCAGTGCTAAAATAACTGAAGTATAATTTAAATATAGTAGGGTTAGACTGAACATTCACCATTTCTACTAACTTTTTAAAGATTTAATTATGTAGCTGATTTTTTTATTTTCATTCTGTGCATTTATAAATCACCTGTTTTAGAACAGGTGTTTTATCTTGGTGAAGAAAGAAGACAGTCAGCAGTGAAACAGCAGCTCTGATTTGGTGAACTTATGAAATTTCCTTCCATCTTTTTTTTTCAATCGTTTCTACCACAGAGAATGCAACCAGTGTATGATACTATTGATCAGTTAAAAGTTCCCCATCTTCTCTTATGTAGGGATCACAGACTAAGGTTTCCTTATTTTCTTTTAAAGAAGTGAAAATATGAAATTGACTTTAAGAAAGCTGAATTTCTTTTCTTACAGGACCACAGCGGGATGCACAGGCGGCACGAGAGTTCATCCTGAAGATGTTTGTAGACCTGAATCCAGACAGTGACAAAATTATCTACTCTCACTTCACATGTGCTACAGACACAGAGAACATCCGCTTCGTCTTTGCTGCTGTCAAGGACACGATCCTACAGTTAAACCTGAAGGAGTACAACCTGGTCTAACTGTACCTGGGGGATCCTCCAAAATCAACTTTCCGTGATTGAAGATGCACAAGAGGGACTGTATTATAATCTGTGAAAACAATTTGCATAATACTAATTTATTGCCGGCCTGGACTCTGTGAATGTCCACAGAGGTTGTAGTTAATACTATGATTTTATTTAAAGTATACGGAGGAAAAACAAAAGATGCTGAAGTACGTTCACAGCACATTTCCTCATTTTTTAGGCAAAACCTTGCGACTCAATGTGTTTCAGATTCTCAGTTGTACATTTACAAAGGATGGCAGTTTTTTGCTATTGAAGCAAAATCGAGCTGATTTCCTCTTTCCCTAACCCTTTCTTGCCCCCTCCTTTCCTACTCCCCTTATCTTTTAAAAGGTACAATGGCCTTTTTTTTCCCCCAGTTGCATTCCTGGGTGAAATATTTTCTGTTGAGTGATTTGGTTATGAAAACACTATCATCACAATTCAAGTCATCAGTCATTTTAATTTTATAGTATGTACTTTCTTTGAAGGATCAAAAAGTATTGATACTGTGATTTTTAAATTCTTTACATTGGTGTCTTCATTCTGTCTTCACTTCTGAGACTAGAATATTAGGATTGCAAAACAGAATTACAGTTGTCTAAGGATAATAAATTTAACCATAGTTTTACAGTTAAGAAAGGTGCACAGAAGACAGTAATGAATTAATTAAGACACAATCTGGGATGTACATGGAATATGTTAGATTCTCTTTTTAATTGCCATGTGCCATTTTTTTCTCTCTTCTTTTGTTCACAAATGCCAAATAGAAAAGTCATAGACACTACATTTTACCCAGTGGCTACAGCCTGAAACAGTGTTTTTCTCAGTTGTGTGGGGTGTTTTTTCTTAAGTTAGAGCTTTTTTAAGTGTTCTTTTTCCACAGTAGAAAAATTATTTTCATTATACAAAATTCATGTTGCCAAATCTGGCTTTTTATAAAACCAATGCACTTGAAACATAAGATGCTGATTGAAATGCCAAATGGATGGGTTGAGAACCAACCTAATTGAATCAACTGCCAAGTGATTAACACACAGAGTTTCAGCTCATATGTTCCCTTTTTTAGAAAGTGTACCATTTTCTAATGCCAAAACCAACATGTAAGTGAATATGCTTATGAAGTGTACCATGCACCCACATGTAGTCTAATATTTGAAAGACAGTTTAGATCTCACATTTTGTCAGTTATGACATGAGATTGTTTTCTGTAATAATGTCAACACAACCTTCAGTTGTATTACAAGAAGTTATTGATGAAAGATCATGTTCAGGAACCTTTCTTGATAAGGTTGATTGTTAATTGATTCACAGGCATTTGATAGGCTTTCTTGCAAAATAGCGTCTCTCAATGTTCTTTAGAAGAGACTTGTAAATGAAGCAGCGAGAAAATAATTTTTGAAATTTAAATGTGCAGTTTTTTAATAACAAAAGTGCAGCACACATTGATGAGCTTTTTTCTGCAGCATAGGTTGAAAGGTGTTTTTTGACCAGGTGTATGATTGCTAGCAGGAAAACTCTAAAGTTCAGACACGTAATTGGGTTGGTTATCTGTAACCCCAGCTGGCACTAGAGTACACTTGACACAAAAATGGCTGCTACATAGCAGCGGATGGGAGGTGGAAAAAATGGCTTATTAGTTGATTACCAAAGTTAACAATAAATACTAATGAGATGTTTTTCATTCTTCACCCTCTCAAATCCAAAAGAACGATAATAAGAGCAGTTGCTATTTTTTGCTCCCTCTTAAAACACCTTGTAATTTAAAACTGGTTGTAGGTATAGTGCAATTATGAATGCTATAATCATTGTACATACATATATATATATATATGGCAGCATCCATATTGGCTTTGTAATCATTAATTTTTGGCAAATTGAATGTGCTGTATTGATATGTATCTATGTAATTGTATTGTATGTCTTATAGCTAATTCACATTTTAAATAATGTTATTTTATTTACTTTTTTAAGAGAGAAGAATGTAAATTTTGTCAGTTTATTTCTGACTAGGGATTTGTTGTTGTTTTTATTTACAAAACAAAATACTATAGTATAGAGCGGTACTAGCGGTACTAGCATCGAGCTGTATGAAATCATTTGCACATTCCTGAGAAGAAGTAAATTGGAGACACCAAAACAGAGATGATTCACATTTAAAACAATGCTCAAATCTTGTCAAGGCTTTATACAGCTGTTGAAAACAATCCTATTACAAGAACTTATGCTGTTATATGTCATATTGGAACATAAGTTTTAAATATAAATTTAATTTTTTATTTGACTGATTCGCATTAGGTTACTTTCACTTTTCTAATAGCTTTTTTGGAAAAGTAAATTCAGAGATATTTCAAACTGTTGTACGTAAGTACTAATGCGTATATACTGTTGCCCTAAAATATGATAAAATGCAAAATGTCAGATCAGTCTTTCAGAAACTGCGGAAACCTTAGGTATAAAAACAACAACCAAGAAGTCACCATTCTTAACAATTTTAAGGAGTAAAGTGATTTATTTAATGAAGCTAAAGCAGGTAGATCAAGATTATAAAAAGTGACACTGACATTCTGAGTAGGGGATCAGAGCAGTGACTCTTTCTTACATACAGCTTAACAAAATTGGTCCTGAGCATGCTATAAATGCAACAGACCTTCCATTTTCACAGTTCCACTGTTGATAATATCCCTTTTTTTAACCTGGGAATACATTGCCCACACTGGATTCAGTGCTATAAATGGAACTGTAGCCAAAAAATGAAGAAAAAAAAGACAAAAAGAAAAAAAAGAAAAGAAAGGGGTGGGGGGGGGGGGGGAAGAAAAAAAAAAAAAAAAGACAGAAGAAAAACACAACCAAACAAAAAGCCACACCAGACAGTGGTGTCTAACAAAAGTTTGGGGTTTTTTAATTTGTTTTTTTGTTTGTTTGTTTGGTTTTTTTGGTTTTTTTTTTTCTTACGGGATATTGGGTGGGGGAGAAGGAAATGTTGTTCCAAGTTTTGTATAAAAACAAAACAAAAGTTTACTCATGCTTTATAGTTATATTGTGATTGCAAAAGTTTTCAAGAGTGTGTGCCACTGGGCTATTTTCTGGTATTTTTTAGGTAAGCTGAACCTGTGGCAATGTTTAGATCATTTGAGCATGTTCTGGAAAAAAATACTCAGCATGCCAAGGCAAGCTTTACATGAATCACTTAACACAGCATTGCAATATGACAGTTTACAAAACATTTTCTTTTTAAATAACACAGCTGTTCCCACTTGTAGTATATTTCATTGTGGTGGTGGTGGTGTTGCTGTTGTTTTAATTGGTGGTTTCTACTATGCCTTATAGTGCTTAAAAGTCCAGAAGTTTGTGCCTCTAACATGAAGCTGAAGGCAAAAAAACATCAAGACAGAAACCCTTTAAATTTTGCCAAAATGATGTGTTTTCTTTGAAAGTTATAAATGGGGGAGGAGGGAAGGAAAATGTCTTGGGAACCTGTGTATTCTAAATGTTCACTAGCACAAGAAAGCTGTAATACGTGTTTTACAGAAACCTGGAACTTGCCTTTTTCACAAATTAACTGGCGCTGTCCTTACAGATGTAGGATGATGCAGCTATAAGGACAGTTTACTTTTTATAATTCAGTCTCTTTGATTGTCAGAGTGTATGGACTGTGCTTTTTAATCATACTGCCACATGATTGTGAATCGCTTTTTAAAGTTTGAAAATGGAGAAGAGACTTTCAATGCTGGATAACAGTCAGAATTGACTGCATGATTTGCAAAAACTCTATATGGGGGAAAAGGGCTGCATATAGATATTGATAGACTCCCAGCCTTGAGTTGTAAGGTGCAGAAGACTTTCACATTACTCAACCTCATGACCCTTTCCTTGTTAAGCATTCTTCACAAAAGAATGAAATATTAGGAGAAAACAAAGACATGTTAACCCACATGAAAAAAATAAAATTTAGACATTTAATTTATTACATGTGCTGCTATTCTTGGAGCTCTGTGCATAGTTACCCTGCAGACTATTACATTAGTGAACTAATGAAATGTTCACAGCATATTAACAAGGCCTACATGTGACCTACCTCTAGTTAAGAGAGCAGTAAAGTAGCTATGTTTTGGAGAGATTGACATAAGTAATTTAGAAAATTGAAATGTCCTGGTATTTAATTAACCATGGTACTTTAGAAATTGACACTTTTACAAACATGGTCCCTCTTTTGACATGAACCATAAATTCTAGAATTTAATAGACATTAAACAACTAAAGCCTTTTCCCAGCATGTTAGTTTAGTAGAAATCTTGCAAAACAATAGCTTTAGTTTGTGAAGTGAAACTACTGATATTTTCTTTGTTTTGCCTTCTGGTTATCTGTAGCATTTTGAGTTCTATCAGTCAAACAATTTTTTATATCTAGTCAATACCTTGGGGTCACAGTTTAGATGATTAAAGAATTTTACTCTAACTTTTTCATGAGCTTTTTCACGAGCTTTTTCACAGTAGTCATGTTGCAGGTAAGAAAGGAATAGAGATTTTGAAAACCGTGTCAAAAAATACATCAAATTTAGTGAATATCAGAGGAAGGGGTTTTTTTCTCCCAAAATACAGTGCAAGCTGATTCCCTCATTTACCAGGTAATCCTTATTTGACCAGTTTTTAAATTTTTTTTGAAGGAAGGAGTGTCAGATGTATTTTTAAACTTAAGAAAATTTAAAAACAACATTTGCTGTTCTTAAAGTGTCATTTTAATGCATGTATTGTGTGTTGCTTGAGGGACAGAAGTAGGGTTTTTTTAAAAACTAATATTGTACAGTTGTGGCCCCTCAAAAATGTTGTTGGTTTAAAATACAGTATTTTTGGCCACATCTTCATACTATAGTATCTTCATTCCTTGAAGTTTAATTTTTCTGGAATATTTGGGCTTATTGTTCTCCCAAAATGCTTATTATGGTAGATGTTGGATTGATGTATTACTCAAAAATTACTTTATTACACATGCTCCATCATCATTGTCTAAATATTAAAATTTCCAGAATATCTTTCTTACAGCCAGATTTTCAAAACATTTGGGGTTTGTTACAGTGAAGAAGGTAATTTGACAGTATTAGAAAAGGTTTGGAGTTTCTTTGGCTTGTGTACAATGGAAACTCAGAATCATGGAAGACAAGAAATGAAATCTATGCCTCAGGAAAAGAAAACTCAGACTTTGCAGAGAGTGAGGCAAGTTTCTTAAGGATTTTTGGATGATTGCAGTACTACTGCAGGAGTAGTGTGTTTCTTAGATCTTCCTGTTCACCTGTGTCATGATAGGAGTGACAGAAAGAGGCCTATGTGCTATCAGGAGTTTGACTCATACCTGGTCAACAGTCAGTGGATCTTAGATCATTACTGGAGATACAGTATTTCAGGCAAGTTGCAAAAATTAGTTGGTTCTCTATTAAGTGAACCAAAGAGTTGAGGTAAGATTCCTGGAGTGCAAACAGTTTCCCTGAGCAAGGACAAGAGTGTAGGGTTCCTCAATTTTCTTTCCAGTTGCAGAAGGTATTGGAGAAGGATCAGTCACTTGGGCAGGATTTCTTTTATGTCTGTGTCTCAGTGAAGATAATGTCAACAAACTACAGTGTCAGTTGTGACCTTTAGATACGTGAAATAGGTGTAGAAACTGTGTCTGTGTGCTAAGTTGTGCCTACTTGTGGTTAAAATCTTTATGTAAGATACTGTGATCATCTCACCCAATTACCAAGCACTTTGTAGGATACTGTCCCAAACATCTAGGAGTTCCAGAATATTTGTAAACTGCCACAAAATGCACAATTGCCAGATCCTCAGGAGCACATCTGATATCAGTATCTGATATGAAGGCATCAGACCCCCTCTCACAGCTCATTACTAGCAAAAGGAGCTACCGTCCAAGACCTCTGATCCTCGTTTTCATTTGCTCAGAGCTTTCCCTGTCCCTTATGTTTGCCCTGCTGCTTTGTCAATGAACTGGGGTGGAAAAAACAAAAACAAAAAAACCTTTTTTTTGCTCTTCTTGCTTGGCTGCTTTATTAGTCTAATTTTCAGGGGTTTCAGCCAGTTTGGCTGAACAATGGTTTCAGGAAGTGCCAAGCTGACCAAGGGGAAGAGGTAGAATTGTGTGGCCCAAAGGCTTAGAAATTAGGAAAAAAAGGAGTAACAGTTTCCTCCTTGAAAACCTAGTCCTAGTGCTGTAGTTTCTAAACCCTTCATTTTATGCACTTTGTGGGCTATTAGCTATTCTGACTTGGAAGTGTTGCACTTTTCATTTTTTAAGGCCTTTAGAAAGAAAAAAAAAAAAAAGGAAATTCTACAATAAGGTGAACTTTTGCTCTCCTTCGAGAGTCACAAGTTTCTGTGTACATGGACTAAATGCAACTGTAGTTGGACTGATGATTGGTGCCAAGAAGTCAAACTTAGTGTTAAGGATGGGAAAATACAAGAATTGGACTTCTATTCATCTCACAAAAAAAAAAAAAAAAAAAAAAAAAAAAAAAAAAAAAAAAAAAAAGCCAAACAAACCAAAAGTAGTTCTTTTCCAGTAAGATCTAAAAAGAAAAAGAAAATGTTTTCTATCTTACTTAAAATGCTGTGTTGCTGGGCATGACATTCAAGGTTTAATGTGTCCTTGTCCAAGGCACCTCTTTGTCCATTCACTCATTTATCACACTCATTAATTGCTTCCTGCCATCTAAAGAAAATACAGTATTGCTTTATGTATATGCACTCTGGAATACTTTCTGATCCTTGTGAATTACATGTAAATTGGTCTGGTAAAATTCAACAACTGATGATGTGTAGTACAGCTGAAGAGGAACACACTTTCTGCTTAATCTTGTTCCTCCTGCCATTTTGTTCTGATTATTTTTTGGTATCTTTCCTTTATCCTGTTTGCCACAAAGAGAACGTTTCTTGACATACCGGATTCAATTCTGGTAGTCACTATGGAGTTGATCATACTGGCTGCATTGAAGACAAATGGAGAATAAGAACAGCTTCAGAAGGTTCCTGTAATCAGGGGGAGATACAATTAGCCCTTTGTACAGGCATTTCAGAAAATAAAACTATAACACTATAGTTGGAATGCAATCACTTGAAGGATGTAGTAGGCAAACATGGGCCAAATTTTGCAATTTCAGTATGTCATTTTGCATTGTCAGTAGAGAGTTGTTTGGTGAGATGTTGCTGAAAATTTGCCTTTTTTCCTGCAGTTCTGTATGAGGTGGTTAATGCAATGATCAGGCTGGCACTCAACTGAAGAGATGCATTAATTCGACAATAAATTCAAATGTATTCTTGCAGAGACTATTGCATAACATTACTTTATATGATGCTAACAACAACAACAACAAAAAAATACTTGCATGCAGTAAATATTTAAGATATTGCACTTTTATACATTTATTATAAAGAGGAATCACTCTCTCCCTAAAAATAAAATTCCATTTATCTCACGATGAAGTATCTGGAGTCTCTTAACAACTGTCAGTTACTTGTGCACACAAGTGTGATTATTGTATACTAGAGGTTAATTAATCTGTTGTCACATGCTACAGAATACTTGGTTTATTTCAAATGCTGATTTTGGAAAGGAGGAATTATGTTTTTGTTAGTGTCTTGGTGACTACTTTTCCCAGCATGTTTTTAAGAGAACCCTCACAGCTACTGATAAGTTACTGATTTATTTTAGCTCAAGAAATGAATTGATTTACTATTCATTATCAGAGTTTTTCTTCAAGTGCTTTAGAACTTCACTGTTTCATCTCACTTTGCTGAAGTTAAGCAACCTGAGTGCAATTGAGAGGCAAAAAGCTAGATACAAATACAGTCAAATTTGATACTTCTCTTGCATAATAATATTTTAACATATAAATCAATTGCATTACTATAATTTATCTGATGGAGCTATTCCTCTTGAATTGCAGCAGGCTGTGGTGGTACTAAGAAGAAATCAGTTTTCCTTATATACATAATTATATTATTTAGATTCTTCACAAGATGTCAGAAGTGCTCAAATAATGTTATGGCTAATACATGTAAAAACAACTTAACTGATTTTCAGTATTTAATATGGTCTAGAAATTGTTGGAATTTCTTGTAAGAAATTATAGAAATGGTGCTACAAGTGGAAGATTTCTGTGGTTATGGATTAAATAATTCTCTTTTTATACATATTCGCACTCATACATGCTGATTTTATTTCTGCCAATACAAAACAAAAGTGACTCCACTGTAGATAACAAAACATAATCCTCAATTAAAAACCAGAAGAGCAAAACATTTTAGAGCTAGAAGGCTTAACCTAGATGATGGTGTACAATGTAAATGAGCACAACCAATTTCCTAAGCAGAGAAAAGTTTATGTAAACTGAGAAACCATTTGTGGGCCGTTTAGGTGACTGTTCACTTGTTCAAGGTTAGTAGGAAAAAAAAAAAACCAAAACCAAAAACAAAACTGGATTTGAGATATTTTATTAGTGTCTCTCTAGGAGACTTATTTAAACATTTTGCAGTATAAAGCAATGTAGGTTAAAATTCTTTCTCCCTTACTGTGATGTTCAAGAGTTGAGAAATACAAACTCTGACAGTACATGCATTGCAGGACACATAAATGGATGCCTCCAAATTGCAGCAAAGGGGGATAGTGTGATGCTGCAAGGCTTGGAAGGCAAACCTTACATCCCCATTCATGCAGATGAAAATTATTTTGTCAGTTTACCTGCAAAGATACACAAAATTATTTTATTTATCTTCTCAGTAGAAAATATTATGGCTTAAGTATCCTAGCACATAGTGGTTTTAGTTCTTACTTAAGAGGTGTTAATTAACAACACTTCAGTTGTTTTAATGGAAATAGGAAGGAATGGCCTTACCCTAGGCTACAAAAACAGCTTAATGCCTTTCCTGAACTCTCAATCATTTAATGTTCTGATTTGCTGTCTTAGAGAGTCATGAGTGTGACCTTTTTGCACAGCAGGCAAAAAGACAGGTCCCGGCTACAAAAAATTAATGAAAGAGCAGATAAGTTCAGGTGCTGCAGATTCATTTTCTGCAATCTATTCATACTGGCTTTCAATAATGCTGTGACCAACACAGTTTAGAAGACAGTCCTGCCTGAAGGTCTTTTGAATAAAATTTTGATTCCACTAACATCTATGAAAAAGAAATCTGCTTCTCAGAAGAGGCTTCTTTTACAGCTGATTATCTGAAATTTCCAATTGACTTGGTAGTTGAAGGTCTGGAAGTGACAGAGGTTGAAACATTAAAAGAAAGGGTTTTTTTCCTTCACTTAGGCTGATAAGGCATTATTTGAAATGCTCATGGGTACATGGAAGTTGCTATTCAGTGCACAGTGATCACTTTGGCCTGCTGTGTCACCTGTGAACCCAGAACCATAGAGTGGAAGTTTTAACAGCAAGTCATAGTGTCTGATGTTTCTGTGTTCAAAGCAAGAGCAGATGTGCTGCTGTTTTAATGGAACCAAATTCCTCTACAATGGAGATACCTGTTTTCTTCCTTCTCCCTGTAATTATTATATATTAAAAAACCAAACCAAACAGAAAACAAAAACAAACCAAAAACACAAACAAAAACAAAGATGAACAAAAACAAAAAAAACCCACAAACAAACAAAACCACCCAACAAACTAAAACCTCCCAAAGGAGCTGGGAAGGCTTATGACAACATTTATACACACATTCTGTTCAACAGTCGTTGAATGTTGTTTGAGCCATATTATTTGAGCTTCCAAGTGCCCAATAGGTTTACAAATACGACTGCTGGCTCTTGATGTTGAGCCTGTAATTGCATCAAGCCTGTGATGTTCGGCAGGATTCAATATGGGGTATGAAGAATATGTGTACTGTTCTGTAAGAAGGTGCCTTTCTCAAGTGGCAGGAGAAGAAGTAGGTAATGATAGATGGCCATTAACCATGTACTGAGACCTTTGGTGAGAACAGGCAAGACACTGGAATGTGAAGCATCCACAGACCAAAGTTACTGGTGCAGGAGGGGACTTTCTTATTGCAGGAAACTATTATGCTTAGGCCAAAATACACCGGGAAAACAGCAGTGTGGCATACATCATACCACTTAATAAAAATTCCTTTGGAAAAAAAAAAAGGTAAAGTCTGAGGCATTTTGCCAAGACTTCAAGGCTATCATTAAAGAAAACACAAGTTGAGACGATATATGTGCATATACTACCTTGCAGCAAATTCAGGAGCTGTGACATTTGGAAAATGGCATATGTAAATAATGACTTAAAGAATTCAACACTAAGCCAATTGCAGGCCACACAATTTTACTTCTTTCGTCAGAGACAGATACAAATACTTTTAAGTATGTTTTTCTATTTGTACAGGCACATTTCTATTGGCATACAAAGCATATCCAGGCATTTTGTGATGTCTGAGAGTGCCATCGTCTTACAGATAATGCTTACCTATGTAAAGAATTTTCATGAAGTTTCTGTAAAACCATTGTAATTTCATAGTTGTTAATGAAACTACAAGTTTTATTTTGTTTGTTTTTGTTTTTCTTTGCCTTAAATTAAACAAGTTATGTTAAAGGTGTTTTCTACAAGAGCCGGGCTTCTTTGTATTTTGTGTCAACGTACAGCTATGGTTTTGCTGCTGCCTGAAGGGGATTAGGTTTCACAGACTACAGTGATAATGAGGAAATCACGAATGTTGTAGTCAAGAGACCAAGAGTACCTTGTGAGAGCCAGGAGGCTCTCCTGCCCCTGCCTCCTTGCCCTCTCCCCGGGGGAATGGGAGGCACGAGTGGGCCAGAAGCTTCCTGGCCGTGTGGCTCGTGTCAGGCTGAGGAGGAAAGCCGGAGCTGCCCGCGGGGAGCGCGGCCGGCCGGAGACACCAGTGGGCGAGCGAGCGAGCGGGGCTCCCTGGGGAGCCGGGCTCTTCGCCCCGACCACCCTCTTAACCCGCGCTGCTCCACTCACTGCCACTCGCACGGCAGCCCGCCGCTCGCTGCACACCAGCCTCTCGCCCCTCGCACAGCACCACCAGCCCCCCATCTCCATCCGAGCCGTGCGGGCCCACCGCAGCCTCCGCGCTTCCCTGCTGGCGGTGGTGCAGCATGACCAGCAGCGCACAGCCTGCTCGTGTCCCCCCGCCCAAGCACGCACACACTCCCCGCTGCCCTGCAAAGCGACTCCCGACCTCGGGCTGCTGTCATCATTCGTCCGCGGCTGTCTCGAATGAAACATCTACGGAGTCCGCCTGGCTGCAGGTGGCACAAGGTGATGGCAGGCCCTGGCAGGGGTGCTGGAGGTGCTGGAGTCATCCTCTCATCAGTCCAGGAGTGTTCTTTATTAGTGCAGATGGGAATTGTCACTCTCCTTGCAATAACCCGGGGTCACTTACTCGTGCTTACTTTGCCGTGACTGCACAGTAGACAATACCAGCTACCTATCTATGTACCTGTGTAGGGATGTATGCACTCTTGTGTGTATATGTATGTATGTATCTCTTCAGAAAGTTCATACAGTTTAGAATCAGGGTCATTTAGGTTGGAAAAACCCTTAAGGTCATCAAGTCCAACCAATGAGTCCAACTGCCATGTTCACCACTAACCCACATCCCTAACTGCCACGTCTACTCGGTGTTTAAAATTCTCCAGGGATGGTGACTCAGCCACTTCATGGGGCAGCCTGTTCCAGTGCCTGACAATCCTCACAGTGAAGAAGTTCTCCTAATATTCAGTCTTAATCTCCCGTGGCACAACTTGAGATCATTTGCTCTCGTCTTGTTGCTTATTACGTAGGAGAAGAGGCTGACCCCACCTCACTAAAAGCCTTTTGTCCAGCAGCTGCAGAGAGTGATAAGGTCACCCCTGAGCCTCCTCTTCTCCAGACTGAACAATCCCAATACCTAGTACTTATTACTGGTGAGAAAGAAGAGTTCCTGGACATAATTTATGTACCTGATACTTTGAAAATGCCAGTTTGGGAATAAAAAGCACAGGTCTGAAAAAAAAAAAAACCAACCCCACAAGTTTTAAGATGTTAGCTAGATTAATGATGAAGGTTCAGAAATAAGGTACTGCTGTATGTTCATTTTTACTCAGTAGCAAAGGTAAGTGAAAGGCAGTGCAACACACAGAAAAAAAATCTAGTCATAAGTCATCAGAATTAAAGGGTAGGGAGTACAAAAACTGTTAAAGGAAAGTTTAAATACCAAAGGATGAAGTAGCACTGAAAAGATGGATACTTTAAAGTACATTAGAATAATATTAGCAATGTCATAGGTCCTACTTGGTTTTACCCAAATGGTAAAACATAAGCATGAAGAAATTAGGAAGCAGGCACACCAGATACCTGTGTCTGGTATATGTCTGAGGGGAACATTTCAAGGTGCTGTTGGGTAGGTATGATTAAATACTTTCTAATCCATTAGTCACTAAGGATAATTGTGAAAATATTGAGTAGAAATTAAAATGGGTCCAGATAACCTGCAGCCAAAAATTCCAGAAAATTCTTATTTCATTTAATGTAAAATTTTAATAAATTGAGAACTCCAGGAGAAACATCAGAAGAGTGGAACAATGGGGCTGTTGTGCTCATCTGCTATGAGATGTAGTTTAACTAATTAAACACTGCCAACAGTGAGTGCAAGTAAACACCCTGATAAATTTTTAAAAATATTTCCCTAAATGTTACTGACTGCTTTATGATAAACTGAACAACAGTGATTATACTCAAGCTTCCTGTTTCAGCTCTGCCATACTTGTGATGTAATCCAGTGGTATTGCTTACCTACCTTCTTTGAACAGTCAGTTGACCAGAGGGTGTAAAACCAGTCCATCCAAACAGACTTTTGTGGGAGGTAATGAAGTTATTTTTGGTGAAGTTCAGGCTAGTAGAAAAAAATGTGCAAAACTTCATTGTATTTGCCAGCACTAGAAACATGTATTACACCCCAGACAATATTGAATCCAATACGTTTATAAGTCCCTCTGAACCCACTGTTACTTAATGTGTTTTTACCAGTATTATAAAATACTTAAACCTCAGAGAAGACTGCTGCTGGGGCATCACTCTAGTAGGAAATGGTGGGTTTAAGCTCTCTGCAGATAGAGAACCATTTATGTAACATTAATCTTAATTAGTGGTTTTAATAATAAAAAGATGGGAATTTTTCCTCATACCTCAGGATTGCAGATTATAATTAATGTGCAATAAACTCCTTTATTCCACCACACCATAAATCTTTACAAAACAAAACATTAGTAAATCTTAACATCAGCATGCACATGTGGATTTACTTGGGAAAATTTCTTCCTATGTGAACAAACCTTTAGGATTTATGACATGCCCTGGACTTATCCTCTCACTTACATGAATGATAATATGAAAAATGTTTCCTCATTTGGTAACCTTTAATGTCTTTTTTACTTCTCTCAGGTGATAAGGTACATCAGCAGTTTTATTTTGCTCTCATAATTTCTTGTTTGTTCGCAGTATTAGGATAGCGGGTAACTTCATATTGCCAGATGAGATTAGCCTACCAGGCAATTAAATTAGCAAAATCTGGCCATGATAAGTCTCAGACATCTGGTAGAAAGAAACCTGGGCTGCTGCTGGTTGTTTTCAAAGAATTCCTACTGCAAGGACAAGTTTTGCCTTTTGAGAATTAGACTGGTTTGTGATTTTTAAAGAATTCATTATTCACATTATAAGTGCTACTTAATTCATATCCTTTAACCCAGGAATTTCTGTTGAAGAGTTTGTTAAATAGTGTGCACTTGGAAGGTGGTTGAATCTGGGATATTTTTCACTGCACCAGTATTTGGGGTCATTGAACCTGTCAAACTAGTTTGGACCAGTCAGAAAGTTTCTCTGAGTCTATTCCTTTTAAGGAGTGCAGCTACTGTGAATTACTGAGCAATGACATGCACAAAGTACACAAAGTGAGAAAGAAAATAAAAAAGTCAGCCGAAGTAAAACTTTATCAAAGTGTAAAATAGCAAAACAATAGAATAATGAAACAAATAGAAACCAGATCTACCACCCTAAAGAGAAAAACCACACATGGTGTTAGAGCAAAATTAAGTATTTTAATCTCCCAGTTACGGAATATGCCTAACATTAGAGGTCTGTTCCTGTTTTAATGTCTGTGTCCTACATAACTCTTTGTTCCTAAGAAAAGTGGATAAAAGTCACTGCCAAGTAAAAATCTGTATCTATTTTCACAGGTTAAAATGACCATGCTGTGTGAAGGCTCAGTAGAAATAAGAGATTTCTCATTTTTCAGTACCTCTTGAGTGAATGACAGCAGAATTTCTTACGGTCTGCTACCACTACTCTTGCTCATAGTAGGTATGAAAGTATACAAAGCTAGAAATAGTTAGAAAAGTGTATATGTAATTTAGGAGTAAAACTTAAGTATTATTGGTATCAAGTATTCTGCGTTGAAGTCCCCTCTCCATATCAACAGTACCCAGAAAGCTGCTGTGAGCCATCAAAAAAGCCCCAAGCAAACATTTGAAAATAGAAAAACTGTTTCCGTCCCCGCTGAACCTACATTAACACATTTTGCTCATGTTTTTTTTTCTAAAACACTATCTGCCCCACTCCTGTACTCACTACCTCTTTTACTCAGCCAGCTAATTCCATGTAAAGTTCATCATAAAATACAAGCCTGATAAACATATAAACATTTCCTTCTGCTTCCTACCTCTACTCAAAATACCGCTTCTCTTCCTGGTTGCTACAGAGCACTACTTTATGATCTTTTTGGTTGGTGCCCTCCTGATTTAAAGATTGTGTTCTTCTTCAAGGAATCATAACAACAATGTAAACCTGATCAGCAGAAGAGACTAGTAAATTATTGTGTGTGCCTCTGCTCTTGAAGAATAGCAATAACAATATAACAATAGCAAGCAGAAGAAGGAGGGAACTACCTGTAGCTGGTTTATGATTTTGTTACAAGATATTCACTGAAAATTACTTCTGACCATCCTCCATGAGGCTAAACGTAACTACCAACCAGCTTAACAAAAAGGGGTGATTTACAACTTTTCCCAACTGCAAGCAAGCACACACAGTCTTTGAGCTAGTTTTCAGCAATATGGGTATGTAAGACAGTGAGATGTTTGAGTTATAAGGAATTTTACATCATATCAGATTTTTTAAAATTTCAAACCTACCCCTAGAAAAACATAATTTTTTTTCTTTTTAGCTGAGGACAGAATTTTCACTCCTGATGGTACAGTAAAATTTTGTATTGTAGTCAGCTCCCAAGATGTACTGTACTGACACAAACCATTTACATACTTCTTTGTTTTTGGCAACCTTACCAAGATTGTTGTGAGTCCATACCCCTGAATCTCTGAAGGTGGGCATGACTCATTAACGGTGGCTCAGCCAGAGGAGTTAAAAGGGAATGACCTTGATGCTCATATCTGGTCTAGGAAATACCACTGTCTGACAGATATTTTGGGTGGCTGTATTTCTTTTCAGCTTCACTGTGCTGGTTTTGGTTTGGGTAGAGTTAATTCTCTTCACAATGGCTGGTATGGGGCTGTGTTTTGCATTTGGGCTGAACACAGGGTTGATAATATAGAGATGTTTTTGCTATTGCTGAGCAGAGTTTACACACAGCCGGGGCCTTTTCTGCTTTCTGTACTGCCACACTGGGGAGGAGGCTGGAAGTGCAGGGGAGGCTGGGTGGAGATCCATCAGGGGCAGGTGGCCCAAAATGACCGGAGGGCTATTGCAGACCGCATGGCATCACGCTCAGTGTGTAAAGTGGGGGGAAGAAGGAGGAAGGGAAGGACTCTTGGAGTGATGTACTCTGTTTTCCCAAGTCACCATTACATGTGATGGGGCCCTGCTCTCCTGGAGATGGTTGAACGCCTGCCTGACCATGGGAAGCAGTGAATTAATTCCTTGTTTTGCTTGCTTGTGTGCACAGCTTTCACTTTCCCTATTAAGCTGTCTTTATCTCAACCTGTGAATTTTCTAAATTTTACCATCCTAATTCTCTCCCAGTCCTACTGGTGGGGGAATGAGTGAGTGGCTGTATGGGGCTTGGCTTCTGGCTAGGGTTAAACCATGTCGTGCATCAAGAGAGATGTTGCAGAATTTTGAATTGACAAACCCCACAGGAGCTCAGCAGAAAATATTGACAGCCTTGTAGTCTGCACAATTCTATTACTCAGCTACAGAATAACCAAACTGTAAATAGTGCAAGCTTGTTGAAGAAAGTAGTAAGTAGGCTGGAAAAGAGGTGATCACCTTTTGTGATTGGAAGAAAGCTTAAGTATATCACATAAATGTTTTTTCCAAGAAAAAATTGCCCAGAGGATTGCCTACATTATACTGACCTGTTCTTAGATGAAGAAATATGTGAACTAGAGCATGTTATGTTGGGAAATATTGCCTGAAAGTGTTGAAAAATTGTGTGGATATGACATTTGGGGATCTGTTTTAGTGGTGAAGTACTGTGTTAAATGGTTGGATTTGGTTCCGTTAGAGGTCTTTTCCATCAGTTTCCATTACAGTTCTCTGATTCTGTGGAAGTTCTTCAGCCTGTTAAAAGGTCCTATGAATAAAGCTCAGAAAGGTAAGACATATACAGAAAAAATAAATTTAGACCTGGATTTCTTTCCTCGGAGAACCAAGCCTAATGTGGGAACAGAGATATTGATGTAAATTTTCGAAGTCATTAGCATAGTGGGAATTGTACTGCTGTGTACATATTCCTGTTGTTCCAACAAAAAACCTGATTCTGCCACTTATCTCAAACTGTATGTATGAGTCATCAGATGCTATTAAAGGCAAATATTTACTTGCAGTAGCGAGAAGTAACATCATTCAGAAAATAGCCACATTTGTATGAAACTCCATGACCAGCAAACTCAGAGATCCTGACTCCCTTAAAACCTGCCATAAATCCTTATGTCAGGAAAGTGTTCCAAAAAGATACTATGAATAAAATCTATGAAAATATTTCACTTTTAAATTTTGAAACTGTCTGTCCTTTGCTACAGGCTGTGCCTTCAGCTCTGATGCCCATGGGTCAAAACTTGGCAGCATGAATGATGTTCCTCACCAAATAACTAACCAGGCTTCAAACAGAAAGTTGTCCAGAAGACTGAACAAAACTGTAGATGAGGAATTAAGTTTAAACAGGCTTCTCTCAATGTTGGATTACTAAACTTTTTTAAGGCAAAACTTATTTGAAAAAAAGAGAAACCCCCAAATACTGATCCACCTTCAGTGTCATATATCTGTTTTGCAACTGCTTTTGCCTGTTAACCATGTAGAAATCTGTCTGACTGCTCTAACCATCTACACTGATGTCTGTTGGATTGTGATGCGAATATTTATAAAAAATAAGAATTGTCTGTTGAAACACTGCACTATAGGAGTCTTTAATCTGCGCTCCTGGTGTCTTGAAATATTATGAAGTAACTTCTAGTCCAATTTGCTTTCCTTCAGTGCAATGCTCTACTTTATGCAATTTAAATGTTATAGTGTTTACTGTTTTCTGTTTCTCTCCTGTTTGTTTTTAGGATATCACATGATGTACAATGTTGCTCTGCCTTAACTGAAAACACTGCAGATGGTTTTCTATATTCATTTACTATTTTTACCAGGAAAACACGTGAGCATGAGATCAGCTCAGTTTGTTTTGGAAAACATAGGACTAACAAAAAAAACCCAACAAAACCAACCAAACAAACAAACAAGCCACTAAGCTAAAGTTTTTTTATATAGGGTGAAATCCTGTATCCTTATTAGGTGTGATGTAAAATGACAATTGGGTTGTTTTGAGAGTGAACCTCTCCATTACAATGTTTGAGACCAAGTTTAAATTTTAAACTGTAATGCTATAACTTTAAAGGGCCAGATTAAGTTTGACTACTCTGTTGCACTGGTTCTTCTTGCATCCTATTCAGTGTCTCGTTCTTTAAAAAGTTTTATTTGTTTGTTGTAGTGCAAACCCATCAGAGAAAACCTTAGACTGAGCAAGAATATTAGTATTTATTATCAATATTCATTAGTAATTAGAAAACTGAAAAGCTGCTGATTCAGGGAGAAAAAGAAAAGAGGATAAGGTCAGTCTTAGTAATTGGAAGTTAAGATTAGTATGTGGGGGCTAGGGGGTTTTATGTTTTGTTTGTTTTCTGAATAGCCCCCCCCCCCCCCCTTTTTTTTTTCTGGTAATCCATAATCTTACTGGCATACTCCAAACTGTTTATTTCCTATCTTTTCTGATATGAAGTCTGTACTTCAGCCTCTTTTGAGCAGAACTAAATAATACTGCTAGTAAAAAAAAAAATGTTGGAGAATAATACAAGATTTGCGGTCTGTCGTCCAAACAGCTACATGAAAATCAGATGATATGCAGAACTGGAGGCACAGCAGCTGTGTTTTGATCCCACTCAGCCTCTTAGGGGACTGTTTCCATGTAGTCACCGCTCTTTCTCTAGGTAATATCCTGTTTGGTTCATCTCCAACAGCTGTGCAGGACTGGTGGTGTTTGGGTTCTTCACTTGTCCTCTTTCGATGTGAATAACCTTTTCAAGCTCAAATTGTGGCTCAGCGGAACTTTTATATGAGGAGTCCCTGCCTCTGAGGACAGGGCCTCAGTCAACTTCCAGATTCTCACTGTTGCACTGCTGTGTTATTTTGGGCAGTGTTTTTGTCCACCCAGTCATAGAATAACAGTCATCGAGGTAGGAAGGAACCTTGGAGATTGCATCAGCTATGCCTGTGCTCAAAGAAGGGTCACCTGGAGCACTGTGTACTCAGGACTGAGTCCAACTGGGTTTTGAACATCCTCCAAAGATAAGGAAAACCTCCCTGGACAGAATGGTTGTATATTAAGTCACCTTCACATTAAATAAAAAGGTTTTTTCTTATGTTTAATTTCTTACATTTCAGTCTATGTCCATTGCCTCCTGTCCTTTTGTTGGACAACACTGGAGGAGTTAAACCCTGTCTTCTTTGCACTCACTATCAGATATTTATGCACACTGATATTATTCATTTGTAAGCAAAAATAAATAGAACTATGGGAACAGTAAATTATCCTCCCTATGTTCAGCAGCACAAAATGCTAATATAAGATCCAACTAGTGAAGGATATCATCAGCAAATATTTTAGAATAACAGTTTGCATTTATGTATTTGAACAGTGTATATCACTCGATCATAAAGAGTGGAAGACTACTTGTGGTTCAAAGGTAAATCACGAGTAATGCATGGCAGATTTTTTTCTTTTGTTTTGAAGTAATTTAAGTCAAGACTCTAAGTTTCATAAAGTTGAGAGAATCTGGGGTGCTAAATTGCTTAGGTGCTCAGGTCCTCCAGAAGCAGACAGATAGGCTCCAGCCTCCACAAGAGAAAGTTGGGGGGGGGGGGGGGGAAGAGAGAGAGAGAGAGAGAGTGTGTTGTCCTGGAAAGTTTCCATTTTAATTGGGTGCTTGCTCTATTAATGTATCTATGTCTATAATATGATACATGAAAAAATTTCTGTCATTTTGAGTGAGTGTTGATAGATTACTGTTTAGAGTAGTCCTTAAAATGATCTTTTGATAGAGCTCAAAGTATGTTAATACTGAGTGCTGCTGATCTGCATTTTGTCTTCAGAGTGACTTGGGTTTTTATCTTTGTCCCATGTATCACAGGACTTGTCCAGATACCTCATCTTAGGATTGTGCCAAATCCACATGCAAAAGGCTGATGTTTGAACTCTGTGGTTGTTTTCTCATATCACAGAAATAGGTGGTATTACCCTGGTGATGTGTGTACCAGAGGTAAGATCCCTTAAGGATATACTTCTTATTGTCAGAGTTGGTCTTTAATTCTAAGAGAAAGAAGATGCCTTTTGTGCATGTAGTTTTTACTTTCCTTTCATAGTGAGGATGGCTTTTGATTTCAAATCTGGTTTCCAGATTCTCTCCTGTCTTCGTAGCTGATTTAGCTAATGCAGAGAATGTGAGCAGTGAAAAATGCATGAGTGTCTTCATAGCATTTCATCTTAAATTTGGAAAGCTCTGCTCCAGGACTCCTGGGAGGGTGTGACATAGAGGAACTATTTTGACAAATCCAAAGCTACTTATGGATACAAAGTGTTTAGTTTCTGCCTATTTAAAAGCTTCATTCAAATTCTAGCTAGACTTTCTGGTGTGGTAAGGTGGGGTTTTCAAATTTTTTTGGTGGTGCTGGTGGTTGTGGGTCTTTGAGTTGGTTTGTTTGCTTGTTTATTTTTATTTGTTTTTTATTTAATCTTTTTACTTTTAACTTTTTTTACATAAAATTGTCATCAAAAATTGATGACATTTAAAAATGATTGTGATATAGAATCATGGAACCACAGAACATTCTGAGGTGGAAAGGAGCCGTCAGAATAATTGTGTCCAACCCCTGGCCCTGTGCAGGACACCCCAAGAGCCACAGCATGTGCCTGAGAGCATTGTCCAAATTCTTCTTGAGCTTTGTCAAGCTGGTGCTGTGACCACTGCTCTGGGGAGCTGTTCCAGTGCCCAAACACCTTCTTGGGGAAGAACCTTTTCGTGATATCCAACCTAAACCTCCTCCAACACAGTTTTAGGCCATTCCCACAGATTCTGTCACTGACCATAAAGAGTAAAAGAGTAAAAGAGTGAAAGAGTAAAAGAGTAAAAGAGGAAGTTGCTGACTTGCAATGAGGTGTCCCCCCAGTCTCCTCCAGGCTGAACAGACCAAGTGACCTCAGCTGCTCCTCATACAGCTTCCCTTCACCATCCTCATGGATGCTTCACCTCCTTTAGATGCTTTCTAACAGTTTAATATAATTGCTGTACTGTGGTACCCAAACCTGCCCCCAGCACTCAAGGTGAGGCTGTCCCAGCTCAGAGCAGAGCAGGACAATCCCCTCCCTTGCCTGGCTGGTGATGCTGTGCCTGATGCCCCCCAGGACGGGGTTGGCCCTCCTGGCTGCCAGAGCACTGCTGCCTCATGTTCAGCTTGCCACTGACCAAGACACTCAGGTTCATTTCTGTGGGATTTCACTGCAGACAGGCATTTCCCAGACTGTCCCCAGTGCTGCAACTCCAATCTTACCTCTATACAATGGCCACTGTAGCTAAGTAAAGAACAAATTCCTCTTTCTGTCATATTAAACAATTACTGACGTGATCTTGTCAAAATAGGTAAAAACAATGTATGAAATTTAAATTTTAAACATGAAGTATAATTTTGAAATAAGCAAAACTGTCACAAAGTGGAGGAGCATTTCTGTGCTATAACGTGCAGGTTGCTCTGGCCTACCTACCCTCTGCAGTCTAGTTCCAGTCTTCCTGTATAATACTTTCAATTATGTATTATAGCAGCTCTATCATCATCTGCATTTTCATTAAATTATTCAGTAATGTGGCATTTGGATTCTCTAACTACTTTTCATTTTTTTTAAGATTTTCAGGAATATTTAAATATGTAGAGGTAATGGTCAGTGTTGATGAACTCATTAGATTATTGCTGATTTGGTGGGGTTTTTTACCTTTTTGATTAGGTTTTTTTTGCATTGTATATGAATTTTTAATGTATTGCAACTGCCAGCATTAGAGGACAAGTAGAGTGGTTTAGGGTTTTTTGTTTGGTTTGGTTTTCTGTCACTAAATCCAGCTGTAGTCCATCCAGAAAGGAGTGAAAGAGTTTTTCCACTTCCGTTCTGGATCTCAATATAAAGTCTTTCCACACCCCCACCATATTTTCTGCCTACCACAGAACTGGTGAGACTTGGTGGTTTTGGCTGGGTACTCTTCTTCTTTCCACTTTCTTGTTTGGTCTCAAAAGCTGGGTTAGATGTGGACTAGTGGACATGGCTTGTGTACCCAGTGCCATGGCCTCAAGCAGCCAGCTTGAGTGAGAAGTGTGTGACCTCTGTTCTGTGGGAAAAGTACATTACTTGGGGAATACTCACTGTCAGTTAATAATGAGAACTGGTATAAGATCCTGACACAGAAGCTGATAAGTGACGAACTGGAAGAGCAGCCAGTGAGGTGCATTAAGCACGGACTGGCCAGCTGCAGAGAGTGTTGATCCTCAGCACAAAGTATAGTTGGAGGCCGGGTAACCAGGGGTGTGTCCAAGAGGGCTATCCTGGTTTCAGTCTTGTTTAACATTTTCTTTACGCATGGAATCATGGAATGATGGACTTGAGTGCTGGTGTCACCAAACTGGGAGGTGTGGCTGACAAACCCAGGAGTTGTGCTGCTGTAAGGACCTCAACAGGTTGACAGAAACCTCATGTAAGAAATGCAAACCTCATAAAAACAAAGGAAAATGCAAACTCTTGGGGAGGAACAGTCCTGTGTACCAGTTACCAAGGGCTGACTTGCTGGAAAACAGCTTTGGAGAGGTCCTGGTGAACAGCAAAATGAACATGAGCCAGGAATGTGCCATTGAGGCAGGAAAGGCTAGTTGTATGCTGGTGTATTAGGAGGAGTGCAGCCAGTAGGTGGAAGGAGGTGGCCTTCCCCCTCTTCCATACTGGCATGGCCACTCCTGGAGTTGTCGGTCCAGTTATGGTCTCCCAAGCACAAGTGAGGATTAATGAGAGAATTACTGAGGGAAATTGCTCCTGAAAAGTTTTTGATTTTGCTTCTATTTAAAGCCCATCCAGGTGCTACTATCAGTTTTATAGGACACATATGCACAAATGCACGAATACATGTGTCTGCATTGTGTATGATCTACCTTTTCTATTTTTTAATAAAATTATTAAAGAAATACTTTTAGCATTTATATTTTCAACAGCAGCAGACTCTTTGGGGGGTGAGGACAGTAGCTTTTCCTTGTTAAGCATGTGAAATGTTTTAAAAGCTTCATACTACATGAGCAAAACCTTAGAGGATTTGACCAGAGGTTGTAACTTTTGGTTCCAATGCTGATTTTGCTCCCTTGCTTTCCTTCAAGATGTTTGGAATTACTTAGAGTGATGGAATTAGGACTAACTTGGTCCTGCACTTCTACAGCATGAAAGACTGAAATGAGACATGGAATTTTAACTTTATTAAATTGTTCCTCACTAAGAAATTATGTATTCAATTTTTTAAAATTATTTCTAAGACTTTTATAATCTGAAGGCTTTTTTGAAGATATATTGTCATTTACACCTTTAGACTTAGTAGCAAAAATAACATTGAAGTAGCAAGTTATGTAGGTGTCAAATAAGTCAAGCTAGAAGCAGACATTCAGATATATGCATGGCAATAGTGAATATGGACTTACAAATAATTTTTTAAAGATTTTTTTCTTCTCTACAGAGTTTTTGGCGGTTATTATTAAATATGTTTGGAGCCTCTCCCTCTGTTAATTTAACTTTGAAAATGGAAAAACTCTTGTTCTGAATCCTATTCCCTGTCATCAGCAGGGAAAAATGCCCCAGAATGTGCTTTTAACATGTGGGATTTTAGAATGCATGAGAGCTGTTTCCCTGGTAACCAGTGTGCAAGACGGTTCTGAATCCCACAGAATATGAATGGCATATCTGAAATAGCTGATGGGTTTAGGGGGGGATGCTTTTTCCAGTTTTTGTTCCCCACCTCACCTCCCTGGCCAAATTTGCTTCTTTATACATCCCTGGAAAGATAACTTTTTTGTTGTTGGTTAGTAAAAAGTGACAGATAACACTTCAAAACATTGCTCGGCACAGATATCAGGAATGCTTATTGGTAAATGAACAAGAGAAATGAAAACACGTTTTATTTTTGGATTACATCCCTACTGGAAAACAATGACTTCTTATGAGTAGTAGAGATTAAATCTGCTTTGGCTTTTCCCCAGCTCTTGTCACTGCCTTCTAGTAGTGGAAATGGTCATGGATTTGTTCCTGTGTAACTATGTGCATTACATGGTGAAGCTGATTTCAGCATTTATTATAGTACCTCCAAGAAAGTGGTTAAGAGAATGGGCTCAGTAGCCCTCCAAAAGTGCTGAATTACTACTAAGATATTCCTTCCTGAAAAAATCCTTTTCTGCTGCTTCAGGTCTCCTTTGAAATAAACATTATGAATATTGTTCTGCCTCTTGTAATTAAAACTCTATGGTTTTGTTATAACCTTATGTACTTTCAGTAATTCAGGTTTATTTATTTGAAAGCCATTTTTGTTATATCCACGTTTGCACACTAGCTCAATTTAGTTCTGCATATCAAACTGTTATTCCTACAGTTAGAGAAAGCTGTTTCCTTCTTTCAGTGGAACAAACCTAACAGCTGCAATAGAAACTATTGCAGATCCTGCATTAAGGTGGTTTAGGTTTTTGTGCAACAGTGAATCTCCTGATTTAATCACTAAATGTTGCTATCTTTATTCTCCTCAATATTTCTGCCCTTTTTTTTTCTGTAGAGAGTCAGAAATATAGCCTGTGGGAGGTTTAAGAGCAGAGGCTTGAGGGTACTGAGTTTTGCAGAGCTGGTAAGTCATCTAAAGCTCTAAATATGATCCTCTTCAAGACTCTTTTCCAGTGGCCGTGCTTAACTGGAGAACAGGTTATACTTACCCGTATGGCAGTCAGTATTTGGAAGCAGAGGAAAAAAATACGAATGCTTGAAGTGACTGGGAGCAGGAAAACCGTATGACATTTACTGAAGTATTTGTATGTCACCTTTTTCTCTGACCTGGTCAGTAGAATACATATGCCCTATTGTGGCAGTAATGATTCAACAGATAATTTCCTGAAATTAAATCCACTAAATGTATTCTGAGAAAATGCTTATCAGAAATGTCACTGAAGAGTAAAATACAATTTGTCTATTTGGGAGGGGGGGGAGGGGGGGGCAGCGGTGGTATGTTTTAAATTTTTTTGAGCACAAAAAACATTTTTAAACTTGCTAGTAGTAACACAATCCCTAGAACTTACTGGTATATAGACATATTTCAAAGACTCCCATACCCCAATTCTGCTAGAATGGACAGCTTTGAGATGTGATTATGTATTTCTATGTATATAATGCATTACTATTTATCTGTTCTATTATCAATACTTCCTGTGCTATCAAATTTTGTTACCTTTTTAGCATTTTTGTTTTTTCCTAATGTAACAACTATACTTAGTTTTCTAAAGATGCATCAGCTGAGGTCTTAAAAGGTACTTTCCAATTTGTGTGTCCATTTATTTTCCAGCTATTTTAATTAAAAAGAACTGCATATGCTGTTCCATCCTGAATTTCAATTATCTTTAGTTTAATGTCCCAGAAGTATGCATATTGGCTGGAATACTCCATTTTCAAGCTCTTTTTGTAAGCCCAGCCTCTTCTTAACATGCTTTAAAATTACAGTCTGTCAACATGTGCTTAAGAGCCTAGTTTCATATTAGCTAATGAGCCCTGAAGAATTTTATGGGAATGGAGTAACAAACACCATGTATTGTGGGATTTGCACAGAGACCCAGTATTCAGGGTTAATGTCAAGAGGCACAGCAAGGCACATAAGGAGTTGCTGGAAAGGAAAATACAAGAGAAAGACTGTGAGCTTTAGTTAATGTCAGATGGGGAGGACAAAACTTGTAAATCATCTTGTATTTAGGGTTATGAAAGGTCATGGAGTAAAGCAGGATGGCTCTAGTTTTTGCCTATGTATTTCATACCATTTTTTTGAATCACTTCAATAGCTTGTTTTCTTTTGCTATAGGTTAATATTGAGTAGATAAGTTGGATATTAATAAAATATTAACCTAACAATTCTTTTAAAATTGAATTCAATTCAGAATTGAATGAAAGGGTCAGGAGAAGTCACATTATCAACAAGTGTTTAAAGGCTGAATTTCGGGTTTTAGATCATGGGGCAACTTTTATGGCACCTGGCCTGCTGGAACCAGATGGGCTCCATCTCTCTGTTAAAGGCAGAAGGTTTTTTGCTCATGAACTAGCAGAACTCATTCAGAGGGCTTTAAACTAGGTATGAAGGGAAGGGAATGCAGCTGGACTGTCTGGAAGCAGGCCCAAGGGTGGCAAGCCCAAGCTAGGGGTGAAATCAGTAGCCCAGCTGAAGTGCATGTACACCAATGTATGCAGCATGGGTAACAAACAAGAAGAGCTGGAGGCCACGGTGCAGCAGCAAAGCTGTGATTTAGTTGCCATCATGGAAACATGGTGGGATGACTCACATAGCTGGAGCACTGCACTGGATGGCTACAAGCTCTTCAGAAGAGACAGGAAAGGGTGAAGAAGTGGAGGGGTGGCCCTTTATATTAGGGAGGCTGTTGATGCCATGGCTATTGAAACTAATGAAGATGAAGTTGAATGCCTATGAATAATAATTAAGGGGAAACCCAACACTGGTAACATCCTACTGGGAGTGTGTTATCATCTACCCAACCAGGAAGAAGAGGTGGACAACTTATTCTATAAGCAGCTGGAGAATGTTTCAGGATCATCAGCCCTTGTTCTTGTAGGTGACTTCAACCTACCAGACCTTAACCTTTCCATCTGTTGAAAAGTCAACATAGCAGATAAGGGGCAGTCTAGGAGATTCTTAGAGTGTGTGGAAAAACAACTTCATGACAGAGCTGGTGAGAGAGCCCACTAGGGGAGGGACTACACTAGACCTTCTGTTGCAAACAAAGAAGGGCTGGTTGGAGATGTGGTTGTTGGAGGCCATCTGGGGCACAGTGATCATGAAATTACAGAGTTTTCCACATTTGGCAAGACAAGGAGGGGCATCGATAAAAACTTACACACTAGACTTCCAGAGAGCAGATTTTGGCCTATTCAAGAGACTTATTTGTAGAGTTCCTTGGGAAGCAGCCCTTAAAAATAAAGGAATTCATGAAAGGTGGGGGTGCTTCAAAGCAGAAATCTTAAAGGCACCAGAGCAGACTGTCCCTGTGTGCTGAAAGATGAGACGATGAGGCAAACGACTGGCCTGGATCGGCAAAGAAGGTTTTGAAGGAACTAAGGAAAGAAAGGGGGTGTATCACCTTTGGAAGGACGGTCAAGTATTTCAGGAAATATTTAAGTGGGTTGGTAGGGCAGGTAGGAAAAAAGTTAGAGAGGGAAAAACCCAGTTAGAACTTAAACTGGCAAGTTCTGTGAAGGACAATAAAAAAATATTTTTATAAATTCACTAATGGCAAAAAGAGGGGTAAGGGCAGCCTCCATTCTCTATTGGATGCAGGAAGGAATCTAGTACCTAAAGATGAGGAAAAGGCAGAGGTACTGAACACTTTCTATGCAACAGTTTTCAACAGAAAGATAGGTCATCCTCAGGTTAACTGTCCTCCTGGGTTGGTAGATGGTGTCAGGGAGCAGAATGGTCCCCCTGTTATCCAGGAGGGGGCAATGAGAGAACTGCTGAGCCACTTAGATGTCCATAAATCTGTGGGACCAGAGGGGATCCATCCCAGGATGATGAGGGAGTTGGCAGATGAGCTTGTGAAGCTGCTCTCCATCATTTACCAACCTGGCTCACTGGTGAGGTTCCAGATGAATGGAAGCTGGGCAATGTAATGACCATTCACAAAAAGGGTGGGAAGGAGGATCCTGGTAATTATAGGCCAAATAGACTTACCTTAGTAAGGTAAGGGAGCAGTTTATACTGAGTCTCATCACGCAGCACTTACAGGGTGGCCAGGGTCTCAGACCCAGCCAGCATGGCTTTAGGAGGGGTAGGTCACGTTTGACCAACCTGATTTCCTTTTATGACCAAGTGACCCGCCTGGTGGATGCAGAACAGGCTGTGGATGTGGATGTTGTCCATCTGGACTCCAGCAAGGCCATTGACACTGACTCCCACAACACACTCCTGGAAAAGCTGGCAGGCCAGGGCTTGGACAGGAGCACTCTTTGCTGGGTTAGGAACTGGCTGGATGGCTGGGCCTAGAGAGTGGTGGTGAATGGTGCTGTATCCAGCTGGCAGCCAGTCACCAGTGGTGTCCCTCAGGGGTCTGTGCTGGGGCCAGTTCTGTTCAATTTCTTTATTGACGACATGGATGAGGGTATTGAGTCTGTCATTAGTAAATTTGCAGATGACACTAAGCTGGGAGCATGTGTCGATCTGCTGGAAGGTAGGAGGGCTCTGCAGAGAGACCTGGAATGGATGGATGGGTGGGCAGAGACTAACAAGATGAAGTTTAATAAGTCCAAGTGCCGAGCCCTGCATTTTGGCCACAATAACCCCCTGCAGCGTTATAGGCTGGGGACGGTGGGGCTAGACAGTGCCCAGGCAGAAAGGGACCTGGGGGCGCTGGTGACAGCAGGTGAACATGAGCCAGCAGTGTGCCCAGGTGGCCAAGAAGGCCAATGGAATCCTGGCCTGTATCAGGAATGGTGGGGCCAGCAGGAGCAGGGAGGTCATTCTTCCCCTGTGGCACTGGTGAGGCCACACCTTGAGTGCTGTGTCCAGCTCTGGCCCCTCAGTTTAGGAAGGACGTTGAGATGCTTGAGCACATCCAGAGGAGGCAACGTGGCTGGTGAGGGGCTTGGAGCACAAGCCCTATGAGGAACAGCTGAGGGAGCTGGGGTTGTTTAGCCTGGAGAAAAGGAGACTCAGAGGTGACCTTATCACTCTCTACAACTTCCTGAAAGGTGGTTGTGGCCAGCTCTCTTTCTCCAGGCAGGAACTGACAGAATGAGGGGACTTAAGCCTTAAGTTGCCCCAAGGGAAATTTAGGTAGGATGTTAAAAAAAATTTCTTCACTCAAAGAGTGATTGGGCACTGGAATCTTCTGCACAGGGAGGTATGTGGAGTCATTGTGCCTGCTCATGTTTTGAAAAGGATTGGATGTGGCACTCAGTGCTGTGGTTTAGTTGATGAAGAGGTGTTAGGTCATAGGTTGGACTAGATGATTTTAAAGGTCTTTTCCAACCTAGTTCATTCTGTGCTTCTGTGCTTCTGTGAATTCTAACTTGCGTTATAGATGATGATCTTTTCAAACTTGGCTGCATCTGCCTTTGGTGTTTGTGAGGCTTGGGAAAAAAATATCTTCCTTTAAAAACTGAAATTTGGGGGGATGGCAGGTGTTTATTTCACAACATTGTTACATTATTCTGACAGTAGCATAGTGTTTTTTCTTTAATTTGAGCTAGAGGGCACTGCTGTATTGTGATAGGGCTGTTGACTGAGTTTTAAAAAATTTATGCCAGAAATTAAACATAGATTACACAGTCTTACTCTGAAATACAAGGGTTCCACTGGCAGTGAAGAAATTTAGTGGTAGGATTTATTTGGATGGGTTTTTAAAACTGAATTGTATTTGCATTGTACTTTTGTTGACTTCTGAAAGTTGACATGTCAGGACTGCCTTCCTGAAGGCCACGGTATACAATGTAACATCAGTATTTTACTAAAACAAATTCCTCCCAAACTTGGTTTGACATGTGTTCCATCATATTTCTATCATATTTCATATTTCTTTCAAGTAAACCAATACGACACCAAAATTAAAGAAATAAAAAAAGTTATGTTGAAAGAACAGCTGTATTATCTTTTTTACATACAAAAATAGGAAATTTCTCATGCTCCTTGTTTAAAAAATTGCTTGAGTCTTCTTCGGATGGTCACATTACCTGGAGAGCAGAGCTGTCCCAGCAGTGTCCTTGAGAGGGGCTGTTGAACAGTGCAGGCTTGAATAAGGGACAGACAACAGCTTTGAATGGAAGGCCCCAAAGGAAGATGCAAAGTACAAAAAAAGGTCATAGAGCGAGAATTGATGACAGTGACAAACATTTTAGTTAAATGGCAGTGATATAAAAGTAATACATAACATACTGCACTTTCCTATGTTACCTGGGTTTTGCTACCCTTACTGCTAATAGTAGGAGCCATGCAGTTGGGTGATTGTTCATTGAAGTGATGGTATGGTCTGCTACGGTACTGACATATAGTATGAGGAGGTGGTCGGTCAGTATTTTCCTTCTTTGTTACATCTGAAGACACAACGTTCAGAGTAAGTCCTTCCTCTTTGTCCTAACATATTTTCGACACCTAGTGGTACAAAGTATAAATTACTTCAGCTTTATTAATGGGAATACTACTTTACCAGCACTAACTTCTTAGTAAAGAAATTAAGCAAATAGTATAGTTCAGACAGAATGGAGTCAGTTGTTAAATTTAAAAAAAAATTACAGTGAACATTTTAAGGAATTATAACAGGTATTATTTTGCTCTTGTACCATCCTCCAGTTGGGGAAGAGTGAGAAAAGGCTGTCCATGTCCCTCTTATTTTAAAGTTCTGTGGGACAGGAATGGATTCATTCAGTCATGTCACACTGATGCTGAATAACAGAAAATATAGGGAAACTGAAAGGGATTGTGGGAAAGGGGTTGAGCAACCACAATAAATTTTTCTGTTGAATATTAATGAAATTGGTAATGATGACTAAAAGTTTGAGAAGAATATTGTGAGAGTAGGCAGCAAAATAGCAGGTAAAGTTAATTGTAGACCAGTATGCAGATGGAAAATAACTATATAGCACATGCTCTCCCTCTCTCTTTAATTGCTTACAGTGCAGGAAAGACAATGATGCCACTTCAGAAAGTTTTCTCAGCACCTTCAGATTTGACATTTTGGTACTTCAACTATATCTCAGAGGTAAACAGAACTGTTAAAACTGCAATATAAGCCTAATGGATTTTCAAGTTTTGGAGTGTTTTCCATCCGAGAACTGAAATGACCTGGTTAGAACCTATCAGTAGAGGAAAATACAGCAGAAAGTAAAGATGTGTTGTCCTTTGTTGACTTTCTTGTGCCCACTACCCTTCTCTGTCATTTCCCTTCCTGTCATGGTTTAAGACCAGGCAGCAACCAAGCCTCACCTAGCTGCTCACTCACTCCCCTGCAGCAGGATGAGGAAGAGAACCAGAAGGATTACAGCTAGAAAACTCATGAGTTAAGGCTAATTTAATTGGTAAAGCAAAAACTATGCACACAAGCAAAGTGAAACAAGAAATTAATTTACCACTTCTCATGGAGAAGCAGGTGTTCAGACATGCCCAGGAATGCAGGGCCCAATCAAGCATAACAGTGACTTTGAAAGACAAGTATCATCGCTTCTACTTCCCTCATCTCTGTGGGCTGACCATGATGCCAATCTGGGATATCTCTTTTGTCAGCTGGGGTAACCTGTTCTGGCTGTGTTTCCTCCCAGCTCCTTGTGCATTCTCAGCATTCTTGCTGTTGGGGTGGACTGAGGAGCAGAAAAGGCCTGCCCTGAGTAAACCCTGCTCAGCTATAACTAGAACACCCCTGAGTTATCAGTACTGTTTCCAGCACTAATCCAAAGCTCAGACCCACAGTAGCTACTGCGAAGAAAATTAACTTCTTCCTAGACAAAACCAGCACATCTTCTTAACAGGGCAGAGAAGAAAACATGGTGAAAAAAATTCATGGGCCATGACAAAGACACTTACCCATTACCATTATGGGCAAAAAGGAGCTGGCTTTGGGAAATTGCCATTCAAGGGGACACTCTGTTGGAAGGATCAAGACAGAAAAAAATCTGTAGAATTTATGGATTTATTAACTGAAGCACTATATTGACAAAATAGAGACAATAAGTTACTTTTCATTCAAAAAATATGATTGCATATGACCCATCTGAATACAAAAAATAATTATCAGACTTCTCATTATTTAAATTGGTTTCTATTCTTTTTTCTCATTAGGATTATAGAGAAGAAGGATAAAAAACTGGGAAATCAAAATCTTTTCGTTAGAGAATGAACACATGGTGACAACAAAAATAAATAATAATAATATTATTAAAATAATCCAATAATAATATTGGACTTCATAGACTTGAACAATTAGAATTATTCTTTCACAAATAAGAAATTATTTTGAGCCTTAAGTAAGTCATTTGTCAGACATCTTTGGGTCCTCAAAAAGGCAACAGTTACTGAAGCAGATAATATGACTGAGAATATACTTCATCGTAATTCAGATGTGTACATCTTGATGAGAAGTTACGACGAATAGAATTTGTGTTGTCTCTTACTGTATTTCATGTTTGGGTTTGGTTTTTGTCTTCCTATTAAAAAAAATCGTGAAGACTTTGTAAACAACGAAGTTTTTCTTATTCTGAGCACTGAGAACTGAGCTGGATGTAGTCCTGTAACACACAATTCTGCCAAAATTGTATTCTTGATGATAGTTGTGCTGACAGTGTCTTCAGATTATGAAGATTATAATGCTTTTTTTACACTTGTTCGAGAGAAGCAGGATTTAGTATTGTGGTTCTTTTTCAGGGATAACGGAGCACTAAGTGACAAGAAGAGTTTGGCAAGGCCAGATTCAGTGGCATATAGAAAGCAAAATCACTTCTGCTTACACACAGAGAAACCCCTGAGAGACAACATGAAAATAACCAGGCATCACTCTAGCCACTTTGCAAAAGACTACTGCATTTTGATCTTTCAGGTACTGGAAATAATGGAAAGTACTGTAAGTCTTGCAATTCTCATTCATTAATGGATCTTGGGCTGGTAATGAAAAACAGTTATCAACAACAGTTATGAGCAAAGCAATTGTGATTCTGTGATCATAATGTATTGCAAAGGTGTGTCCAGTGCCAACGAAGAAATCCCCATGCATGGTCCCCCACTTTACACTGTACCTGCCCTTTCCATGGCATGATTTGTTTTCTCTGAAATATGTGTTTTTCTGTGGCACTTTTATCAGTTTTGTTTATCTGTTTGCTTTTTTATTTTTCTTGTATTCAGTTTTGTGCTTTGACCAGGTCAGGGCCCATGAGTTCTCTAGCTGCTGAATATCTGTCTTTAGTGTTCTTGTAGCAGAGAACAGATTGTTCTATGCTGAGTCTCTTCTTCGTGAGTGTGATGTGTCTGAAAGTCTATAACTCCTATATGGGTAGAATGACAAAAGGGCTTGTTAACCTGCAGAAATTAAAATGATTAATAGAAGGTATTGAAAGAGGTTTCTAGTTGCTATTTTCAGCTGTAGTTATTTCTTTTTCTCAATAGATGCTGAAATGAGAGGGTAAGAGGGCTTTGTTTTGTGTTGGTCTGGTATCTTGGATAAAGTAGTTTTGTACTATAGTCATGCTTGACCTTTAACTTTGGTTGAGAAAGCAACTTTTATCTTAATTTCAGGTTGTGTGTTCCTTGGGATATTTTGTCTAGACCTCAAAATTGGAAGGTGTCATAGCATGTTTTGGGTCATTTTAGGCAAAAAATCCTGCTGATATTTGGGAATCTTACAGTTCATAAAGAATAAAAGGCATCATTACAGTACCCTCTAAACTCTACAGTTCTGGAAGGGACTGTTCGGTTGGGATTTTTTCTCCTTTTTTAATGTGTTTGTGTTTGATTATTTTCTTGTTATAACCATTCTGTAAAATTTCCTTTTATAAGTGAACTCATTGAGGGGTTGGAGTGGAAGAACTAATATTATTATTCTATATATCACACTTTTTTCAGTGTCATAGAGTGGGAATTGGTAAATGGAGTGTTGGTTGAACAGGCAGTTAGAGTACAACATAATTTAGAGTCTGAGGATAGCACTTTTGTGCAAGAGCTTGTATTAAGCTCTTGCACAAAAGTGCTATCCTCTATCCTCTACTGATAGGTTTTAATTTTTTACTACTTTTATTAATTACTTTCACAAACACTTGTTGTGATAATACAGACGACTAGCAAGCTGCAAGTTAATGGCAGCTTCGCTCTTGGCTTCTTTGAGAAACAGTGCTTGAGTAACCATGACTACTTACTAATATAAGTAAATGAAAGATGAACTGTACAAGTGAGGCACAGAAAAATGAGAAGTCATTTGATAGCATTTGATAACGAGTCATTGATAAGTGAAGTAGTGAAAACCCTTTTTCACTGTACAGGAGTTTTTTAATCAACTTAAAGTCAAATTGTAGGAAATTAAATTTCAAACATGACTAGACAAAAAATCAGTTGATGATGGAGGAAGGGAAAATATACCATTCTGCTTGTATACATCAATCTTAAAAGACCTATTTTAAGATATATTCTTGGTTGTTTGTTTCTGCCAGCCAGTCACATCTTCTTGAATTATGTTAGTTTTTGCTGTTGCTACACATATAAAGAAGAAACAAGCCTCTAACAGGAGATGTAACAGGGATTTTAAAATACCAGTTCAACAAAACTTTTCCCTCATCTTCCAAACTAAAATATACCCTGTATTGCAGGAAAATCACTCTTTTCCCTCTCCTCTTTAGGTGACATTAGAATTTTCAATTTGCTTACACTGAAGAAAACAAAACTAAAATTCAGACCATGTACATTTAGCCAGCTAGGAAGACCTTTTTATATACCTGTCTGGGATGGGGATGATAGAAAAGGAATTCAGTCCTGTTGTGGCTGGTTTGGTTTTATAAATGCTCAGATGAGATGACAGGGCGTATGGCTGCAATTAACAAATCTTTTTAGCAGTCTGAACTGTTTTTTTTTCCCTAGGGAGAAAAACAGAATACTGAAAAATGCATTTCAGATTCAATGTTTTCCCAAAATAAATTGCATCTCCAAAACATTTCTTACTTTCAGTAAATGGTAGTCCAGAGTCCTTTAGTCTTGCAAAGTTGCCCCAGCATGAGTGTGTCAGCAGAGCTATTTTTTTTTTTAAGAAAGTACTGTAATGCCAAATTAATTTTATGGGATAGGTAAATATGTCAGAAAAGGGGAATACAAAAAGACAAGAATAGCAAGATAAAATTTAGGAAGTACACAAGGAACCCATGTAGTGTGGATAAATGAAAAGCATAGCAAAGAGGCATTGGTGGATTTCCTTACATGTATGCATTTGAAGTTTTGGAAAATTATATAACACAGCCATTTCTTCTCTTCATTATTTTGAACCTTAGCAGAGAGACAATTTCTTATAGCAGATGCTTTATTTTAAAAGATTACTTTTAAATTCTATTAATAATTTTATTAATAAATTTTATTAATAAATTTATTTAATTATTAATAAATTCATTTATAAATTTTATTGAAATTAATAAAATTTAATAATAATTTTAATAATTTTATTTTATGCTTTTAAAAGCATTTCTACTTGCAATTAAATTTAGCAGAAAGACACAATACTTTTTAAACGGATTTTCATTGGACTGGCATTAAATCAGGTGATAAGGGGATGGAATTTATGGGCAGTCTAGATGTATTTTAAAAGTTTGTTTTATAGAGACTAATTCAAAGCATTCCAAGATATATTATATCCTGCTTCATAATAAACATGTTTAGTTATGGGCCAAGTCACAAAGTCTGGGTCTATTGGCAATGGGAAGCATGGAAAACAAGCCTCCTAAGGGTGCAAAAGGTGGAACAGAGTCCAGTTATTCTCTGAGTTGTGGCTTGAGGAGATTTAAAGTACCAAAACTTTGCTATCAAGACAAAAATAAAGCCACTCCACAGGGACAGCTGCAGCTGAATATATTTTTTCATCCAACTTCTCTATCAGAACTGGATACTTCTGCATCAGAATCTGGATGGAAGCATATGCCCCTGGCTCTGTTGCCTGAGTTCAGCCTGGCAAGTTCACATCAGTAGTTGTCACAACAAAATGAACCAGAGTACATCTCTCATAGACCTTCAGAAGAAGGTCTATGAAGACCTTCATCAGCAGAATAAGGAAAGAAAATCATCTCAATCAGAAGGCAAGAAAAAATTGTCATTTTAAAATTATTGATTCATCAAATGCTCCAAGAAAATAAAGTTAAAAACAACACAAAAGTCTGTGTGTTTAGATTTGGCATGAGGAGCCAGAAGCTGATTCAATCCTGAGAGGAAGATACTTGAAAATATGTGTCACAGCTGGAGAGTTTTGATATCTGCACACAATTGGCTGTATGAAACACATGCTCGCTGTGTGAAAACCATGTGGCTGCAATTGCTGAGAACTTTTCCCAGTTCATTAAGTTTTCTTGTACAGTCTTGTTTACATAATTTGATTTTAAGATAAAATTGCGTGACTGCATAGAAAAAAAAACTTTATTCTTAGAAGAGAAACATACTATTCTCCAGACATTTGCTGTAATATGTGAATAACTCCTTGCAATGGAAGATCAAAGGATTTTAATTTAATGGAAAGTTTGATGGGCATTTCTCTAAAGGAAAATTGGCAAATTTCTATGTTGCTGCAATTAAATCCCTTAGTGAATAAGAAAAAAAGAAATTATTGCATATGAAAAGGCCAATTAGTAGCAACTCAGCCAAAATCATTTAAATTAGCATCTGCTGTCATGTTAGAAATGAAAAGGCCACTTTAGAAAGAGAACCAGCTGGAAAACTCCTCTAAGCCTGCTCTATCCTTAATTCTAGAGCCTGTGACGTATTTTATGGATTTATGATCTGTCAACAAAATTATTGTTTGAAGTGAATATTCCTCAAAGAAGAAGCGTTTTCAGTGTTAGTTTATTTCCTGTCAAACACCACAGTTCCATTTTTGTACTCTTGTTTTCACCCCTGTATGTGTATTGAAACATGATGCATACTTTTCTTTTCATGAATTTGATTTAGCTAGTCTTGCAATGTGTGCAGTGACTGTAAAGACCATTATATTGATGCTGGTCAGAAAATCTGGGCATCTTTCTTGGAAGGGTGCAGAGCATTGTGTGGGGCAGAAAATGCAACTATCACACTAGGTTTCTCTTTGCATTTTGTTGGGATTTTTGTTTTGTTTGGGGGTTTTTGTTGTTTCCTTTGGTTTTTGTTTGTGATTGGGTATCTTTGCATTGGTTTGGGTTTTTTTTTTACCAGGACTGGGTGGGGTGTTTTTTGTTTTGATTTGGGGTTTTGGGGGGTTTTGGGGGGGGTTTTTTTTTGCTAGCCATCTTGTTTGACTGGGAAAATAATTCAGAGGCATGGAGACATGCCTGCTTGCTGCCTAGGGGCCACGCTGCCAAGTCAGCAAGGAAGTGCCTCTGCTATCGCAGTGGTCATGATGTTATCAGTTTGCAGGGGCTGGTCTACTCTGAGTAGGTGTTTGGCTCAGTAGCTGTCAAGGAGAGCCTACAAAGGCCCTGTTTACTTGAGAAAAATATGGATTTCAATGGCTTTGACATCTACAGCAGTATTTATCTCATTGTCTATAGATCAGAAAGAATACAGTAAATTAAGGAAAGATGGAATTTGGTGCACAAACTTTATTCACTGTGCTCCATCAAACTGTGATGGTAGCACTCACTGATGAATACTGGCTTTGAGGAGAATGTGTGGTTAGCACGTGGAGAAAAAACCTGCAGAGCTCATTACAGGAAAAAGAAGTTTCAACAAAACTTTTGTATCTTCAAACAAGAGAGTTTTCTTTCTGTTTCTTGATTCTTAACACTTTTACTGATAATTTGCACCGGTATAGAATACATTCCATCTGAATGCAAGATACAGTGGAGAAATCCTGAATTAATTTTTTTAATTCTGGCTTCACAGTAAAAAATTGTATTTCTTACAAGAAAAAAATAATAATATGTTATACACCCATATTGATTCATTAAATTAGTGTGACAATAAAGAGTCTATCTCACAGTTTTCAAGTATTGATATAATGCTACGTAAAAGCCACGGGGAAAAGTGGACTAAATTACCCCTAGGCTAGAATGTACAACAAATTTCATTGAAGAAACAGAACAAAATAAAGGTAGGCAATTCACACCAAAGAGGAAAAAGATCACATCATAAAACCATAGAATCACATAATAGCTAGGGTTGGAAGCTGCCTTAAAGTTTAGCATCTGGTTCTGACCCCCTTGTCTTCGAGTGGCCTCTCAGCCACCCACTGTAGCAGGTTTTCCAGGGCCCATCCAACCTGGCCTTGAATAAGGGTGTGAAAAGCTGTAATAATATGGGTTTTCAGGAACTGGCTTCAGGTCAGATTTTATCCCTGTGAAATATTACTTTGAACAGATTTGGTAAAACAAAGCCTTACATTAGAAATTTGGAAGAAAATTCATTCTCATTTGGGAATTAAATTGTTTTGGTGGGTTATCTTCCACTTGGGTATATTGTTTCTTAAATAAACAGATCTGTCCCTCTGAATTCCTCTCTCGATTTTATTGTCTGTCATAGAAACATAAGTATCTGTGTGGCAGTCACACTACTCTGAAGGGAAGTCAGTATAAGTTTACACAAAAGTTTCTGAAAGCTGAGACTTAATGATAGGCATTATAGTAAAAAACAGGGTAATCATATGTTTTATGGCTGGTATGTTTCTCTCCTGCTCTGTTTTTGTATGACTTTGCGCTGCTGCTGTTTCTTCTTTTATTCTTCTATCTCTTTCTTATTAAAAAAAAAAAAAAAAAAAAAAAAAAGCAAGTCTGAAATTTGTAATACCTTAGAGAATTTCTGTAATTTGCAAGTTTCTGAATACATTGCCTAAGAGACCTTGTGTGAAAATTCTTGGAAATTGACAAACACTACTTTAAAACAGAAATCTAAGTTTAAGTGTCCAAAGAATCCAAAGAAAGAAGAACTGTGTGCGTTGTCAAAACTTTCCTGGGAGGGGAGCTCAAGTAATATTAACCATTATGGCATTATGGGTGGAAGAGAACAGATACAAACTTCACACTCACACTACTTATTCATGCACACTGTTGCAGTGGAAACACCCTGACCATCTTGCAAACCTGTCACTTGTGCTGGAGGGCAGCTATCCTGCCCTCAGAATTCCACATAAACACTTGTACTAGGTTTACTTGTCTGAGGTATTTCAGCACTTCAGTTATGTGCTCAAGCCATTTGCACTACAATGAGTCCAAGATATGCTCTGAAAAAAAAAAAATAAAACAAAAAAAGCAACATTTATGGGATGAGCTGTTGATGGCTAATGGAATGAAAAAAGATAGAGGTGAGTTTCTTTACTCTGGGTGACATCCACAGGTCTCTTCCAACCTCAACTATTCTGTGACTCTGTGACCTCTACAGGGATGGTGATGGACTAATGTTGGGGGTTAAGTTTGTTCCTTCTTTCTCTAAAGAATTTTTTCCTCATAAGTTACCAAGGAGACCAAGTGTTGGATACTTGAGAGTACTTAACCGAAACAAAGAGGTGGACAAAGGTGGAAGGGGGAGATAACTCAGGTGAAGGGCAGAGCTTGAGGCAGCTGCGGGCTCTTCTTTTTTTGGCGTTCAGGGAGAGAGAACGACTGGGCTGTTGCTGGCTGGAGGAGTTTCACTGTGGCCAAAGGGATCCAGTCCTGGGAAATCTACTATCACCGGTTCGACCTGAATCCTGAGTTTTCTCTGTCACCCGCGGGAGCTGGGCCAGCCCTGCCTTGCCTTCGGCTTCTTCGGCGCTGCTCCTCTTCCTACAGCGTGACCCTGCACCCCCTGCGCTGCCGGGACATCCTGCCCCTGCCTTCCGAGACACCCTGCCATCCCAGCTACCAGCCCGGGACTTTTCCACTGTTTCAGCTTGGTGCTCTGAGGATCCTGCAGGGATGCCAAAACCAAACTGCCCTGGGTTTTGTGAAACAAAGCCCTCAAGGTTCTTGGTACTGTTTTCTTTTGTTATTAAATGCTGTAGTTGTTTGTGGTTTTTATGGAGTTTTTTTGTTTGTTTGTTTGGGTTTTTTTTGTTTGCTTTGTAATACATACTAGTTAAGAACTGCAATTCCTATTCCCAAATATTTGCCTAAGAGCCTCTAACTGTAAATTTATAATTGAAAAAAAAGGGGAGTACTTTACTCTCTCCATTCCAAGGAAAACTCCAGCTTTTACCTGGCAGATACCTGTGTTCCCAAACCAAGACAACTACAGAGAGGGCACAGTCCTTGGGGCAGTGTGGGAAGATGTAATCTGGGGGGTAGATACTGGGAAAAAAAGGCCCATAGGAGTTCTACAGCTTTAGTGAGTTTTTGAGCAGGTATCTGAGAGGTCTTTTTGGTATTTGGAGGCGTGACCTTCTCTTGTGAGCCACAAGATCATGGGTCCTGTGTTAGGTAAGACCACAGCAAAGTTAGGAATATCTAGCATTGAGTTTGTTAGTCTGAAAGAGACTTGACAAGAGATTTACCAAAGCACCACTCTTTTCTTTTGCTTTCTTTTGTTTCTTTTCCTTCTACTTAAAGGGACAATTTTTATCTGACGAGCAGAAGCAAGGTAATTCAGGGCTACACATGCTGTGGTGTTACAAAAAGAAAGTTATGAAAGTTAAATGCCTATTTCTGCTTTTACAGTAGGGAAAAGATAATTGATTATTAGTGGAAAGACTAGAGTGACAAGATCCTTTATTTCCTTTCCCCCCCCCCCCAAGTCACAGTAGAAGAACCAGGGGATTTTTCAAGGATAACCCCTTTGACCACAAGGTATGTTACAGCTAAAAACCCCATTTGGAATGAGGGATCAGAAAGAAGATGGGCAGCCAAAATATAAAGCCATAGGAAGCTCTAATAGAACAGGGACAAATAGTGAGCTAGCAAGTGGAGTAGGAACTCTAAAAGTAAGTAAAACTTAGTATTGTATGAGTTAGTATTTCATTTCTAGTTGTCCTCTGTTAAATTCACATCTATTTCCTTTTCCTTTTTACAGAATCCTGAAATATTGTCAGTTGGAAGGGACTCACCAGGATCATTGAGTCCAATTCTTAAGTGAATGGCCTGTACAGACATCAAACCCTCAACTGTGGTGTTGTTTCCACCATGCTTTGATGCAGGATATATGCTTGTAATTTCCCTGCTCAGATGGCTTCTGCTCTATGTTCCTGTTAGCAACAAATCAAATTAAATAAATGGAACATAACATACATTACTCTGAATTCCAAGAGATAACATTTCTTAGAAGCCTCCCAAAAGCTGGCAGCTAGTCTTTTGTTATACTGTGTCAATAAGCCCCAAGAGTGCCTGGCACAAAAGTGCATTATAGAATAGCATAATGAACTAGAGAGGTGTTGCTGCAAGTTTCTTGTCTAATTTCCTGTACAACACAGACCATAGGACTTTCTTTCATTCCAGCTTCTCTGTTTTTCTATAAGCTATGCTCCAATTAAAAATAAAGTGATAATCATTATAATAATAAATTTATTTCAGTTCCTGGTAAAGTGTTCCAGTGGTAGGTTATTCTCATAGGAATGGGTAGAAAGTTTGCCTTGTTCTGTTCCATGCCAAGGTTCCACTTTTGAAGTGTGGAAATTGTTACGTATTTGCTGGTTATCTTGCAAAGTCATCTGTTACTTTCTGTTCTACACTTTGTGTGATTAAGTTACTCATGCTTGTTCTCTTTCATCCCTTAATAGTTTCAGTTCTCATGAAGACATACATTAGGCATGGCTCTAGTCCTTTAAACAGGATCAGTTCCAAGTTTCTTCGTGGTGAAGGACAAAAAAGCAAGAGGCAGACTGGCTAAGCTAGATTTTTCTCAATTTTCATTTGCAACACCAAGCCGAGCCTGACTCCATCCTCTTGACACCCTCCCATCAGATACTCACAGACACTGATGAGATCCCCTCTCAGTCATCTTTGCCTGAGGCTGAACAGGCCCAGCTCCCTCAGCCTTTCCTCCCAAGAGAGATGCTCCTGTCCTCTCATCATCTTTATCACCCTCCTCTGGACCTGCTGCTTCTCGGCAGATCAGCCCGCAGCCTGTGCTGGTGGCTGGGGTTATTCCTCCCCAAGTGCAGGACCCTGCATTTACCTTTGTTGAATTTCAGACAGTTCCTCTCTGCCCACCTGTCGAGGCCCTTCTGAAGGGTTGCATGGCCTTCTGGAGTATTGACCACTGCTCCCACCTTTCTATAAAAAAAAAAAGACCTTATCTGAGGCAGGCTGTTTAAGCCCTGTTTATTAGAAGACTGTGAATTTTTCTATTCTACCACTACCACAACTCTCAGTTGAAAAGTACTAAGATGGGGTATTCTCATTCTTAAAGCAAAACTTAATTACTGGTAAGTAATAAATGAGCCATGAAATAAGGCCAGTTGTCCAGCAGAGTTCTTTAGAAGGCATGTGGAAGGCATTTTCATTTTCAACAGGAATTAATATCTAAGGCAGTAGAGGCAAAGAGGATAAAAAGAGGGTCTGGACTGCAGGCATCAAATCTTATATGCACAGAGTGTTCATAGATTGAAAATAAAATCATGTACTCAGAAAATATAGATCAACATAGTATTCTGCTATTCAAATATGGTGCTGCTTTCATAAATGGAAAAAACTTTTTGGCTTAAAATTGCATGTTATTCATTTTGATGACATATGTAGCAAGTTATTTTAAAAGAAAAGTAGTATCATAGAGTACTATGTTTGTAAATACAGGTTTTAAGCAATAATTTGTAAATAATGACCTCTATTACAAGCAATTTTTTTCACATTAATATACAAAACCAAAGAGGTAAAGTTTGCTATATGAACTCAGAAAGCAGCATAGAAAACATAAAATGTTTAGCATAGAAACATAAAAATTTGACATGTATGTTCCTTGTGAAATGTTCTTTAAACATTTTTCTGGAAAGGTTTGCAGCACCAGAACACAAGCCCTTTTCTTTCACAGAGCTGAGTCAGAACGAAATTAGAACCCATACCTAGTATTTGCAGGGCCTTTGACAAAGCAAGGCCTTTGACATTTGCATGACAAATAAATATTCATTCACTCTCCATCTCCTGTCTCAGTGTATACAGAGTGTTTGGGAAAAAATTGCCAACAGGAATACATGAGAACTTACAAGGTAAAATTTTGGGGTTTGGTTCTTCCATTTGTTTTTTATAACTTCAAATGTAACAGTACAGGGTAAAGGCAAATGGGTTTTCTTATATTCGTTGTTGACATAATTCAGTACTAAACTGGGCAGGCATTTAAGACGCATCTTCTGTCTTGGCATATCGGTCATGTCAGGGCAATCCCAAGCACAAACACAGGCTGGAAGGTGAATTAATCAGTGGAGAGCAACCCTGCCAAGAAGAACTTGGGGGTGCCAGTGGAGGAGAGGCTGGACATGACCCAGCCATGAGCACTCACAGCCCAGACAGCCAAACATGTCCTGGGCTGCATCCAGAGCACTGTGGGCAGCAGGGCCAGGGAGGGGACTCTGCCCCTCTGCTCTGCTCCGGTGAGAACCCACCTGCAATGTCGCATCCAGCTCTGGGGTCCCCTAGGTAAGGACTTCAGCCTGTTTAACAGAGGGCCAGGAAGATGATTCAAGGCAGAGAGCAGCTCTCCTTTGAAGACAGGCTGAGACAGCTGCAGTTGTTCAGCCTGGAGAAGAGAAGGCTCAAGGGAGACTTTAGAACACTACTTAAAGAGTCCCTGAGGGAAACAGAAGAAAGACTTCTGGCAATGTCATATAGTGATAGGACAAGGGGGAATGGCTTCAAACTGAAAAAGGGTAGGTTTGTTTTTTATATTTAGATTTTAGGAGGAAATTCTTTACTGTGAGCATGGTGAGGCACTGGCACAGGTTGCCCAGAGAGGCTGTGGAAACCCCATTCCTGGCAGTATTCAAGGCCATGTTGGATGGACAACCTGATCTGGTGGAAGGTGTCCTTGGCCATGACAGGGAAGCTGGAACAAGGTCATCTTTAAGGTCTCTTCCAACACAGGCTATTGCATGGTTTTATGCTTCTATGATTCTGTGATTCTATGATTTGCTTAGAGGTTGTCACTACTTAACAAGGCAATGATAGAGTATATACAATTTCTTTCCTTTTCTCTTTCAGTAATTAAAAGCAAAATGCAGAGTGGTCTGCTTCCCCATATTTCAACACATAAGAGAAAAGGCTTTTGTGTCTGTGGATTTTAAAAAGCTCAGAGTAATGAAGAGGAAAGAAGGAAATAGCTTTCATGAAAATGTGAAATTTACTTCTTAAGGAAAAATATTTGGGTCTATTCAGTACTTAATCTGATAAATCAGTGAATTAAATTGAAGCTGATAATGCAAAATGTTCAGAGCTTGGTATTTTAACAGAAGTCAAGCAAAGCGTTCTCCATATCCCTGTTTGAGAATGGAGAGATATTTCTGAATATAGAAAGATAATAGTGACATTAGTGCTTTGAATTCATCTTCACTTTCTTTTCTTCTGGGTACTGAAACAAATAGCATATGTGGTGCCCTACACAGGCTGAAGGGGAAAGGAGGAAGTATTTCTGACTTGTATATGTTTGAAGCCATATTTACTTGGGCTGTGCGGTATCTGAAGTGTCTTTAGAATGTAGTCTCTCAGGGCAGAGTCATGTTATATTTGGCAGCATTCACTTGCTGTACAACATGATATACTCTTACAACCATACAAACATAAGATATCATCCAAGGAATTCACTTAGCAAGGAAATCAGACAGCTGAGTAGCTTGGCTCAGTGGGAAAGCATCCACTTTCAAGGACACTGTCCTTAAAACCAGTCCTTATTAATGGGTGAACATGAAAAAGCTTCAAGTTCATTTAAGTTTAGACAGCAATGGCAACTAAAATAATTATGTCTACAGATACGAATTGAAAATATGGCAAACCAGATTGTTAGATATTGTTAGATATCTGGTACTTTCTGTGCTCAAACGATTTTAGAAATTCAAGTCATTAATTACTTCACAGGGATGGAAGACTTATGTTTTTAGAAAAGAAGATGGGAAAGGTTTGGAAGAACCAGCAGTACAGTGTAACTCTTAACACTCAAATGTGAAATGTTAAAGATAATCTCTAAACTAAGATTTATTTTAGGGAATCATCTAGCACCTATTCAGATTATTTTCAGTTGAGGCCTAAATATTCTTGAAGATGTATTTTCACATATCTTTGTACACTGAATTAACAGGAGTATTTAATATCTGGTGTCTGGGCATTCTACTGAATAGAACATGGACACTTGCAATAGAATTTGCTGAGAAGGTTGAGGTACTGAATGCCCTTCTTTGCATCAGTCTTCCCTAGTCAGCCCACAGGCCTCTCTAACTTAGGAAAGCAGGGGGAAATTCTGGACAAAGGAAGGTTTCCCCTTGGTGGAACAGAATTCGGTTATAGACCATTTAGTCAAAGTTAACATCCACATGGCCGTAGGCCTCATGAGATGCATTTACAGTTGCTGAGGGAACTCAAGGATGTCATTGCTTGGTCAGTCTCAATCATTTTCCAAAGGTCATGATGGTCAGGAGAAGTGCCTTCATACTGAGTACTGGAAGAAAGCAAATATCATCCCAGTCCTCAAAACAGCCAAAAATAGGTACCCAGGAAATTATAGGACAGGAAGCCTCATCTCAGTCCCTGGGACAGGGATAGAACAGCTCATTCCAGCCTGCTTCAAAGGCCACCTTTTGAGCATGTGGACAAGATAAGAAGGTGATAAGGAATAATCAGCATGGATTCACTGAAGGGGAATCAAGCTTAACCAAACTGATTGCATTCCCTGATGCAGCCAGGCTCTTCCCAGTGATGCCAAGCAACAGGACAAGAAGCAACAGCAGAAACACAGGAAGTTCTACCTGAATATGAGGAAGAAATTCTTTATTCTACAGGTGATCATGTACAGGAACAGATTGCAGGTAATTATACTCATCTCTACTTGATGGAGCTGTTATATATCTTAATGCACACACTCAAAAACAATATCCATAATCCAAAACCTTCTCTGCAATTAGTCTATATACTGTAAGCGCACTAGTAAGGCTACAAGAGAGGGAATTCTTGAGGGCTGGTGTGACCTGTGAAATACCTTTGAAATGTCCATCTCTATTCAAAAAAAAAACACCAAAAATATTGCAGAAAGTGTTAGGTAAATGTTATGTTGTTTTAAAGTACTGGGTGATAATGAAGATGCAGCATTGTGTCCTGAAAGGAACCAGTGGAACTGTATTCTATTTGTCTCTTTTTCTCCTGTGGTATGTTGCAAAAACTTAAAATGCCCAGAAATTTAAGTTTCTCCAGATGCTCATGGATTCTACAAGGACATGGTGTATTTCTTGTTATTTTCAATTTTGATGTTCATTTGTGCCTTAAAAATGAGACAGAATGTGATTTCATGTCATGTGACTGCTGATAGCAAGGGAAATCATGTATTTTCTTTATTCAGGTCAGGATTTCTTGTGTCAGAAGTAATGCAGACAAAAGAAAAGATCACCAGGGATAGGAAACTATGAAGGGACCAACTGAGACAATCTCATTCCACGAATGAAATTAGTTTTCAATAAGGGATTATTTAATTGGCACTCTTAGTCATTCAGAGATGCAGAGACAAAACTACTGCTTTGTCTAGAGCTGTTTGTGAAGAGATAACCAATAGCTCTTGCTTTTCCATGCATATTATCTTTCTGTTATACAAACCTGGGAAAGAGAGACATTTATCTTTCAAGTTCCTCCTGGTTCCATGATAAAGTCTAAATCATTTGAATGTTGTCTTCAACCGCTTGTAATGCAGAACCTCCATACAGTAATTTAAGAAGCTGGCTGTACAATTCAGGAATCAATTCCTAAAATTTTGGTGTAAGTACCTGAAATAGTTATTTGCAATTTTTGACTGCAGAAGCTCCTTTTCACAATGCATTCTCACTCTCTACTATTGGAGAATTTTCTGTTTCCAAGGGATTGAGATATTTGCTGGTAGGACTACAGAAATAATTGAGAAGAAATTAATCTTGCTGTATCAGTGTTTACTCCTGGAGAAATTTGCTATATTAATAGGTGGAAAGGTCTGTGGTTTTGAGAGAAAAGAGGAAATCTAGAGAACTAGCATCAAACTGTAGAAGCTAGACATCCACATTCTTGTCCTTTTCTAAGGTGTGTTGGTTTGTTTGGTGTGTGTGTATGTGTGTATGCATGGTTTCAGCTGATTAGAGAACATCTTTGTGACTTCAGTAGCTTTACTTATAATAACCACTTATTTAAAAGCCTATTAATGTTACTTTTGTCCCATACCAGCTAGGTTCCACTGTGAAAATTACACCAAATACGAAATTTTATGCAAGTTCTATCCAAAAATTTTTTTTCTGACTAATAGTTGAATTTGTTGCTGTCTCAGAAGATCATTCTTTTCCATCTTAGTGCTTGCTTTTTGATTAATTTTCCTTTCCTGACTCTGAATTCACTAATTGAATCTCTTCCTCAGTCTAGGAAATCTCCAAGTAGTGTCTATTACCTGGAGTCCCCCCTGTTCTCCCACTTGAAAAGTTTACTCCACACACAGGGCTGTGCATGCAGGCTTTTGGATCTGTGAACCTTGTTACTTTCAAGGAAGGAAATCAAGGCATGGATGAATTTCCTATTCTTTGCCAGCTGTATTTTTGTATTTTGTTCCAATTTGATGTGAATGTAATCTAATCTCAACTTTTTTTTTCCCTGAATTTGTTTCCTTCCTTTCAGGAATCTACACATATTGTACCTTCAGAGACCTATTCATGTTTTTCCTGATTCACTATGAATCTGAAAGAATTCCATTACAGTCAGTGATGGGATACATGTACAAACCAACTGAATTAGAAAATACACTAGTCAATTTCTCCCTGATTTGAAGACATATTTAGTGAATATTGTTACTTGGAAATATGTTTTCTTTTCTTCATAGAATTTTTCTTTAATTCACTATGACTAATTAAAATAAGGATTTTTTTATTGCTACATAAGGCTGGAATAATTTTAATAAGTATTAAGTCTGACTTCTTAGGCAAGAAATATTTTATGATCACGCTGTGCATGACTGTCTTTCTTGACTCCTTGTAGGTTTTAAACCCATTGACTTGTGTCAGCCAAAGTTACAGAGGAGAGAGATGTCAAAGGTAATTAAGTTCTGGACGGTCTTGTGAAAAAATTATTGCAAGTTTTTTGGTGAAGGAAAAGGAAGTGATAAGAAAGTATTGAACAAAAGAGGCATATTTTGTTAGTTTTTATGTGCCTAGACCTATTCCTCTGATTTAACCTCTGAAAAAATTACGGACATTGATTCATATCTTCACTAAACTTGGTTGCATTTTCTCATAATATACTGCAAGAAAACCAGAAGCTATGTAGAGGATTAGCTGGATTAAATTCTGTATTTAAAAATTAGTCTATATTCCAGGGTTCGATAATTAGAAGAATTTATTCAGGAAAAGAGACAATTTCTGTTATGGATATATATTAATATGTTTTAAGGGGATGAAAATTCAGTTTAACTCATTTTTTAAAGCACTGCTAGAAAACAAAGATAGAAAAATAATCCTGTTAATTTTTCATGTCAGCTGACTTAACAATGGTATGTTACTGCATTGTTTACGCTATATGGTTATTCCTACACTGTCACTTTTTGCTGGGTTTTGAAACAACATGGATTGAAATCTGTGTTACTGCTGAAATTTCCCAGTCTAACTAGAATAAAAGTAGGAATAAGGAATATCAGAATGTGTTTACTTTTAATATGTTGATGTTCTTCTGATTTTCTGGAAGCCATCCTCACACAGCAAATCCTAAAGGAATATGAGATGAAGTTTTCTCTTTAGAAAGCTTTAATACAAACAGGATATAGACATATGAAATTGATTATTTTTATCATTGTCTAATATAAGTGATCAAATTCAATTACAGATTTTGGCATCACAGACACAAATATTCCTGAATAGAACCTTCTCAAATAATTGACATCTTGACATATCACTGCTTAAAGTTGCTGGAATGGGCTCAATTGAAATCGGAGAACAGACTATCTGGGGTTGTCAGAGAGGTTTGTGAGGGTAAAGACTATGGAGCAAATTCCTCAAATATTTTGGCACAATATGGATAGATAATATTAATGTGAAATGGCATGTGTGGTGTATTTTGACCTTTCAATAAAAGATACACTTTGGCTCTCCTTGTGGAAGCTGCATGCTCTTGAAAAAAGATGTAGCATTACGTCTGTCAGAGGAATAACCTCTGTCAGATTTTGCATGTGGGGTGGGGCAACACTGGATGTATGGACAGACCAGGGAATGAGATTGCTGTATGCAGTGCCGTGGAAAGGCACCTGGGAGACCTGGCAAGCTGAACATGAGGCAGCAGTGCTCTGGCAGCCAGGAGGGCCAACCCCGTCCTGGGGGGCATCAGGCACAGCATCACCAGCCAGGCAAGGGAGGGGATTGTCCTGCTCTGCTCTGAGCTGGGACAGCCTCACCTCGAGTGCTGGGGGCAGTTTTGCGAGCCACAATATGAGAAAGACATGAAACTATTGGAGAGGGCAAAGAGGGCAACGAGGATGGTGAAGGGCCTTGAGGGGAAGCTGTGTGAGGAGCAGCTGAGGCCACTTGGTCTGTTCAGCCTGGAGGAGACTAAGGGGAGACCTCATTGCAGTTAACACTTAACGAGGGGAAGAGGAGGGACAGGCACTGATCTCTTCTCTGTGCTGACCAGTGAATGGCCTGAAGCTGTGACAGGGGAGGTTTAGGTTGGCTATTAGGAATTCCCCCAGAGGGTGATTGGGCACTGGAACAGTTCCCCAGGGAAATGGTCACAGCACCAGCCTGACAGGGTTCAGGAAGTGTTTGGTCAGTGCCGTCAGGCTCGTGGTGTAACTCTTCAGGCTTTTCTTTGCAGGACCAGCAGCTGGACTTCAATGATCCTTGTGGGTCCCTTCTGACTCAGGATATTCTATGATTCTATCTTTTGTCCATGGTTCTGATAATCTGCGAAATTTCTTACTTCTAAGCAGTGCTAAAGAAGGAAGCATCTTTTTAAAAATATGAGTAATTTAGCAGTGTTAAAATAGAATTAACTGATGTGTAGTCAGAGTTATACTTGATATCTCCACATTTCCACTACTGCAAAAACACAGTGGCAGCAGAGGGAAAACTAACCTAATTCAAGCAGAATGCCAGTGTTTGGCATTGATCAATGATAGGAAACTTATTTTTTGTGCATTTTCAGTACTATTGCATGTAGTGCTGACTAGACTAGTGTGGTGGGCTGACCTTCACTGGACCCTGGGTGGTCACCAAGCCTCTCTACCATTTCACAGCTGAACAGGGAAGGGAAAAATCAGATGGAAAAAACTCATAAGTTGAGATAAAGCGCTTTATTAAAGTGATGTTTGCATGCACATAAGCAAAGCAAAATAAATAATTATTTTCCATTTGCCAACAGCAAGTGAAGTTCAGTGTTCAGCTTCTTCCCAGGAAGCAGGGCTCAAGCATCAGTAGAGGTTAGTTAGTAGTTTTACATGTGAGTGACATCACGTAGTTTGGAGAGTCCATTTGGTCAGTTTGGGTCAGCTGGCCTGGTTTTGTCCCCTCCCAGGACCATTCCCAGCCTGCTGATGGGGCAAAATGCTGGGAGACATGGCTGATGCTTTGCTGCCTTTTTACACCCTCCATTCAAGTTGTTGTAAAGAGTAATAAGTTCTCTCCTGAGCCTCCCCAGGCTAAATAAGCCCAGTTCCTTCAGCTGCTCCTCGCAGGATTTGTGTGTGAGACTCTTACCCAGCTCTGCTATCCTTCTCTGGACACTCTCTACCCCCTCAATGTCTGTCCTGCAGTGAGGGTCTGTCCTGCAGGATTTGAGATGTGGCCTCGCCAGTGCCAAGTACAGGGGGAGAATCCCTCTTCTGCTGCTGCTGGCCACACCATTGCTGATACAGGCCAGGATGCCATTGGACTTCTTGACTACCTGGGCTCACAATTCGGTCACTGTCAATCAGCTCTCCCAGGTCCTTTTCCTCTGGACAGCTTTCCAGCCACTCTGCTCCAGCTTTTAGTACTCCTTGGGGCTCTATTTAACACTTAGTTTCCTAGCAAATGGGATAGAGGGGCAAGGAATCAAACCAGAAATGATTTGTTTCCAAGCATGGAAATTCAAACCCTCCAAAACAGAAGCTTTACTGAAATAATAGCATTACATGTAACAGCCGAAGATAAAATTTACCCATGTATCTTCAAAAACTTATTTTTCACTTATCCATTTGTTAATCCAGTGTTATCCATTTGTTGCCTAACAAAGATTTGTTTTTACTATGAGTTGTATTTTATATTGTACTCATTCACCCAGCATTTATGCCTCTTTCTTGTCAGTTCCAAAAAAAAAGAGAAAGCTGATTTTACCCAGTGGTGTTGCTGATTGAAGTGAAAAGGAAATATTCAAGACTCCTCCTGATTATTTCGTTTCCTATTTATATCACTTTTTGATGAAAGCGGATTAACAACTGGACCTTGCAGTAATGCCTCTTATTCATCATCAGTTGCCCTTTTATTGCAGAATTAAATTTTATTCACATTGGAGAGTAATGTAACATGCTTTAAAGAGACTAATAGGTTTTCAGTATTCAGTTGAAGTTAAATAGAGGTTTTGAGTGTATTTGCCAAATGTCTTTATTATACATGATCAGTTTTCTTTCCAGGACTATAGGTTTTGCAGGTTTTGGTTTGGATTGATTTCTAATGTGTTTTGTTGTTTGTTGTTGTGGGGTTTTTTGTTGGTTTTTTTTTTTTTTTTTTAATGGGACAAGGATTTTCTCCTGCTTCTGTGTATTCAAAGCTATTTACGCTTATTTTGTCATCTGTACATCTGTATTCTTTTCTCTACCTGCACCAAGTCATGGAAAAATAGAGGTCTACCAGGTCTACCAAAAAAAAAAAAAATCTATATCTATATCTATCTATATCTATATCTATATCTATCTATCTACATCTATCTATCTATTTATCTATCTATCTATCTATCTATCTATATCTCAGCCTGAAGTAAGGCAACTTTCGCATGGATATTTAGAACATAAAAATTAAATGTAACTCTTGCTGTTACTGCTTATACTAAATTTTCAGAGAGCAGAGAGGGCAATGTTTACAGACAACATGTTATATGTGTTTCAATTAAGAGTGAATTCTAGAATTAATTTGTGGCTTGTACTTCATTAACAAAGAATTCTGCCTTGAAGTGACATTAACGTGCTTGTGCTGTTTTGTATTTTCCCACTTTGTTTCTTGGTTTGTTCTCTAATGATTATAGATTTGCTTTGATCCCTTTTTGTTCCTTCTGTAGAGCAGCTACTGCTCATGTGTTTACAGTTTTGAATATTTCCATCATGCCTCTTGGGCTAATTTATTAGTGGTGAGACTTCTAGAAAACTCCAATCTTGATGTAAATTTTCAGGATATTTTAACTCCTTTCATGATACACAGTTCGAAATGCCAGAAGACATTTCTTAAAATGTACATTTATGTTATTACTAGGTGGTAACAAGGTTTAATAACCCTTTTCTAGACTTCTTAGTTTTGAGATTCTACAGCAAAATAGCAAAAATCCTGCAAGCCTTGTGGAACATCTTATCTCATTCAGTTGCCCTTTAGAGTATTTAACAAGAGGGGGGAAAAGGGACTTTTAAGCATTTTATCAGACTGGCTTAAAGAGCTACAGCTATAGCTACTGTAATAGAGCGATAGATTCAAAGTCCACCTACTTGCAATGATCCCCAAAAACCCATCAGTGGGAGAGATACAACAATGTAAAAAAAAAGAAAGTAGTGGTTAGCAGAACTGGATCTTAGATACTGGAGGATCTGTGAATATATGTTGGGCACTTATTTAATTTTCCAGTGATTCAGAGATTTTCAGTTCAGTTGCAGTGACCATGAATGCAATACAGAAAATCTGTAAATTAGCTATAGCTTATATCAAAGCTTGATAATCAATTTTATTTAAAGCTAGGTCTAAAACAAATAATTTCCAATTATAATCCTATTTGACACTGATATTTTCTGGCATTCCAGATTTTCTAGAAAAATAATTCATTTCAACCATTACAGTAGTCAAGCTGAAACAGCTGGCATTGCACTGGTCTTACTTACAGTGGATGTTTCCTGTTAGCTGTAAATCATCACACACACCCATGAACACAGCATGCAAGCACTCAAACAAAACACCTGCCTCTTGGTTAAAATGCTGATATTCCCCAGAATGAAAAACTACAGGACTCTCCTGCTGCATAATTTGAAGGACTTTCTGCTGCTTCTATAGACATTTTAGAGTGTGTTTGACACTAATCCCCTCTTCCATCAGATCCTGGCTGGATTATTTGTTTTAAGCTGTCTTTTAGTGTTATGCATACTCATTTATTCCAAGGAGTGCATTTTAAGAAATATAAAAATTCCTGTATCTTGCTTTCAAGTCATATTATCCACTATAATCCAAACCAGAAGCATTTTCTGTTCGTAACATGCCTGTTTACTGAGAATGAAGAAGATACACCCATTACACTATAATCACTTGATGCTTTAAGTAATTTTTCAGTTCATTGTAGGACTTGTCTTTTCTTTGAATTATGCCATGAGACTAGCTGTCTGTGTAAACCTCCTTTTGTTATATTCTGTCAAATTGATGATTGATCCTGATGTTACATGGCACTTGGCCTCACAAGGAGACTGGGATTTGCAAATGTAGATGCTTATGAAGTAATTCTTTTCACAAGACCCTTGCTATAAAGCTGGTTTTGCAGCTACAATTACAAGAAACCCCTTTAGATGTGCAAAGTTTTAGTGTGGAATGAAGCCAGAGCCAAACTCAGTCAAAATGCTGTGATTTGCCTTTTCATGACATTACCCTTTAGTTTCTCTACAAAAGGATGTCTGTTCTGTGTCTTCAGTAAACTGAAGTAATAGTAATTCATAATCAAAATTATTCTGCACATCTTTCCCCTGGTAAGATTGAAAATATGGTGAAACTGTACTGTCAGGACACAGGACCTCTAACCTTTCTAATCAGTGTTGATATAAGAGATGTTTTTGCTATTGCTGAGGGCCAAGGCCTTTTCTGCTTTCCACACCACCACACTGGTGAGGAAGTTGGGAGGCTGGGAGGAGACACAGCCATGACAGGTGGCCCAAACTGGCCAAAGGGGTGCTCCAAACCATACAATACCATGATCAGTATGCAAACTTGGCAGGAAAGGGGGAAGTGGCAATTGTTTGGAGTGATGACATTGATCTTCCCAGGTCACTGTAACATGGAACCCTGTACTCCTGGGGATGGCTGAACCTGTGTGCCCACAGGAAGCAGAGAATTAATTCCTTGTTTTGCTTTGCTTGTGTGCATGGCTTTTGCTTTTCCTACTAATCTGCTTTTATCTAAACCCATAAGTTTTCTAGCTTTTACCTTTCCAATTCTCTCCCCAGTCCTACTGGTGGGGGAGTGAGTGGCTGTGTGGTGCACACCTCTTATGTAAATTAGATATTTCATACCATTTCGTTCACACATGCACAGCCAGCCCTTTGAGACCCTCATCTAGGAGCTGTCGGCAGAGTGGATGGATTGAGCAGGAGTCTCAAGGTAGAAAAGCTGACTCAGCACCACACCAGCCCAGCTCTGCAGAACACTCTCTTCTAATCCCAGCTGCCCTGTTACAACAGTCAGAAGGTTTGAGAAACAACATGGTTATGCCTGGTCCTCCACAGACCCAGGAATCCACTGCTCCGGATCTGAACCAGATTGTATGCAGCACTACCATTTGTGTCCTCAATAAGAGGTAGGGAAGAAAGCTTATTTCATTTTTACATTGGATAGAAGTTAAAAAGTTTTGATATCTATCAGTGTACTGGGAAAAGTGTAGGCCAACTGAACTAACTGTAACTAATTTATATTCCACCCACTAAATATTAATGAATTTTAGAAGAATTCTTTTGCTGACCACTAAAGGTATTGGCAAACATTAATATATACCCGTTCAACAGTTACAGAAGACAATGCTTCCAGTCATGGAATGATTAGGTTTGGAAGAGACCTTTGAAGATCCTCTAGTCCAGTGTTCTACTATGGGGACACTTTCCACTAGACCAGGTTACTCAGAGCCTCATCCAACATGACCTTAAACACTTCCAGCAATAGGGCATCCTACAGATTCTCTGGGCAACCTCCTCCACTGTCTCACCACTTGCAACATAAAAAATGTCTCCCTTATGTCCAAACTAAGTCTACCCACTTTCAGTGTAAAACCACTGTCCCTTGTCCTTCCTCTACAGGCCCCAGTAAAAGGTCTGTCTCTGTTCACTGGACTCACTCCAAAAGGTCTTTCTTGTACTGGGAACTCCAAAGCTGTATGTATATCTGGGTGGGATCTCGAGAGATCTCAACCTGTTGGCCACACTGGTCAGTTGGATGTAGTTGGCTTTCTGGGCTGCAAGAACAAGTTCCTGGCTCATATTTAGTTTGTCATCCACCAGTATCCCCAGTAGTCGTCTCCTCAGGACTGCTCTCACTGCATTTTGCCCCCTTATCAATACTGATGTTGGGGATTGCCCCAGCCCAGGTGCAGGACCTCATACTTGGCATTGTTGACACTTAAGGGGTTCAAACATTCAATAGCAGTCATTCACTTGAAAATTAAATGCATTCAAGGGTTGAAACAGTTTGATTTCTCCTTGATTCCTTTGTGATGCCCAGTTTCATTGATGGGAAGATTATAATAAGAAAGAGGGAAATGTACAGTACTATGTGCCAATAGCAATCAATTCTTGCAGTAATGTAATAATTTAATTGATTTGATGATTAAAGAAGTGGTAGTGAATAAAGTGACATTGCTTGAAGGACAAGTTGAGGCAGTCAAGGAATTCTGGGGAGATTCTGGAAGTCAGACTAAGATGGGGGAAACAGCTTTAAACTGAAAGAAAGTAGGTTTAGTCTAGATAGAAGAAAGAAATTGCTGAGTAGTTTGTACAGCTCTTCAAGGCCAGACTGGAGGATGTCTGAGCAACCTGGTCTAGTGAAAGGTGTTCCTGCCTCTGGTAGCTGTGTTGAAACTAACACACCTTTAAAATCCTAAACATTTTTAGGACTTTATGAATTCAAGAATTCTACAAGAGACTGAGGGAATAGCATCTCTTAGACTCCTCTAAGCAGTAATTACCATGTCTAATTACAGAAACAAGCAAGACTTAAAGAAGTTAATAGTAGAATTGTTTCATCTTGAAAAAACCCTTAAGATCATCATGTCCAACCATTAACCTGACACTACCAAGTCCACCACTGAACCATATCTCAAGGTGCCCCTTCTGCACAGCATTCAAACACCTGCAGAGATGGTGACTCAACCACTTCCCTGTGTAGTCTATGCTCTGAAAATATTTGCAGTTAAGAATTTTTCCTAATATTCAATATTAATCTCCCCAGGTGCAAATTAAGGCAGTTTTGTCTCAACCTGTCATTTGTTACTTGGAAGAACAGGCTGACCCCCACCTCACTCCAGCCTCCATTCAAAGGGATGTGGAGTGCAATTAGGAAGATATCCCCTGAGCCTCCTTTCCTCCAGCCTAGACAGTCCCAGCTTCCTCAGCTGCTCCTCACAGGACTTGTGCTCCAGACCCTTTACCTGCTCTGTTCCCCTTCTCTGGACATGCTCAGGGTCCTTCCTGGAGTGAGTGAGGGCCCAAAACTGAACACAGGGTTCAAGGTGTGGCCTCCATAGTGTTGAGTACAGGGGACAATCCCTCCTCTCCTGGCCCTGTCATTCCAGCTATTTCTGATACAGGCCAGAACATCATGCAGAAGTACCTGTAATTGGTAAACAGCAAGTTTGAAGCTGGAGAGATGAAACTTACTGCAACCACCATTCTTCCCAATTCTGAGATCAACAGAGCTTGTACATAACTGAATTCCTCTTGAGGAAAATAATGAAAAACAGCTGTACAAAATATATTGACAACAAGCAGACAGGTCAGACAGTTCAGTTACATGAAATGTTTTGCATGTAAATAAGAATGAATGCATGTAAGTAAGAATGAAGATAAGTTTCTCCCCCAATTTTCAAATTATTTAATTGGGGGGGGGTGGGTGTAGAGGGAGGGGGAAGGCGAAGCTTTATTCTGCTAACAGGAAAATTACATTTCTATTTCTGTCAAGACTGAGAAGTAATAGGGTTATATTTCAGCAAGGAATATTTAGATTATGCATTTATGGTAAAATTTAACTCAGAAGAGTTACACATAGGCAATCTGCTCCTCTGCGTCAAGAATTATCATTCTTGTCATATGTTTGTCTACATTTTCCTTAAGTAACCCTACACTGAAGAAGGATGTCATTTAACAGTCTACTGTAGTGTCATTTTCTAAGAAATAATTCACAATAAGTAATTAGTTTTATTTTGAATTTTATTGAATCTTTTACTGTTATGTACAGATGAAATCTCAACAGTAGTTTGTTTCATTACTGAAGAGCAGGAATTTTCTTATTCTTAAGAGAAAACTTTTCTGAGCAAGTGGTTTTACTGTAGGTATTTTTTATTCTGAAGCACAAATGTGAGGAAGAATACATTGAAATCCTCGCTTTTCCATGAAAGGAAAAGGGAGTGAGAAATTGCTGCATAAGTAAAGGAAGGTTTGTGCTACAACCATGGTGTAGAATTTGGAATACACTTTCCATCTTTGCTCTATTCCTCCTGGGACTTCTACACTTGGTAGGGTTTAGGATGATCTAACGTTGACGTCTAGTGGTGGGAAGGTAGATTGCAGAGAGGAATCTTGCCCTGCTCACACACGTATTTTGTCAAGGCATGAGAATGTCACCCTAAAATTCAAACCCAGACATTAAAACCTAAGACTTGTGGAGCTGAAGAGAGTAGTAAGAATAACTGCAGAGTCAGACGAGAAAATAAATGCCTCATCTTTTATATTAAAAATATTTAGGTCTGAAGCATTATTTGCTGTGTTTCTCTTTACTGTGCGGTATAAACAGCACGGATGAAGAGACTGGGGATAGAGTACTGTTGGTAAACATTAAAACTAGACTGATATTTGAATTTTTCTTCAGATCTTAATCCCTGTGTTTATTTTGGGGTAATAGCAAAGATCATTCAAACAAAAGTTAAAGAGTTTTATTATTTTATGTCAGCAACAATTAGGCTAAGGCCACACACAACTGAATTTCTATTTAGCTGGTTCTGTGAGAATACTTTAGTGGTTGGTGGTGTTTGTGTTCGAGTCTGTGTGATTCATTTATGATAATGCGTTCTTCTGGTTTCTGTTAGGTGTGTTACCTTTGCAGTAATTTCATTGACCTTGGTCATATTGTTATGTCCTCATTTGGGCCAACTTGTCAAGATATTCTTGGAGTACTACTGCCAACTACAGGAGTTATTGAGTGTCCTTTTTATACAGAAAATATTCCTTTTAGGTAAAAAGACCTGCCAAATGATTCAGGATACAATTGTGAAAGTAATTGCTACAGATTTCCTTTTATGGTCCTTTAAGCTTTCACATTTGATTAGTGTTGGATGTCTGTATTTCCATTCCTTTTACACTCCAGAGTTAACACAGTAACTTGAATGGTGTTTCAAAACATTGCTTTAGAAGATTTACATCACATGAAAAATGCTTTCCAATTCAAGCAACCCAACTCCTGTGTATACTGAACTATAATTTAATTAAGTTTGGGATGCTTTACCTCACCAAAAATGTTAGGTATCTTATTACATATATTCCACAAGACATGTATCAAATTTTAATCTACACGAGGAGAGCTTCAGGAACAGGCTGCCCATGAATGTGGTGGGTGGAGTAACCATCCCTGGAGGTGTTCCATGAAACAACTGGATGTGGCATGCTCTAGTTGACAAGGTGATGATCAGAGGTTGGATTTTATGATCTTGCAGGTCTTTTCTAACCTAAATGATTCTATGTTGAATCCTACTCTCAGAAATTAAAGATGTTATATTAATTTATAAGCTATGCAGAAAATACATGTTCCCTTCTTGGCCAAAAAGAATCTTATTTTCCCTGTGTGTTTTAGAAAACTTTATTTCTCTCATGGTCACTGACAAACTACAACAGTGTAGCAAACTATTAATATATGCTGATAATTTCAGTAGGCTTTTGGAAAAAATTACTTTTGATTTGTAAGGCTTACCTTTGAAAAGTGCATACTCCACACATTACAGAAAGCACTGTTGCAAACAGCTTTTGTTCCACTAACATGTGAATGAAAAAAACCTAAAGGGACATATGTCTCTATGGTAATTTGACATTTGAATACAATATTAACTTGTGTTAACACTGTCCATATTTTTCTTCCATAATCCATAGCTTTTAACTGTTCAAAACCACAAATTGTGCTTTGGACTATGATTTAAACAAGATATCAAAGCTGTCAGAGACTTAGTTTTGGAGCTGTATGAGGTTCAGAATCCAGACCGGAAGATAATCTTCCTCATTTGTGCCTCAGACAGAAAATACTCATTTTGTCTTTGCTGTTGCCAAGGCCATTAAACCTGAGGGACTTTGACCTGTTTTAAAGAAAAACATGGTTGCAGCCACAAAGTGTGTCTTGCTCATAACACAGTCTGCCTTGATTTAAAAAATGGTGTCTTTTAAAATACCATTTATGGAAATGGAAGGGGGATTTATATTTACTGAAGAAATATGGATTAAAAGAATTCTAAAGAATTTGTTTTAAAGTTTGCTTTTTAATTGTACATTTAAAATAATGTGTTCATATTTCCAATCTGATTTTTGCCTGTGAGTTATATTTTTTACAGCTGTAAGAATCAGGTGTATTTAGAAGAATGTACATAGCTACATTGCTGTCCAGTTGGTATTTTCTTAAGACTTTTTTTAACATTTACAATGATAGCTTATAAAATTTGAAAGAGTATTGCCTTAAAAATATCAAGTTAGGGTTTTTTAGGGTGCTAGACATTTTTATATTCTTCTTTTGAGCAATGTAGTTGAAAGACATGGGTAGGTCTATTACACTTTATAGAAGTAGCTCTCTGTAGTTATGATAGACCAAGTCTTTGGATGTTCTAATAGTAATTACAAAATATTAATTATTGGTGATTCTTGCATATCACTACCTTTTTCTTCAAATGCTTTACAATAACACATTTCTCAAAGAGCAAGGCACTTAACAAATGTTCCCAGCATTCACTGCCATGGGAGCTGAAAGATTATCCACAGGTATCTGTGATCAACTAGGCCACAAATTTCTCCAAGTCACTAACATAAATTGGTTTTTGCACTTTGCATTTCCTCTGCCATTAAGCTTCATAGGCAGCTTTCCCTGGCCTACAGAGCAGTGAAGGTCGATCTTTAGATGATTGCCAGCCATTTTCCTACCTCCTACACTTCCTGCCCAACTACAAACCCTCCACTAAAGATGGCAACACCGCTAATAGCATAGTCAGTTCTTCACTGGGTCAGCAATTCTCAGGTAAAATAATAAAGACATGAAGGCAATTTTGAAAGCTGTTCTTACCATGCAAAAATCACGGAGGTTACTGGCACTTGATCAGCTTGCCCAGCAACAATGGTGAGTACAGCATGTTAGTAGAACAGCCTCATAATAGCGCTAATTAACCTCAAAAGATGTGCTGAGGTTCTTCTATACTTTAATACATGAAAATGCCATTTTTCCAAGGGAAAATAATATAGCAGTATTTTTTACTATCAGCATAAAATAGCAATTTCTGTGCAGCACAGGAAAGTTCTACTGACTTTTCAGTTCGAGTACTGCTTTTGTGTATGACATTAGGTTATAGCTCTCACCGCTCAGTCCCAGGAAAAGCACACCTTGACCTTTCCCTGCTCATAAAACATGTTTGCTGTTTCACATATTAAACAATACAGATCCCTTTTTTTCCAGCAGTACAGAAAAAGTAGTGTTTCCAGAAGAAAACAGTCTGTAATATTTGACTCATCTGCTTTTTCTTTAGCGTTGGAAAAGCAGGAGAAGCCTCTTCTTAACAACACTTTTATGTTTTGAAAGAAGCGAAGGACACTGACCTATAACACTCATACTAGTGAATGGCAGTTCTCTATGCTGAGGGAACAGTGAAGAACACCCTGGGATGAGGTACAGGACAGAGCCACTTGCTGAATGAGGCAGTCAAGGGTGGGTGGCAGAAAGCACAGAATACAACAGCCCATCTGTGTGAGTATCACCCATGTTCCAATATGTCATTTGAACCCTCATTTAGAAGTACTGATGTCACACTGTCTTCAAAGCTACTGTCCTAAATTAACCGTTGTTGCTCAGAGGATAATTCAAAAGCATTTATTGTGATAAGATCTATAGATAAGGGAGTTTTACTTTAAAACTTCCAGTCAGATGAAAAGATATCAACAAAATACTTTTCTAGGGTAGCAGATCTATTAGAAGAAAGCATGTGAAATGCCCAAATGCCTGGACTGCTTGATCCATTTTTGAGCCCCCTGGAATTTCCAGAAAAACATGTTTAAACTTGTAGAGGTTTCCTCTGAGAGTCAAGATTTGCTGTTTATGTGACTAGGACATTTGCACCATGAGTGCAGGAACTTGGCTTTTCTGGAGTACAAGTTTTGCAGATCGTGAGAGTTCTACTGTTGCAGGACCCATCCAGCACAATATTGCTTTATTGCCACACTTTACAATCATCAGAAGCATACATGAAGGCACTTACCAAGACAAACCTTTGCACACAGTTCTCAATTTCCTTGATGCAACAAGGAGTGAACATTCACAAAAATAAAAAAACACTCGAAGACATCCAGCGAAGAGAGAATTCCATTATTTTGCCTATTTGTGTCCTACCTCATGCCTGTTCTGGCAGTCATGTTTCAGCCTTTGATGTACCATGACAAGTTTAGAAAAAAAAAGAATTATGTAAGACATTATTTTACTTCTTGTTGGAGCAGACTGAAAACAACTTTACTCTTCCCTTAGGGTATTACAAGAATATTTAAAATTCTTGTTTCAGATTTGCCATGAAGACAAGCAAATCCAAATTATAAAATCTTGTGTGTGTGGTCAGTGAACTTTAGACTCTAGCAATCACAAAAACAAAAATTTTGACCAAGATCATAGTTGCACAGATTAGATAAAGCTTTATCTCCTAGGTGATACACAGATGTACTTCCATGTTCTGGGCAAAAAATTCCAAAGTCCACAGGTAAGAATAATTTTGTAAAACAGCTAATGGCACATACACAGAATCTTTGTGACGAGGAAAAAAAGTTTAAAAAATTTTCTTAAGTATTGGGTTATTCTAAGCACAAGTACAGGCTTGGTAGACAATGCATTAAGAGCACCCCTGAACAGGACTTGGAGGTGCTGGTGGATGAGAAGCTGGAGATGACCCAGCCACATGCACTTGCAGCCCAGAATTCCAAATGTTTCGTGGGCTGCATCCAAAGCAATGTGGGCAGCAGGGCCAGGAAGGGAATTCTGCCCCTTTATTCCAGCTTCATGAGACTGCACATGGCATGCTGTGCCAGCTCTGTGGCCCTCAGTAGAAGACATGGACCTGTTGGAGATGGTCCAGAAGAAGGCCAGGAAGATGGTCTGAGGGCTGGAGGAGTTCTTTTATGAAGAAAGAGTTTGGGAGATTAAGCTTGGGAAGATTCTGGGGAGATGACGTAGCAGCCCCCTGTACCTAAAGGGGGGCTACAAGAAAGCTGGGGAGGAACTTATGACAAGAGCATGTAGTGACAGGACAAGGAGGGAATGGCTTCAGACTAAGAATTTCTTCCTGATATCTTAATCTAAATCTACTCTCTTTCTTGTGAGGATGGTGAATCACTGCAAAAGGTTGCCCAGGGAAGTTTTGCATACCCCATCTTTGAAGCTGCTCAAGGCCAGGTTAGACGGGACTCTGAGCAACCTGGTCTAGTGGAAAGTGTCCCTACCCACAGCAGGGGGACTAGAACTAGGTCATCTGTAAGGTCCCTTTCAACCCAAACCACTCCATGATTCTATCATCTGGCAACATCATTATGTCTTTTTCAATACAGCAACAGAAGAAAAAAACCAAAGAGCAACAGCCAAAAACTCCCACAGCCCCAGAAAAACAACTTAAAAAGGAACTTACACATGCTAATCCAGTTACTAAAAACTTGTCTTAAAACAATAAACCAAAAGTAAATTCTAAAATCTGTAATTCTGTTTTCCTGAGATGGCTGCAACAGAATTTAAGCATGTGTTTTCAGAGACAGGATTTGACTTGACCTATGAAATTCTGAGTAATGGTATTATCTGTTAATTAAAGCAGTACATAAAGAAAGCAAGTAATAATCACATATCAGTCAAATAAAATTCAGGTTCACTTTATTCAAGATTGAGGGATAGTTGGGGTGGAAACCAAGAGAGCCATGCCATGAAAGCCGTGCAGCTGAACAAAAAAGGAAGTGCAACAATCAGACTTACGAATGTGAGAGGAATTTCTTAGAGGTAATTGTAACCCTTAGCAAACTGAGAACCCAAATGATATTTCTCAAATGTACGAAGTTTACATAACAGTCATATAGAAGAGGAGCAGTTCTTCAGCATTTCAGTAAAGGACAAGATACACCTTCAAACACCACAGTGGGCAGAACTAAATGCCTACATTTTAATTTTTATCAAGATCCCCTTTTCTAGTTGCATATACACTTTCAATAAAAACTAACATACCTATTCAGCCTTCTTGTTGAAAAAAATATACATATTGCAATAAGGAATGAGGCACAGCAGAGTAGACATTTCACACAACCTGTAGTAATCCAGAAAATTACACTATGGCACAGATCTAAATACCTTTCTCTTCACCCTGGGGTGATAGATAGTCAAAGGAGACAACTGGTGTTTGCCAAGTAATGGCAAAATTCTTTCATGACTGTATGGAGAAATCTGTATTTTAAAAAAAAAGGTCAAAATACACAAATTACGGACTAGAAAAGGGACCTACAGAAAATCATCTTTTCATTACAAGTGGAAACCAAGGGACGTGGAAGAGAAGTCCCACATTGACTTCTGGACATTTCAGACCCTGTCTTAAGGCTTTCAGTCAGAAGATCAAAATATTTTATAGCCTATAAGAAAAATGCCATTCTGGGCAAATTGTTGTTCTTCAAAACATGAGCGGCTTAACCACAAATACGCACATTTAAAATAAATACTTCAACACTAAGAGTTAAATCACTTTAATATTACAGAAGAGCCAGCTGAGATTTAAGGATCAGTTTGTTGGCAAAATAAATGTAAGAAATAACTAAAATAGAGACTCTGTGGAGAGAAAATATTTAGAACCAGACAAATGGAAAAGCTACACACAAATGGGAATGTACAAAATACACACAAGATGTATTTTAAGTGAATTTTCAGCAGGTACTCTGTAAATGCTGGGGAAGCAGAGGAGACCACACACTTATCAAGAACATTATGAGGCTGGTAAATGAACTATCATGCCAAAGACAGAAATGATAAATGAAAAACAAGCTACAGATGAAGAATGGTACTCAGTGCACGTAAAACCACTACTTATCTAAGGCAAAGTATGGAAGTTTGGCATGATATAACCTGAGTTAATACTCTTGGTATGTACTTGATGTACAAAATGATTGGAGTAACACCATCATTGTAATAGTTTTGAATCCCCTTATAATATTTTGATTCCATTTGCAATTTATGGGGAAAATGGCAAGATTACCTGTATTTTGTAACCTGCTAAATGGTTACTCAACACCAGTTTACTTACAGTATATTAAAAATCTGCAACTATAGGTTATATGCTAGCTGTTTTAGATTTAGAATAACGGAACAATTTGGATACTTCAAGCATCATCAGCAATGTTAGAATTCTATACTGTAGCTACAAATATTCCAAACTATTGTTTGGAAATCATATTTTGGCAGTTGGTGCTTTCTATATGTACAAGACATTTTGAAGACTTAGATATGGGAATTTATGGAAACCTTCATGTAACACTATTGTTTAATGTACTTTTTGTTTCAACTGCAGTAAACAGCCATTCAACAATACTATGACTACTATATCTAAGAAATAAACCGATTTTCAAATATCCAAGCTAATAAAATACTGCTGTCTGAGTATGAAACAAAGAAGTTTCACTGGGTAAGAAAAGTTAATAAAAGCAACTGCGACATTTATTTGTTATTTAACATAAGTTCAACTTCACTAGTCACTTGCGTAGCACACAATATTGTGTAATTCAAGGCATTTATATTTGGTATGCAACAGTGCACTTATAACCCCATAAACTCCTTCTTGAGTTGCAAGACTGTAACTAACTTCTACTTAAAATAATATATTTTTATTAAGATTTTTAGTGCAGAGTTAATTCTCCCCAATACGCATTTTTGTAAACTGTTAAATTTTCCGTAATAATTGACAGAGGTGCTGCAACACTTCCTTGAGTAGGATATAAAAAAGTTTAGACTAAAAGTGATAATGTACTGTAAATTAATTGTGATCTGGTCCATTCATTTACAAAAAGCCTTAGTATTGTCAACTAAGCAGCCACTTGTGACCTAAATTCAAATTCTCTGATCAGAAGCCTCCTCCTTATATTTTGAGTTGCAACACTAGTGATTAAGTTAACATTTCCTTTGACAAAGAAATTTGTATTTCAAACCAGCCTCAAGTCACATTAAAACCAAAACATAAAATAAGTACTGATTTTCACAATCAAATCAAAACTGCAAGATTTGCTCCAAATAGTATCATAAGAATTATTCCAGAGTTCAATTTCAGTATCAAAGGTTAAGACAAACTCACTTCATACTGCTTACATAAAAAATGAAATCTGAAATTCTTACACTAAAAAATCAAGCAAACCAAGACAAAACTTGGCATATTTTTTTTATCATTACAAAATTTTTTTAAGCTAACATCATGTACTTTTCAGATATAGGCTATTGTGACCATAACAAATAACTGAATAAATCTTCCCTCCCTCCTGCTTTTGCTTTTGTTGATGACACTCAAATAGTTCTGCTTGTGAAAGAGGAATTAAAAGGTAGCTGTTCAGTATTCTTCATATCTTGATGCTTCCCCTTCATTACAATTTTGGCTGATTTTCTCGTACTTCTTCTAGTTTAGAAAGGATCCACTGTGTGAAGAAAAAAGTAAAAATTTGAATCACAAAGACAAAAGGAACCTAAACTGATGAGAAGATGCAAAAGCAACTTAAACTAATGAGAAAATGCAATTTTTGCAAGCTGTCTCAAACCATGATCCCAAGGAACCACACCCCACTGAAATATACACAAGACTCATTACTTTTTTGTGAAAATTACCAGCTACATTAGTTAAAAACAAGGCAGAACTTTGACAAGTAGCTACCTGATAGCTCTGGTAGCAGATCTGAATTGTTCCTACTATCTGTTGTGGTTAAAACTAGTCATGCCAAAATGAAGATGTTATATAGAAAATGTGTGTAATAATAGCAGCAGTATCATATATCAAATAAACTGCTGGTATTTTTTTAAAGGATTTACCTCATTCTTCAAAAACACCTGTATTTTGAAGAACAGAGCAGTAACACCCCACCCCTGCCCACCAACTGGAACAAAACTAGGAGTAATTTACAAATACTTTTGTTCTATTAAAAGTTCTATTCTAATTCATATTCTATATTGTTTAGTTTTTGTTAACATTACTGTTTAATCAATCTTTTGTCAGACTAAAGTGATTCAGAAGATTTAGGTAGAGAAAAGTCTGGTGTTGGAATTGAGTATTTTTGAAACTCAGCACTGACTAGATTATTGCTATTTCCATGTCTGTAATGTATGTGGAAACACTGAATTTTAAATACACAGAGTTTCATGTTAAGAGTATTTATGTTACACTTTTTAAAGTCAAATTTACCACCATAATCTTAATTGTATTTTGACTTTACCTTAGCATCCTCTGGACTTCTAAAATTAATAATTTTTCCAAATTCTTTGGCATGGAAGACAGACTTAACTCGTTCCTAAAAAAACCCAAAACCAAAACAGTAATTCAAAATTGAAGTGAGTTACTTCAGGCTTTAAGACTACGATGCTATTTACTAAAAAGGGAGCTATAATGGTTCAAACAGCCATGTGTACCAAGAACAGTCATCTGAGTATGTTTGCATCACATGCACATACCCTGAGAGACCATTTTTTGCATGAAAGCACCGTAGAGTGAACACTCTAGCAGTAACAGACTCCACTTTTTACCATGGAGTCCCTGGATAAGGGTCTATAAACGTGTGTAGGAATGGAAGGCAGACAATGTACATGTAGTAATAAAATCCATTACTCCCCAAGGTTTTAATTTGTAATTCTCCTTCAAGTCATTACTTGAGTGGACATTCCACCAATACTGACTTGCAAGTAGTGGACTTAGGTAGCGAAAACAGCAAGTTAGGCTTCAGAAAGAAAAACGTTAGGAGTTATTTGCAAAATATAGTTTTCAACCATAGATTTCAATAAAGAGCATACTGTAGACATGTTAATGGATTCTGAAATGACTGTTGTGTTGGGATAAAGATGGATATGTTATTCAGCATTGTCTGAAATGGCAGAAATGCTAAGAATTATTTCATCCTGTAAAAGTTCACTTGCAGTCAGAAATCCAGTTTGGAGGATTCCAAACCAATTTGGCTCTGCCTTTCATGCTCTCTGCAATAGAAACAAATAACCTGAGTGAAAAACTGAATGATGCTGTGCACCATCAAGACTGTCCTGACAACCAATATGTGTAATTACACACATGAAACTTATTAAAAACAGAAACAAATCACTGGCAGACAAATCTATATTTTGTTCAATTTATAGTTTGTTCAAAATTAAAAGTTCAATAAAGCTCTGTTAACATACCAGTAAGAATTTAAGATTTTTTTTTTAAGAAACTGCCTCTGTAAATAATCATTGGTGGTCATCCTTCTCCTTATGTCCTTTGCCAGCTTACCAGGGAAAGGAATTCTAAGGATTTTTTGTTTTGTTTTGTTTTTCTTTAAGGAAAAATTGCAACTAAGAGCAACATTCTTCAGTTTGTATTGAGAGGGAAAAATATATGTCATTTATAGTTATTTTGGAAGACAATATAACATTATTATTTGCCCCAGAGAGCGTAAAAAAAGTATTCTGCAATCTTCTCAGCCTTTTGTTGTATCAGCATTTTCCAGACTATGAACACACCATGAACTGGTGCATACAAACAAAAAATTCCTACAGCTCAAGGAATAATCTCATCTGCAAAGACCAAGTCACCATGCTGCTTAAAACAGAGACTAGTTATCAGAGGAGTTCACCCATGCCAAGTTTCAACTCCTTTCTCTGAGTGTATCTCAAATACAAAGGAGATCAAGAATTCAGAGGAGAGTGAGCAGAAGCTCGAAGTTCAACTTCATAAACAGTAACACAAAAAACCAACAAAATACAGTAAGAGTAATGTACCTTGGCTTCAATGCGCAACCTTCGACCATCAACGATGAATGGTTCTTTGGTAAATTCATCGTAAGAGTATTGCCATTCACATGTCAGCTGTCCAAATGCCCCTTTTGTCACAAATAACACACCACTAGGCACCAGAAAATAAAAGTAGTTTCAAAAATTAATGTAAAAAATAATTAGAAGTTATCATGTTACCCTTGCCCTAGTGAATTCATTTGTTATTGCAAAATAGGTTTCATCTCATGATCTCTAACTATACAGAACACTTTCCACAAAAGAGTTAATTTTTGAACTCCCTATAACATTTAAAATACTGTGTTTCATAGCAAGACTTTAACACTACTTCAAGCAGTATCTGAGAAGGATGCCTCATACTCCACTGCTAGACACTGACTGTTCCTGTATTATCCTTTCTTTCCTTCAATACACCATTGCAAGTGAATCCCTCAGTCCAGGTGATTTTAGCCTAACCCAGTTTATAACAAATCCTTCTCAGCTAAAGAAATCTTAAAATCAACATTTCTTTCCCTTCTAAAATAGGAGAGAAATAACACTGAACACTCTCCTGCTGAACAATGACACTACTGAAGATTATTATTAGCACATTGGATACACCTTCCCCATTAATTTGTCTACATATATGGTGACAGTTCAGTTATTGATCAGCAATCATCAAGGCATGCACATTTTGATGACTGTTTTAAGTACATGTTATTTGGAGTCAAAACTGTTTACCTTTTTGTTACCATTAACAGATCTGTACTGTTGACCATAGCATGTGCAATATATCTGAGTTTTGCAAATCTTCCATTTTCGATTTTCTAAAAGAGATAGAAAAGTTTTATAGCTTTGAATATGCTAGTAATGTATTAATTTTGTGCTTAAAAGGTATTTATGCTCCATAAATATAAATTGTAAAAAACCACAAAGCACATACTTTTAAATAAAAGGTACTTTCATAAAGTCAGAATACAACTAACATCTGTAGAAACGAATGTTCATAACTACTTGGTTGCTGTTAATACACCTATGCAAATAAAAATTAATCCTAACCAAAACTGGTAAGGAACAATATAATTGCTCAAAAAAATTCAGGACTCAGTTTTCTACATACTTTTGGTACACACTGAACTTCTGCTAATACATTTCTGAGACAACAAACAAAATAAAGATTCCTTTCCTACTTTATCTCATTGCCTCCAAAACATTGACTAATTAACTCTGAGAATAAATCTATACCTAACTGCACATAAGCACTATTATCATGTAGACAGTAGGAATTACAATAATGCATTTGAGCTAATACTTAGCATTCCTCTATATTTTTTTGTTTCCCCATGAACTTAACCATATCCTACAATTAATGTGTAGCAGAATACTTTTAATGAGCAATATATTTTAAATATTGCTATGACAGCATGTGGAAGCTGAATTATCTGGGATGGATCAAAGCTTAGCCCAGATACCCTCTACATGGAGGGAATAAATCTGAGACCTTGGGAGGTGGGATGTTAGGAAGATGCTAATAGACTCACACAAAATTAAGCCCCGTTGGTTCAAGACCTTAGACTTAAAAGGTCAAGCTCCTGCCCAGTAACTGTGACTGGACACCTGCCCCAGGTAAAACCCTATAAAATGCCAGGTTAACCACACCCCCTGGTCTTTGGATGCTGCCTACGGTCTGATGATTAAAGGGTATTTCTGGGCTATCCATCATACCTGTTCCGTTTATTAGCTATGCTCAACCTGTCTGAATTGGGAGAGGGGTCACAGGGACATCACCCCCCTGGCCCCCCACTCTTAGTGTCAACAGCAGATTAATAGCTTTTTAAAAACAGAAGCCCTCTACCTCTCACATGACTTGGCAACCATTGGATTTCTGACTTTCTGAACAGTGAGTGATTAAACTAACGGTCGAATTAATATTGTTGCACCGTGGTTGGAAATAGCAATATGACTGCTTGCATGCTTTCCAGCTGTTACAACTTGGAAGCAACACCTTATTACAACAAACTAGTATGACTCAATAAAGTTTTAACTATAAATATATAGCTTCAGATATGTATGCCAAAATTTTAAAAATACCTAGATTAGTTCTTGAAACACTTAAGAAAGCAAAGCCATTTAATGTGTGTTCCCCAACACAGTAAAATGATGAAGACATTAAATCAGTGTAAACTTCAAATTTGACTGTGCGGATAATTTCACTTTCCCAAACAGACCTTTAAAAATTTTTGTCTCCCCCAAAGATACTGATTTTTTGGGGGGATTAAATACATGAATATTTGAATAGCAGGTTACCCTAAATAGAGCTTTCCAAAACACTCTTAGAAAGCTCAAATTATTTCTCTTTCCCCAACTCTGTTAGGCTGCAAAGTCACAACTTTAAGTCACATGCCTACTTACTTAAGTCACTACTTGCATTTATTTCTGCTAGAGCTAGTGGCAAGAGCCGGACAAATTCAGCAAGAAGAATGCCATATGAAATGAGGAACTAAGGGCTTGGAAAATAAGGTGTTGTTTTTTAGTTTTTGTAATCTTCTTCTTCAAGCTTTAACAAGGCGTTGCTCTGCCTCTGAAACATGTCTCTCCCTGCCCCTTGTATTAGAAGCTGGGACCTAAATAACTAAAAAATCTCTCTAAAAGGTAGCCCCTACAGCATTCCAGTGCATAACATGCTGGATGGTTAGAAGACAAAGGAAGCTCTATGGACAGACTATGGAAAGCATGGATAGGATACCTGACCCACAGGTCAGGCTACTGGTCTAGGTCTGTGCTATGATGGACTTTCATTATGGCCTAGAAAGAAAGACAGGGAAATGGAAGAGAAGGCTGACAAGAACTTAAAGAAATTATGTGTGGAAAGAGCAAGGGTGATTCAGAAAAGGCATAAAATACACTTAACGGCAAGACACTGTGACAATGACACAAATTTCACTTACTGACCAAACATAAATATCACATAGAATGACAGTATCTCTGTTCTATTCAAAGTAAGTATAGGGTAAATACATTTAGCAATTTAGCCTTATAGGATGAAGAGGACTTCCCATGTTGGAGAAAGTAACTTCCTAACATTTTGCATAGCACTGAAGTAAGGCTTTCAATCCAAGCATTAATCCCCCTGAAGTGAGACTTAGGAAAGGGGTGTTACTTTTTTCAGTCTTCTAATTAGCTTGCTAGCTAATCTGAAGAAGTCATGTCCCCCTCCTGTAACTTACTCAGCTTCCAGAAAACAAATTGGGAATTGTGAAAATTATTATGGAAGTACAGTACTTAACTAACCCACAAGTGGCAACCTCAAACAAAAGCTATTTAAACATATACCACAAAAAAGTGTCATTCTACTAAGATTCCCAAACATGTGATTTGTGGAGCACAAAAACATTGTTTGCATGCACCATACACTGAGATAACTAGTCCTCATTGTTAGCTATGAGTCAAAAATCATAAATTCAATTTATCTGTGTTTATAGTTTTGTAAACAACGGGAGTTAGTTGGGAAATAAAACACACAGAAATGCTGCACAGCCTATTTACAAAGGGAACACTTGCCAATGCTAAGCAGTAACTACTTTTAAACTTTCTGCTTTTGGATTTTTCTACCTTTTATTGACAATCTATATCCCTTTTAGCACTGGACTTATACCTATTCATTAGGAAATACATCACAGAGGGAGAGTGCTGACAATTCTTATAACAAGCTCACTACTGCACTCTGCTACCAAAGCGCCTCATACAACTCAAACATAAAACAATATATAATTGATCACTCAATACAGATGCATAAATAGTTCTTAAAACTTTCATGGTACGTAGCTATTGTTTGGAGAAAGACAGCAACTTGGACCACTGTTTGGTGACGCTAAACTATGAAAGGTAACATTGATCCATCATTCTTCTTTCTATGTTACTTCAACATTGTAAGAAAAGACATACAAATTTTTAAAAACACAGTATCTGTATTTCAAATTAAAAACATGTCAATAACTTGATTAAGTACATGTAAATCTATTTTTAAAAATACTCTCCAGATGCTGTAAATTATGAAGTAACACAAGAAGAGATCCCCTCCTTTGCAAATTCTAACCTGTAGTTCAAATACTTAGATGCCACTGCAATAATCTAACAGTAAATGTGATCAGTTATGCATATATATGCAAATATGCTCAGTCCAAAAGTGGTATCTCTGCACTTGAAGAGATTGATAATCACATCACACCCTTTTAATGTAATGAGAAGCAGAAAAGCCTTTGACAAAGTTAGAAATGATACAGAACAAAATTAAGTAGTGGAGACAAAAATTAAAATCTATGATTCTTCTGGTAATAGTTCTAAAAAATACTAGTAGTATGTGTGATACCTAAGTCAGAATGTTTGATATCCTTCTTGAACTCATCTCAGATGAAACAGTATGTAAAAAAATACTGAAAAGGCTGTTATTGCTTAAAAAGTGGTTATAAATCTGTTCTCCCTTGATGTTCAGATTAACTTTCACCTGGACTAACAGCGTATTTCCCTATGAACTGGTTACTGTCCAAAGGTGTGAATTCTGAAAGCAATACACTGTTGCTAGAAACTCCAATCCTGAATGCATCTTTCAGCTCAAATTATAATGTAGCTTTTCCAAAAGCTGTAGAATTGCTAATTTCAGCAGGCTAACCTGCTATAATTACCAATTCAGTCTTCCTTATAGAAACATTTAGTAGTTCTAAGCAGTTCCCATGTGACTTGTTAGATGTAGCTTGAATGAGCGTGAAAAAAGGGGAAAACTGTTAAAGAAAAAATAACATGTACAACATTCATTTTTCGCCATGCAAAATTCTCTCATCATTTATGCGTAAAAAACACTGATAATCCTTTATTACCTACTTGCTCATTTCAGTTATCCTAATGTGCAATGTCATTATAGAAAATGCAAAGCAATGCGCCATATCCATGATGTGTTAACATCTGTATTCAAGATTCCATTTAGCAATGCTGCACAGTAATTCTGAAATCAACCTGGTTTCATTAAAATCAATGGGAATTTGTGGTCGTGGTTGACATTTAAATGTAATGCCACAGTATGCAAGACAATAAAAATTAGGACAGCAGCTTTCTTTCAGAAAGCAAAACTCCTACTTCACAGCAAAAATATAGATTGCCGATACTGACTTGCAGAATTATTTTAATTAATTTTTGATCTGAACACACAGGAAAATTTGTTTGAGCAGCTGAAATGGAGAAACCATACTGATCTACACTTTCGTCATGATGACCACATCCAGATGTTCTGTTTCCTGCCAATACAACCAAAACTCTTGGATTCATACCATTTGAAGCATGATTACAGCATCAGCAGGGAAATGAAAGAATATTGTCTTTAAGCTTCAGTCACAATCAAGTTAAAATGAAACTGAGTAATGCAAGCTTCCATGTTCCTCTGGAACAATTCGTGATAGCTGGTTTCAGACAGCTTCCCATAAATGTCTTTTATTTGGGACTGGGAAATGGTTTTGTAATAATAACCAAACGCTGGATATTTAAGTGGTAAGGATCCTGCTTTTTCCTTTAACCTAGACAGACAAGGTTTTCCAAAGAAGGACAGATCATGACATCTGTGACTCAGTAAAGGGACCAGGAAACGAGATGGCACGTATGAATACCTGGTAAAAGTCTGGACAACGTCAAATGAAATTGAAGTTATTTTGAACTTCATAAGAATGTAATTTTCCAAAGTGAAACCTTAGCTCCAGGGTACGTCAGGATATGGACGTTTATGTTTTGATCTGAACCCAAGCTCAAGAGCATTGAGGGAAAGACAGAAAGGATTAGTACGACATACTTTTAGACTCCTCAGATGTTGTTCCTGGCAGACCAAAGTGTGAATGCTAAGGAGCGCAAGGGCCTACTCAAATCTCTTCAACATTCTACCTGATATGAAGCTCATTACCAAAAAGAATCACTAAACCAAAATCTGAACACCTCCAATACAACAGGATATGGTACTGAAGCACAGCTTTGAAGGACTGTCTTCTCTGAAGCAACATAATGGTGCAGCAACCTTATACAAAACAGTATAAGTATTCTCACAACCTCACACATTATAAAAGCAAAATAAAAATAATAATAATAAAAAAATTGCATATGTTCTGAGGTTGGGTAGACATTGACACAGAGAAGCACCAACTGCACAGCACACCTGCTAATGACTTAGCTTCAAAACCAGTCTTTCAGCTTTATCCTCTAGTAGGGCCAAGACCTCGCACATCTATTGCTTCTGGAAATAACCAGTAACAATTTATGTATAAACAGTCTATTAAATGATCTCTGAAACTGTCTAAAGTATCCCCTGGCACTGACCTATGTCTTCAGAACATCTTGAGAAAACCAGACCACCAGAGAAGCCTGAACAAAACGGGTGTACTGGATAACATGAAAGGTAAAGAGCACAGCCAGTTACTCACCCCAGCAAGGAGGAATTTACAGAAGTCACTTAAAGAGTAAAACTGAACTCTTGGGGAAAGCCGGATTGTCAATTTGTCAACAGAACAAAATCTGGCAATCTGAGACTAAAGGAGGGCACTTAGACCTGGAGTTTTCCGGGACAGTAATGGACTTCAAATTCAATTCAGCAGTTAAAAAGGGATGGGATGGGGGAATTTTGAAGTCAAAAGTTAAACTGTTAAAATACTTTAAACTGAAGAAAAAAAAAGTTTGAAAATATGGTCTCTCTTTTCTGCATGTTACTTTAAATCCCTAAAGAAAATAATCTCTAAATGTTTGGGAGTTTTTGTTTTAGTTCCGGGGTTTTTTTTCGATCCTAAAGAACATCAGTTTCTGCCATTAATTTTCACAGCTTTCTGTCCTATGACCTAAAGAGAAATTAAGTACTAATATCCCAGATGGTAAATATTTTGTTATCCCAAATCCCCATATCCACAGATCCAATTCATTTCTTTTTCCATGTATATTCAGAGAAGCCTAGACTCAAAAGAGAAACATGTAAAATACTTATACAAAATCACTATCTTTTCTATTAACACAAAACCTTCAAAAATAGACAAATAGAATTATACTCCACCAAAGAGACATTCTAGGGCATATAATCATATTTGCCAACTCCAACTGGCAAATTTCGTTAGTTCTGTTGGGCTTTTTTTTTTTTTTAGTTAGCATTCTACAACCTTTTAATCTAGCAAGTAGAAAACGAACTCTTTTCAGTTACACTGCAGCGTAACTTGAATTAGCAATATCTGACCCAGAAATACAATAATTCAATTTTACCTCCATGTTCTGCATAAACGTTTAGGATTTTAAGTTTAAAAAAAAAATTAAAACTAGGTCAATTTTTGGTCAAAAAATTATGACATTTCTAAAGCTGTTTTAGAATGAAGAAGAAATATGTTTTTCTCCTAAAATTCACCTGCATTTTCTAGTAAGACTGGTCATCAAAAAAGAAACAATTTTACAGGATAAAAAAATAAATTGCAGTAAAACAGCAGAAAGTAAAAAGATAATGTTAAGGAACATTATTCCAAATTTTCAAAACCCAGTAAAGTTAATTAAATGTCATAGTAACATTTCCATTATGTTACACCTAACAATTTCCCCAACTTTTTGACATCATGTGTCTTTTTTCAGACCTGAAGAGCAAAATTATTTCCTATGTTCTTCAAAGAAATATGGGAGATCCATCTGTACCTGAAACATTCAAAATTCTTCCCACAATGTTTCAGGCAGTAATATACTGCAATAAAGCCTTTCATCTGTTTCTGCAAGGCATCCTTCTGAGGTGACAGCATTACAAAACAAATAGCAACACATAACCTGTAGCAAGCACAAGCATCAGCAATTTCAGCTACAACCAACTCCCAAATTTAGTTTGTCCCTCATCTTCTCTGAGATATTAAAGGCAAAAGGTAAATGGCCAATAGATCACCCTACACAGCAGTTTTTGAATGCACAGTACCAGAATAAGCAATCTTAACATTTTTAATGGTTCTCCCCCCAAAATTTGATAAATGGAAGCCAACAGACAATGAAAGAGATAACATTACCTCGTTAAGTACGCAAACATTTCAGAAGTTCTTATTGTTTTAGAACAATGCTGACTGTTCAGATGGTGGCAGAAGAATTAATTTGCCTTATAATACTTACTGGTACAGAATTATCTATTACAAGATATTTTTAAAGTGCAACACAAAAATCTGAACTTACTAACATACCACACACACACGGACACACAAAAAAAAAAAAAAAAAAAAGAGGAAAATTCTGCAAGCGTTTCAGTGAATAGATTTTTTTTAAGAAACCAGTAACTTGTAAAGGTATTTGGTAGAATTTTTAATATCAAATTGTAGTCGATCAGTGTTGACACTTTCCCCTCACCCCCCATGACTAGGTAAAGAAAAACCTAAATACTTTTGCATATTATGTATGTTTTATTACACAGCGTCTTGAAGAACTAATGGGGTTCTTTTTACATCTTTCTGTCGTTTTTACATGGAGTTTAGTTCCGGGGTGGATTTTTAACTTTTTTTGTTGCTATGAAAACAAAAATATTGATTTATTAAACAAAAAATTTATAGTCAAAATAAAAAACAAAAGAAACTGTTATTTCATATGTTTAAGGATACTAAAAGATACACAAAATAAGTATTAAAAATATGGAAAAGCAAATGATAAATGAAAAATTAAAAGTTTATTATAACGATTCTTGAAAAATATATGTATTTTCTCTATTAAATACCTTTATAAGCCATTTAGTGTTCTTACACTATCTAGTTCCAGGAAACATGAGAAACAATGTTGGAACAGAACAGATGAATCCATTTTAGATATGCTTTAGACATGTTTATTGTTAAGAAGAAAAGCAGACAAAATACTTTTGAAATAGTAATTGAATAAAACAGTCAAACAGCATTTTAACACCAATAAGGACTGTACAAATCAGTCAAGTTTTACTAAGCACATTTAAAGCAATAGTAAATAAACCCTGTTAAACACTTATATAAATGCAAAAACATTAAACACAGCTGATAAAAATACATCTGGAAATAAGCTATAAGTCAAGGTATTTCTTATTTCTTCATATTCAATACTATTTTACCTAATGCCTGGTTTTATCCGTAAGACTACCTTTATTATATTATTTGCATGTTTGCCTAGCACTCATCATCATACAGTTTATTATCCCCACATTCTTTTTCACAGTTTAAAAAGTAAGAATTTAGTATCACAAAACCCCTATTTCTCAGCAGGCATTATAGCAGCAACATTTAAAACTTAAAGGTCAAAAGAATGTGACAGAGGCCATGTATATCTGTTACAATCCACATTATCCTAACTGTCATCATCATCACTACTACTGTGAGCCATAGTCCACTCTTTGTAGGCCTGCCTTTTCTGAAAGCATGGTAAGGGAAGAAGAAAGCAGAAGTATTAGTTAAAAAGTACTAGTTTGCCTGGCAAGTTTGTTAATTAAAGCAAAATAAAAACATAGAAAACAAAGAAATTCTGAAGTGACATCCTATGTTTAGGGCACTGTGAGCACACAAAATAACCTATTTCCTATTTCTTTGGATCAGCATATACCACCTCTAAATCACTAAAATAAATTTTATTCCAACCTAATCCTGTAATCTGTTGAAAAGTTTCAATACAGTGACCAGAGTGGGACCAGTCACCAGACCTGTATACAAAGAAGCACAGCAAAAGGGGAAAGGAATCTTTTTATCCATAAAAAAGTATTATTCTATTCAAACTCTTTCAAATAGTGGACATTCAATACTCTGAGTCTCATGCAAAAACAAGTAACAGCTCTAGAACCACAAACATTAAGAATCAAAAACATTAGTATACTTAAGGGTTAAATTAAGACACTAAATATCCTATTGCGGAATTTAATGTCTAGGGAAAAAAAATGTAAATCTCTATTTTCTGATTTGACTGTCTACACGAAGGTCTGTCCACTCTTCCTGGAGCTTTGAAAACATTTTTTCAAGAGTAATTATGCCTTAGAATCATCAACAGCAAAACCTAATATGAAGCTAATAATTCTTCAGTTTTAGCTACTTTCAAATGGTGGCTGCCACCACAAAATATCAAAAGCATTACACAAGGCCACACCTTAGTGTTTTTTAAGTTGGATAATGGAAGATATTGTAGTCAGCCATGCAATACAAAAAAAAATAGAATTACACGTTACATGGCAGATTTTTGTAAAGGTTTCTCAGAAAAAATCTGCAAAATACAAAAACATACAAATTCAAGAAGCAGAAGCAATGTAAAGTCAGCTCATTAGAGCTGACTGTTTGCTAGCATTTGTTTTAGCAATATACTTTAGAACAGAAAAGGGGATGCTTTAAAATTTATTTTCTTAACAAAAAGAGGACAAAGATTAGTAACAAATTTATGCTGTTCATCAGAAGTAGCTTCTAACTACCAGAGGGTAGAGATTAGTTAAGGCAATACTGCTTTATGACACCAGTTAGAAATTGGACAGCACAGGTTAAAGCCATCTCAATACAAGAAAGGCACAGGTATACTATTTATTATCAAAGTCCTTTCACAGTCTGCTGAACTACATCACCAGTGAATGGAACAATGAACATAGCTAAGATGCCCCCAACAGGTCAATCCTGTTCTACCAGAAAAAGGATGACAAACTAATGAAATGCAGGAGAAACAGAAACAAGAGTGGAACTCAACATGGAACAAACAGCTGTGGCAATAATCAAAATTAGTCATAAAATGCTCTCCAAAGGCCACTTCATTCTTATTTACTTCTCCAGAAAGGTTATTCTGGTATGACATTTTCATGGCACACTGTGAATCCTTCCATGTGTATTTTTTAAATTCTGTTTAAATTTATGCAATCACTAATTACTACTTCATTTGTTATGGTTGAACATTTCTAGAAAGAAGTTTTATTTCTAACAAAAGGGGAAAACAGAAACTCAGTAAGCCGTGTGCGTCACAACTGAAATAATTTGCCTTTCTGAGGGGAATTTTTTTGAGACAAATTTGCTTAAATGGCAGATAATTCATTAAAAAGTAAGTGCTGTTCAACATATACTTCCTGTGAACAGTATTCCACTTCAGAACTGGTTATGTTCTTTCAATGGCTTCAGTATGACGTAAATACAACTACTTCTTAGTGTCTTTAAAATGCTGTTTTACATAAAATTGACACTTAAAAGTCACTGTTTAAGTTATGTATTAAAAAATTACTGAAAAAACTATGTGTATTTATCAACAATTTCCATCAAAAAAAATTTAAAGGCATAAAATTTTTTCTCTTTTCAGAATGCTCTGTGCATAAACTTTTATAGATATGCTGATTCATTTTATGGTGTCTTCCTCAAAAGTTGCATCACAGCAGCCAAACCCCCACCGTGGTTACATGCCTAAGAATTTAAATTAAACTTCTTGACTATTACAAGAAGTGAATGGGAATTTAAGAAGTGGGAAATTCTAAAGTGTTTATTTCTATGTAAGATGAGTTTAAATGTTTGTCAAAAATTTATCTTTCATTTTCTTCACCTGTAACATTTGACTTCCAGTTCCATCTCTTAATCTGTAAGGTCTAATAACTCCATCTTCACCAAAGAAGCGAGGCGGGCGCAGGCTTATCACATCTTCTGATGAATCTGCAACCCTGACAAAGCAGAAAACTTAAGATACGTGTCAATATTTATACTCAACTGTACTATTTAGCTAAGAAACTATATTACTTTCTGTACAAATTAAATTCAAGTACTCATGCAACAACTATTGTTGTCTATATATGTACTTCTGCATAGTAACAAACATTACATGAAAAAGCAATAGACTCAGAAATCTATTTCTAAGAATCACTATTATCAAATTAGATGGCACAGAGCAGCACATGGCAGAAAATACTTATTAGTGTCTAACTACTGGACTTCAAAACTTCAAAAGTAAAGACAACTGTACCATATAGAACTTTCACTCTGATATTTTTCTTGCATTTCTCTGCTAAAGAACTTAAACAGGAAAACAAAAGAGACTGGCATTCTTATGGCAGCAGAAGTGATCCAACTTACAAAGAACAGGGCCACTGAACAATTTAAAGTTACTAAATGCCTCTTCAAAACACTGTCTCCTCCTTCATCGCACATAACAGTGTGAGACATTCTTCTGCAATGAATTTATTAAAGTAAGACTATCACAGTATTTAAATGTAGTCTTAACATTGTTCTGAGACTGGCATAATCTAGTGGTCTTGGAATTCATCTCATAAAGTAGTAATAATATATAAAGTAACTTTGAATGCATCTGAGTCCTTTTTTTCCTGCTTATCTGGGGTAAAAGTTAAAAATCATCAGTTGAAGGAAGTCTGATAGCTGAGATATTTAAGCTAGCTTTTTTGTAATGCTAGAAATACCTGAGATTCGTGTCTGTGTTTTTTAAATTATATCAAGTGTGTACTTTGTTAAAGAGCCACCTATTTCTTATGTAAACACAGAAATGATACAAAGACACAAGGTAATATTAGTATTACTATTGTCTCTTTTATGCCATATGGTATTTTGTGCACTTATTTTACTTACTTTTTAATACCCTGAAATGTGCTGCTTGCCATATCTATGATTCCGCCAGTAGGCCTAGCTACTGCTCCCACTAAGCCTTTTCCAACACCTTTGAAAAAACCAGCTGCTCCTTCTTCCTGAGCTCCTAAAAGCATTAAAAGCAGTAAATTATTATAAACCAGAAAGCCTCTCTTAAAATCTTAACAGGTTTTATTACCATTTAATTACAAATCTTATTTGATATACAACAACGTAGTCTCCACACAAAGTTCACGTACACAACACTTAAACTATAAGTCAGCAAGAATAGAAAATCTTGACAAATAGTTCTATAACTGTGATTTAGAATATCTCATCAAATATCGAGAATTTACCATTTGTGAACATTTAATGCATCAAGACCAAACTTACCTCTTATTGGTTTTGTAACTATTCCTGTTATGCCACTGACAAAACCCTACCAAGATAAACAAAACAGACATTACAAATATGCTTCCATACAGTATTTTTCATTTTTAACATTTTTCTTTCTACTTCACTGGTGAATAGCCTCAAAGTACCTGTGTTTGGAGTATTCTAGAATTCACTATAAGCTAACAGAATTAGAGGCATCTGCTTCACAGTTTCTACCTTCTTTCTGCCCTCTTGAATTTCTCTATAAAACTATCACTCAATTGTAGCTATTTACCTGCAAAACCAAAATTTAAAAACTAACAAAATACTAACTAAAAAGAATTGAAAATCAACAACAGTCTGGTACTCAGGTCTGCATAAAATTAATTTTTGTTCTCCTCCTTACAGAAACTAATCCTTTTCCACCACGTGTGATACCCTCTCTCAGACCAGTGGGTTGTTTATTCATGGCTTCTCTCCTTTTTTGCTGGTAATCCTCATCCATAGTTATTGCAGCTACTCCTTTTGCCATAGCACCCGTGATTCTTGAGGCAGCTCCTGCTAATCCACCTATTGGAATACAAACCAAATTAAAATTCCAATGCGACTTACAAATACTCCCTTCTATTGCTTACTATTATACAAACTACCTTCATGTTGCTGAAACTTACCAACAGCTCCCCCTACCAGTGCTTTAAATCCTAGTGCCATTCCTTCTATAAATTCCTCAGGACCCTGGATGGCTCCCTATGAGAAAAAAAGGATGCATTCATGATGAGCTTTGAATAGTATTCACTGTGTATTTTTAAATCTTACATTTTTACTGGGATTTATTTGTAACAAAGAGGACAAGAGGATGACACTGAGTGAAAAAGTGTGAAAGCACCCACAAAAGCTCCTGTGACAGAAAGACAGACAATTTTAGAATACTAATTAATTCCCTGAAGTCTCCTTATTTTAAGGAGAAGAGAAAGATTTATTTTAAGGTATGAACTGTAAGGAACAGCTTTTTGGCAGTTAAGTTAAATGGACTCCTCTGTCTTTTTTAATCACTTGATTTTCCCAGGCATTTTCAATTCTAGATCTAAATTTAAAACCAAAAAAGGTATCAATATAGATTTTCAGTACAACGTATATCTATCTACTCGTAAAAGGGCAGCAGAGAATTTTACCTGGTAAGGTTCATAGAAGAAAGCTTCTACTCCTTCAGACAAGCCTCTTATGAATCCAAATGGATTACCCAACACATCAAGGCCAAGAATAAGAATATACATCTGTTTAATAGCCTAAAATGAAAATAGTTATTAGTGAAAATATTTCCTAAATTACACTAAAACAAAGGCAAACAGTGTAGTATCTCAGATTAAAAGAGTAAGAAACATGAGTTCAATATGAAAATCTCAAAATTGTGCAGAAAAGTAAAAGTAGTTGCACTAAAAAGATGAGAAAATCAGTGAGTAAGTCATATTATGTCAGCCAAGAAACAACAATCCTGCTAAGTATTTCACTAGGCCCTTATTATTAATGATGGGTGGATAGAAGAGGACTAATTCTTTTATGCAAAAGTATTTTTGTTGGATTCTCTCCACTGGATGACAGAACTTTCAACAGTACACAAAAGACAAGAGGGAACCATGATTCATATAGTACTAATGTCCAAGAAAATGCATTAGTATTATAATGCCAATCATGTTCTATCAGAGCTCTATTGTGTTTGCTTCCCCTATGCACTCCAGCAAGCTGTTTTGTTATCCATGCCACCTGGCAAGGAAACAAAATTCTATTAATGAGTAATTGGTTTGTATGCATTAATTTAACCTTTGTACATAGATACAAGGATGAAAGTAATTTTATTTAGTTTAATAGAATCAAAGTGCACAGTAGCACTTTCAAAATATAAATTTATTGGAATATTGACATTTTATTATTCTCACCTGTTTTGAGTAATGCCTTATAACTGCTGATTGGAGCTGCTGTGTAGTACAGAAATGATACCTGAGCTCAAAGAATGCCAACCTGAAAAGAGAGAAGAAAGAAAAAGTAAATCCTTACTATTCAGAGCAAAATAAAACTTAACATATGTAACAGGTATAATCTTTGTGAGTGATTTTTATATTCATATTTTTAACCTACTTAAAGACAATATCTTGTACATCTGTAAGGGTGGCCCCTATACTCTTCAACAGGAGATTCAAGGACTGAAATGGTATCAATTCGTTCTTTCTTTCTTCTTTGTTACTATCTTCTCCACCCGTACTGAGTGAAAAGCTCAAGTGTAACTGAAGGACAAAAAACAGGATTGGGAAATAACATGGTTAGTTGTTAGATGTACGATATTTCTATTTTAATAATCTTTTAGATTACTTAAAAACTGAGTCAAGACATTTCTAGTCTGACTGAAACCAGTCTGACTTTGTAACAGAATACAGAAATACACAATGTAGGCCAAGAAAAGCCCATTGACATTCAAAGCCAGAGTGACGAATTAAAAATACCTTAAGAAAATAAGAAAGTTGAAACTGCTTACTTATGTTTTCAGAGACGGTGTCTGGATTCTTTTAGCTATAATTTAGATTAAAAACTCATTTTTAAAAGATTTAGTTTTTCTAACATACCCGAAATCAAAGCATACAGAAAATGACAACACAGTACAGTATCCAAGCAAGGATGTAACATAAAAGCTTGAAAACAAATAATTATTAACACAAGTTTTGCAGATGCCAAGTAACTACTGGAATATCCATACAAGAAAAATCCCACCTGTGTACACCTGAATAACCAAAGCAATTGTTTCAAAGAAATCGGAACAACATTCAGGAAAATTGCTCAAATGGCTTTCGTGGCACAAAATGGTAGAAATCTACCCAGCAATTTTCAAAATCAGATTAAAGGAAGTTATGCCTGTTTCTGATTCTCTGAAGACAGTATCACGCAACATTCATTATGTTACAGCAGAGTTTAACTATAGCTCATTTCAGTGACATGCAGCCCACCTTGCAGAATCACTGTCACTCAACCCATAACCACTAAAGACTAATCTTTAACTAAAACCTCAAGCCCATTTTTTCCATCCCATTTCCTCCCTGCAATTTTTCTTGTCAAATATAATTTCCAATATCTCATAAGATACTGCAAAGAGGTAAAACTTAAATCATTATTTGATCTACTTTCCACCATTAGATGGGAAACTCACTTTATAGAGCCTATGAAGTCCTATCACATTTGTAATAATGTCAGCTACACACTAATCTCATACCGTGGATGTGTATGTTTTTTAGAAATTACGTCATTCTCCAATCCATAATACTCTGTGTGCACACAAACCAGAGCATTTTGGAAGGAACTCTTAAATAATAAAATGAAAAAAAATTACTCATAAAGAAAGTCATAGGAATGCAACAGTAAGTTAGTGGTAACAATGAAAATACATCCCTGGCAGCATTTTTTTCAATCAGCTGTTTCAATCTTTATTTCCAGTGCCTACTATCCTGAACAAGACAAAAAATTTTCAGAGTGCAAACTCAGTCAGAAATGTGAAAAAGGAATACCTTAATTGGAGAGATATGGAAGTACTCATACAAGCTGATTTGTGATGTATCCATTGATGACACACTCATTAGCTCTTCTTGAAGAGATTCAACATCCTTTTTGAAGAGCTGTAGCTGTAAATGCATTTGAAAAAGATATTTCTTCAAAATTTGGAGGATATAAAACTACTAGTCATTTGTCACAGACACAATACATCGACTAATACTGCATGTACTCTCTCTCCTATGTACAAACTCCTCTCATTGTTCCTGTATCATAAGGTTTAAAGCCTTCTTTGCATGGCATACAAGATGACCATAAAGGAGTGAGTCTACCATCTGTCTTAGGCAACAGTATTTAAAAACCTCATAGCTTTCTATTATTCCCAGATACACAGAAAGTAACAACTGATATGGACACAGAAAATAATTTAGATTTTTTAAAAAATAAAAGTTGAATAGTTACAAATTTAAAATATATTTATCTTCAAACAACAAAAGGTTTCTACCTCTTGGTCACTTGGCACATCACTCTGTGCAAAGAATTCACCAACTGCATACAGGAAGCCAAGATCTAATCTGAGATCCATCTCTTGAATCAGAACCTTAAAATACCTATACATGAAACAGTAAATAATTAAGGTGTTCTACACAAATATGTAACACTTAAAGCTTAGTATAGGGTATTTAGACCACTTACGCAATTTCTGGTAGTGCTTTTGCTGGGTTTTTTTGGTGTGAGTATTTGTTTTGGGGTTTTTTTTGTGTGTGTGTTTGTATTCTGTTATTGGTTTTCTTTTCTCATTTGTTTTGTATTTTTTTGAGGGAGTCATCATTGCTGGTGAAAAGAAGGCTTCCCACTTAGGTGTAAGATAAACACATTTCCAAGTAACCAGAATGATTTTAAACACATGGCTGCATTTAACCCTATATATAGCACCACTATACATAGGGTTTTTTTCTAAATAAAGATGGCTAAAAATAAGCATTAAAAAGTCATCTAAAATTCCTTGCTTTACTCATCAGTTATGTAGATAATAAAGGACACTGAGCTTTCACCTCTGTTAAAATGTTCTTAGTTTCCAAGAATGAGTTTGTGTTAAAATTACCTTTCCTTATGGTTGCCTCTATAATAATTTTAATTTTAAAGCTTGATTAAACATATCCAATAGCAATAAAGATGGAACATGTCAAAATACTTACTTAATATGAGATATTTGTGAGTGTCCTGCAGTTCTCATGACAATACTGACATCAGTAAACGGTTTTGGTGCTATGAAGTTGTCAAATAAAAAGAGATCAGCACAGATTGTTATATGATATACATAACTTTTTAAGTTTTTTAATGAAAACGTCATATACATTCAGGGTTTTCTCAATCCTGTACAACAGGATTACATAATGGATATGACTGGCAAACAACTAAGACAGGGAAAAGAGCAGGAACAGAAAGTAATAGGAAGACAATGATGAAATTGAATATCAAAATGATATTTAACTGAAAATGCACCATTTTCATTTAAAAGCAAATTAATATTGACATACTAGATTTACATAATTTCCTTAGTCATGGAATAAGATTTCCCAATTGCTGATACAAAAATGTAAACAAAACAAAGAATTCTGAAGATTCATGCACCGTAGCTTAAAATCAATCATATTTAGAACAAACAACTGACATCCTACTAGCTTCTGAACAAAATTGCAAGCAGCATTCTTTGTCTCAATCCAGAATCCCTTTAATATTACTTAGGTTTTCCAAGTGATTTTCACATGAAAAACTTAATGAAAGATGAAAGACTCCAGCTCATCACATAGTATAGTGACATCGAGCTCTATGCTCCAAGCAATGGAGAAAGCTACTGAAAAAACATACAAAATACAATTTGCCACCTGGAGAGCTTATAAATGGTGCCTCACTTAATAACTTTGATCTTAGGCACATTTATTTTCTTACTTGTTAAGATTACTTAAATTGGTTACTAGGTCATGCACTGCATGATACTAGAGCAGTAGGGAAATAGTGGAAGACTAAAGATGACAAGTGAATCTCCACTGCCCCAAAACTCCAAATGCAAGTAGCACTGAAACAGTGCAACAGACTCACTACCACTAAAATAAAGAAGACTTATGAACAGACAAGTCGTCCCATATTTAGTCAGCATTAAACTTTAGTGGTGGTCTGAACTGAAAACCTCCTTTTAAGCTTATATAATGTCCACGGTACATGTTTTCCAAAATCAAAAAACTAATGTGCCAAAAAGACACTCTTAAAAGGTATTATAATGACAAATAAAAGACATTTTCTTTTTTTCTGTTGTTAACTGTTGAAATGGTTTTCTGTATATCTTCTTTGTAGAGGTAACTGCTTCCTTACTTCTACCGTTATTATTCTGTAGTCAGAAAGCTCATGCAGACTTTACCTGATAAAAGTGATAAATCTGATAGACCGGTTAACTTCAGTACAAGCAAGTTATCTTGTTTTAAAAGGAAGGATTATGTTAAACTAGAACAAACCTGAATCCAAGGTGATGGACTTTGGAGGTTTAATAGGATAGAACACAAAGGGAAATATGGCTCCAGGAATCTGGTTTTGTATCTAGTAGGGGTAAGGACAGGACAAGGTGCAGGACATTAGCTTTTCAATAGTGAAATACTTTTAAATCAGGACAAACTCTAGAGATACGATCATTACCTGTAGCTTTCCACCAATCCAAAAGAAGAAAAAGGCCAGTATTGTACTTAAAATGTATCTATTTTCAAGATCTAATAATACAATTTTAACAATTTAGAAAACCTTTTTTTAATTGGTAGTAATAAATGGTCCACAAAAGTTTTTCAAAGGATTTGTTTTTAAAATCTTGAGCACAGCAAGACAAGAAAATTTCACCTCTTTTTGGTTTTTATACAGAAATGCTCCAAAAAAAGGTAAGATGAGTGCGAAATATTTTTTTTCAGAACAGTCATAGCTGTCTTTCTTTTTTTCCAAGAAGTACTTAAGTAGAATTTTCAAAGATTGAGAAGCACTGATGTAAAAGCCAATGATTACAATTAAATTGAAAGCATGAGAAATCCAAAAAATTCTAGAGATGAACCCAAATTTCCACAGAACTTGCTCTTTCAGAATAAATGGCAACTACTTTTTGACATGACTCACTTGTATCCTGTAAATTTGAATTCTGAAAGACTTCTGATGTGCAGAGGAACTGTATTCCACTTTTAAAGCTGGCAGATAATTTCTTCTGATAGGAATCTCATTTGGCTGTTGAATCTTCATATTCATTCCATTAGGAGTTAAACAGACCTATTGTATCATTAAAGACAATTTAGTATGTCAAGTGTTTTAAAATCCTACTTTATATAATATACTTTAAAATTTACATTGTTCACCAATATTACAAAGCTCAGCAGTAAAAGTTCCGCAGCTTTTAAGTTAGATGCCATAATTTTCCTTTATTTAAAGTAAACAGATTTTGCCATATATTTCAATAGAAATAAAACTACAAAATAGTGCATTGTTTGGGGGTTACTATCATTTAACACATAGCTATTTAGAGGAAAAGCTGAACAGTGTAATGGACTATGGATCATTTATATATCCAATGTTTATTTTCCTAGAGCACATTTCTAAGGAGTATCTACAATTTATCCATTGACAAGGACCTAGCATTTGGACCATAATTCTGCATTCCAGAATGATTTCTCAAATTTCTTTTTCAATTTTATGTGGTTGAATGACAGCTAAATGATTCCATAACAAGCCATTTTAAAAATATAGGATTTCAGGCTAAAACAAACCAACTAACCCCAAACTAACATATTTATCAGTATAATATATGAACTAAATGTAAAGCTTCATTAGTGTAGTTTTATGCATATTTAATATTACAACCTCCAAAAATGTCACATCTCAATTTCAAAGTCAGGCACTAACAAGAAAAGTAGAAAGATATCAAAAGTTTGTGGAATTTTTCCTGCATTTTTTAAATACAGAGATAAAGAAGTGCTTTCAAATGGAGTAGGTAAATCAGCCATCTCAAATTTCATCGTAAGTTTTATTAAAGACAGCAAAACGATATATTATCTTTTCTTGTACATACATTTAAGCAACAGATTTAGAGAAGTATCAGTATTACCAAAACATTCGAATCCAACTCAACAATCTTATTTTCTGAAGGACTTAGCTCACTGTAATCTCTAAATTCTTGTTCTAATTTATCAATTTGTTTAACACTCATTGGTCTCCATCTTGACTTCTTCTTGGGTTTTGTCTCCCACACCACATCAGAACTTTGAAAACAAAACAAAGAACCAAAAGAGAAGGATTAGCTCTTTGAAAACAAGTTTTCAAAAACACACCTACTTTAATGCGACTTTTAATAGATTCTAACTAGGCAATGAGAAATCACAACAAAACTCTATTGTAGCAAACAGAAGACACCCAAACAATGCACTGCCTCCTTGGTACTAAGTGGAAGCCAGTCTCTCCAATGTGATGAAAAAAAAAATTAATAAGTTTCTGTAACTCCCCAGTTCGATGGAGACGGGTATGTAGTGATACTTCAAGAAGTTCCACTTCAGCAGTACTGCCATCCATTGTTCTACAATCTGTAAAATACAGTTTTCTGCTTATACTCCTGCATTAATTTTGGCTTTTTAAATTTACTACAAATTGAAAAGTTCAAGTTATGACAAAATGCCTTCTGCCCTGCATCTTATTTTTGACAGCTTGTTTATTTTATTTACTCTTTCCATTTAAAATCAATAGGTAGTGATTTTGATTTTCATGTTTCCTCTACTGATTTTATGCTGGGAGTTTTGAGTTTGTTTCTTGTTTGGTTTTTAAAAAATATTATCCTTTCTTCTGTCTCTCAGTTTTATTAATGAAAATAATTAATCAACCTTAAAGGGCATTAGGACTTTTTTCCACTGGTTCAGTGAGCAGCTCTGGGCCTAATTTCACCTTATAGTCACACTTAAAGCACAAAATAGGGCACAAACCAACACTATCAGGCAGGTAGAAAGTACTTCTTTCCACAAATTAATATACAAATATATAACTTTCCAGACACAGCCACCTAACCTCTTCTAGCTATATCTGTGTCTCTGTTGAGACACATCAATGGCAGAAAAAAAAGGTGAGGTAAAGTTCAAAACAACAAAAAATCAAATACAAAAAAGAGTGCTATCTTGATTGTTGAGAGTTTTCCCCCTCTTTTTTTTTCTTTCCACCTTTTTTGGTTTTCTTTTTGGGTTTTGGGGCTTTTTTTGTTGCTCCTACAAAAAAGGAAGCCAATTTCAACAGTACTGCCATCCATTTTCAAGAAGTTTCACATCTCATCAGGGTTTGACAAGAAAACAAAACTAACTATAAGCACTGCTAGACTCAATTCTATGGATGACTGCTTTCAAAGAAAAAACAATTTAGTGAAATCTCAACACTACCGTGAATCTCAGCAATTAGCTGCCACTTTTAATGGAGTGTTTCAATTGTCTAAATGTCAGAGCATAGTTTCTCAGGTGAGGGCAAGGACTGGAATTTTCTTAGTAAATGATGGATGTGATTACACGGCATCTGTGTGTATGAAAAGTTCACGCTTGTTTGTTTTTAAGTATATTGCAAAGAATTAATAAAGAAAAAAACAACTCTCAATCCGTCAATCTCATAACTGTGAATAAAAAGAAGTGTGTGGATTATGGCAATTGTAGTCAAGTGTCCCTTGATGATTCCAAAGAGGCCCTGTTCAAATGTATAGCACACATTTCCTAACCATTACATAATTTGTTTTCTGCTTCCCTCTGAAATGTTATAGTAGGAAACCCAAGCAGCAGAGCCCTGAACCACCGTGATTAATCAACCAAAACTAAAGGGACCTACAAGCTTTTGCATTAAAATTTCCAATGCAGAATTCAGCTGTTTCTGTAGTGATGATAACAAAACCCACTGACACAAACTATTCGCAAACCTTACTCCTTAAAACCCTATAATCACTTCTCAAACTACCTGGACAGGAAATATTTTCTGTTTGGTGTGTTGAGAAGTCTGCCAGACAGAGTTACAAATACATGTTTTAAAACCACATACATCTAAATACAGTTAGCATATGGATTAGTACAAAACACACTGAAAACATTTCCCTTGACAGCAGGAAAAGATAGTGATTAGGTTTGAATTTTATCAACTCAGACCCCTTTTTGCTCTTTCAGCACAAGCTAAAGTGAAATTCACAGAGGGAAAATAGCGGAAATTAAACATTTTAGAGTGTTGCACACAAAGTAAGTTACCTTGTAATTCCAATGTAGGACACCTCTTGTTTTGTGTAATTATTAACCAATGAAATTCCAACATCTTGCAAAGACAGAACAATTTCTTGTTCTGCTAGTTCTGCTTTTACACTTTCATATGTCAATTTGAATACATTCTCATCTTCAGTGATCAGGACAATACGCTGCAAACCTTCATAAAATGACATTAAATAGACTGCTTTTCTGGAATCCACACTGAGTATTTCCATTTTGTCCTACAAACAAGAGAGGAAAAGTATTTACACCTTTATTAATCATTCTACTTCACAAAAAAATGCTGGAGTCTTAGCAACACAACAATGGAAGACTTTTTTTTAAGCTACAGGGTAAAAAAGCAATTACAAAGTCTTAGGACAGCTTCTCACCACACACACACACTGACAACTTTCCAACTGAAGACTGCTTAATGGCACAAGCTCTGGCAAACGAAGTGTTACTTTTCTGTACTTGGAACTCATATGAAACTGCTGATCGCACTCATTGTGTACGAAGTTTCATGTATACACTGATGAATGGACAAGTCAATATAAAATTATACAACATTAAAAGGAGATTTTGATAAAAAAACCATACCTCTTTTGGGGAAATTTCCTCAGTTCTATTTCCACATCTCCATTTTAATTTCCTAGATCCTGTTGGGTCTGCCCAAGTGTACAACACTGCCTTATTTGGCTGAAGGAGGTCTTCCAATTCACTGAGGGAGCTAGAACAAAGTAATTTTAAATTCAAATGTCAATGAATATTTTGTGTCAACAACTTTGCATTCTAGCATTTCAACAAGAACATTAATTATATTTTCAAGTAATGAAAACAGAACAAAAATAACATTATGCATGAAAAAACACACAAAAAAAGTTCTCAGAACACTAGTAAGAATGAAGATTTGTACTTTAAAATACACACTTTAAAAATAAAGTATATATACAGTAGATTTTATATACTCATTTTCTTCCCTCCTTTGCGATCAACATTTTCAGAAAAATGAGTATTGAACTCCATTGCCCCTCACATATAGTTAAAAATTCGCAGAATTGTCCTCAACAGCTCTCTGAAAGGAGGCTACCCCAGGAGAGGAAGTGGAGAGATGCTGATCTCTGCTTGCTGGGATCCAGTGATTTGAACCATTCCCTTGGATCCACGATGTGCCAGGGGAGGTTTAGAATGGACATTAGGAAGATTTTCTTTCAAAACACTGGAACAGGCTTTCTTGAGAGGCAGGAGATGCCCCAAGCCCTTGACTTGGACAATACCCTTAGTAACATGCTTCAATTTTTGATCAGACCTGAAATGGTCAGGCAGTTGGACTAAATGATAGGCCCTTCCACTCGAAATACTATACTCTGTTCTAATTAAATTGACACTAGAGATGCCCACTAGTATCTAAAAAGATAAAAATTACTAATCTTTACAGAGAAAGATTAATCAATCATTCTTCAGGCAAAGAGGAAGCAAACAGGATTTGACTAGCAACTCTTCCACTTTCCAAGTAAAAATCTTTAAACAACACTGCTCTGACTGACTGAAGGGAAAAAAGAGTAGGCTGTTTGGCTTTTAAAAAGAAATAGCTGAAGAATGCTGCAGGTATACACTTCTCAGCATTGCACAGTATCTGCATACAGTGGCAAAGCATTACAAAGACAATACAGGTAGACAAAAGAATAACTGTGTGCAGGTGCTGAAGTAAATATTCACTTACTACAGAAAACTAGTATTTGTTAAAATTACCTTAGTTTTGTCCTGGCTTGGCAAAATTTACGTAACAACCTCTCATCCCTTCGTATCTTATATAACTGTAACCTACTCTTTCAGTTAAATCTCCTTTGTTACTTATTCTGCACAGTCAGAACCTGCACTGTTCCAGAAAAGCACATCCTTTGCGTCTCACACCAGGAAAGCAGAGGTCACAAGGCCACAAAATTCATATAAAAAGACACAACAAAACAGCTCACTTGTGGAACTACCTAGCACTATATAACATTGCTAACAATTCATTCTCTCCAATTTACCAAGCAAGAAATTTTTGGGTGCTCTGACAAAATTTGATAGCCATTTCTTTAAAACAGGCTTCTTTAGAGAATGCATGCTTACAATATACAAAACTACAGTTCACATGTCTCCATGCAAATATCCACACTAAACCTCTTCATACATACCTCTGTCCATACTCAATAATTTCCTCTTTGGTATGGTTAATCAACAGAAATGGAGCTGCACCATCATGGTAATTAGAAAAGGTAATCACTGTAGAATGTTCAGTCAGATTAACATCCACTGCAATTCCTCCAAGCTATCAGTTGTAAAAATTACAAAGTAAGTAACACGGGAATGGATTTCCAGCAAAGCAAATATAATTTAAATATTTTGAAAAAATCTCCTCTCATCAGATGACAGAACTATCATGCAGTAAAACTAGCTGTTTTACCATATCTTCAAAATATTTCCTTGAGCTAAATACTAGGTAGCAGGTATTACACTTAGTAATTAAAACCATGCAGGAGTTCCGTACTGTGAAAAGTTAGACAGGTAGAAGAATAACCTCCTTTTTTACAAGTATGCAAGTAAATTTAGTGGAGCCAAGTTCCTTTTCAGAGCAACTCAGAGTTACTTTAGAACTAATCCTAATACTTCTCACAAAGAACACTTGCAAAACAAGCTGTATTTTTGCTCCTGTAGAACTGCTCCCCAGAGAAGCACTTAAAACAGAATACCTACGTATATCTGTTTGTACACACACAAAAAAGAGAGCATGAGAATGCATTTGCATAAACATAATTTTTCCTCAGCTAAGGCTTTGCAATACTTGATTGCATGGGAAATCAAAGTTTTGAGAATGAAAAAAGAAAAAGGGATTTATGTTATTTTACCTAACATGTAAACATGGAAGGCAATAAGTTACCTTATTGTCCAAATGCAGTAGAAGACAGTTTTCTTGCTGATCAAAATTTATCTTCTTTGGAGGGAGATCATAATTTTCAACTCTAACAAGCAGTTTGTTGGCATCATTTTCAGGCCAAAAGGGAATGCACTAGAAAAGAAAAATCAGAAATTTCAAAGTGAGAATACAAATGGGGCACTAAATGCCATTCACATAGGCCCAAAATTCATCTACTAATTTCTATCCAAAAGAGTATCAATTAGGATCAGAAACCCTAAAAAAAATAATAAAAATTATTACTTACCTGAATACAAAAGTCAAGAAATTATTCAGACTACAGTAAAGAAAGTGAGGAGTTAAGGAGCTAAAGTGGAAACAATAAGACTTCATATTCACAAAAAGAAGTACATTTTAAATGGATGAAGTACATAAAATCCAGAGTATAAAATACCTACAACACCGAAAATGCCAAGCTTGGTAAAATAAAAAAGAAGAAATTGTTTTTCCATTAGCAGAACTTTTTCCAAAGAAGTATAAATTTCAAATCAATCTTACAGTGACAAGGAGTGACAAAACAGGATATTGGCATAAATGCAACCCCAGAGTAACCTGAGTACACACAATATCAGCTACAAGCAGTCCTTTTAAAAGTGTTTCACGTATATTTAAAAGTACATACACACACGTATGTATGCGAGTATAAAACACACAGTATGGAGCATTAGGCTGCTAAATCAGAGAGCACGTTCTGCTATTCACATTCACAACTGAAATCATAACTATTATGCACTTAAAAATCTCAAAGGCAATCTCTCTTCAATAGTTTACTTGCTAAATGGAGACAACAAGGAGACAGAGAAGACAAAAGTTCTATTTCTAACTAATGAAAAGTCTCTATTTAATAGAGTCCAGCCAATGGAGACAACAAGGAGACAGAGAAGACAAAAGTTCTATTTCTAACTAATGAAAAGTCTCTATTTAATAGAGTCCAGCCACAAGAACAAGCTATGACTAACAGTAACTCTCAGCTATCAACCGCCAGTCTTTTTAGACAGACCATCTTTCCTGCATTTCAAATTGTTGACATGCAGCATCCAAAGTTTTAGAACTGTTTTTCTCTCTCTCTAACACAGTTAAAGAAATGAGATGTCCATATTTAATTGTGGCTGAATCCTAGAATTAATTCTTCAGTGGTGAAAGACTAGTTCACCAACTTACCATGCCACTAAGTTCCCTCTCCCATTGTTTCTCACACCACAGGAAGCAGGAAGACAAAGGAAAAAAATATAGTTAAACGGTAAGACTGAAGGTATTTTTACATCAACATGTAACCCACAGACAAAGGAAATTTAAACTTTGTTGCAACCTATAGTAAAATAAAGCATGTAAGTCTCAACGTGGAATCAATTGAGCCCAGAGGAAATTTAAGGAGAATCAGTCAACAGTAAACAAAAGTTTGAAATCCAAGCCAAGCAAGTAAAAAGGATTGGCTAAACAAGATGTTACAGAATCAACTACAGAGAATTGAAACTTCTTTGTAGTAGACTTTAGCCACAGATTGTGTCACTTAACGATGTTTTCAAGCCTTTACCACAAGTACTCCAGTAGATGTTATATTTATACAACATTTTTGCTTCCACAGTGAGATCTTTAATTTATATTTAGCAGTGGTCTTATGAACAGTCTTCAGCAATGTCTTCTTTCTCTAAGGATATTTGTTGATCAAATGTCTCGCCCTATACATGATTCAAAGGACTGTCCTTAGCAAGCCACTGCAAACTAAACACCGTCCAACAAACTCTATTGCAATCTAGGAAGACCAATAGATTTTCCCAGAAATAGTGATTAAGGTTTCTGATATATTTACTACTTTCCAGACAGGAAAGGTGTCTCAGAGGAGATTAATTCTACATAAGAGTTGCTTTTTTTCCTGAAAAGACAAGTTATCTGTCACTAAGAAAGAAGAGTGAATTTAAAAAATATATCAGTAGGTACACTTAAATTAAAATTACAAAAAATAGAATAGTGGGAGAAAGAAGTAAGCCAAAATATGCATTAACATTTCAGCAAGTTAATTCATTTTTGAAGATCAACCTAATGTAAGAGAGTTATGTGAGAAACTCTCATAAATGAGACTCATGAAACTCACATAAATGTGAAAAAAAAAATCACAGGCATTAGATGGCTTGATACTACCTACATTTAGAAGAGATGAAAAACATATTGGATAAGGCAACTGAATTACAAGAGAACAACCCTGGCAGACCAAGCAACATGGATTTTTAGACACTGCCTGTCAAAGGGGAAAATACTGATACAATGTGAAAACAGGCTTTAGAAGGGGATACAGATTGTTCTGATGACCTGTACTGTCCATTTGGTTAACTGCCACATCTAACCTTTTAAAAGTTCTTAGGAGTGATCGATCCTAAGATTAAATCTTCTCTGGATACTTTATTACTGAAAGAAGGCTGAGATTAATCAATACAATTATGAAACACCTAAGAAACGCTGACATTTGTGGGACAAACCAGAAAATCCTGTAGGCAAACAAATAGAACAGCCAACATGGGAAAAACTAGAGATGATATATGCAGAATGTATTTCAACTTTCAAAACTATTACCTTTAAGTAGTTTTTTCAAAAATTTCAGAACTTTCTGTAAATATTTTGGCTTATTCTAATAGCAAAAATATCTCAAATATAAACCCCCAAAAAAGAAATAATACCATTTGACCTTATTTCCTAAGAGTAAGAAATTAGATATGAAGTTGCCCATACTACTACATATACACTACTATAGTGATACAGTCATTTCACACCTTTATCACTCTCTACAATTTGCCTGAAAGGAGATGTAGCAAAGTGGGGGCTGGTATCCAAGCATCAGGACTAATGGAAACAGCCTCAGAGGACATTTAAAGTCCTATAAGGAAAAAATTTCTTCACTAAAGGGGAAGTCTGGCATTAGAATAGACTGCCCAGGTTAGTGGTTGAATCACCATTACTGGAAGCGTTCAAAAAATCTGGGGCTGTGGCACTGGGGATCTATTTTTGTGGTGATTAATTTATGGTAGGGCCAGGTTAATGGATGGACTGGATACACTTTCTTAGAAATCTTAGAAATCTTTTCAAAGCCTAACAATCCTATACTTCAAGGATTCTAAAAAAAATCAACTGGGCCTTCAACCACACTTTGTTAGGCTAAACTCTGTTTCAGATAATGCTCTTGTCAAGGGGGAAGGGGAAGGATTTCACTCTTCACAGAAGGCACTACAGATCACTTACAGCTTAAAGAAACCTCCAACACTTCCCCAAACAAGTGCTGCTTTTCCTACATGTCCTGCAGGAAGGCCTGATGGCCCCAAGACCCAGCACACATACAAAACATAATTGTATGATACTGCAGTGCAAACAGCTGAAGACGCACACCCAGTCTGCAACAGTCTCTGCAGCAGGGACAAAAGCCCTAAACCCATTTTCACATCACTTGGCCTGAGGGCCAGGGATCCCTTCCTAGGAAGTATGCATTGAGCACTTAAAGGCAGAAGTGAGACTAGATCCAGAAGAACTATTTGGATCTCTCTGAACTGATCCACACAAGGGAATTTCCTCCCATACCAAAGTGGCTTAATGCATACTGATCAGCCAAAATATTCTACCACATACCACTGCTAAACTGAACAGAAGGTCCAGTGTCACTGTAGAGAGATAATACAGTAATAATATAACATAGTAGAGGTCTTTTTCTCATACTATTTATGACATAAGGCGACAGAATAAAAAATTCCAATTACAATGTAAAGCAGCTTTACAGTATGTCCTAATGCAATACTAAGAAATGGTAAGGGACACAGATTGTTTATTGAAAAAGCATGGTATAGTCAGGCATTGTCATGGAATACTATATATGGCTCACGTTTTCCATCAGTGAGTGTTCAAACCAGTTCTTTTGCTAAGAGACACAATTTAGAATAGGTTCCATTATAAGATTACCTGTTGCAAAACAATGGGAATCCACTTTTCCTTGCCTTCTTCAGCTACTTCCAAAGTATATTTACTTCTATTTGAAATCATAAAAAATGGAGTGAAGGTTACAATTCTAGTAATATTGAAACTGCTGTTGTTTATGGTGACACCAACCTGTAAACAGAAAAACATTATTTTAAGTACACTTTTTCAACCCCATTTATAACTCCTGAAAATAATGAAATTTCAAGATAGATTTAACTCACTTGATATTCCTTTTTGTGACTCTTGCATTTAACAGAACCATGACTTCCAACAGTGTCCAGTGAAAACTGATCAGACAGTTCACTGTCAGTTACCCTAAGCTGCACCTGTGAAGAAGCACCCTGAATTAATTTTCAATTTACAAGTCACTGACAACATTTAAAATTATATATATAAAGTATGCATAAACATAAATGGAAATACTGGTGTTTCTATTAAAAAGTCAAGACGTAACAACTGCCGGTGTCATCTCACAAATGTATTTTCTACCATGCTTAGTTATAATCAATGTGGAATAAGCATCGTAAGTCTAAGACATTCCAGAGGAAGCAATCACATAAGGATACTTGAAAAAACATCATAATTAAAATTTCAAATGATAATCAATGCACCCTTATAATCTCATATCATTCATCCATCAGTAACATTCAGCAATAAAAAACTCAGGAAACTCAAAGGTGAACTTAACCTTAGCATTCTATTAACCAAGAATCAATCTACCAACCACCATTGCAAGTATTAATTTTTCAAGTAGCGTTCATTGTTCAAACACCACAGCTTTACATTTCCTACACAATTTCTACATCTTATTTGGAAGAACTTTATTGATGCAGTTTAAATGTAAAAGGAACTTGTTTTATTTAGAAAACACTTCTCAGTGAACTTCTTTCAAAGTGAGGATCTCTTTCAACTCCACCTCCGATAACATAAATTTCCTATCTCAAGCATATTTCAAAACATGCTTATTTCAGAACACTGGTTTTAGACTGAGATATTATAGGTTTCATGCCCTTTACAGAGCATAGGATAGAGTAAATACATTTTAAAATATAAAAATACTTTCATACAACAACATAAGGGAGTATAGAGGTGTCAGGTTTGCAAAATACAATACCTTGTTATTTTGACGGAAGTTTTTAGGCTGGAAAGAAAAAAGGAGGGGCTGTTTGTAATCTGGAGGATGCTTGCGGTGAATACCATCCGCTTTGTATTGCAACATTCGACCAGTTTTATTCACCATCCAGTAGGGACTGTGAATTTCTATTATCATCTGCCCAGTTGTGTAGGTCACGTGAACAGCAATATCCAGTTCAGTTTTATCCAGCTCTGTGACACAGTGAAATGTTGTGAAGCTGATATCAGGCAGATTACTTTTTATATGGTACTCGCTTCTCCAGTTTTGATCAAGATAGTTAAGCAACTGCAAATCCAGTTTTGTTTGGTCCAAGACTGCATTATGAATCTGGGCTGAACATCCTTCTTGTAGAGTGTCATATTTGTTCCCATTTCCCTTAAAAAGACAAGCAGGCACCAAACAGGATACATTTACATGAATCATACACAAAATTCACATCAACTTTTACTTTTTATTCAGCTTTAAAAATTAAGATACAAGCTATTTAGGCACAACTTTAAAATACATTTTGTGCTATTTAACTATGTTACTTGCCTAAACATCTATCTTAAAACAACATTTTGCAAAGAAAAACTTAATGCATGGTCATCAGTATTCAACATCAAAAAGCCCATCCGTCACCAAATTCAAACACACAAATATTCTTAAATTTAAAATTTCCTTAACACAGTATTTTCTTCACTAAATTTACATTTGTAAAAGACATACAGATCCTGTTACCTCCATACATTTGGTAGAAGCTACAGTCTCCAGTCCCGGCAATTTGTGATGAAGTTTTACTATTAGATTCTACTATTTGAGTTCAAATATTAAATATTAAGACCATCTGAAAACAAACTGTCTCCTAACTGTATTTCTATTATCCTATGTGACATCAATAAGGAGTGGGACAGTTATACCAGATCCACAGAAAGAAACATATAGTGCTGAGGAATCAATGTCTACACTGCATGTTTTAGGTATTTTACTCAAGACTGTCTCTCATCTGGGACTGGAAAGAACGCCTATTAACAGTCAAAGTGCACCTAACTGTTTCATTTCATCTGGAACGAATCTGAAGTCTGGCAGTAGGCTGCAATTCAAGCCAAGGCCTGGCAAAAAGGGGGGCCTGTGAGAATTTGTTAAAAGCATGCTACTGCTGAAAATCAGTGACTGCACGTAAAATGCTAACATAGAGTCATCCACTTGAGGCAGTCTTCATAGAAAAAGCTGCACTATTTAATTAGGCTTAAGCTGCACTTGAGAAACTGAGTGGCTCTCAGAGGGTCCAACTTGTACAGTGTTAGGTTTTACTTTGCATATAGATCTAAAGCATGGCTTAACACCACATTTCACATTCTGTGATAATATTTCAATTCTGGAAATACAGACTTTATTAGACTATATAAGACTTGCAGTTACAAGATCTGTGAACTTGCTTGAGAAATACTCCCATCAGAACCCCTTTGTCCTAATCTCTATTTCAACTAGCCTTCATATTGTAAGTGGGAAACATCACTCAAATTCAAGTATTATGTAATTACCTCTACAGAATAAATTATTTGGTAAGGAAGAAGATTGCGGAGAAGAACAGAAGGCCATAAATGAACAACGTATGGAAAATCCCATTCATCTTCTGCACATAATGAAGTTGTCAATGAATCTTTTACAGGAACAATATTGATGATAAGTGAGTGGTTAGTTGACCTCACAGATTGGCATTTCCTTTGTAATAAACTGTCAACATTTTTCATAATTTCATCAAATGTAATTCCTTCACACATATCATATTCTCCACCCACTCCGTTTTCATTGGCTAGTGGTTGCAAACTCAGTATGGATCTGTAAATGAAAACATTTTGAGACACTTAACATGTGACTAAATGTTTCAATTATAAAAAAGTACTATCCAACAGGAAGATTCTAATGTTATTAGTATTTAGGAAGATTTCTTGCAGTAGTTCATTGCCTGCCTTTATCTTAGGATAAAGATAAAGGAAGACTCAAATAATAGAAAGGATCCCAAAATAGCAAACTATTGTAACAGATGGGTTTTTTAGTTCCATACGTCCACATACTTCCCTTACAAAGAAAGGGTTATTGGAGATTCTTATGAAGAGACTACTGAATTTCCTTACAAGTGTTGCTCTGTTCCTGTTCTAAGCTAAAGGCCTGGATCAACAGCTTACTCCTAAAAGAGATGTGCAGAAAGTGCCCTTCTTTTCAGTCATGTAAGTTAGTACACAGATTATTTACACACATGGTTTTTATAAGGCAATGGCTTTAATTTAATACAGCTGCTCCTGAATGAAGATTTTTTGTTTTAACACATTTCCTGACCACCTAGTGGAACTCATTTGGGCAATGAATCAGAACATCACTAAATCTTATACAGACGGTTAGAAATATCTATTAATTAATGAATCTAGAGTAAAACATAACTTAAGTGATGAAGAAGATACAAAAGCTTTTGCTGTAAAAAAACGAGGAGAGTGTTTGGGAGAAAACAGAAGAAGTCTCTGCAACCATAAAAAATCCATCAAAGCAAACCAATCTACCTAAAACTTGGTGACAGTTCAGCTAAAATGTACATTTAAAGTCATTGCAGTTTTGTTACTAGCTTGAATGAGATAATAGCATACTATGCTATATGCCAAGTTTTTCCAAGTTTGATGAGTCTGGTTTTTTATCTTTGATGGAGTTTAAGTGTATAACTTTTAATTTTTGCTTTAGAATCAAAAAATCAAAAGATGGCTTTTCTGAAAAAACAAAAAAGCTGCACTACTTCACCAAACATTATCCACCAAGAAGTGTACCACATGAATTACAACTACTGTGTTCCAGAAGTACCTCTGCTCATATTTTTAAAGAAGCTAAGCTAATTTAACTTGTTCATAAAAATGTGTTTCAAAATACTTTTAATGCAACAATGAAATAGTACTGTTTAACTCAGACTACATGCCCTGAGAAGATCCGACCCAACACTGACAGCACAGTATTATTTCAGTATTAGGTAGCAAGGGTAAACAATGCTTTTAGCATAATTGTATGGATACAATAATCAAAAAATGTATAAACATATCTTATGATAAAAGAAAAATACAATAAAGTACCTGTAAGAGGAAAAGGGTATGTTGAATTCATTTGCTGGCAAAGCAGTCCCTAAACATCTTCCTTCTTCAAAAATATTTAACGGGACTGCAAAGTGATTCCTTATCTATGTAAAATACAAATCCAGCAACACACATTAGAAAGAACTAGTAAAATTAGTAAAAACAAAGTATTTTGAGCTTAATAAAGAAAGAATGAGAAGTCTTGGTTTTTATCTTACCCATACACCATTCAAGGTCAGTATTTCAGAAGAACTTTCTCTAAAACAGCAAATCTTTTTAAATAATCTTGTTGTGCAGTTTAATGCTGTATTTTGTCTATGAAATAAATATATTAACTGCAAAATGCTTTTCAAGGAGAAACACAAGACTTTGAAAAACCAAAGAGGAGTAAATCTCAACTATATGGTTACTTTCCAAACAGTGGTCACCTAAAAATATAATAGATACAAGGTTCAAAAATCCATATGGTGAAAGTGTAAGGGAAGTCAGAAGTTTAAGGTTAAATCTTTAATGTCCATTCTGGGGCACATACTTATCTTTCTGGCAAACACTCTTTTTTATTTATTTCTGGGTTGATTTAATAGCATTAATTAGCTCTTAAAAAAATAGGAAATAATCAAATTGTAAATTTTGTTATTAATCAAGTCAAAACACTTTGAGCGAAAAAAAGCAACTGAAATGTAACAAGAACACTATCTCTATAAAACTGTAATATCTCATTCATCACTGCAGGTATACACCATATAATGTTTATCAAAAATGCTACTCAATCAAAATACATATACAATCGAAGATCTCACTTGTCAACTGACACTGTACGAAATTTGAAAATAACTTATCAATGATACAGGATGAAGAAAACGAAATAACTTGACTGAAGGATAACTTGTGGAACCAATATAAGATAAAAAGAAGTTGGATCACTTCATACAAAGCAAATAGTTCAAGACCAAAATTAGAGCAAGTATTAGTTAACACTATTAATGAATTATCCTGATCCAAAATCTGATTGATGTCCACCCCACATCCAACCTATCTGTCATTCTGAAAATACTTTTTAGTCTTGAAAAATCAAACACAAAGCAAAGTTATATGGACCATTCATGTCCATAAAATACATTTAAAATATGCTTTTTCAATGTTTATTTAAGGACTACAGGATCATTTCCATTCATTAAAAAATTAAATGTATGGATATATAATGACCTGAATAGGGGAACGTATAGTTATCATCTTGCTTCCTTCAACAGTGTCAATTTGACTGACAATAGACCTTTCAACACCCGATTCCTCGTGTCTCACTTTGTAAATACATCGACCCACTTTAGTCAACGGAATCTTTTCCACAGCAGAATGATTATGCGGACCTAGAATTTACAAGATGAGACATGAAACACTCAAAAGGAGCATAAAGAAAGAGTTGAAAGACAAAAATGTGCATTCAATACAATTTTCTGTGTCATTCAATCCAGTAATAAAAAAACCATCTGCCAGGTGAAAAAGTACAATCAGCACTCTTAATACACTGCTCTTGCAATGTTACTAAGGAAACAGCAGATTCTTTTCTTGCCACAAGGAAAAGAGTAAATGAGTCCATCATTCAAATATTTAAGTGGGTTTTGCTACTGCAAATAAAATTAGTGCCTCACAGGAAATGTTTACGAGATGTAATGGCTTATTACAAAGTACAGGTCTTACACTGTAAAAATAATTCAACTAATACATCATCCGGTCAAGTTTGAAAAACTGTCAATTGCTACAATAAAACAATTCAAATTGTAAACAAATACACCATTTAAAATAGCTAAATTTTAATTTTAGCTTTAACCGTGGTTTGTTTAAAATTTTTTTAAACAATCTTTTTTTAAACAATACCCTTCTTAAGAGCAACTTCTGTAAACACACACATATACAGGACTCAATTCTAACACAAAAATTATTTTGAGCAGTTGAATTCTGCAATAATATATAAAAGCAAAAAAATATCAGACTGCAATAAAGATTATACATAAATAATTTATCAGAGTAGAAAACCTACGCTGCAAAATTAATAAGTATGACTTATATAACTTTAAGCCACGAAGGCTAGAGCAGGATTTCAAATACTGCCAGGCATCTAGAATTCAAAGAGACACTCTTTTCATGTTATGTTGTCCTCCAAAATTTATTGACCTGTATAAGAAACTGTATTATGTATGATAAATATCTACAAAAACAGAAGATGTATGAATTTTGGAACTTACAGATCTGTATGTAAAATCTCTTGCTACTCAGTGTTGTCATTGCTGTAAACTGGTCACTCTCATTTCTAGTTCTGACAAATTCCATATTTAAACTCTCTTTGTCTTCTAAATGAAATATTTTTGCTCCAAATTCAACATTAAGGACACTAAAAGAATCACTAGGTGAGACCGTGATGGGAACTCCTAAAGAATTTATTATTACAAATGGTGCTCGGTCTTTTTTGAAGATGTCTGAAGTTTGACTAGCTGCTTCAGCAAATGCCTAGAAAGCAAAGAATCAATAAAAAACATGAACATACTGAGTAAGACATCACCAAGATGATCTCTGCAAGTATTCATCTAGCAATTCTAACACTGCATAGTTAAGAAATCTTTCTTACCGTGCCCAAGTTACTCAACATTTGCAGTCCTAACTTGGACAGTGTAATGTTGAGCTGGTCTTTTGAGGAAACATTTATCACTGTTTTATATTCTGGAACTTTGTAGTTCTCTTCTTCATCATCATCTGATTCAAACAGCGCTTTTTTAGCTTTCTTCATCTGAAAGGAGATGTTAGAATTCTTATCTGACCATTCTCTAGAAGAAAGTTTCACCTCAAGACTCTCCCTGTCCCCCTTTCCCATTTCTATGTCCTGCCTTGGTTTTCCCTTTTTTTACTGTTTTTTATGTTTTTATTCTCAAAGAAAAATGAAAGAGGGAGAGAATAAGACAAGAGACAAATTATATTTTCAGGAAGTCAGTGAAATTCCAGTAACAGTAGCTAAATTTATGATTATTCAAAAGGAAATATATACTAACTACCAACACATCCTGTAAATACTGTGTGATAATATTCATCTTAACCTCTAGAGTAACACTGTGTACTTCCTGGTGTTAAAAAAGTCCCCAAATATAGTCTTTATGTGTTTCCAAATCAAATACCTAGTTTGTTTTCTTTTCATTGAAAGAAAAAAACAAAACAAAACAAAACTGATGGAATACATTTCTCGAGCCTTCAACACCTCTGGAAATTATGTATTCCAAAAGTTATATTTCATATCAGGGTGAGAAGACATGAGATTTGCCTCACAATTCTCTATCTCTCCTGTTTTATGTCTTGTACCTTTCTGGAAAATTGTGAGGGGTATTTTTAACAGCAGTTTCTTAACTGCACTATTTCAGTCCATAGTCTTTATCTTCCTAAGGCTATTACTGTATAAAGCTTTTGATAATAATAGTCCTAGGGAAAGGGTGGATCTTCAATTCTGAGCAACTTCTCAGGGTAAAAAATACTTGAACAGTTCTGAAAAAAGTCAGGAAACAATGAAATGAAACAGTTAAGACAGAAGGAGGACAAACAAAAGGTACCTCCCCATCCTTTGAAAATGCCTTATCTAGTTTGAGACCAGAATCTAGACTATTTCCAAGAAAGATGAAAATGAAGTGGTAAAAGCACTACTCCTACAGTACTCTTTCTGCTACTCAACAGCTGTCAGTTTTTCAAATTCAATTCTGCTACACATACTATTGCGGAACAAGAGCAGTGGCTTGCCTTTCCGAAATCACTGAATGCATCATTAGCGTATAGCTTAACAGGACAAACTGATATAAGGCTATTATGATTAACTCATGCAACTAGAATAAAATTTTGCCATCTTAAAGAGAGTATTTAACAGATCTGTGAGTTTGGATCTTTCCTTGTATAAGAACTGTTTCATTTACCTCTTGGGAAAAAACTCTCAGTAGTTTTATCCAAATATATCCAAAACCAACATGAAGGAACAAAATTGTTAGTCTCAGAAATGAAAGGTGGAGAGCATTTGCTTTTTCTAAGGTATTGTAATGCGATATTTGAGTTCAGCTATGGAAACCGTACCTTAATTTCAAGAGTCCATGGCTTGAATAAGTCCGTTTTCTCCACTTCTAGCGGTTCAAGCAAAGGTTCCCACACACCAAACATCTCATTAAAATAATGTACCTATCAAAATCCGGAAATCAGTTAAGAATTTACATAAAACTTAAATAAAAAATTCTGATTTACAGGTATATCAATTATTTGGGTAATCTAGAAGATTCATAATCAGATTGCACTTTCAGCTGCTACCATTAAGATGAAACAAATGCATTAGAGAAGTAAATGAGGCAGCTAAGTCTCTACTGCAAAGACCCGTTCCAAATAAGTGGTAAAACTGTGCCACTTAAACTATAATTTTGCTTAAACGTTAGGCACGCTGGAATTCAAAAGCACTACAAATAAGGAAGAATCTACCTACAACAACCACTGAATTTTCTCACTAATTTCCACATGAGTCCGTTTGGATGTTTTATGAAGAAAACTTGTACGACGTTGTATTTTATAGAAACAACACATTATATATTCTACTGCAATATTAACTGAAGATTATTAGATACTTTTAGCCAGTTGCTATTCTGACAGTTAACACTGATGAAACAGGTCTTTAGGAACTTGCAAAGAGTGTAAATGTGAGGCTGCACAATACCAATTACTATGCCATTGATTAAAATTACATATGAGGCATTAGATTTTCATTTTAATTTAGCTATCTTAACCCCATCATTCCCATGACACTCCCACAAGACATATCTGCAGGAGTTTAGTCATCAAATGCATGGGTTATTTTTCTTTTATTGTCTAAATAACAAGTGTATAAGACTTAGACAATAGGGTTTAGCATCCTAGGAAAACTTCTGTTTCTTTTCGTAAGATTCCTCACCTCTAGCTCAAGACGAGAATGTAGGTTGATTAGAGTACTCCAGTTCCTGACTTCTCCAACAAATGAGGACTTGGCTAAAAGCATTGGCACTGTTCTGTGCCCAACCCCAGCTTCAAGTGTTAGAAAAACAGATTCTATATTAATTTTCAATGATTCTCCTGTGGGAACCAGTTCAGTGTTTGGATTTTTCTCTTCGTTTTCATTAGTCTCTTCAAGAAACCACATTTTCAGATTCTTTATATCTTTCTTATTCCACAAATCAGGAGGAATTTGACTGATCTCTTCTTTTGTTGTTTCTGTAGTTTGATAAAGGGCTGATGTAATAGTAATTACTGTGTTTATGATTATTGGTGAAACCTATAAATAAGAAATTGGAATAACAGGAAATAAGAATCTAGTACAGAAACAGTAGCTTCAGACACAAAAGAGTAACAAGTATGCTACAATAACAAAACACTTCCATTTCTACAGGATTCTCATTCAAACATACTTCCATTCCACAAGCAATAGTCCAGTCTTTTCAGATTTGCAGCCCCCAGATGGCAGCTTTCTAAACTACATCATTCAATCATTTATCTGAACACTTCAAAACTTATCTCTGCATACCAGCCATTTTATAAAACGCAGATTTCAAAACTGAAGCACAGTGACAAAGTTTTTCATTTTCAGAATTATTCATTTTGACATGCTCAACAGGTAGGTGACCTAATGAAGGAACAACTTCCCGCTTCAGTCATTTCTGAAGCAACTTCATAGCCTGCTGAGTGGAAAGTAGAAAACTAAAAACACAATACTAATAAGTCTACTTACTTCTATTGTTAGAGATTTAATGGTTAGATCAGCTGTCTGTGGATTAGTACCTGACTGTTTCATTTCAAAGAAGAAGTCACAAGGCTGCAATACCTATACAATAAAGTAAAACACATGTCATATAGAGAAAAAAAATATTAATAAAAACTTACTTTGAAATCATACGCATAAAAAGTACTGAAAGAAAACTTACCAATATTCGGTTTTTCAAAATTAAGAGAAATCTGAACACTAATAACATGTTTAAAGAAAAAAAAAAGTATCCAGAAGCATCCCCTCAGCCATTCTCAATCATTAAAGACTGAAACGTCAGCTGTAGTAAAAAGCATTATACTTCAGTAATTCCATTCTTACAGTAAAGTCTGCAGATGCCTTCAATGCACTGCACCATCATGCCTCTGACTTCTGAGGAGAACCACTTTATCAGTAGCGACACAGCCACAACACAGTTACAGCTTTCCTGAACAACAATACAACTGTTTGAATCACAATCACTCAGTTCCAACTTTATTTTGCGATCAGTGAACGTTTTCACTTGCCAAAGTTTACCAAATCAGAGGCAGGCCATAAACAAAACCAGTGCTGTGTTATTAATAGAGCATTCAAATGTAATTAGACTCTACTGACACTGCACAGAGAGGAAAATTTTTTATCTGATCCTCATCTAAGATGGTCAGTCTTTCAAAAACTGTAATGATTGTCCTTGCAAACCATATGATTCTGCAATCTCTTCTGACATCTCTGTCCGTATCTAAATTAGATGCCCGAGGCATAGACGTACCCTGAATCAGTTAGACCACACTTTTCTCAAATGAGTTTGATCTAACACAGGGTTTTTTCTGTTTTTTTTTTTTTTTTTACTCTGTTGCTCAAATTGCCTTTTTTTCTAATTCTGTATTACATGCAGGAATGAAAAGTAACAGATTCGTCTTATATGAGAAATATACAAAACAACCCTCATCATTCATCCTATTTTACATCCGGAGGTTAGTTTCCTTACTTAGCATCTAGACATGACACTTGGGGACATGGTTTAGGGTTGAGTATGGACTGGGTTGACGGATTAAATGATCTTGAAGGTCTCTTTCAGTTTTGATGATTTTGTCATCAAAAGGATTAATTCATCAAACCCAACTACTTTCTGTCTTAGGTTACAACGCAAGATGTACCCAAAAGTATGTGTTTTAATACCATCTTCATAAGCTGTTAAAACCAGGTGGGGCAGTGTTCCTTATCTCCTCCATGACACATCCCTGAAAACTCCCTCCAGGGGCTATCTTCTGTTAACGGGCCATCAACTCACTGCATGACTCAAAAATTACTTCAACCCACTGTGAGATGCTTCTCCCTGGGGCAGGAACTAAGGATTCCTATCTGGGTATAATGTGAGGTTTAGAAGACCACAGACAGCCTTATCCACTGAATTCCCAGAGGACAAGAGCTACATAACCACCACTCGACTTCCACAGGAAGATCAAACCCTTCTATAGGATCACTGCTTCAACAGAACCACATCTATCACTCCAACAGGATTACAGCCACCATTTAATTGGACTGCTTACCAACACCCTGACCAACAGGGTGTCAAGGTTGTATTCTAACTCTGCCAGTGTTTCTGCACTGTTGCATTTATTTTAATTTTCCTATTAAATTGTATTTCTGACTTGGGATCTCCTACTGGTTTGCTTTCAAACTAGTACACTTTCCCAGACTAAAATTAAACTGTTTACAGAAAACCTGGGTTCAGAGGTTTGCTTACATGCTTTCAAAAGGACCAGTTATGCTCCTACCTGCAGGTAAAATTTTTTTTTTTAACTCTTCTCAAGCACTTTCTACATCTTTCAAGGAAGGTACTGTTTTAAACACTAAAACCAGTGTCCTCTCAAGGTTTTTTTTTCTCTATAGCACAAGCATCCTGTCAGATTCAGGTCTTTTTCCTTGTTTCTACAGTCTGAGATACAAGGCTCCATCAGAAGATATTCCTGTAAGAGGGAAAATTTGGTGCAAACCCTTCCAATAGATTTCTACAAATAAAGTAACATTTATGCCGTATTTGCCAGTTACAAAAAGAGAAGCGAACAAATTTGCATTGTATTGTGGCTTTCAATGCTAGTGCATTGCTTTCTAAATTACTAGATTAACATCTTAGTGCAATTAAAGACTGCGTATACCCAAGGAGTAAACTCAGGTGTTATGATTCTACCTGAAATTGAGATTAAAGGGAAGCCCCAGTCCTTTCTGCTTATAGCTTTGGTCTTTCCTACATCACTCCATAAGTAAGCAGGCATTAACAGAGAGCTGAAAAGATTTGCTCTTCAAAATTCATCTGTGGTTTGAGGACATGGGTAACTGCTGCATATACAGTCAATTTGAATATTTTCTCTGATGCAAGAATATCATAACAGAGTTAACTGAGGAACAGTTTGCTGTAGAGGCAGAAAAGCTGTAAGAAACTACAGGAGTCAGTGCACTTCCACCTAGTCAGTAACTAACAAGTCTGATTCTGTTCCCAAAATATAAATAGGGAGCTTTAATATCTATTCATCAATGGACCTTAACATAAAGGAATTTATGAACAGCATACAGTAAGTAAACTATTTCCTAATATGCACTTCCCCTTTTTTATTTTTTTCTGGTGACACTTATTTTCTTAAATAGCGATTTAACACTAAGTTTTAAACTGATAGCACTCCAAATTTATTATACTGCATTTGACATAGCGTACACTTAAAAAAATTCTATTTACTGGGCTTATATGGGATATGAAAGATAATTACACATTTTACTCCTTGGGGCTCTGCATTGTAGCTTGTCACACAAAGCAAACCCCAATGCCACAGATTAAGACAATACTTTAGGCCTATCAGACAAAAGATAATAAAATCAACAAAATGTTAGCCACAAAATTTTACTCATACTGTAAATATATATTACTATACTGTAGCATACATTTTAATGATGAACATTTCAGAAATTACTTGTATTTTAGTAGAATAAGTTACACAGCACCTTTTAAATACACACTGAACGGTTGCAAACTCACCGTAGTAATGTTCCCTTTCCTTTCTTCTGGAAGAAATGGGCATGCTTTCATCTGTATCTCTCTAACAGCAGCTGTCATGCTGTACCTTTCAGGGCTACTTTTAATGAAGACCTCACACTGTGTTGTAACCACCAATGCAGGGGCATCACTTCTTGTTAAATCAGCCACGAACACAATCTCTGGATTTTTAACAACAACGTTCATTTCCATCGTAGATACAGGCTGCGCAGATGCTTCAGAAATATAAATTACATTAGTTTAATTGTTCAAAGATTCAATTTCAACCATTTTCTAGTTGTGACTTAATTATTAATATAATTAATTATTATTATAATTAATATTATTAATTACAATAATTATATAAGTCTTGTAATTTACAGGGAGGCCTTGACTATTTAGGCGTAAGATCTAGCATAACTAGTGTTAGCAAATCTGTAGATCCTTGCAACTGACATTTCTAGCCTCTTCATTGAAGGCACAAAGCCATTTCAAATCTAATTACTCTTGGGTACAACAAAAGACTCCACAAAGCTTCTCTGTCAAAATGAAAATGATAACAGTATCACCACTGTTATGAACTCTGACATTAACAAATGTATCAGCTTCACACCATACCTACATCTGCCAGCACTGATAAGAGTCTTACAAAAATACTGGGCACATTTTCTGCTCTGTGCAGTAGCAAACCCTCATTTTTCCACAGGGCAATAATGCAGCATTACTGATGCCTAATGTAAACACTTGCAATAAAAATACACATTCATATAAGACTTATATAAGACTTCTTTATCTGTTCAGACTTCAATCATCAGCAAATAACCACAACAAGCCTGGCTGAGAGGGGCACAACCAGGATATTTAGAGCAGAGGAAAACAACACCAAAAAAACAGGGACTTGCTTTGGCATACCAGATAAGATCTACCTGAGGCCTGGAAGCATAAAAAGAATATTTCCTGCTCTGATGCTCTGGTGGACCATTTTTTGATGTCAGGTACTTTCAAGCTGAAAGTCGGTTTTCTGATGAAATGCACATCAGTAGACAAATGAAATTATATTTCTAGGCAGCAATATCAGGCAGGCCAATTCCATGTGTAAGCACACTATAATATGCTCCAATATTATTCCCATTTTATTTTAAACATGCATTTTTAGGTATCTTCTTTCTCTAATAAGACAAGACTTCATTTGGACACAAAGACTAAAGGTCATTAACCTATTTCCATGATGCAAAGAAAGCAACATCAATGGCTACAAGCTGTTCTACACATATAAACAAAGGGAATGGCATAAAATGAATATTGTCTTTTTTACCTAGTATTACAATACCAAAATTAAGCTGACATTCAAATACAGATCTTAAACTATTTCCAGTGTATACTGGTATATACCTTGCTCCTTTAAAGGTAATGACTGTTTGAGATTTCTCTGTGCAGCAGCACTTTCTGCATTAGCCTTTAGGAATATATCTGCTACAGTAAGTAGAAATTCCATGCTTGCACAAAGGTATATCTCTTGAACAATAACATCAAGAACAGTGCCATCTCTCCCCTGTTTATAGTTTACATCCACCATAACTTTCTTTTCAAATCCATGTTTCATTTCCACCATTCTGAAAGACAATTAAGGAGGCATTTAATGAAACAATAAAAAGCCATCCACGAACACTGGAACACACTCAACACTCTCATTCCAGAGGCAATACCTTAACAAGACCAAATTTAAAAAGCAATACAAATAACTTTAGAACATTACCAATAAAAATATTTGCACAAATTTTATGTAATTTTAAAACTAAGTGGAATCCCATACACTGGTAACTAAAGGTGTAAATAATTTTTACAAGCCAAACCATCATATTTCCTTGTTTACATACCAAAAATACTACATTTTGCTTAGGTTTGTTACTGTTCATGAAACATCATCTCAGTCTTACTCAGCACTTCACTGAAGTAGAAAGTGAAATTGATTTCTACGCATATTTATGAAATTTATATTTAAAGTTCAGTTTATTCCATTTTTTGTATCTAGCACTGGTCTCTCATAAAGATATGTGAAACAAAAGGCACATGAAACACATAAATCCCCAGTAACATGTACTTTAAGAAGCCCTACACTAAAACAACTGCGGTTTTAACAGAATACTAATAAAACTGAAACATTATGAACTCTGTCTAACTCTAATAAACAGTAAATTATGTAAAATTACAGACCTGGGTGTGGCCTTCTGGATTGACTGTCTTTTATCATCTAATGTACAGTTTGCCAGTTTGACTGAAGCATTCATTGAACCATCTGATAACATTTTCAGTGCAGCTGACATGAGAACTAATTTAAACTCTGCAAGCTTCAAAAGGTCATCTCTCTGATCCAAACTGTTAACCTGTTTAAATGAAACATTTGTAGATTTCATTACAGGTAACAAAAATAATATATAGATGTGATACAGAATTTTATTCTAACTGATGATATTTTCAATCATAATAAATTAAATAAAGCCACTACTAATTCAAAAGCCAGCCACAATCAACAAACAACACACAAGAGAAATCTTTCAAAGAGCAAAGCTTTGCCCTTCTACCATCTTTCTAAAACAAACTTATATAAGAGAGAGACCTAAGTTTCTAAGAAATTACAAACTTTTAGTAAAAAATCTGGTGACAAGTTTTGTAAGTTTAAACCAAGATGAATATAAATTCATTCCTATTGACAAATTTAAGAATCTTTCTCCACCATTTTGTGTGTGTCCATGTACCCATCTCTACGCGTAACTAAAGAATATGTTTCATTGCACTGCATACTTTTCTTCCCAAACTATATTTTAAATTAATATAAATTTTAATCAGGTTTTTAGTCAGGTGACAGAAGATGCCACATATTGTGTGCTACCGCAGGTTATTCTATTTCCTGTAGTATCTGCCCATCAATTTAGCTAAAATAGCTGTTCTCTCATTTCCATCACATTTGTTATTATTGCTAGAACACACTTTCTCTGTCATAAATTAAGCTATACTTGTTCAGAATTTCCAGGACTCTAGGCAACCTTCAAGTTGCTCGTTGTAACCAAAATTATACTTACCTGTTTTGAATTTGGACTATACAACACTAAAGTCAGAGAGTCAAATCTGAAGTCCAGTTTTAGTGCTGTTTTTATTTTCATAGGTGAATGCAATTCCACCACAGCTGATGTCACAACAGTTACACCTTTAAGGAATCAGAGAAATGGTTAAAATTAAGAAAATTACCTGAGTGCAAATAAGGAAAAAACAAAACCAAAACATTCTCGCTTATGACCATAAAGACAGCAATTTCCCTTTTTCCCCACATGTAAATCCACCCACACTTAACATGTGTTTATCAGGCTTTATGTAACTACTTTTGGCAAAATCACACAATGTTTGAGAATATGAAACACTTCCCTTACATATTCTATGTGAGATTTCTACTGTCTTTAAAACACAGATGTACAACTTCCCCTTAATATTCCATGGTAATGTGCCATCATTACAACAGACAAAGAGATCTAAATCAGAACAGCAACAAAACCAAAACATACAGGAAAGAGTAAAATGGCAGCTTTCCAAAGTTGGAATGTTAACAAATGCAGTCAATAAACTTTTAAGTGCTGCCTTGCATTATGGCCAGGAAAACAAGACCCTTACATCACACATCATGCTCCAAAACTCACTACAGCGGCTCAGTTGCTTCTATTTATTATTATTACTGTCAGAAACAGGTCAAACCACAATAACAATAATAGGTCCACTGTCAACCAACCTCATCAGCCAAGGAGCAACTAGTGACAGCAGCAACAACAGCAGTAATGGCTTCAGTTGTAGGGCAAAATACCTCAAAGTGCCTGGCAGGAGGTTCCCAAAGTCAAGGGAACCCAAGAGATGGGAGAGAACTGGCAGGGCCCAGGAGCTCTCCTAAGTGAGGCCTACATGGTGAGGGCCTTGCCAGAACAAGCAAGGGAGATTTAAATGACTCTAGCGAGCATGAGCAACTTGAAGCACGGTGAAAAGCAGGGCAAACCGGACCTAAGACATGAGAAAGATGTGGCACAGTACTTGCTGCAGCAGTTCACGTGGGCAGGGCATGCAGGTGGGCAGAGTGACCTTCCCAGCTCCTGAGGAGAGCTCACCTGGTGGTTTTCACCTACCCCATGAGGATACAACAGTGATCTCCATAAAAGCCATTGCTGGTAGGAGCACAGCAATCTAAACTGAGCTTCCTCAGAAGCATGCACCAGTTCAGGTCTGCGGCTACAGGGAGTGCTTGAGCTTGGCATTAGCACCAGAGGACAGAAGATACTACACTTGTGTGCAGCGGGACTAGGTGGATGACCTGCTGAGCCTGATGGCTAAGCTTAGAGAGGAAGTGGAGAGGCTGAAGAGAATAAGTGCGTGTGACAGAAAAACAGACTGGTGAAAATTCCTGAGAGAAATGCGGGAGGTGCAAGCTCAGAATAAGTCAGAGGAGCTCCAACACTCTTACCATCAGACAGAAGGAGGGGATCTAAAACAAAAGGGGGAAATGGAAACAGGTCCCTGCTGGGCTCAACAGGAGAACTGCCTCCCTTGCCTTCACAAGTAACCCTAGGAAATAGGTATGAGGCTCCAGAACCTAAGGGTGATGCAAATGATAGCGAAGATGAAGGTCTACCTGGAGGATTGCCCAGAGCAAGTCAGTCAACCAAACGTATCACAATTTCAGGTTGAGAAAGAACAGTAATTGTTGCAACTATCTTCTGAGGGGAACTGAGTGCCCTGCATGCTAACTGGACCCATCCCACAGGGAAGTCTGCTGCCTTCCTGGGGCTCAGGTAAGACATACTACTAGGAGACGGGATCTGGAACACAAGTTGTGTTCTCTTCTGCACAGTCAAGAAAATCAGGCAGATGAACACCCTGGTAACACAATTCTGAGTTAACATCAGAATTCTGGGTTTGTCCATCATTAGTCAGTTTAAAGAACACTGAGCCTTCTGGAACCAAACAGGGTCCTACTGTCTCAAAGGGGAAAACCAATTTTAGCTCAGAAGTTAGCAGGGCTTGTTGAGAGAGCTTTAAACTAGATTTGAAGGGGTAGGAGGACAGTCTAGTTGACAGAGAAAAGGTGTGGGAAGGGGTGAACTACAGTGACCACCCTAGCAGCAAAAGGAGGCTTAAGAGGGAATACATTTAGTGAGTACATCCGAAGATGTAACCACAAGACAGACTAGGGGGCATCCCTTTGCACAATCAAATACTTCTATAATGTGCCTGTACACCAATGCACACAGTGCGGAAAACAAACAGGAGAAACAAGAAATGTGTGTGCAGTCAAAGGACTTTGACCTAACTGCAATTACAAAGATGTGGTGGGATAGCTCACATGACTGGAATGTCATCATGAACGCCTATATTCTGTTTAGGAAAATTATCCTATGTGAGGAAGCACCCAGAATGTACCGAGCTCTGTCCTGCAGTAGATGATGAGCAAGTCAAAAGCTTATGGGTAAGGATAAAAGGGCAGACCAGTAGGGATGACACTGTTGTGGGTATTTGCTACAGGCCATCCAAGCAGGAGAAGGAAGTGGATGAGGCCTTCTATACACAGCACAAAGCAGCCTCAGAAACAACAACACTGGTTCTGTTGGGGGACTTTAACTACCCTGACATCTGCTGCAGAACCATCACTTGAAACACAAACAGCCCAGCAGGTTCCTGAAAAGCATTGATCACAGCTTCTTGCCATGGACACAGGAGGATCCCACAAGTAATGTTGTGCTGCCTGGCCTCACACTAACAAGCAGGGAAGGCCTTATGGGGGCTGTGAAGGTTGGCGGCAGCCTTGGCTGGGTAGTGATCATGACATTGTGGAGTTCTGTATTGGGTGAGAAGTGAACAATGCAGCAAGTAAGATTGTAACCATGTAGACTTCAGGAGAGAGAACTTTAGCCGCTTAAGGGAATTCTCTTGAAAGAATTCATGGGAACATGCCATGCAGGGAAGCGGAGTTGATATTCAAGGATCACTTCCTCCAGGCTCAAGGACTGGCATCCCATTGCGGGCCAACGAAGAAGAAATCAGGCAAAGGCACAAGAGATCTCCACGGATGAATAAAGAGCTTCTGCCACTACTCACACGTAAGCAGGAAATACATAGGAGATGTAAGTGGGGTGAAGCTACTTGGAATGCATATAGAGGTTGTCAGGGTAAGGTGAGACAATGAAGCCCAAGGCCCATCAGGAATTAGATCCAGCCAAAGATGTTAAGGACAACAAGAAGGGCATCTCCAACAACAAAAGTAAAGCTAAGGATAACATGGCACTATTGCTAAATGGAGGAAGGACACTGGTAACAGAGGAAGCGGAGGAATTACTGAATGTCTTCTTCCATCAGTCTTCACTGACAAGACCAGCCCTCAGGAATCTCTGACCCAGGAGACCAGAGTAAAGGCATGTTGGACAAAAGCCTTTCCCTTGGTCAGGGAGGATTGGGTTAGAGAACACCTGTGCAATCTTGACATCCACAAGACCATGGACCCTGATGGGATACATTTATGAATGCTGAGAGAACTAACTGCACACAATCATCTTTGAAAGGCTGTGGTGGTTAGGAATGATGCCTGAGGACTGGAAGAAACCAAATGCCATCCCAGTCTACAAATAGGGCAATGAAGGAGGACCCAAGGAACTACCAGCCAGTCAGCCTCACTTCAATCCCTGCAAAGGTGATGGAGTGCCTCATTCTGGAGCTCATCTCTTCTACCTCTGTGGAAGACAAAAAGGTGGTCAGGAGTAGTCAGCATGGATTCACCCAAGGGGAATCAGGCTTGACCAACATGAATGTCTTCTATAATGAAATAACTACCTGGATGGATGAGCAAAGAGCAGTGGTTATTGTCTACCGTGACTCCAACAAGGCTTTCAATAATGCCTCTCACAACATCCTCAAAGACAAACTCAGCAAGTGTTGCCTGGATCAGCGGACTGGGAGGTGGACAGGGCTGAAAATTATGGACAGGAAGTTCCAAACAGAACTTCTTTCCTGTGCAGGTGACGACACACTGCCTCAGATTGCCCAGAGAGGTTGTGGAGTCTCCCTCACAGGAGAGAACTAAGAACTGTCTGGACACAATCTTACACTATGAGCTCTGGGATGCCCCTGCTTGAACAGGGAGGTTGTACCAGATGACCCACTGTGGTCTCTTACAACATGATCCATTTTGTGATTCTGTCAGATCCTCTAGACTGATTCAGCCCCCTGATTATTACCCACTTCTGTTAGTACAGGTTGGCAATGATGAGGCTGAGGAAAAAAGTCCTCCAGCAATTAGAAAGGACTTCAGGACGACTGGTTGAAGGAACAGGAGCATAAGGTGAGGTTTTCCTTGATCCCATCAGTAGCAGGGAAGAACGCTGAAATGAACAGGAGAACCCACCTAATGAACACGTTGCTTGAAGGCTGCTGACAACAGTGGAATTTTCTTTTTTTGAATATGAGGCAATTGATGTAGTACCAGGACTACTGCGGACAGATGAGGTTCATCTGTCTCAAAGGGGTTTCTTTGAAAATTCCTAAAAGGATTCTTGCCTATGAGTTGGCAGGGCTGATTAAGAGGGCAATCTTAATTATTCTGTGATTCTACAGTATTGGTATACACAAATTAATCTGGCATCCATTTTTAAATCCAATATATTGACAATAATACCTAAAAATGCCAGATGATGTAATTTTAGAAAATGTTACCTGCAGAGTGCTGAGAAGTACCATGCATTTCACTAGAATGAGTAGTTGATGCTTTCGATTCTGGCAAAGCTGTTGATGCACCAGAGCTTTCACCTGCATTTTCGTTTAGTGTCCTTAGTATTGTGGTAATATCTTCCTGACTAAGAATAAGCTTTTAAAAAGATTGGAACAGAAGTCAGAACAACTCTGTTTGCATAACTTTTGACAACTAAAATCTAAGCTTACAAATAAACAGGTAAATCAAATAAATCTCATCTGAGAATCTGTTTAGGATGCTGAACATTTTTCTCAAATTCACACAGTTCCTTACAGTAATTTCTAGAAATCAGAAGTCAGTCACACATTGTTTTCATCCACAAACTTTCCCTACCAAGTTACAATTTAGAAACTGCTATGTCAAAACATGTAGACATAGTTTGACACTTCACAGGCTTTCTATTTTTAACATTAAATTTAAATTATGTTACATTTGAATTTTAACTTACACTTTTTCTTTTCATGTTAAATTTAAATCCCCCTAGGATGAATCCCATCTGGCCCTACAGATCTGTGAGTGTCTATGTGGCACAACACGTCACTAATAATTATTCAAACAGTACAAATACAAATAGTTCAAAACAGTACAAATTGAGCACTGCTATTGAACAAACCAGTAAACCCCAACTTTTCCAATCCTTCACTGAAAGACGTTGACAGGCAAAAGGCTAGAACAGAATAAGCATTTTTTACTAGCAACAGTAATTCATAGTACGAAGTCTGCCTGGAGTATCACAGATGAAATACAGAGCTTAAATTACAACAGAAATCTATTAATTTCCTTTTCCCCTATGAAGCAACAAAATCTGTTCTACCTCTATGTCTTGAAATCAAACAACACCTTAACTACTGAGCTTGAACTTCTATAGAGAAAAATGAATCTATTTTCCACAAATATTTTAATAGCTCCTTTCAGAAACAAGTGCTTACATTCATAGGCTTGAGTCGGCCAGATATTTCAATATCGGGAACTTCATTATACCATGCAGCAGCTAAATTTCGTTCAACGGCTACTTCCAGGTTGACTGGCTGCAGCAGCTGTACTTCAGTTTGCAAAGAATCTTGCTCATAGTAAGATCTGCGAAGAGAAGCAAAATACCCCCAGCTTTTACATATTTCACATGCTAAAAAACACATTTCTGTCTTTTTCTCATTTTTTAAAATAATGCTATAAAACTGCCTTTATACTACTCCAAGCAGCTCTAGTTGAAGCGTTACTCCACCAAGCAGACCTCCCTCCTTTTCAGGGAGGAGGTATCAGGCAGGTACTAGGCATGCAACACACAAACTCCTGCCAGTCAGGACCTCTCACCTGCTCTCCAGTGAAGAGCAATTCCTTCTTTTTTCTGTGCTCTTCAACTGTGTTTGAAAAACCCCTTCCATTCCCTCTCCTTTCATGAACCCCCTGAATCGAGGACCATTTTCAAATAGTTCTTTATAGGTATCTAATTCAGTACCTTTGCTGCTATGCATAGCTTGAAAATCCCATCAAAACAGTCTAATACAAATAGATATAGCCTGTCCCAAAGTAATGAATATTGCATAAATCTATAGTACTACACAATTTACCCTGAAAAAACATTTGCTTCTATTTAAGATGTGCAGATTGTTCTTTTTCCTGAACCATACATTTTCAGTGCTTTAAAAAGACACTAGTTTCCTGTTATATTGCAAGATAACAGTCTGTCAATCAACAACCATTAACTAATTATTTAACTACTCCTTGAAGTTCTCTAACTGAAGAATCCCAAAAGGATTAAATGAAATTAAAAATATTGACATTACATTACCTGTATAACTTCAGTTCACTCAATTTCACCGTCATAGAGTCAATAACAGGTGGGAGACTACACCGTGCTTTAGTTTTAGCAATAAAGAATTGGTTCTTCATGGTGATTAGACCAAGATCAGCCACTAGGACATTTGCAGACATTGCTGACTGTGGAATTATTACAACAGGTGCTTTGATATTGATGTCTAGTGCCAAACGGGAACTACGCTCTGCTAACTCCTTTACACCTGTAGCTGCTTTCTCTGCTGTTCGAACAGTTGCCTCAGTAAGAGCTTCCTTGGCAGCTTGAAAGTTATTTACAAAAGCCTAGGAAAGGAATACAGATCTCAGGAATTAATTATTAAGAATTACAGTACTTCAAAAGCACTATGAATCATAGTTATTTAAATAGCAAAGCATCCTAAAATGTTATTTTTGCTATACATTTTGTCCAAATTCTTTAATAGATTTAAAAGAATTAATAGATTAATAACAATCTTCCCTCAAATATGATAAATGATGCAAATATAAAAATAAATTTCTAAACTAAATATTTGGAATATTAGATGGTAAGAGCAATGACCTTGTAACATGACGTGTAGGAATTACATTTTATTTAATCATACGAGCAGCAAAAGATTGATTTGCTTAGTAGTATTTATAGTATTTATGGAAAGGGCATTAATTTTCATGGTTTCTTACTTGTATTTCAGTGTTATAAATAATGAATGGTATGTATATTTAACAGCTGTCACAAATCATCTAAGAAAAACACTACTATTAACAATAGAAAACCCTTTTGCTTACTCATCTGCTCCACAGTAACAAACATACGTAGAAGAAAAATAAACAGCCCAATAATCAATCCCAGTAAAGTTTTTACAATAAGAGCTCTTACACAATAAGACACCACCCCAGTATGGAACACTCATCCCTTTCTTGCTCTGACAATTTCACCTGGATGCTAAGAAACAGTATCTGGAAAATTTAACTTACCAAAATAGATGAAACAAACTTGTTGACAAAAACTACTTGAATACACCCAACAGTTAGGTAAATACGATTGTCAACAACATCCATATTTGTATATGCAACGCCATCTGTAGCATTCACATATGATACCATTCTGAAGTTGAAGACTTCTTTTCCTGTGATGTAAAGAGCCTTAAGAAAAAAAAAATTGTATCTCTACTGTAAAAACTTACATACTGGAGAAACTTAACTTCAAAATATAATGTAGTACCTCACACCACTAAGACATTTTTACTTCAAGCAGCTCAACAATATATGAAAAAAAATCGAATTTTAAAAATCCATTGAAATAGCTGAAAATATTCAGTTGACATGTCTGCTTGAATAATTCTCTTCACTAAAGTCAACAGGGTAAGAGGCACAATGAGCAGCTGAATATCACAGTTGCACAAATTAATGTCAGTCTAATAATTACTGGTTGTGGGAGCAAAACCAATCTGTCATAGAGACAATGCTACTCCCAACAAATACAATTAAACATGACTGAAAAAGTCATAATAGAAAGTAGAGTCTAAGAAACAAGTTTAATTTAGCATCCATTCAAAAAAAAATCAACTATATCTGCATTGGCCTACCTTTTTATACAATGCTGTCTCATCAGAATCCACAATAATGATGTTCTTCAATTTTGCAGTCACATCAGTTGCTGCCTTCTTCATGATCACTTGGCTATCCAAACCTCGAAAACAAGACATTCAAAATTGATAACTAGTACAGTTACAAAGTTTTGTGCTTTTGTGATTAGTTTTGTTACTACCTTCAATGTGAATTTCAGCTATTCTGTGGTTTTTCTCTCTGATAAAAATACGCAAACATGATAAATCCGCACAGATAATGAGGTCAATAACATCTTCACACTTGGATTTTTTTGATGCTATGGGAAATAAAAAATAACAGAAGTTACCATTCCTCAATGAAGACATACTATTTTGGTATCCCTTTGAACAGCATGGCAAGCAATAGATTAATGCTCCTCAAGAATAAAGTAATACCCATAAGGCCATCAAATGCCTTAATTCATACCAGGAAAAAAAACTATAAAAACCTGACAACAATTTATGTGTTTTCTATTTACATTGACTTAGTGCCTCCAATACGTAGCAAAGGTATGCCTTGACCGATATGCCAGAAAATGGCACACGGCTAAGGATACAGCCCTATAAATACATAAAATTCTAAGCAGAAGTTCTCATATCAAACATCATTGACTGGTTTACAAAAGTAGGAAAAAAAATTGTTTTATTCCTTACCTAAGTGAAGACAGAGGACTGAAAAGAGGAAAAAATTATTAATAAAGAAACTTACTTAATTTTTTAAGAACATCCTTCTTCTCCTCTGTTTTTTCATGGACTGGTTCTTCCACAACTTTAGTTCCTTGTTTAGGAAGAAGATTATTCAGATAGTTCATAGCATTCAGCAGAGCTTCAGTATGCAAATGAATATCTAGAGAAGAAAAGTTCACCTGAAAGAAAATTTTTTGTTTATCCAGTATGCCTCCCCTATCAAACTGAGAAAATTGTGTTAAAAAATTATATCATACCTTTATTTTCTGTAGAACATTCTGACAGACAGTTTTCAATTCTGGTCCTTTAATATCAGTCTATTTCACCAAAAGTTCACATAAAACAAACAAATCAGAAGTTTGTAAATTCCATTAAAGAAAACTTATTTTCAAAACCACTACAACTTAAGATGCAAAAGTTATTCTGTTGAATGAGCAGAAAGACATTGCACGTGACATTCAAGATGTTAAAAATATCAGTAAGTAAGGAAAAAACCTTCAATATCTGCTGCATATTAATGTGATGCTTATAACAGGTTTAAAATTCAAAAGAAAACTCTAGTCTTTCCTAACCTTTATATACTCCAGAGTGAGAAGATCATCTTCTACATTATCCAATGTAGTAATTATGTAAACTGGCTTGTCATTATCATCTAAAAAAAAGAAAAAAGAGAATATAGAAATTTACTTTTTTTAAAAGAAAAAAAATTAAAACTTTCTTAATCTATCAACTGCCAACTAGGCTACTAGCTGTTCATTACTGTTTAATCACAAAACCTCTTTTGCAGACGTAAAATAGTTAAACATCTCTCTACAATCATCAGCATCAGAACTTATTTACGGAAGCACTAATAAAAGCATGAGCTCCTGATTTACTTGTCCACAGCCCTGCATTTAACTTACGAAGCAAATCTTCCTTATTTGACAAAAGCCCTACAGAGTTTTTGAAGACAAAGTTACAGTGTCATTTGTGAATAATTCCTTGACCAGATTATAAATACTTACCAATATACTCTGGGCACAGAAGACCAACTTCACGAAGGAAAGCATTCCCAGTCATGTCAAATGTTCTTAATTTAAGTTCAGTGCCTAAGCCCAAAATATCAAGCTGGAGCACAGGCATCTCAGTATCACCAGTAAGACGGCATAATTTAATTAAGACCTGAAAAAAGAACCAAAACACGCACACTAAACCAATAAGGGATTATAGGAACTATAAAAAACACTTAGTTTTTATACAGGATATAATATATTTACTTACATTTTATTGGTTAATGCCTATTTGTGTATTGATAATTTTAGTTTATACAGCAAATGGCTTGGAAAAAAATAAACAATTCAACAAGCAATTTATAAACTGGTTTATGCTATTGTAAAAAAACTTTGAACATGCATGTAGGTAATACCAAAGTAACAATTACACAAAATAAATTACTTTAAAAAAAATCTGTACAGCACTTAGCAATGTCCAATACAGTCAAAGCTAGACTTTCAGTCAGCACAAAATGTTTATTACTTTCAACGGAATTTCTCTGAATTCTCCTGCTAAGAGTTAGATTCCTAAGATGAATGTCTGGCAAGAGGATCTACTATATTGTCATCAATGCATGACAATATTGTTGTTAAATAAATATGTAGCTGAGCTGTTGTATCTGACTTTGACAACCAAACAAATACATGTATTCTTCCTTTCCATGTAATGCTGTCTACAAATAAGGAAAATCAACCCAAAACTCAGTAAGTAATTTTAAACTATGAGGACAACAGAGGTGATTTCTAATAGATTACAAATTTAATTTTTTCTTTAAGACTGTAAGTTAGTTGTCAGTAGAAAATAATGTAAAACACAGCATCCTCCTTTTAGACTAGCAGCTCTAAAAAAGGTCTTGTCATCACACGAACAGTACATTTCAGTTCTATTTGTAGCAAAGGTGTAGTACACTACAAGCTAGCTGTGGTGTGGTGATTCTCTAATCCCTACCATAAAACAAAATTTGTGAAGTTAACTGAATATGTATGATTTAACATAAACGTGAAGTATAATACACGGAGTTGCAGGAATAACGGTGTCATAGCCATGATGGTCTAACAACAAAGTTAACAATAGTGTTAAGAGGTCACCTCTCTTACTAGAACTGATACAGTTAGCAAGTGTTCTTGCATTTGGATAAAATACTGTTTTCCCCCCTGTGAACCTGAAACAGCAACACAGGAAACTCTTCATAATGAAGATGCTACAGATTTACATGTGTGGACAACAGCATCTGGGAAAAACCAGAGCAGAACAGAACAGTATGGTGCTTGTTACAACATAAAACATTTATGAATTTTTCCCATTGACCAGAGCAGTATCTGGAAAAAAAGATGCCACAAGCACGTATTTAGCTAAAACAAATATGTAATACGTAATGTAATGTAAATTTCTGAGACATAGGTAAAGAAAATTCAGTGACGAAGTGAGCTGGGAAACCAAGAGGATAAATCAAAGCATTCTGGTAATGACAAGGATACAGAAACACAACTATGACCTGGAAAAAACTCTGCATTATAGTTTCAGGGAAAAATGGGAAATTAATATGTCTGCAGACATGCATTTATAAACACAACAAACATGTTAAAAATTACAGTCCTGCTGTGCTTCAGGGAAATTTTAAAAAGTAATTTTACCTCAGCTACTTCAAACTTTAGCTGGAAATCTGTCATATTTTTCAAAGATTCCTGTTTGTGTAGGGTTTTTCGCCTTGTACTGACAGCTTGCTTGAGGGAATCAGATGGGACTTCAAAAAATGGCACATCTTCCACAGGACTGCTTAGCGCATCATAAAATTCTTCTTCGGATTCTACGGATTAATGCACAATAACATTACATATGCAGTTTCCACAGCCAATATTTTACAGTAATATGATCAAGAGTTTTTACATCTGCATCTAGAAAAGCTAAACATACCAGTTGTCTAGCTGACAACTAACAACCAATAAGATCTGGTTTTCATAACCATCTCAACTCCTGCCTCCACAACTTTACACCACACCTACAGCTGCCTCCATCATGTCATCATGAACTTCACATCTCATTAGCTAATTCCTTCCGTCAGCATTCTCTTACTTTTGGCTTTGCAACAGACAGCACAAATGATGCTTTGTCTTGCCTTTGGCATGACTTAATAGCTTAACTCGTTTGCTGGTCAGACTGCTGCTGACAGTACAAGAGCCTTGGCTTCAAAATCAGGCACACTACTTGGGATTTCTCCCTGCTGTAGATCTCCCATTTCAGAGAGACTCCTAAGAACTATCAAGCTTTTAATCTAGTGTACATTAGTGCAGAAATATAACCAAGATAAATAGATTGCACTATCTTGTGAAGGCCTTCTCCTTCACCTAAAAACCAAAAACACTGAAGTATAAGGTAACTGTGGAAGAAATACCCTTCTAAAAAAACCTCAACAAATTATATAAAGTATTTTGTAATGCTTAAAAGCAGCCCTGAGTTTTTGGAGGGTGAACACAGATAATTAACATAAATCACTTAAAAGGACTGTATAGCTGTATGTATAGTACAGATTAAAAATCAGACCTGATTCAAATCTAAATCTAGCTATTACTTTCTCAAATTACTTGTTGCCATCATGCATTCTCACTTCAGCTTAACTTTTAAGAACTGAAAGACATTTCCACTCTACCTCTGGACACTTAAAGGAACTCATATAAAAACAGATGAAGATGCAGAAATACATATTTTTACACATACTGCCATACATGCTGAATTTAAAGCTATTAAGTAGACATAATAACTTTGCTGATAGTTCTGATAGTGTTTGCTAACCATACAAATCATTAACTTGAGAAAGGAGTAGTAGTCTGGTTCTCTGTTTCTCCAGAATCAGAAGAAGTATCATAAACATGACTTACACTGAAATAACACTGATATACTTGATTATTTTTCTAATGTAACTACTAGATGAAATGTTATGATCTAGCTAAGCTGTTTCGAACAGCAAGGCAGTATTGAACACAACTGCTTCTCCCACAGCCAATCCTTCCGGTAGAAGTCAAAGTGTTTGTTTATAAAAACACAGCAGTTTCTAACGGTCATCATTTCACTACCTCATAATTTAAATAAATCCACCTAAATAGGAGAGAAATCCTTCACCATAAGAAAATAATTAAAACCATCATCAGAGAACTAAGTACATGCTACAGCTAAAAATTTCATACTACTTCAGATTCCCTGAATAAAGATTTGCAATAATATATGCCCTGACAAAAATAAACCCACCATACAAAAAAAAATTTCCTGCAATACCCCCAGAAAGGGAAGGACAAAAACAAGCACACAGAATTTTGTCCCTTTGAGAAAAAACTCCAGTAGTTTGTACAGGATCAACTATAAGCTAAACAGAACATAACACTACTCAAGAACTTGAAACAAAGCCCCATATCCTTGCTTACGGCAAGAATAATAAATTAATTCAACAAACTCAAAGACTTCTCAACTTGACCAACTTCTTAAGCAAGACTTTAAAATAGATTATATTACCTGACTCAGCAAATGAATGAAGATCCAAAACAGGATACACGCCTTGAGATAAATGTGGTGCTGCAAGCACAGGGGACACTACAGTCTGAAATAGGAGATACCATAATATTTTTCTTGTATTTATTGGTCATGCTATTGCATGCATATATGCTGCATCCAAATTTTACAACTTAGGGAAACTTAGATTAAGTGCAAATCAATAAAGTTAAACACCTACATTACTAAAATTATAAGCATGGGCAGAAATGAGGCCTAAAATAGGTAGAAGCAGCAGCTATTGCACTTGCATCTAACTAGAGAGAACACACTAGGAAACACAGTGAAGAGGTTCAAGCATTCAACTTTGCAGACCAAAAGATGGTCAGAAATGGCATGTTATATGAAAAATCATAGAAGACAAAACCTAGTCCCTCAAAGGGCTACAATACAGCAACTTCAGATAACAATAAAGATCAACGGTTCTTTACACAAGTGCTGGGTGCAGAAAAAAGAAGAAAGAGATACACAAAACATTAGAGCAGACAGGACTGCTTTGTATTTCATAGAATCATAGAAACATTTAGGTTAGAAACGACCCTTCAGATCACCAAGTCCAACTGTAAACCTAGCACTGCCAGAGACATGGTTTAGTGGTGAACTTAAATGCCACATCTACAAGTCTTTTAAATAGCTGCAGGGATAGTGACTCATCCACTGGGCAGCCTGGTCCAATGTTTGACAATCATTCTGGCGAAAAAAATTTCCTAATATCCCATCTAAATCTCCTCTGGAGCAGTCTGAGGCCGTTTACTCCTGGCACATTTTCCATGGAAGAAAAGACCAACACCTCAGTCTTCTTGAGTGAGGAGCCCAAAACTGAGCACAAGCTTCGAGGTGCAGCCCCACCAGGGCCAAGGACAGGAGGACAATCACTGCCTCCTGTGACAATCACTGTGCTCCTACTGGTCACACTGTTGCTGATACAGGACAGGATGCCCTTGGCCTTCTTGGCCACTTGGGCACTGGAGGGGGTTAGGAGACAGGCACACACTGGCTCATGTTCAGCTGCCTGTTAACCAGTGCCCCCACTTCCTTATCTGCTGGACAGTTTTCCAGCCACTCTGTCCTCAGCCTGTAGCACTGCTGGGGTTGTTGTGACCCAAGTGCGGGACCTGGGACTTCATCTTATTGAATTGCACTGCTTCAGATGTTAGGGAAAAAACCAACTAGTTAAGTACTGAGAGGAGGCCTCACAAGAGGAAGCCGAGGGGCAGACACTGATCTGTTCTCTCTGGTAACCAGTGACAGGACTCGAGGGAACAGCACAAAGGGGTGTCAGGGAGGTTTACTCTAGGAAAAGGTCCTTTCCCAAGAAAGTGGTTGAGCACTGGAACAGGCTCCCCAGGGAAGTGGTCACAGCACTAGCCTGAGAGAATTCAAGAAGCATTCAGACAGTGCTCTCAGGTCCACGGCGTGACTCTTAGGGATTGTCCTGTGCAGAGTCAGGAGTTAGACTTTGATGATCCTTGTGGGTCCTTTCCAAGTCAGGATAATCTATGATTCTGAGTCTTCAATTGTGAAATGCAGTAATGCACAACCCATTGTAACCGAAAATATGTGAAATGCCACTAGAGTGCACTCTAGAACAGGAATCCTCCACTGCATGTGGTTTCATATACAATAGAATTAAATACTCTTAGTAAAGGTATTCAAATTATTTATTTATCATCAAGTCTGAGCAAACAATCTCAGCAATCTGAGCTTGTAAGAAACTCTCACCTGCAAATTCCACACGCAGATGTATTATACATGTGCCTTGCACACAGTATCAAAGAGAAGAACTGGGTACTGTGTGCCCTTTCTTCTTGAGTGTCTTTGGCTCTGGACTGCACGGTTGACAGCAGTTCTTTCCCTGCACCACCACACTTCATCCTCTCCCTGTTACTGTACCTTTCAATGCTCAGGCTCAGACAATTATTCACAAAATCACAGTATCAAATCTATACATCATGGCAACAAGAAACACTCATCTTGAACATTGTTTCCAAGGCTACATTTTTCATCTTACTCTCAACATTTCCACATCTCTCTTGGTCTCCAGCCTACGTAATCTGACTTTACTGAATATATTCATGTCTACAAGTAATAAATAGACAAAGTATTTAAGAGTCTTGTAACTGTGGAAGTGTCTCATCTGTAACACTTCCACATTCTAAGAAAACAAGGAGAAAAAACTGTGAAATTTGACCTCATGGTATCAAATCATGAAAACTAGCCTTACACACTGAAGTGTCATCTTGGACTAAAATGCTGAGCACAAAAATGTAGAAGGATCTGTTCCAAAATGTCTCCTATTTTCAAAGCTCAATAACACTTCCACCACTAACTCAGAAAGTAAAGAAGTAAACAGTCTTCTGAAAAAGGATTTCACATCGTTTTCAGTTCAGAAATTATGTGATGCTAACAATATTCAGATGAATTACAGCTGTAAGAATGGAAGCATGGGAGTATACCTGCCACCATCAAAGCAAAAAAAACACCCAAATTATTAATTTAAGATCAGCAATTAAAGTCTGTCAAGTTCTGAAGTAAATGGAATCTTGAGCAGACAGGTTTAAGTGAAAGTTTTGATATGGATTTTCATATAACACAAATATATTTATACGTGGTCCGCAGTCTTTCCTCACCTCATCTAGTGTGTATCATAACTAATGTACAAGTATAACTAACTATTTCAAGATTACTTAAAATACTTCATACGTAATCACTGAATTCTATATCTATCTAAGTATAGTCAGTGTCATAAAGCACAGGAGAATCATCTTATAAATGCAGATTCTATTTATGTAAAAGTAAAGTCCCAACATCTACCCTCAAAAAAATTAGTCTGTGATTAGTTGCACAAAACCACAGAGGCTAAGGCAGCTTTTGGCTGAGCATATTATTAGTATATGAAGAGTGAAAGAAGTCAGAATCAGCTAGAATTTTAATAGCACCACTAAAGAGATGTCAAGAAGCACATGGAGAAAAACAGTCTTCACCCTCTATATATTTTCAATAGGTATACATGTCTAATTTTTGCATTTACTGTTAGTAAATATTATGCTAATATAACCCACAGAAAATACCAAACTGCAGCAACAGCTTTCCAGAATAGTGCAGAATACTTAGTACAAAATGGAAAGATAATTATCAAATAATCTAAAAAAACCCCAAACACAAAGATGACCACTAGTCCTCTAGAACCAAGTGCATGAGTTACTAAATAACAGATTGTTAGAAGTATTTACAAATGAAATAAAAATGGAGAGCCAAATTTTGTCTCTGACTTTTAAGATTTCACATATATTCTAATGTTAGGACTGCTTTACACATATATAAAACATAGCCAGATCACAGAGACTAGTCATGTAAAAAATTACCAACTGTGAGTATTTCCTAATTTTGTTAAGATCAGCTCAACAGGTGAAATATATTTTTCAGGAATAATAAGAAAGGGACAAACTTCTGTTCTGAAGAAGGTATAAAACAGTGACCCAAACCATTTTCACCAAGGAAAGGGAGTGGTGAAAGAAAAAGAACCTCTCTCCAAACTCCTAACTGTTACAAGCACAAGGAAAAATTTCCACACCTGAGCCACACTGTGTAATGGACTTGAAATGGGAAAAGCACTGAGGTCAGCTGAAAAAAACCTGCTATTTTTGGCAGGCAATGCATTGTTTATAAAACAAATAGTGAGTAGTTTTTGTTTGGCTTTTGAAACTCTCATCTAACATCAAGTAATACTTGAACTTCAAAAACTCCAGCATTTTAATGTTTTCTTCAGTACACAAAACAGCTGAACCCAAATTCTGCAGCACCACAATACATACATAAATTTGAAGGTACAATTAAACTAACCCTCAACAAAACTGAGTATGTTTGTTAGTCAAGACTATTATGAACTAAAAATTAATTCCCATAGTAGTAAATCTCTGAGGGGTTCTATTTTAAATCCAAACACTGGACATCTACTTCATAATTTTTGGCTAAAGTTCACAATAAACTAACTACATAGCAAGAAAATTTTCTACAGCTTTAGAGAACGAGCTAACTTTGTCAAGAGGCACTAAGTCAATGCTTGTTCATCATTTTCTTGTGCTCCTTTCAAAACTGGAATGTTAATATCAAGAAGGTGTTTTTCTGATCATTTTTTAATAAAATCTCTTTTAAAAACCTTACCTCAGTCATTTTTGGAGGAGAACTGGTAGCAGGTGCACTTTCTGGCTTAGGAATGCTATCAACTAGCTCCAAGATACTTGTCACCTTCTGGTCTGATACTTGGATAGAAAGTAAAGGCAACTGTCCTGACAGTTTGAACCTGTTTTTTAAAGAACCAAAGGCAAAAGTCCCACAGTTAAAACAAGCAATCTTAAAATTATTTCAATCAAACTTCACATTATTTTTCTTCTGAAAAACACAGAAGTCTTCCTGGTCAGAAAATTCTCCATCTAACCATTACACCTAGTGTGTGTATATATACATATGCACATTCATATATATACATATACACACACACACACATATATAAAATATGCAACCCTTCTGTTGCACACAGGAAAGTTATTGATTAGCAAATACCCACTTAGTAACATAACTTATACTTCCATTTGCTACAAAGTCGTGTGGATCAGGACTACAAATAGTACTAATAACCATTCCTGGTTAGGTTACCTAAGGCATATTTTCCTTATAATCAGAAATTGCTCCTTCTTGTTAATGCATTTAATTTAGTTGCTTACAATAAATCACATAACTGAACTTTTGCACAGCCTTTTACGGAAGAGAAGGGGGAGGGCTTTTTTTGCACATGAAAGTTTAGGGCTCAAAACACAAAAAAAAAGAATACAAAATACCTCCTAGAACTCATGTATAGTTAAGCAGACTATAGCAGTAGTCTAGATCTTTAACAAAGGAATAAACATATAGCAATACAGAGTATAAAAGAATAAATCAACCATTTTTAAAAATGAAAACAGTAAAACATACTTTAAATGTATTTTAATAGGATTTGGTCAAAAAAATTAAGTAGAATCCTGTCAAACATACACACTGAGTTTTTAAAGACTCAAAACACAATTAAGTTTCTCATACAACTGAGTATAATAGAGGTAAGAACAAAATTTACTCAAAGAACCTACTGTGCTTTAATTACAACTTCTATCTAGAACAAAGAGGTCTATTCAACAGGTAACAGGCAGCACAAGGTGCTTAATGTGCGTAAGGAACAAGACAAGCTACTTCCTTCCACTTTTAATGTGCTTAACTCGCACGTTAGTCTTCAAAATGACATAAAATATAAGACTGAAGAAGATGTGAGAACTAAAAGTTCCATATTTTCAATCCATCTCAGCTATCATTGACACCATGGGAGTATCTGAAAAATAGCTTCTGACACCTGAGAAAGCACAAATTTTTTTTGTTGTACATGTTAAACTACGACAGTAACTAGTTTCCTTCACTTTACCTAAACATCAGTATAAAGGAAAATCTCACCATGGCAATGCCTACAGACTTCATAAATTGCTTTTACAAATTTCTTCACATCCTTAAAATTACAGGATTAATTCTCAACTGCAATTCCTATTCTTAACTCCAGTTCTATCAGAGAGAGATTTAGACTCTCCCTTTTTTTTCCCTTTTCTCATTATTCTTTTATTATTACAGAGAGGGTTAAGGTAGATGTGTAACTACAGGGTTTGAAGGAATCTCTCTCTACTGTGCTCCTCAGTTTTTGGAGAAGCAATAGCAATTCTCACTTTTATTGCACTTAAACCTCTCTAGAAAACTGTGTACATTGTTAAGACATGTTTGATGAGTGTTTGTACAACAGACAGCCCATACAGTTAGAAGGAAGGCACTCGGCTGATATAAAGCAGAAAACTGAAAATAATCTGGGCTCTCAACATTGCTCTTTAAACAAAGGCTTTTAAGGTTTGGAAAACCTCTGTATGGAGAATCAATTGCAACCTATTTGTAGAGACTGAGGCACAGAGAAGCTACGTGCTTCAATAGATGAGGAAATCTGTGCAGGAACTTCCTTTAGGTTCAATCTGGTTGTGTTTAAAGAGAAAGAAATGTTAAAAGAATGACACCATCAAAGCTGCAAATAGGTATATTCCTTCACATTGGAATTTTTATTGCGTTTATAATTAATGCTATTATATAGGATGCTCTTAACATTGCTATCCTAATACTTCATACACCTTCAATAATATATATAACAGACTCTCAGACACCTACCTCCTCCAGAAAATGGAGGAACCATATAAAAGGTAAAACAAATATTAAAAAAATATAAAACCTTACACAGGCTATATAACTACAGAATCGTATTAGTGCTTCCAAATGTGAAGTAACAGAAACCATAAGAAGCATCCTATTACCAGAAATGAAAGAAATGCAGACATTCATATCCAATCAGAATGAAAGTCCATTTAAAGGATTAGGAAATATGAGCGGATGAAAACATGGATGAACAGTGAAAGTCCTTTGATACAGTAGTCATTAACAAAATTACATACATTAGTATTCTCCTCAAGGCAGCAATATAGATATGTGCCTTTCTAAACAAAGTCAGGACAAAGCCTAGTAAATTCAATACTGTTTGGAACAACAGAATCACAAGGAATTCAAATTAGTTCAATGGTCACTGAAAGATACAATCAAAGAATCAAAAAATAGAGACACCCAAACGTCTGCTTTTCAGATGATTGAATGTAAAACAGGGGCCATCCAAACTAAGAAACTCATTTGTAAAAATCTGCTACTTTAATCAACAATTCTGATACCAGGTTTTGCTGTGAAATTAACATCTTTCCACTCATTTATCTCAACAGAACTATGCTGTTCTATGCATACAGTTCCAAGAATTTATTTTTAAAACTCTGGAAAAATACAAAACTGAGTTGATATGACAGTATACTTATAAAAACTGAAATATAAAGGAATAGATACATTTGCACTAAAAATACATTTTTATATATATGTAACTGATGTGAGCATAATACCCTATTCAACTATACTAAAATTTACAGGGGATTCTTGCTGACACAAAAGCTACAATTAACCTTTACCATTTGTGCCCAATGTGATCTAGAGAAAAATTAGGCAGGAATTTTCCAGAATCAGTTTGGACACATTAATTGTCAAAGCACACCTGGTGGCCACGACAGTTAGACAGATAGTATTGCAATACTGCAACAAGTATACTCATTAAGAGAAGATGCTCCTTAATCCACGTTTTACCTGTGTAATTTTTGAGAGATGTGAATTACAAACCTACATTAAATTTATGTCATTCCATTATATGACCATAGAAATGTAATCTCACTTTCTAATATAAAAAGATTCCTGTGAATTGCATTCTCCTTATCTGACCTTCTTCACCAACAGAGAAAAAGTCAGGAGGAAAAACATCAAGATGTCTTATAAGCATCAAAACTCAGGACCTGGCCACCCAGGTTTCCAGAAGGTGGCAGCATTACACCATGCAATCACTGATCATTATTACCAGTACTAATTATTTTCTTCTGATTGATAAAATTTCCCTAACCAACAAGATTTTGCTAAACAACCCTAAGTGCAAACTCAAGGCAGTAAGAGCTGTTTCTTGGAGAAGTGATTCATAGCTGGTAAATAGAGCAATAACCCAAATCAAAAGAGAGGGAGTATGACAGCACATCAATTTTCAAAATATTTTTTGGTATTTATAGAAGTGAGTTTTAGTTCAGATTTTTAGCTCCTTGGTATTTTCAATGAGAAATGAAATGCAGCTATAAGGAAGACTGAATTAGAAGAGGCAGTAATATCTTTAACAAAAATCTTTGAATATGTTAAACATACTACTATAACACTCCATTGCCTTTTCCATATCTGAAAACTTTTTTTAGTTTATTTTCTATTTTTCTAGAAAAATGCATTTTACTTCCAAGATTTACATATCGCCAATGCAAAAGTGCACAGGTATGACTAGATCCTTACTTTTTCCTATTTTTCCCCTCAAAAAAAGTAATTTACCGTAAAATTTCAAACTTGGGAAAAACACATACCTGGGCATTCTTGCATCTGTAACAACCATAGCCCTGCTAAATTCCAGTTTCACATCCAAGGGCTGCAAGATACACTGCGATGAATTTTTCAGCTTCCGAGCTTCTCGCCAGTTCTCATCTAGAAGGGCAGAGAACACCTACTTTAAATATTTTAAGAGATTCCTTCTCAGCACACATCACAGAATTCAAGTATCTGATATTAGTATATATTGCTAAAAATTCAGGTGCCAAAATCTCTTTTACAGCTCTATCAACAAATGTATTTATACATGACCTGAACTTCAGACATACAAGACTAATTACTAGTTTCTCTTATTCTCATCTACACAGCTACCCCATCCACGGGGTAGACTTCTAAGGACCCAATTCTTAATATGCATGGTACTGGAAGCTTAGGCTCTGGATTCTCCCCTGGAAGCAAAGAATTAAAAATTAAATGCTTAAGACTTCTCTGATTATGACTGACTATGTTGCTAGTTCCCAAAATACTAAAGTTTCCTTTGATACCTTATTGAAGTAAATTGACCCCGATTCTTGAAATAGTTTGATTCTCATCCTTTCTTTGCCCTCAAAAAATGATCAAACCTACAACTACTTGTGGATTCTGCTTTAAATCTGCAGAAAAGCAAAGGCACTGAAGGAAAATACCATAAACAAAGTAATTACAGTCTTACATTTATTATGCAACAAATCAAATGAGACATATTCAACAAAAGGATTCAACAAAATTATTATAAATTTGCTAAAATTTGAATTGAAGTTCTAAAGGTATGTTTTGGAAATTCGTAACATGCTCATAGTACTGAATTTAGAACACTTATGTTTGAAGAAGTACATTCCAAAAGATTCATCACTGCTTCAGCTAAAAATATGAGGCACAACAACCATCACATTATATTTAGTCATAAAAAGAAAGATTACTTTCATGAATACTTACCGTGTTTGCTGTACAGTAACTGCATACTGCTGAGTTGGACATCAAAACTGTCATAGGCTCTTGACATTATATCTTCGATTGAGGTTTGTCCAACTTTGATTTCTGATAAATCAGAACGACTTTTGCTTCTCATCTTAAAACAGGCCCAAAAAAAAGCACAAATCAATTTCAAAAATATTCAAAGCACTAATTCTACAAATACTTGTTCCTATCACAACAAATTATTCAGTCCTTACTGTAGGTCACAGAGTCTTACAACTATCACAGCACAGCAAATACCTGAAATTCCTAGCCTGCACCAAAACAAAAACCAGAGTATTAACACCACTTCTTCCTCAAAGAAACAAACAAAAAGGGAATTAAAATATACAATATACTCTGTACATAATTTTCTTTAATAAGTGGCTTATACTCCAAAGTACAAAGTCTCAAACTCTCTGCAATCAGAATAATAACTCACAATTGTTTTATATAAAATATTACTGCATTAAACAACTCAGACACATGAAATTTATTTCTGAACCCTGCCAAATTCAGCTGCAACACATTCAGAATCAGAATCATTAGGTTGGAAGAGACCTCCAGGATCATCAAGTCCAATCCAACCCTAACCTCAACTAAACCATGGCAATGATCCTAAAGGTATTTTCCAATCTAAGTGATTCAGTAGTTCTGTGACCAATATAGGCTGCTGACAATGGGATTGGGAGTTGCTCTATGGAGTAGGGCCTGGGAGTCGATGAAAAGCTGGACGATACCTGGCAACATGCACTTGCAGCCCAGGAAGCCAAACATACCTGGGCTGCATCCAAAGCAGAGTGGCCAGCAGGGGATTCTGCCTCTCAACTCTGCTCCTCACCTGGAGTACTACAATCCGTAGGAGCAGGTCCAGAGAAGGGCCAGAAAGTTGATCAGAGGGACAGAACACATCTCCTCTAAGAAAAAGGCAGAGAGAGTTGGTGTTCCTCAGCCTGAAGAAGAGAAGGCTCTGGGGAGACTTTTCAGCAGCTTTCAGTATTTAAAGTGGGCCAAAGAGAAAGATGATAAAAGACTCTACGAGGACCTGTTCTGACAAGTCAAGGGATAACGCTTTAAAACTAAGAGTAGATAGGGACTAGATATAAGGAATTTTATAACAATGAGCATGGCAAGACACCAGCACGAGTTTCCCAGAGAGGGGGTGGATGCCCACCCCGGGAACATTCAAGGTCAGGATGGACAAGTGGCTGAGGAACCTGACCTAGTTAATGACGTCTCTGCTCACTGCAGGGAGGTTAAACTCAATGAACTTTAAAGGTCTCTTCCAAGCCAAACCATTCGGTAATTCTAACTGAAAGCACATGTTCAGAAAGTAATTAAGTGGAAATTACATAGAAAACTAAATCTCTTTAGCAAGATTTTAGGATTTGAAATAAATTTTTACTAAAAACCAGACAGCAATCTAAACAGATAGTAAATGGCAGAATCAATCCTATCCAGAGTACAAGTAAAATAAAAGTAAATTGGCTGTAAACATGTAAGACATTTATCCTGAAGAACAGAAGTTCATCAGTGAGTAAGAAGACTGCTAATACTATGAACAAAGTATCTTCTATTTTATTTCAAATTCAATTTCTATTTTATAGTGATAAATTATAATTTTATGTACATCATATAAGAGAAAAGTGAAAAAGATAAATCATTATCTCAAACATACCTCTAATTTTATCCAAATTATCTTAAAAATTGCCAGTATGTTTACTTTTCTCATTTTAAAGTAAATTGAGTGATTAAAGGGTAAATAATATTAATATGAAAAAATGGAATGCCATTTATTCATGTAAGAAAGAAGTTCACTATTTTTTATAGTGAAAGAATGTAAAAAATTATTAGACATTTTCCATGTAACAGTCCAAAGTATCAAGAGTAGTTTCATACCACGGAAGGAGTATTTTCTTGCAATTCTTTTGCATTGACCAGATCCACTGAAAAGAGTTCAGTAACATCTGCCTTGACTAGAAAGCACTTTGAAATAAATACCTAATACATAAATTGCAAGAGGTCCTTTTACTTAATCACTACCCTAAAACTCAAATTAAGAAACTGTAAATGAGGGAAAAGCTGAAATATTATTTTCAGTAAATTACTGCATTGGGTAAATACATACTGTAAAACTACCAAGATCCAGAAGTAGTAAATTTGATGTATGATCATAGAATCCTTTTTGTGGAACAATAATGTATGAAGCCATGAGGTTTATTTTGAGGTCAAGAACTTTCTGGGTTTCAATAATATACAACAAACCTGAAAAAATAGTACAATTATTAAATATAAGCAAACAAAAGTCATTCATATAGAACCTATAGGATTAAAAGAAAGGGATAGAAAGAAAATCAGGTCCGATTTATTTTAAATAAACTCTGTACGCTAGATAACTAAGGTACGCTCTTCATATTTTTTCTAAGCCATTCATTATAGACACTCCTTAAAGTAGTATCAAGTAGAAGAAATGATGATAGGAAACAGTGCTAACTGACAAGTATAGTCAACAACATGACATAGGCAAACTCAAAAAAGTTTCCCACTGAGCAGAGATGAAATGAGAAGAACTGGAATGTGAACTGCAACTTTAAATTTACTGAGTTAACCCACTATGTTCCAGAGATTCAGAAATTTAATTGCTCTAGAAATTCTTATTGGGAGTGTCCAACTACACTGGTCAAACTGCTAGTGTTTGTTGATACTGAGATAAACAAGTTTACACTAACTCTGCTGACAAACATCTCCATCTTGGGATACCAAAGATGTACAAATATATAATTACAAAAATTACGTTTAAAAATCATGCAATTAGTTGGGAAAATCAGACAGTCATAAGATTTGAGATCAAAATCTGCTTTTTTGCTCAGCTGAAGAGGAATGAATGGTAGCGCTTCAAATGGGCTCTGGAAACTGCCTTATGATGCAGCTACAACTCATGAAATATTTACCATTTACAACAAGCTGATGATCACAGCAGTAGAGATATTCAATTATGAAGATGACAACATGACAGTCAACACATCCACTGGTGTGGATTAAAACTGTTACATTATCACCAGCTGTCCTGCCACAGGAGAGCTAGGCTAGTCAGCGAAGAACTGGATGGAAACTACATTTCAGGATTTGCAAGACAAAACAATTCAGAATAATAAAAAGAGTAAGATTTTTCAGTTTGAACTGCTTAGTTGAATCTGAGTGATGTAGGTCAAGCAAATATTTTCTTGTTTGTTTTATTTGGGAAGAAAATGCAGTGGAATCCATAAATTGACCTATAGTAAAGCAAGCTTTTGTAATGTCTTATAGTGATAAAAATCATAACTATTCCAGTGTAGCAGGTTCGTTCAACTTTGCAGTTCACAGTTCTCCTATATTTTCCAGCTATCTTCTATTGCTTCAAAGAGAAGTGTTAAGAACTTATTCTAGAGGACTGCAGGTCTGACCATATTAATTACACTAATATGTTCCCATTTTTCTTATTCTACCTTTGAGATAAGCATTGTCCCCTGCAACAGAGTATTGTTCAGATAAAATATTTTTTCCCTGGTAATTCTCTAAGACTCAGATAAGATTTTACAAGTACTGTACTGTGTATTTTTAGACATTCCCATCAAAATTTTCATTTGTGAGGGGAACAAGGTTTTAGTTTACTCTGGGCAACTCAGCATTCCTGTAAGAGCACAAACAGTATTGGATATACCTCTACAGTAACAATATGCTTAAACTGTAATAAACACAGAGCATGATTTCATATTTTCACTGAAAAAAATTATGATCAACACCACTATATTTGGTGCTAATGAGCAGAGAATCAAGCATATTATATCCAAGCAAATTTAAAATTTCAGCTCAGAAATGAACAATGAAATATTGGATCCATATACTCAATATTGCTCAAGAATTTTCTGAAAGAAAAGGAGAGCAAGCTAATCCACATAATTCTGGTAAATTATGATATTAGTCCTTAATTAAATAGTTCACTCAAAAGATAAACCAATGAATAAAAATATTGATGCTTGATTTTCCTCCCAAGACTATCCTGATAAAAGCAATCAATTAAATAAACATTTTGCTTGGGTTTTCTTTAAATCTTTATCACTTGAGCATTCAGATTTTTTTATATTTACACCTTAATTATTAATAGGTTATAAAATTAAAAGAGGTTTAAGAAAACATCCATTGTTTAAGTTTTTTCCTTTAAAAAATAATTTATGTATGGAATCTCTCCTCAGCATCCACTCCCATCCACAGAGACAGGACACTGTGCTGGACATATCTCTGATTTAAAAAGCCTTAGACATCTTTACTGGAACAAATTAATTCCACAGATCTCAAAGGTAGTCTTCACAGTATTCAGCATTTGCATTCATGTCTTAAAATACAAGATCTCTAGAGATAAACAGGATGAAATGAAAACTAGTAAAATGACTATAAAACTGAGCAGCTGGAAGGCACATAAATACAGTTTATACAACTTCAACTGAGTCAACCCAAATCAAAATCAATGTTCATCAAGGAAGTCAGAAAACTGAAAACACCTATACAATGGCATAATGTCCTGAAAAACAAGAAACACTGAAAAGTATTTAGAGGTTAACTTAGATGACTAATATCTCAGAATCAGTATTTGAGGAGTATTAAATAACTAAGGCCTTTTACATATCAGATGAACAAAACAGAAGATGTAACAAACTCTTTAACTCTGTATGCAGTAAAAATACTGAAAGACTATCTATGGCTTTGGAGCCTATTTTACAAATAATAAGAAATAGTTCAAGTTTAAAAAGATACAAACATAAAATTATTCAATACCTAGAATAAACACATTGCAATGAGATTGAATAATTCAACTTATTTAGGTGGCGTGTTAGAAAGCTATGACTTGGATGCACACATCTCCATAGGGAAAGATACACTTTTAACACTCCTATATTCTAGAATTTGTCTGAGCATGCCATCAGAAGAGCATGCAGCACTTGCCTGTTGATGTTTTTTCACGGAATTCTTCGAGTTTCATAAGAGTTGCTGATGTCAATTGCTCTAAATGTACATCTTTTGGAGGTCTGAAGAAATCCACTAAGCTATTTACTGTCATCTGTTAAAAAAAATATGGCAAATTTACTATTAAGTAGGATTTTTGACAATGTATAGCTTATTCAAATATTTACTTACTGCATCATATACGATTTCCAGTGGTTGTGATTCTATTCTAATCCTCTGATCTGCTTTCTCATCCAAAGGATTAGTCTCAAACATTATGCTTAAAAGTGAGGTACTCTCATCTGAGTAGGCCGTTCGAGAGGACAGGAGACGTGGTGTACACTTTTCTTGAGACACGCCTGTAACTTCAAGTGAGGTAATTTTTGTTTCAAACCTGTAAAGAAATGTAAGCAGTTGGTTCAGATACAATATCCATCTGGCTAAGTACAATTAGATGTTAAGAGGATAAAAAATTAGATGAAAGAAAACCAAAACATAAACCAGCAAAATACATTTCTACCCTAACTATAAATAGCTTTTTTTAAGGATTTATTACATACATCCATGTGTTAACTATTTTCCATTTCATTATCTTTTGTGTCTATCAGCTGCCCCTGTCTAAATACAAAAGGGCATCCAAGTTATTTCCTTCATACACTTTCCATGAGGACAGGTGTCAGGGCAGGTAAGAGACACAAATAGGAATTCCTTTGTATGATCACAGGAATTAGAAGGTATATTTATAGTGGGAAACCAACATACAGCAGAGAGAAAAGGGTTCTGGTGCAGAGACATGAAAGAAACAAAGATAAATACTCTCATTACTCCAAGAGGAACTTTTTACATCTTGGATTTTTCTATTTTTTTCAATACATTATCCACCTCTGTAACAGCTCTCAGCTAAAGATTTTTTATCTCCCAACACTCTAAGAAAAATATTTCACTGAAAAAAATGTACTATTTTTTCCTTTTTTCTCAGTACAACAGCATTGCCAGGGTCACTTGGATGCACAAGAGTACCAATAGAAAACACAGAAGAAAAACTTTTTTAAAAATTATGCATAAAACTAATCAAGATCAATAGTATCTTAATATTATACATGGCTTATACTTGTACATCTCAAAGTAGAAGGAACAAGGTTTAAAACAGAAGGGTTACCTTCTCCTAGAATTTTTAAGTCATTACATTGGAAATAAAATTGAAACATCTCAATTTCTCAATATCTCAAAAAGTAGATGCGTTTCACTTCCTACTGTGAGAGCACAAAACAAAGGAAAAATGATCAGTTACATCTTTCTTCCACAAATCTGAAAGTGAACTGGGAACACAAGAACTTTTCAGTCATGTTAAATGCCCACAAACAAGTGGCTGCAAGATCACTTTGCTCAGATTGTTTCAAAAGGAAACTTAACAGTCACTTTTCAAAGCAATTAACAAGTTAGTAACTGGACTGTTTCCACACAATAATGACAAACTGAAAAAAAAAAAAAAAGAGTACATCCAACTGAGAAAAAAAAAAAAAAAAAAAGAGTATATCCATATTAGCACAAAAATCTCCAAAGATGCAGAGAATTCAATCATGGAAAGTCTATCCATGATTCATCCCTTTACTTGCAGTATGATTTCACTGAAAACCACACAAGAAATTACACTTAAGTACCATAAACCTTAAAATGCCTACTAATCATCATCATCATTTCATGAAAGGCAAAACTAGTTTGATAGAGAAAGCTCACCTTATTGCTTGTGCACCTGGTCGTTGGGTAAATACTGTACTCAAGTCAGCCAATGCAAATTCTATTAGCTTAGGACTTTGCTTGTTTTCTCTTATTGATATCGACATGCATAGTAAGTTCACAGAGAACTTCATGGCTTCATACTAGATACGCCAGAAAAACAACATAGGAGTATAAAATACATTAGTATACATCTTGATACAGTTTATGAAGAGATGAAAGCTATAACTAAGTTTGTAGATAGTATCATAGCTGATGTAAAAGTCTACCAAGAGGCAGGGCTAAACTAAAAAGTAGAGTATCCTTACAAATATGAGTCTCTCATATCTTTACCACATCTTGTGATAAAGACCCTCTGATGGCGAGCTAGAAAGCAGTTCATCATATCATCCTTGGTATCTCACAGTAAGATGATTTATCAGACTATTTCCATATGGTTCAAAATGTTGTTCCTTCCTGCTACAATCCTTGAATCATCTCTTTCTTTATATCATCACTTATTCTAACTCATCTATTACCACTCCTATTTTAGATTCCAGTACACTTCCTGATCCTTCATTAAGATTCCCTAGTGCATTTTCTTAAAAAACTGTTGAATATTGTGAGATAATACATGAATGTACTTCAATATTTAAACCACAATACACTACATCTATGACCATATTCTTAGTAGAGCAAGAAAAAAATTATTCTTAATTATTTCAGAATATCCAAAAGTAAGCTTTGTAACCACTATACTGAAACTGCATCTAAGAATGCTCGGTTATGCAGAAAACTGGCATGCAGTAACTTCATTAACAGGTATCAGAATAGCATTCAAATATAAAGACAGAGTTTCAAGTCATTTAAAAGCAATTTCCTATCATCTTTATAGATTTTTATTAGTAGATAAAGCTATCAGCTGTTTGTTATCATACAGTCAGCTATGACTTACTGATTTTGGAAGGGTTGGATCCACAGCTGTTTCACTATATCCAATGGCTGCATAAAGTTTAGCCTTCTCTTCCTGTGTCATCAGTTCTTCAAGACCTGCCACATTTCAAGAGGTTAGTTAAATGCAGTATAGGCACATGAAAAATGCAAATACTGTTTTACACTTTCCTGTACTTGGTAACTCTGTAATATACAGGAGATACTGTCAACATTACTGTCCTGAATTAGTAAAAGAAAATACCCTGGGGTTTAAAGCCAAGTCTCACAAACCTAAAGCATGCTCCAAAAAGCACTTATAATTTTTTCCTTACCTATTCTATTTTCTGGCTTGCTATCAACAGAAGCAGCCTTTTTGATTCACTTTCTATGTTCCACAACCATTACTAGGTGCCCCACAAATCAAACATACAGTGCATGAAACGGAAAATTTTAAAAGGAATGCAAGTAAAATTGTTTACATTCCATTAATTTCTGCTGCACTGAATGCAGCTCAGAAGGAACTATGGAAGGAGTTGTACAATTGTACAACCTCTGTTAAATGCATTTAACAATTACATCAGCAAAAGAAAAGGCTAAAAGAAAATGTAAACAGTAATAATTTCATAATGAAGTTCCACTGCTAGGGACCTAGGACTCTAATAGATTTCTAATAATGAAAAGAATATCAATAAATGATCATACTTGAACCCTTTATTTCTTGGTTTTGTTCATCCTTTTTTTCACCCGACCAGCTCCATATCCAGCTAAACCAGCCACCAGAACTTTCATCATCTTGTTTTACTCCTGGCCTGTAGATTTTCAATCCAGCCTTAGTTGCCTTAAATTTAAAAAATATTCAGGTAAGTAATTTTCTTCATGTTTTGTCTTTATTTTCCTAAGAAAAATCTAGACCAGGGCAGCTCTAACATATCAGAACCTCATTTAGACAACCATTAAAAGGGCAAAATGTTGTTTTTTTAGTTTCTCTTGTAGTCACTTTTTCAAATACACAGTGCATTATTGGAGCAGTTTTATTTTGCACAATAACAACCACCTTTACAAAAGAACAGAGCATGTAAAAGATCAATAAACATTTCTTACATAGCAGATTTTCTCTTTAGCTTTCACCATAAAAAACCCTCAACATTATATGCAACAGCTTTCTAAAGAATCTTTTAAAATACATAAATAAGAAAATAAGTAGCCATCACAGGCCAGATTTTAAATTAGCCCTATATTTTTTATTTCAAGATGGATATCCAAAGCAATTTAAAAAGTATTTAGTCTCATAATACAGTATTTACTCTAGCTATTCCTGCATGTGATACATATAGTTACAATAGTAAGGAAGCCCGCCCTTCTCCCACATTCATTATTTCCACAACTAGGGGATGCCCTATCTGATGTGAGTGATGATTCCAATACTGGGTCCCCTTTGGACTCCTTTGGAAGTGTCGACTACATCCAAAATTGACCAGTAAAAGTTTGTCATGGGAATGGCAAACAAACATCAAGTGATCCAAGAGACAAATTTATTCTCAGAACTGTAGTGATCCACACACACTAATTTTCTTTGTGACTAATACAACCCAAAAATATACAAACAGTTGCAGATAAGCCCTAAACTTTAAGATACTCTAGTGAAAGTGACACAGGGATTCCTTCTCAACATGGAAAGCCAGAAGATCTCTGCAAAACAATTAGGAAAAATAGCTGACTATACATCAGTACTCTGTAGGGACTTGTCACATCTACATACCTACTGGCCAAAGGAAGGTAGGACTCACCACAAAAAGTTAAAGGTTTCTGGATTTAATACTACTGATGTCCTCAGAGAGATGATGCAGAATGTCAGCTTAAACAAGACAAGGCTTCAAAAAGTTTGAATGAAGTCCTCAAAAGTCCTCTTTATAAAGGTTACCATGTCATCAAGCAGATGTTACAAAGTGAATAATCCAAAGAAGAAATGGACATGTCTTAGATAAAAGGAGGTTAAGACCCATAAATTACAGTTTTCTGGGATACTGACGGATTGGTGCTGGAGGACAGCTGCTATGGAGAATAAGTGATACTTAAAGCTACGACTCTTTAACATGACCAAGGCAGAAGCAGGCAAGAGAGCCCAGGGTAAGAAAGACTGCAGACAGAAGCCATTTCTATAAAGATCAAGAAAAAAATCTGTGCAGTATGGGAACTACAAAAATTTGCTGAAGAATCCTCTTGAACTTTCCCTGTCCTCCATTTACAATGGCTTAGTAATCAAAGCGGTCATAGACTTAAAGCTTAAACAGCAAGGTCAACTATTTTGACTAAAAGAGAGAACTACCTGAAAGGTGGGTGTATCCTGGTAGGTCAGTCTCTTCTCTCAAGTAACAAGCAACTGAACATGCAGAAACAACCTCAAGTTGTGCCAGAGAAGGCTTATACTGGCTATTAGGAAAAGTTTCTTTACTGAAAGGGCTGCCAAGCAAAGCAACAAGCTGCTCAGGGATGTGGTTGAGTCACCATCCCTGAAGGTATTTAAAAGCCACATAGATGATGTGCTCTATGAAGCCATGCTCTAGAACATGGCTCACTAGTAGTTCTAGCGGTTTTCTGTTACTAGTTCAACTTTGTGATCTTCCAGGTTTTTGCCAACCTAAATGATTCCATGACTCTATCCTGTGTTCTTACTTAGGCAAATCCTAAAAGTCTACCCAGGATTGAAAGGACAAGATTTCTCAAGCTGATACAGAGATTGATGCTTACCTCACTGAAGCCACTATTTGGTACTTCAAGCACTCACGACAAAGAAGCAAAATTGGTCTGAGGTTTCAAAAATAAAATTCTGGCTACAAAGTTGCCTGAAAATCAGCACTGTGATCACCAGTGTGATTTCTGAGGAGCCTGATTTCAAGGTCTAGATGAAAGTAAGCCCCTGAAATTCAACTCTTAGGTATGTTTATAAGAAACAGAAAAGCTTCACAAACAGCAGGATCATTTGCCTGGCTTTACTCAGCCCACATCTAATGGATGCTCCTTTAAATACCTGGCAGACTTAAGGCTAACTGTCAGGATACCAAACTAGTAGTAGATTGTCTCTTCTAAGTCCTTTGAATACTTTTTCAAAGGTATCACCTGGTAACAGTAACACAGATGGGTCCTGACAGATAGATGGAAACAGAACACAACTTAGAATCATCACAATCTGATTTTCAATACTTTGAAATATATTCAGATAATCAGCTAGCATATCTTTCTAGACACACTTCTAACATTTTTTAAATGCAAGACTTAAAGCCCAAAAAACTGAAAATTCATTCTCTTGCAACCTACCTTCTAAATGTTACAGAAATGTATCTTAAAACTCAGGATTTGAAGGTAGTCAGGAATGCAATATGACATAACCTTTTGTAAGCAGCATAATCATACCAGGGAAAGGAAGTATAAAACAAAATAAGAAATATTTCAGGATTTCCATCAACTTGCAAAACGTTGGAGGAAAAAGGTAAAACCAAGACAAACTATACACTACAAGATAAGACTATTCAAAAATCAAATGACAACTAAACCAAAACCAAACCTTCCCCTACTCCTTGAAAAGCACTCCAGTTTGGACAAACTGAAGGGGAACAATCATGCATGTTTTTTTCTGGTTTTGTTAAAGTCTGGATAATGGTAACACAAGCATCCAAATGGAGGTGTACATACAGACAATAGAAGGAAAATCACGTTCATAGATTCCTCTTCAGAGTTTTGGGTTAGAAGCACAATATCTGTGACTGGAGCAATTGCACTTATTATTTAATATACTTCACGTACAAAAAAAAAATCATATTGCTTTCAAGCACTGCCATAAGCAGTAACTGATATTTATAAAGTTTAATTATTAATTACTGCCTTCTTTCAGATTGCAAACTTCTTATACTGTTTACTTTTAGGTGTCTTGATTATTAATGGAGAAAGATCACAGATTTCAAAAAAACTATAAATATTTCACTTTGGTGCCCTAGAAAGACGCTCAGACTATATGCAAAACTAAGCAGTTCATCAACCTAGGAAAACCAAGGCTAACAAATTAAGTGTAACTACTCAAGTCATATTATTTTGCCTAATTCCACTAATCTACTAAATACATTTTGCATTTGCTCTACTCTGAGTAACACTTGCAAATAGAAACACTGAATCTCTTTACAAAGTGGCAACATACTAGAGGTGATCACTCAATGTAACACAGTACCATGAAAAAAGGAATAAACTAAAAGTCTAGGCTGCTGTAGGGGAGGGGAAGGATCCTCCACCTGACATCTTTGGGTATAATTGTTCCTTATCTGACTTCGGCCATCCTTTGGCCACATTTTCCACCGTAGATCTCTCCCACCAGAAGTAGAAAGGGATTTATCCCAGATGAGTCATTTTGAAGAAAGAGTATATGGAGTTCTTTAATTTTTGTTTAATTACAGGCTGAAAAACTAACTATGCCTTATAACAAAAAACCATGAACAAGGAAAATTGAAAGACTATGATACACAATTCAATCATCATAGCTAAAAGGCAGCTGCCTAAAATCTCTACAACCTCAGGTTTAAGTTATTCATAGACTCATTTAAATGATGCAATTTTACCTCAACTTCTGCTTGTTGCCTTGCTAGAGTGATGTTAAAAATATCCAAGGCCTTTTCGAATTCCTGGAAGAGAGATGAGAAATTATTCTTGATAATTTGACAATTGTTACATTCAACAGCACAGTTTTACAGGAAACAACAGCAAGCAATTCAATCTATGCATCCAAGTTAATTCAATCTGAAAACTTACACCTGGAAAAGAAAAGCACATCAGTTTAAGCCGCTCCTTCTTGCAGTTTTTAATTTAAAGAGTTACCTCTTTAAAAGAGAAAGACAATGACAAAGTTTTAAGTATGGCCACTGAGATTTTTATTTTAACGTAGAACTGATTTAGGAATATTTTAACATTTAAGTTTGAACAGGTATCAAGATAAACAATATTTAAGCTTTCAACAGAAAATTACTAACCTCCAACAATTTTAAGATTTCTTCATTAGGTTTTTTTGATGTTATCTTTGTTTTATACATCTCTTTATAGTTCTTCACTTGCTTCCTATGATGTGAAATGTGTTCCCATGACCACATTTGGAGCTTGGGTTGAACACTTACTTCAAGGATGCCATAAATAACATATTTCCACCTAAAAGCAAAGACAAACATCTTTCTTCTGGTATATCTGGAAAAGACTCCAAATGCTTTGCAGACTCTCGCTAAATAAAACCTCAAGTTGCCAAGAATGAAATCCCCTGACTAATATTGCACTTCTGATCAGCTGAGAAACCTAAGAATTTTACTCTTTTTCCCCACATGGAATTAACAGATTGCTGGTTCCTAAAATTCAAAGGTAGCTGTGTATGAAAAGTACCCACAAATCTATGCATGCATGTTCGAGAATAATAAAAATATATTTGCAAGGAATATTCTGAAAAGAAGTCAAATCCTTGCCATCTCTGTTGCAAAGGTTTGCCTATTTTTAGGTAATAGCTTTGTTCTTGTAATACTACCTAACATGTAACAGGGGGGGCTTCATTTAAACAAAACTATGATACTAAAACACTATCAGACTTAAGTTCCTAATAAGGGTCTTTAAGACCACAATCACAGGTTTTCAAACATGTCCTCAGCTTTGGTTTGAGGTCCTCATCAACTTCTTACAATACTAGCTTGAGAAAAAAATAATAAAAACAAAAAGACATCCTTTCAGAAGGAAATGAGTTCTAACCTCCTTATGTAAGAAGCAATTCCTTGGTAATTATTTCAAACTAATAACTAGCAAATGATTTTCAAAGTCTAAGGTTCCTACCACGTCTTGGCGTTGTTGTGCACTGGAACATCAGGTCTGTACTTCCTATACGGCAGATTTCGAGTCATCATATCAACAGACTCAAGAAGCTCCATAACACTGAAGTACTAGGCAAACAAATTCAAATCAAGCATTATTATCTTTCTGAGAACAACAGGGACCAAGCTTCTCTTTGAAGAGAAAATTAGTTACAAAGAAAAACAAGACTAAGTTAATATATTCTATATGTATCCTATAAAGTTTCAGACAGCCTTATTACTGCTAACTAACTTTTTTACTACATTACATATAACGTCAGAAAAATAGTTGGTACCTGTGGCTTATTGAATTCAACAGTTATATCCTGTAAGTTTACGTCTAAATCTATTTTTGGTGATGAGAAGTCAACATCAGATCGAGGATTCATAAGGAGTTTGGCTTTAGCTGAAATTGGGCGGAACACTAAAAAACACAAGTTGATATAAGAAGTGCAATTAAATTATTTAAGACCGTAATAAATTATACATATACTTATCTTAAATTATTCCAGATTATTAGTTTTAAAATAAAAGCCTTGAAAAACATGAACTGCACCAACATAGCTTAAAATAGAACACAATCTATACTCAATTCAGCCCAAGTGACAACCTCCAAGATGCACTAGAAATTAGAATTATGAATGCATAACACAATTAAATAACACTTACCAAAATCATAACCATCTGGAATCACGTTGTGGCTGGCAACTCCCTGTTTTAAGTTAACCTACACACACAGTGGAGTTAAAAGGAAGTTGCATTTCTATTTCCACATAAAGTTTTTAAAGTACAATATGTTAGCATATTTAAACAGTTCTCAGATAATCCCTCTGACCCAAAGTAAAATTCAAAATACTCATCTAAATTTTAAATAGAACAATATGTCTATCTTTAGCTAATAAAAATCACTGGACAATGCTAAGATGACTATCAATTGTCTAAATTCTGTTACTGGCAGAAGACTGGTTTTTTTAACTTTCTCAGATGAGTGTTACACTTCCATCACATAAAAGCCTTAACATATACTGTTTTTTCTTGAAAACACTTTTAGTTACAAACAATTCCCCCAGGACACTGACATAAAAAGAGGCAGGCCTGAATGTGAAGCATGTTCTCTGCTTCCCAGTTTCAACTAGAAGGCTAGATACACTATCTCATGCTTTACTTACCAATGATTCATCGCAACCACCATGGTAGAACATCTCTGATTTCACATTCCAATAAGCACAAAGGTTATCCAGTCGCACAAGCTAAAAATACAACAGAACATCTGTATTCGTATCTACAAATTTTAGATTAATAATTTGGATTTCACAAAGTTTGGATGAATAAAAATATTCAGAATGTTACTTTTGCTATAGAGCCTACACAGTTACACATTTTATCTTACTTTCTGGGAAGAAACTCTAATGCAGCTTGTTTTATTAGCAATTCTTTCTTTAACACACAGTTTATACTCTACCTTGTGGAACAACTTGGCAGTTTCATCATGTAAACATGGATTCCAATTCTGATCTGAGGTCTGAAATGAGAATTATAATTATACAAAAAATACTCTAATACCTATAATTCACCAACATGTTATAACTAAAACAAACTACAATAAAAGAAAATAACATCATCACAATTAAATGCCATGGAAAATAATGTAATATGATCTTCTGATTTAGGATAATTAATCCATTACTTTAAGTGAAAACTTGAAAAGGCTACTTCCCCCCAAAAATACAGACACGTATGTACATTGAGAGGCTGCACACAAGAACCAAAGACAGTATAAGATTCTGTTTTCAGTATTGCAAACTGTTTTCCTTTACACCAGTAATATTTTTAGGCAGGCTCTTTGGACAGAGATAAACAAGGGACTGAATTATTTTATAATCCTGGAAGCAATCATTTTTAATTTCAGCCTAAAGAACACGCTTTACTATGCGTGGAACAAGCATTCACGAAACCACCATTTCATTCAAGAAAATAACATTTACTTAAGACATATTTTCATTAAGACTAGCAGTTACACAGCAAAAACTACTGAATCAGAGCAACTCAGCACAATCAGCATACTGCTCCTACTACACAGTCTTCCAGAAAAAAAAATTCATACCATTGGCAATTACTACTCTAAGCACCTTAAAGCGGTTAGCAGATTTAAAAAAAAAAAAAGAAAAAAAATTAGCTCCAGATGAAAAAAAGATGCCATCTTTTTTTTCTTTTTCCTTTCCCACCACCCCCTGTTATCAGGTAGTAGCCTCCTGTCTTGGAGTTCAAGTCAGTTACAGTAAAATATTCAGAATGAACAGCCCAAATCCAGACCAAACAGCAAAGTGTATTGGAAAACACAAAGTGCAGCAGCCAAAAGAATTTCCTCCTAATGATCTATTTTAACACTAGCATTTTATCTTTAATGGTACACCCACTGCAGTACTTATGCTTAATTTGATAAACCAAGTAGCTACCATAGTGCATTGCTGATTATTATAGTTGTTTTTTCCATTAGACAGCTTTCTGTTACCAGAAAGCACAACACACAAAAGCACAACTTCACCTATTGGTATATATTACCATGTTTTTCATATAAAATGTGAGAAATAAAATTACCTGCAAACTTAAATTTTGAAGTGAAATCCCAAATGACAAGGGGTTATCACGATTTGTGATCTAACAGAACACAGGAAAAGACAAAAAAATAATTATTTCATATTCTATAGGCATATATTTGGCTAAGAATTTAATTATCTTTGTTTTGGTCCAAGCTTCTTTTCAGTATGCTTGAGTTTTTTATAAGACTATGAAAATTCCACAAGTGTACTAGTATTCTCTTAGCATGAAAAGCGACTACAAGAAATCAAACAGGTTCCAAATTTCATGTTACAGTGCACATCCCCTTACGCTAAGATATACAAAAGTACTTACATCATCTTCATAGCGAATATGGATGTTGGAAATTTTCAGCTGAAGATTTTTGATGACCTGAGTGACTAGTTTTTCTACGAAAGTGTCTTGTTTCTCTTCTTTTACTTTATCTATGTTAAAGGAAAACAAATCAATATATTGTTTACATTTCACTATTTTTTAAAGTTAGACAAACAATAACATAATAAATTTAGTGTGATAAGTGTTTGAATTTTCTTTTATATTATACTCCATATGTATAAAAACATGTTTGCTCTGTACAATACTTATATTCTCAGACCAGGAGGCTTCCTAGCTTTACTACCTGCCGAGTGAAGAATCAGGTAGTTCAAAAGTATGACAAGCACCCACGGATACTCACCCACGGTGAGCAAAACATATTTCTTGGAAGTACCAGAAGTTGAATTTAAAGATAAAAATTCTCATGTATCAAAGAACAGACTGAAACAAACCTTGAAAGAGCTGTATTGGTAAAAATGCTTTGGTACTGGAAACAAACTGTTTCTTATGAAAAGATGAAAAGAAAATGTCAGGCAACATATGATACAAAAGCAATATTTCAAAAGCCCAATTTATATCATATCACATCAATGCTCAAACCTTTTTGTTTTCAGAGCACTGGTTTTGCAATACTGATTGCAATTACACCTAAAAAACCATAGCTAATAGGTTATTAAAAAACAAGAAAAAAACAAGAATCTAGAACACTTTGACAAAGTCTGCACCTTTCAGGATTAAAGTAAAGAAAGAAGCAGCAACACTTTCATTAGCTTTTCCCACTCTTACCTTGGTCAGCTATCTTCTGCTTTGCTTCTTCTATTCTCTGCAATTCCCTTTGTCTTGCTTCCAAAAACTGCCTGGCTTCTTTTTCAGCATCATATTTTAAGCCTAAACACATAATGTAAAAGATTATAATACCAAAAAGACTTAACTGTTTTTTCTAAAGATACTGTTTCAAAAGCTTTAATTTTTACGTTTTTGTAACAGTTACATAACAGAAAAAAAACCCCAGGTGATGAAATGTAAATTACTGAAAGACTTTCACGCCATAATTTAACTGTCATTGCTAGAAGTATCTATTAGGACTAAAGCTCATTAAAACAGCATCAACCCATTCCAGATAATTCTGAAATCCCACCAAACTAAAATCACTTCTTCCTATACATTAACTTACTGGCTGTGGGCACAATAAGCAAATAAACTCCATCAAGGACTGCCTCAACAGGTTGAGTATAAAGGTTTTGCCATGGAATCTGTAGGTTTAGTTGACCTACAAACACAAAAGAAAAAGGTTGAAGGATACAGTTAAATAGTTGACTGGAAAATAAATGCAAAGATAATTGATATTAAACACAAAATCTCTTAATTATTATACTGGACAGAAAATACCCCAGTGCACCTGAAGCAAAAGATGCCTCAGTTGGGTTGTATTTTCTCACACAATACCCAAACAACATGAGAAGTTTTTCCATGAGCAGAACTATCAAGTCTACAGTTTTCCCTTATTCCCTTGAATTACATTCCTCCTTCTTAACAGCAATGTCTCCCTCCTTGAAAATCCTCTGCAGCATTCCCAGAAACAAGGAAAACACATGAATAGCTCATAAATTATCAGTCAGCTAAGTACTAGGTGTTGTGAACACAGGGATCATGAGGTTACAATGTCTCTCCTTCTTCACCCAAGCACAAATTTTAATAAAATATTAAATCAGTCACAGAAAACACATTATTCCAGGGTCAATTTAAAGGAAGCATAATGGCTTTAGACTTCGTTTACTTTAAGAAACCACTAATTTTACAAGATCATCAACTTGTAATGAGAAAACTTTTTATTTTAGCAAAAACAAGGAAGGAAGGAGATGAAAAGGTAAGTGAAAGGTAAAAATCAGTTGTGGAGTCTTGTTAAGACAAGGAATGAGATCCAGTCCTGCCCAATTTGTTCATCTTTGCTGCATTAGGCTATTCTGTCATTAATACTGAGCTTATTAAACAAGACTCCAGTATACTTATCCAAAGGGGCTTCTTCAAAAAGTTTTTTTTCCAGAAGACACAAACTTCAGAGTGCACAAAGTATACAAATCAATGAACATATGGAAATTACTTGCTTAGGATGCCTAAAATCACTTGCAAGGAAAGACAGTATGTTTAAAAATTCCTGCACATGTCCAAGATAAAATGCAACTTACTAATATGTCCTGCTTTAACTTTAAATGGCACATCCAAATGACTCTGAAAGAAAGAGGTTTAGAAAATTTAGGCTCAATTCAGCAACTCGTGAAATGTTCCAATACAGGAAAAGGTATCATGATAACCTTAACAAACTTACCTATCAACCACAGGAAAAAAAAATCAGCATAATGGATAAGCAAGCATTTGGTTACCAATTTAGACTGTTATGCCACGTTAGGCTAAATACATTCCCAAAAACAAAGTTCTGGCTTCATGAGCTATAGAAAAAAAAAAAGGCCTTCAAGTATTGCTTTTGACCTAAGCACATTCTTTTAGCAATTGCTGAGAGTTGTCATAGGGGAAAAAAACGCATACACTTTCCCATTTAAATGCAATCTCAAATTAATCAGATAATCTATATAGGTGCAGAGAAAGCAAATCAGTAAGCTTCCACTTAAAAGAAAGTGCATAGTAAAATAAGAACTAAAAAATGCATATTAAACCCAAAATATAGCTCAGGAATCATTTTTGCAAGTACCACTGTTATTTCCATTAGCTTACCAGGGCATTTTCTTTTATTTCCAGATTCTTCAGTGCTACAGCTCCTAAAAGAAAAGAAGACAACAAGTAAAACTGGAATAAGCAAAGTAGTAATGGTACACACTGCAAGTCCCAAAGTCTGAAACAGTGAGTTACAGAAGGCTAGAAGATAAGGGGCCTAAGTTACATGTCTCAAACACCAATGGAGGATAACAGTGGAGTCAACCAAGATTTGTTGGTAAGAACACATCATGAGAAAGAATGGGACGTGGCAAGAAAAGGTGGCCATACAGAACTCTTCTCAGACAAAGGTTATGTTTTGGTTCCTGAAGTAGAGCACAAGCAAAGGAATGAGGTCAAGAAGCAGGCATGGACTGTCAACCTAAGGTCCATCCAATATGGAGGGATCAAGATCTCCAGAGACCCCTAAAGCCCTCTGACCCATTACCAGAAAGGTCTAGAAGAATGAAGTGCAGACAATAACTCATCTGCATAGTAAACAAGCAAATGAGCTCCATGGCACAGAAACCTTAACTGTATAAAGGTACCCACATCAAACCTGGGCACACAGGTGCCCCAGGACCCTGGACACCCCATCAGCTGCACTGACACTGGAGTCAGGACTGCCGATCTTTCTTTCTCTCTTTCTTTCTCTGCACTTCAGTCTCTGTCTCTCTCTCTCCCTCTTCTCTTTCACCCACCCCTTATCCAAGATTTACCACCATGTTTTTATACTACAAGGGACTAATTTACACATTGTGTGTATAATTTAATAATAAAACTTTGTAAGTTTTTACAGACATGCTGACTTTTGTTGTTCCTTTTTGTCAATAGGTACCTACAAATTTTGGGTGCTCCCTTCCCCTTCACAGTGGGATACCCCAGTGGTCCACGATCTACAGTTCCCAAAATTTTACTGTGGAGAAGATTCACAGCCTACATGTCATATATCCATGAAAGACGATTAAGACCATGAAAGATGATGAATCATTCTACAAAATAATGTCGAGATTGTCTCACGGAGCTTGCATGTCCATGAAAAATAACCTCAAATTACTCAAAGTAAAAATGCTGGAAATCTCTGTCTCAATTTGGCAAGGACCCATTTTGAAATAAAAAATTACCTTCTTTTTCCTCAACCATTTGTTTCCTATGCTTGTAGAACTCTAGCAACAGTAAAAGTGAGTGGAGTTTTAGCCCTCAAAAGGTCTTATTCTTGCCAGTTCTATTTAAAGGCTCACAAAAATTCACAGGAAGCATTTCAATTATCTAATTTTTAAGGAGAGAAATTCAGTATACTGGGAATGGAGAAAATTTGAATTGCAAGACCAGTTTTACAATATACTTCACACATCAAACACTTGCCATAACAAAAGGAATACTGGGACTAAAAAACTCGTAACTTAAACATGCACATAGTCCAAAGCAATGTCTTCTGCAAAATCTAGAAGGAGAATGGAACTTCTGTGACGGTTACTTTTGAATTAGTTGTATAGCATTAACACACGCACATGGAACAGACACCCGATACAGCTGAGCAGGGGCATAAATGAGATTCCAGAAACCAGAAGCAGATTACAGACCTGGAAAGGAATACAGCTCAAGGCTGCAAACGAAGATTTAATTGACCCAAAAATGCTTTTCTTTTAGAATGCATGTAAGAAATAGAAAAATGTATGGGGAAATGAAAGCTCCAATTGCAAGGATACTCTTGCAGTTATATAGTGCTAAGGGCAATAAACAACTGTTTAAAGTACCACCAATTTTGGGAAACTGGACTCAAATCTTAAAAGCGCACACATTAGAGGAGCTGGCTTAAGTCGTTGAACTGATAAGGAAGAGCTGATCAGGCAAACTAATCCATCCATCTCATAGCACTCACAAAATACTATTATGTTTTTAATGTTTTAATTCATTCATTGCAACAATTTATAATCACTTTCCAATAGAAGACTATACATCTGACATGTGCTAACATCAGCCTCTCCAGAGAAACACTACATGCAGAAGGATGTGTTTTGATAGCTGATGACACTGCTGTTAAGCCTTAAAATATGCACACGTTGCCAGGAACAACAGAAAAGGGGAGGAAAAAAAAAAGCAAAGCAAAGAGAGCATTCCCAAAAGTAGTCTATAACTACTCTAAGAACTAGAATGATACAGTCTTTGTAGGCAATAACAAGGTAATAGTTTTTATATACCATTGGTTCAATTCTGTTCTAAATTTATTCCCTGATAAATCTTACTCTGCAGAGACCATTTTAACACTTAAAAACCCCTTTTGCTTCTTCAAGAAGATATCACAAATTGTAATTGTATTCATGGCAAGTAATTCCAATGGTATCCAGAGCAAAGGTTCAGGCTCCAAGTTACCAGGCATGAGGTGCAATTTCTGCTGGCCAGTCGAGCCATGTTAAAAACATTCACAAGGAAACTGTTAAGACTACTTGACACACGAAGCAGTTTAACTGGGTTGAGTTTCCTCACTTTCACCGAAGGCTATGTAAACATTCCCTCTCATTCATCAAGAGCCCAACACATGCCACAGCTCGGTAGAGGCACAGTAACTCAAGCTACAATCATCTGGCAGCCCGGATGCTTCCAAAAACAAAGTAAGGATTATCTTAAGCATTTACAAACAATATTTTGTGATGGTAAAACTATTTATCATTTTACCTGAGCACACCGTAACAGCATACAATAAATACAAATACAAAATCAATTATGCTTCAAACAGGAAGACTTTGAAATTTCTAGATTAAATGCTAGCATTTGGAAGTGGGATACATAATTCTCCACTGTTTTGGCTTATGATTTAACAGTTAAAAAGTTTAATGTTTTAGTTACCAATCACTAGAAGAAATACACATTACTAGAACTCCAGGCATCTGAATTTTAGTATAAAATTACTCAAACATGTTCACTAAAATACAGCAGTTTACTTACAAAAACCCTGATATGGTCTGATAACAGCAAACGGACCATCAAAGCACACAAAAGGCACCCAAAGAGGCACTAGGTTTTCTGTACTGATGTAACACTTCTTTTTCCTATACTTGAGAGACAGCCAGAGAGACTGACTAAACATTCCTGCAGTAAATAGGAAATATTTTCAAAGCCACCACACTTGCCACGCTTGCAACCAGCTCTGATGCTCAGGATTTGAAATTCAGTTATTGACCATGCTAGTATTCTCTTTCATTACAAAAATTTAGTTTCCATCACATGTAGCCATTTCTCTTGCAATGAAATGTAGATCGAAGTGCAACTACACTGAATCCTGACCATTCTGTTGGGGATAGGAGGCAAAAAACTAAAAGCCCCCACAAACAGAAGAGGAAAACCAAAGAACAAACCCTAGTTACAGGATATAACACAGCTAGTGAATTAGTCTTGGAGTACTGACAGCAGATTGTAATCGCAATAATCAGAAAATACATTAAGATTTGATTGTCAGTTTTGCTGCTGGTTGGTTGGGGGTTTTTTGGCAAGGCTGGTGTTCCCCTGTTGGGAGCAAATAGATGTTTTGATGTCAGAAATGTATCCAATGCATGATTAAAAATTCCCCAACTAAGCATCCTTAGAAACTGTATGCACAAGTAGTTGGAGTTGTATAAATATCCAGGGTTAAGCATGCAGGCTTATCAGTCAAAAAAATGATAAAAGCCAGAACAGTTTTAAATATCTACAGCAAAGTCTAGAATTTATTTAGGCTACATTATAAAGGAAATTTTTATATTTACTAATCTCTGGACAATGTGAATAATTCAACAAAATAAAGCAGCTGTAAAATTTATAGAATAAATAGGTTTATAGTTTTAATTTTAGATACTCAAAATAACTTCATGAATTTGAGTGCATGAACCAACATCTACTACCAAGAATTCAGCTTGCAAAAAGAGATCCAGTGAACTATTTCACCAAAGAGGCCTAACTGAAATTTTGTTATGGTTGTAAATAGAATATTAAGGGGGAAGAAGAAAATTAATCTACATGAAAATCCTGTAGATTTTACCTTATTAATCACTCTCTTCTGTCTTGCAAATAAAGCAGCAGAGGAAGGAAAGCAGATGAGAAATGAAAGATCATGTCATGGGTTTTGTAAAGAACATGTTATTCTCTTCCATCTGGGTGGAGCAGAATTGCTTATCTTTGCCCAAATGGGTCAGTGTCACTTGTCAGATGGTGGAGTGCTACTTATCTCTCTCTTCATTGTTTCACTACTTCCATGGGGATATCTTCTGCTAATGGACCGTTAAGAGCTCACCAATGACATGACACATTACATCATACTATTGTGAGATGCTCTACACAGGGAGGAGGAGCCAAACCATCTTAACCTAAATAAAAAGGCGCCACAGTCCCACTAGGTATCCAGTTTTCCACCGGATTCCTGGAGGAAGACCGGACCCATCTCACTATTACTGGACCCCTTTTTTTCTTCAACGGGACCATCTCTACTCCAACAGAACCACATCTGCCACTCCAGGAGGGCTTACTTTGGACTGCTTCCAACACCCTGACCAACAGGGTGCCAGGTTGTATTTCTGACTCTGTCAGGGTTTTCTAGGATTTCTTGTTTGTTTATTTGCTTGCTTATTCTTCTGTACTACAACATCTGTATTTTTATAACCCTAGTAAAGAACTGCTATACCTATTCCCAAAATCTTTGCCTGACGGCCTTTTAAATTGCAAATTTATAATAATTTGGAAAAGGGGAGAGGGGCTTACATTTTAAGGGAGACTCCAACCCTCCCCGGCAGATACCTGTCTATCTAAACCCAGACAGATCAGAAAATGCAAATACGTTAGCTAGTACCTGATCAGTACCCAACACTCCTGTTCAAATACTTTAACAATATTTCTACTTTTTTCTAACAGCATTGTCAGCTCATGAACACCTCTGCTCACTTAATGCAAACAGCTGCCTTTGCTAGTCACTTTCCACTTGTATTTGTGCTGTACATTATTTCTGTTTAAGCATACCCTCTCGAGACAAGCTGTAAGCCTTTGAGGATCAGTGTGTACCAAATACCTTATCTACTGACATCTATTGTAAAAGAGGTCATTACACAGAGCAAAAACTACTAGACATTATGTGTTTCTCAAGTCAATTCAAATTACTATTGTGTAAAGGGGAGGAGGTTGCATCTGCTATACCTAGTTAAGATAAGGGGTACAAAAAAGTAGTCTTTCACGATAATAATAACTGTAGCCAGAAAAAAAAGTGTTTCTGTGCTCACAAACATGCCAATTATCTGCCTATATCATCTCACTAACACAGTTGCCCCAAAAAGAGACATCAGCTATTCAAATAATAAGTTAAGTAAGACATGTTTGAGACATCACCTAAGACGCAAGTATGCTAAGTCAACCAAGAATTAAGCTTTTTAAACAGCAGTACAGAGGGTCTGACCAAGGCAGTGAAAAATTATTTAGACATCATCAAAAGAAAATAATAGCATCATGAACTGCAATAAAACAATTGTTTGGTCTCTCAACACTGGAAACCTCACTGGCACTTCGCTTGTTGACAAAGATAACTGCATATATCTCACATTGCTGCATTTATCCTTTCAGGTATTTTAACTTCAGCAGGTCTAGAGCATTCAAAAATATCTAACTCACCTAAATACCTATATAACCTGTTCATCTAAGCAAGGTACTTGCACACTTGTTAATACAGCTCAATGAAACTATCTTTCTTAGCGAACACCAAACAAAAAGAGGTTAAAAAAACACTGTCCTTCCCAGCATCAGCCACCCAATAGCTTTCTCTGACGGCTGCCTAACAGAGTAGCAGTCTTTTACCTTGCTTCATACTAATGGAGCTCCTTAGGCATATGATTTTCTCCCATTACACTTTCTTCTGAGCCTTGGCTTTTCCAGTATTGGCTTTACGTGTCCAAATTACCTTTTTTTACCTGTGTAGGTTGAGCTACGTTCAACTTTCTGCACTGCTTTTTATATTTCAGGTCATTCAGTTCTTGCAACATTCTCAGCCATTGAGTGTTTTCAGGTATCACATCTTTTTTCAATATTGAGACAGTCTAGACTTTTACCCTTAAATCTGAGAGTTTTTTAACAAGAAAAAAAATCACAGCATTTCTGAAATTATTAATGTGTTCATGTTTTTTTCTGGAGCAGCGTCACCACACAACCTTACTATCCAGATGGAATATGGAATAGTTTTAATGCTGCATGATGAATTCTCTCATTTATCAAAACCAAGATCAATATTAAGAATGCTCATTAAAAAGTCATTACTAAACTCTCAATTTACAGAAGCTGTAACTATGTAAAATTAGGTTTTAACATATATTCAGTCTACAAACAGGTTGCCAGCCTTAATTTAAATAGGCTAGCTCTAAAATACCACAAGGCCACAATTTGCTCCCTACAGCCTTTTAAAATAAACCATTTGCGTTTTTAATCATTCAGAGGCAAAAAAATACATGCCATTTTAAAATTTAAGACTATATATATATACATACATACACATTTATATATAATATAAGACGCGTCGAAGACGACGCGTCGAAGACGATGCGTGTATATATATAAATATGACTTATGCAATGCTCTAGCATCCAAAAAGCAGTGGTGATTTATTATAGGGGGGAAAAAAACCTGAACAGCTTTCCTTTTTTTTTTTTCTTTCCTTTTTATTTGACGGATTTAGGACAATTTAATTTCAATAGTACACGATTTATGTAAAATTTAGCAATCTTATCAAGACACACAAAGACAAACACTCTATGAAAACACACAGCTGTAATGGAAATGCTTTCAGAGCACACGGACAAGCATTAAAAACTATTAAGTTTACACAGAATATGAAGGCAAAATAGTACTTTTTTAATAGCTTAGTTACAGAATTCTAGTAATCAGCAAGCCAATAAAGTTATCCATAGACTTTAGGTATACTCTGAGTATAGGGACTTGCTAATCAATGATGTACTCCATATAAAAACAGTATTCTACTGCTGTTATTACTGATAGTTGCTGCCTTTTAGATAGCAGAAGGCAATTTCTAGGTCCTTTGAGATATTTGAAATGAAAGAAATATTGCAGATGCACAAACCATTAAACACAGTCCAAGTAAAAAAAAAGTATCATGCGGTAGACCAGGAAAAAAATAAAACTTCAGAGGTGATGCCTCACCAGTGCTACGCAGCAGTTCTGAGCCTCTTAGAGCAAGACATAGGTAGTTCTGTATATCAGTATACACTACAAACAAGTCAATAGGCTATGTAGCGAAAAAATAATTTTATTCTAATAGATAGGCACTACAGAAGCAAGAAATTTAATTTTAAAATACTAAAGCCTCTAAAATATGCAAGCTTCTTGAAGATGAAATAATGAAAAAGAAAATCAAGTTTCACAGACATGAAAAAATATGACAGCTGAATATCAAAACTTCAAAGTAAAATTGAGGGCGTTGGGGTTTTTTTAGTTTTTGTTTGGGTTGTTTTGGGTTTTTTAGTTTTTATAAACTGAGACAATGCGCATCTAAAGTGTTAATAATAGTTGCTTCACAGAGGCATAAGCTGCCATAACCAACCATCAGCAACCTAGAGAGCTGGAAAAAGAAGCTTTAACCTTTTTTGTAATGTATAAACATCGCCAAAAAATTTGCAATGTTCTATCTTTTTCATTAAATATTCCGTCCGTCTTCACTGAACAGAAAGAATGAACTATGGTAACTTCAGAACTTCAGTACACAAATGAAGCAATTAGTCTGACACAGTTTTGCCGAAAGGTGCATTTGGTCAAACCTTTCAAGTAAGACTCAATCAGTAAGAGAGATGTGATATTAAGCCTTACTGCTACAGATCAAGGACTACTACATTGTCTCCAGCAGTTACACGTGCTGTTGCTGTGTTAAGACTCCATATAGAGACCGAGCTTTACAAAGATGCTAGAAATGCCTTGACTAACTGAAGGAAAATTGCTACAGAGATGAAACTAAATAAGGATGCCATTTCAGAAAAAAAACATGGAAACAAAAATGTCCATGATGCAAAAAGCTCCAGCAGAAGCTTAAAAAATCTGGTTCATGTATATGAGTGCCTAGGAATGGAATTGCAGTAGGCAAATAACTCGAGGATGTTTCACACCCACTGTATGGATGTACCTGTAAAAAAAAAAAACCCCGAACCTCTGAGTTTGCTTTTGCTGATGCTGCAGACACCTAGCATGCACATTCGAAACTGAGCCAGCAGCGGTCACTGCAGAGGCATCTGTTCACGGTCTGTGTCTGACAGACCTCTGTTGCTGTTTTCTTGTAGGCACCTTACTAAGGGGACCTCAGGAGCGCACATTCAAACAGAACACTAAACTACCTTCAGCACTGGCATGTCAATTTAATTCTACAGACCACTGCTTACCTCGCCTAGCACAGCTGGGCACCGCCTAAGATAGCATCTAGTCCTGGTTCTTTAAGGCTAAAAATAACAAATATTCCAGACCTACAAATGACAACGCCAAGAACCAATAGGACGCTACTGCCGCTCGCGGAGAGGCCACTCACCCCTAGAAGTACTAAAACCCTGGCACTAAAACGCCGTCAAAACCCTTGGCGTTCATGCACGGTTTATTTCCGGGCCATGGAAAACGCCCGTAAGCCAGTTCAGTTTCGCATTCCTAGTGCCAGGTCAAGTTCCCGCCTCCAAGCTGCCCGCCCACCAATTCCCAAACTTTCCGCGAGCACTAGACACCACGGCCAGCCAAGGCCCGTCCCCAGCCAGGAGACAGCACGAGCGGCTCCATACGGAAACACAAAACAGGAGCGGCCGTTCACGCGCCTCCAGCACTTCGCCCGGTTTCTCTTGCGCCCCTGTTCTGCAGGTCCTCCCGCTCCGCCGCCGCCGGCTGCCGCAGTCGGCTGCTCCGCGGACACCACCCCCCCAGCCCACCCGCCTGACCGCCTCCGCGGCTATTTTTAAGCGGCCGGGCAGGTGGAGCGGCGGCAGAGCTGTCGGGTGAGTAGGCGGCCCGGCCCGGCCCGGCCCGGCCGCGCCCCAGGGACGCCTCCCCGGCCTCCTCCCTTGTGCAGGGCGAGCCCGGCCGGGCAGGAAGGCACGCGGCGGCATGAGGGCACGCAGGCGGCTCCCCCGCGGCGCGCCAGGCCCTTACCTCCCCAGATGCCCAGCTTCAGCTGGGAGCTGTCCAGATTCACCACGTAGTCCCCAAGGAAACGGTTCAGGACGTCCACGACCAGGGACTCAAACACCATTCTGCCCCCACAGCCGACGTCGCCGGCAGCGGCAGCTGCTCCGCCCGGCTCCTGTCGCTCCCCGCCGGCCCACCCCGCCCCGCGGCTCGAGGGGGCGGCCCGGCCCCGCCCCGCCCTCCCGGCTGCGGGCGCGGCGAGCAAGGGGCGCGGCTTATCTGGGGCTACGGCAGCCGGTGCGGGCTGCGCAGCTGCGCCTTCCTCGGCGCTCTCTGTCCCGGGGTCGCTCCGTGCGCGTGCTGGCTGCCCGCTCTTGTGAAGGTACGAATTATCACAGAATGGTTCAGGTTATAAGGGACCACAAGGTGTCATCTGGTCCAATCTCCCTGCTGAAGCCGGGTCATCCAAGAGCAAATTGCCCACGATTGTTCTTGAATGTCGCCAGTGAGGGAGACTCAACAACCTCTCCGGGCAGCCTGTACCGGTGCTCTATCACGGCACACTAAAGAAGCTATTCCTCATGTTCGGGTGGAGCTTCCTGTACATCCGTTTCTGCCCATTGACTCTTGTGCTACTGCTTGGCACCACCGAGCAGAGCCGGGATCCGCCTTCTTGACACCCTCCCTTCAGATACTCACGAACATTGATAAGGTCCTCTCTCAGTAAACTGTTCTCGAGGCTGAGCAGGCCCAACTCCCTCAACCTTACGTCAAAAGACTGGTACTCCAATCCCTTAATCATCTTTTTGCTCTCCACTGAACCCATTGGTTTGTCCAAGGGATTTAAATGTGGCATAGCCATAACAGGTTTTTGAGTATTTTTCTCCCCCTGGCTAGAAATTACTGCATCTCTTGAGCTGTTCAAAAATGGCTGAACTATTACTGGCATAATGGCTAAAACAAATTGAATTGAACTTATCTCTCCAAGGAGCTTTCTGGCTTCTCCGGGCTGTTTTCTGGCTTGGGTGTCAGCTGAATCACATGGAAATAACTGGGCCATGTTTGCCTTGAGTGGCTATGCTGAAGGACCCCTTCAGTCAAAAGTTTTTTTAAGGAAACTTCCCGGTCTGACCATTCACGAGGCTCCCTGACAGTCACACTACCGATGCCAGAGACTTGCACTGCTAGGACCAAAGGCCCTTCACAGTAGGCAGCTTCAGTGAGTCACTGATGTGAGCCACTGGACTTCCTACACACCTCATGTTCTGCCAGTGTTGCTGAACTTGTATTTAATATTAAAAAAATATTGAGGGAAAAGGAATGAGAAAACTGCTAGGTATTATGTACCTTTTCATTCCTTTTAAGAGAAATAAAAGCATACTGCCTACCACTTCTGACCTTTCCTTTCACTATGGGATTTATAAACCTGCTTACCACAACCTGCCACACCAGCAACGCCTTGCATCCACCCAATATGCAGGATAAAATAATTTGGAAAGAAGTATCTCGATATAAAGAAGTACATTTTTATCAGGATGATGTTGTTCTGTATTAGCACAAGGAAGGGGAAAGAGTGATACTGAAGAATGATAACAGATGACAAAAATGCACTGTCTCATTGAGGCTTAGGTTCCTCCGAAGTTACTTTGTATCGTTTGGAAAAATTGCCATCTCAGCATTTCCAGTTCTTGGGCTTAGCATCTTATGTCTATTGAAAAACTGCACTAATTAAAAAAAAAAAAAAATTAAAAACCACTATAACTACATTAGAAAGAGATTAACTGGACCAGTAAAAGCAAAATGTGATCAGCAGCTTGTGCACACCAAATGTAACTGTGTCCATGCACTAATACACATAGGTAAAATATCTATGCAGCTGGCTTTCTATAAATTTCTTACACAAAGGCAGACATATTTCTTATAAGCTTTCTCTAAAGAAAAGTGTGAACACAAGGCTTTACTTAGTGACTCAATGACATATCTTCCTATTTCATTGGGGGAAAGCTAGATGTTGAATCCACTCTGGTCCATTTACTGTTCTAAAGTTGGGCTTTGGTACTATGTGTCTTCAGGATTATTTTCTACCAGTTAGTGTTCCAAAGTAACTTTACTTCATAGGTCTATAGCTTCTTAGGATGTGGAAAAAATTTCTTTGTCTTGTTCAAATATTCTGGAGAAGGCATTCTGAAGTCAGGAAGCATGAGTGCCCTAGGTCAAGTACAATTTTTTTGATCAAAGTGATACAACTTTTATTTTGTTATTGCAAAGAAAATTTTATGGTATGATGGATTTTTCACATTCACAAAGTGTGTGTGAATATTCCACAGCAACCATCTAGACTGGAAGCTTTCCACCTGAGAAAAACTGTGTATTGCTGATGAGCTGCTAGGCCTCGGGTAGGTGACCACAGGCGAGCATGGGTTTCCTACTAGTGACTCTTACCTACTTAGAAATCCATAACATTTGTAGACTCATCAAGGCACAGGGTTCTATCTTTTCCCCCTTCATTCCTCTTCATGTCCCACAGCTCACTAGCACTAGCAAGAGCAGTGTAATTTCAAGCCAAGGCTGGATCAGTATCTGAGAAGTAAGGAACAGTGCATCAAGCAGTGGACCATCTGTGGAGAATCCATCCAGTCCCATGAATCAGAGTTTCTCCCTGGCACTTCCACAAAATTTGGGAACTCTGTCTCCATAAATGACACAATTATAGCCAACATGACAATCATAGCCACCTGGACAGCAGTTTTTCCACTTGAACTCCTGTTTGGTATGTTCCTGCAGTCTCCATTGAAATCAATTAGTAATCGCTCTTCTTTCCCCATTTGTGCAACTAAAGCTTCTGAAGTGCTTAATGGTACTTAACACCTGTAACAAAGCTGTTTAACATGTGGCTGGATATTAACAACCAAGTTTCTGGGTTCCCTGCTCATAGAATTTCTGCAGGCTGAGCCTGAAGGCCACAGACTTCTCTGTGTTAATGAGGGATTCCATGTCAGCTTTCTGCTGCCTCTGTGCGAAGGCTGCTAGGACTTCTACTGAAGTGACTCAGGACCTCACAGGTCTGCCAGGATGGCAGGTCATCTTCACGGTAAGTGTTGTCCTCTGCTTCAGGACAATCACTAGTGTCCCTCTCAGCCACATATTAGAATTCAGGAAAGTAGATTTGCTTATTAAAAAAAAACCAAAAAAACCCAAAAAAACCCACCAAAACCACAAAACAAACAAACAAAAAAACCCCAACAGAATCCACTGTAAAAGATGTTTCTTTTTGGTTTTACTCTCCTCAAAACTTCTAATTTCCAGTGTCTAATGAAGTTACATAACTTTAGGCATGATTCTATGCATTTTCATGTTCATAAATATGAGTATTCGTATTCTTCCATGTTGCAGGTAGTGCTTTCAAAATGGTTTTAATTCAAAGAAGCACAAAGTGCAGTGAATAGAGCAGGATGAACTGTGAACCTCCTTAGTGTGTCCCCAAAAATCCAAAAGCCTAATCTTACAGGGCTTTCAAAATTTTTGAACTATTTCTTGGAGAATTTTAGAATATAACTGCAGTAAAACCACACACCACAGGGTGCCTTATTTCTAAATCTTTCAGTCACCTGGTTTTGAATCTCCTTCAGAATCAGCTGAATCATGGTGGAATGTTTGCTCTACTGACACAAACTTTTCCTCAAGACAAGGTGAAATGTGTTAAGTCTTACGATCCTTCAATTACACATGCAGCAATGTAGTTACTGCTGAAATGTGTAGTGATCTTAGTAAGTCAGTCGTACTGAGCGTGAACTGCTTAAAGATTTTGAAACCCAAAGACAAAACCAGATTTTTTTACTTGCTCATGCTATGGAATAAAAACTCCAAGGTCTTATTATCAATAAAACACTTCAGCTAAATTTTAAGCCAGTTTTTGCAGTTCAAGGAACAAACTAGAGAGTAAAACTGGAGAGTAAAAAATAATTATCCTCCAGTCTTCATCAAAGGTGTGCATTCAGGGGTTTGGTAAAATAGAAGCTTTAGAAGTCCAGTAGCCTTTTTAACACTATCACTGAGAAGACTCTGATCTTCAAGCTTTGTTCAAAATTGTAGTCTAATATGGCAGTAGACGAAATATGTCTCTAATAGATTTGGCATATTGGCAGATCTTCTGGTTGTTTAAAAAACTTATGAAGTACCATACTTAACATTATGATACTGTATTAATACTTCATTTAAATATATATAGTTTACATTAGATATCTCAATTTGCATGTCATTTTACCTCTGGTAAATCATTCATAAGCACTGAAAAGCAATATGACTTAGAAAATCAGAACTGGAAATACTTTGTTGGCATGTGCAAAGTAATACACATGTGGCTTACCATCTGGAAATAGCATTGCAGAATAAATTTAAATCTCACACTGAACATATTTTGTAACATGTCCTTGCCTTTTTATTTACTCATCAAAGTATGTGTCAGGCAACATAAGGCATTATAAGTTAAGCCTTGATTCCAATCAAAACAAATTTACTGTCACAAATTATTGTTAATGGAAAAATTTTATCTTGATAAAGGGCACTATCTTCCCTTGAGCAGATATGAAGTCAAGTAGATTACTTACATTTCTAGTAGGTGTGGTTCTGCTTTATTTTGAGCAGAGATATTAGAATGAAACCAATCAACTGATCCCAGAAGTGACAATGGAGTCTTCCCTTACTTCTTCTCATTCTCAACTCACTTTTATACTATTTCTTTACATTTTGGTGGAGCTTAAGTGGCTATAATCATGTATCTTACTCAGTTAGGGGTGGCTGTACCTTGGCAGCAGATATCTCACTACAGTACCAGACATAACCTTGGGACAAGGACGTGCATCAGTCCAAGGAGAGTGATTTCACCACAGCTGCTGGTTCAACAGTGGGACGTGTTTCTTTATCTTCCTTGGTTTTCAGCTGCTGTGCAGCTTATCAGCTAGAAAGTACCACCAAGTTCCTCCCTCCTCTACAAGGGTCTCAACAGAGCCTGGCCATGGTGTCCCACTTCACCCTTCCTTTAGTTCCCCAGAGACTGTATTGTGTGTGGGAGCTCAGATATGCTGGCCACATTCCACCCAGAGAGTAGCAACTGTATTTTCCCCTCTGCTTTCCAAAGCATCTTTTTACCCCATCATCTTCCCACACAAGCAGTATTCATGAATTTTGCAGTTTATCTATGCTTCTCAGAGTATGCATATATCCATGGTTTGTAAGTGATGGAAGAAGAGATGTTTTTGTTTGAGGGAATTATGTAAAAATGTAGTAAATTAAGAGCCTACAAAAGGGGACAAAAAATATCTGAAGGAAGACTGAGACAATATGGAGAGGTTCTACAGACATATAGTTGGGGTTTTTGTTGGGTTTTTGTTGTTGTTGTTGTTGTTTGTTTGTTTGATTTTTGTTTGTTTTTTTTCCAAAAAAAGTGATTACAAAAAAAAGCTGATGCACAATGCCAAGCTTATGGATTATGGTTTCAGACAGACAAAAAATTTTAACACTTTTTAAATAATACTAATATTTTTAATCAAGTTGGTTTAAAGAATTTACATGTATAATGAAAAACCATTAGTCCATCCAGAAAGTTCACAAATAAAGGATCCCTTCCTTGTTTTATACCATTTGGGAGATACTGTCTCCACCCTTAGTTCTTGCTCCATTACTTTTCTAGATCTTTGATTACTGAAGCCTGTCAAAGCATCTTTTACTCCTTTGTAGTATGCAGTTTCATTGAAGCCCAAGTATTATCGTATAAACAAAAAAAAATGGAGTTGACAGTGAAAAGGGAATGAGTGAAATGACTACTCAGTTTGAACACACATAGTACAACAATCACTTCCCTATTAAAGCATTTGATATGTTGAGACCTTTCATCCTTTGAATTGTTAGACCCATATCAAACCTGTTCCTACTGTATTTCTCACAGGATTTTGAGAGCTCTATCCTGATCCTTTCTTTTCCAGTGTAGATAAAATATGAGGAAAGAACAACTCTAGAGAATTTCTGTTGAAATGAAGAAATGTAGAAAAAAAGACAGCTACTTTAGCAACTCACCTTAAAAGTGGCACTTTCCTGGACCATTACACATACTCTTTAAGTTCCCAAAGAGTCAAGTTTTGCAGGAGCATTTGTTCTACTATCTGTTTTTGGAGAGCAGCATTAGTGTCATTCCAAGTGATACTTCTATTAGCAAAGTAAACAGATGTGTTGCCACTTATTCCAGTAGGGATGGCATCAGGACCCCAACAGGGCAACTCTGAATACTAAAAATACAAGTAATCTGTATTTGATGTGACAAATTTGCGCAAGAGAACGCGTAAAAAAAATTATTCAGAGGATACAGATACTACTATTGACAGAACTGCTCAGGGCACACTACCTGGTATTTTGCGTGACACAGACCTCTTTTTGACACAAAGGGCAGGTATATTTTATTTCCTTAGTTTTAAGAAATCAGTTCACAGAACTTATTGACCATCCTCATCTTTTTATTTTTTTATTATAACACAGCTCCGTGTATTTAACCCCAGTGTACATTCAGTGTTCATTATGCTACAGACAAATACCCACAACATGCTGCTTTTCCTGCTCAACATGTGGAACTTTGCCTCTGTTCATACATGATATGTAATTATTGAACATCTTATTTGTGTTTTAATTAAACACTAGGCACTAGTCTTCAATGAAACCTGCACTTCTATACTGCATTCCCACTGCTGTTGTGCTATGGAACCTCAGTCAGGTGATACCGTTGTGCTAATGCAGCTGCACACGGATAATGCTCAAGGTTGGTCGTAGCAGTAGTAGTCAAACAGTAGTCTGTATGCTAGATTTAACCTGTAAGACTCTGGAGTCTGCTAAATGCGTATCTCTATGGGGGAAAATAGGAAGGGAGGCAGGAGAGAAGGTAAGTGCGTGGTGGCAGATCTGAAGATCAGCATATTGCTAAATATTTTTTCATCTTTTTCAGTTGTCCAAACATCAAGGTTTATTCCCAGCTGGCAACTAAGCACCACCCATCTGCTCACTCACTGCCCTGCAGCAGGATGAAGGAAAGAACCACTGGTGAGAAAACTCAAGTGCTGAGATAAAGACAGCTTAATAGGTAAAGCACAAACCATGCACACAAGCAAACCAAAACAAGGGAGGGATTCATTCATCTCTAGATGGACAGGCAGGTGTTCAGCCACCTCCAGGAAGGCAGGGCTCCATCAAACGTAAAAGTGACATGGGAAAACAAATTATATCACTCTGAAAGTCCCCCCTTCTTCCTTCTTCCCCAACAGCATATAGACTGGAACATCACTTTGGTCAGTTGAGTTCAGTTGTCCTTGTAGTGTCCTCTCCCAGCTCCTTGTACATCCCCAGCCACTCACTGGTGGGGTGCTGTGAGGAGCAGAAAAGGTCTTGACCCTGTGTAAAGGCCCTACTTGGCAGTAAAGAAAACATCCCTGAGTTAGCAACAATGTTTCCAGCACAAATCCAAAACATAACCGTACACTAGCAACTGTGAAGAAAATTATCTCTGCCAAAACCAGCACAACTAACCAGAACTATGACTCTTTATTATGAAATGTGCATTGCTGGGGTTTTGCAGAAAAGAGGGAGAGTGGCAAAGCTCAAATGCTAGTGAGAAGTCTTAACCATAATGGAGACTCTGGATATTGAAGTCGGCATTTGGTTTTTTACTCACAAGATTGCAGGAGTCAGAGCAAATGAGCGATTTTGCTGGCTATGTGAAGGACACTTGGAGTGGGAGAGCTCTCTCTCCCTATTAAGTGATGGAGGTGGCACCATCTGGTGGCTGTAGGCAGATTTCTGTGTTGTTTCCAACACATGGTGTTGGATTGATAAACTCAAGCATTTCATGATTGTTTATATGCAACAAATAGTTACAGTTAATATTTTTAAATTATTTTATTTCCCTTTTTAAATGAGGTGCACATGGAAAATGTGAATTCTCAAAACACAAAGGTAATTGCATTTAGAGTTGGCCTTCGATAGTTGCAGTGGAATTGATGTTTGGAAAGCACCCTTGGCAGCACAGCAATCATCTAGCATTGAATGGGTGTCATCTATATGGAATTAGATAAAGACTGTGTGATTTTCCCATGTTGTTTATTCTTAGGTACCACATGTAAAAGAGAAGACAGAACTTACTGTGAAGACATTCTTGCATATTTATCTATGTCTACAGGATAAGTAACACAATGTAGATACGAAAAATAATTTCTAGAAGTCCTAGAGACTAATGCCACATTTGTATCCCCTTTTGAAAAGTCAGTGATATTTTAGTCTTTGGAGAGTCCCTGAAGACAAGTCCTTGCAAAACAGTTCTTCAAAGTAACATCTGAATGTGAATCATGACTCTCCCTGCTGAAACGGGGTGTCAGCTTAGCCATCTCTGCTCAGTCCAGAGGGACTGGAGTTATCATTGCTATGCCTTGCATCCTGGTCTTTCTGCAGTTGGAGAGTGCTTGTACTGCATGGCTCAAATGGCAATCTAAATCCTGTAGTTCCTCTGTGAGAGCTTTTTCATAGAAAATGGGTGTATGGGCACTCATACTCCCATGGTCCTTCAGAGAGACCTCGACAGGTTAGAGGGCTGGGCAGTCAGCAGCTGTATGAAGTTCAGCAAGGGAAAGGTCTGGATTCTGCACCTGGGATGGGGCAATCCTGGACATACAGACAGACTGGGGAATGAGACAGCAGCCCTGCAGAAGGGACCTGGAAGTACTGTTTGACAGAAAGTTGAACATGAGGCAGCAGTGCCCTGACAGCCAGGAGGGCCAGCCCTGTCCTGGGGTGGATCAGGCACAGCATCACCAGCCAGGCAAGGGAGGGGATTGTCCTGCTCTGCTCTGCTCTACTCTGCTCTGCTCTGCTCTGCTCTGCTCTGCTCTGCTCTGTTCTGCTCTGCCCTGGGGTGGCCTTACCTCAAGTCCTTTGTGCAGTTTTGGGCACTGCAATATAAGAAAGACATAAAACTGTTAGAAAGCATCACACGGATGGTGTAGAACCTTGAGGGGAAGCCCTATGGGGAGTGGCTCAGGTCACTTGGTCTGTTCAGCCTGGAGAAGAGGAAACAGAGGACAGACCTCATTGCAGTCAAAACTTCACCATGAGGGGGAGAGGAGGGCAAATCAATTTGATTGGTGACAAGAAGACAAACCTCTTCAATCTCATTGGTCAGACCAGAGGGACATCAAGAGAAGTCCCTCCTAGGGAAAGAATGTAAACATGTCTCCTGTTTACAGAAAATTCCCTGGGAAAGGAATTTCAGAAAACCAAAACATGTCAGGCACGAATCAGGGCTACAGAGGTCCACCATAAGGACAAGGGCAACTGACTTGGAAGTGTCTTTTAGTTACTCAAAGAATAATTCATCAGTATTATCGTCCTGGCTGAGAAGTATGTAGCAGAATCCCACAGCGACATCCACATTATTTGTTAATCACTTGATTCTTACCCAGTGTCTCTCAACTGTGCCATTGCCAACTGTAAACTTCGTACATTCTATTATTGTCATTACATAAAATGCCACCTCCCAGCCTCTTCTGTCCCGCTTGTAACCATGCAATAGGACACTCCTATCCCACCATAAGAGTGATTTATTGAAAATATTATTTTCAAACTGAACAGGGTACATTTGAAGTCATCATCATGCTAAAGAAAATTATATGCTCATAAATTGTGGTATGTTGCCATGCATGCATTTTGGATTACCAGACTATTAATTTGGTTGTATGTGCACATTAATGTATCTATTTTCCTAGAAATAAAGGTCCAAGTCCATTTGCAGGTCTAGCTTATTTATAATTAGCTGGCAAGCTCTTGTGTCATTGTTTTGTACTCCCAAGTCTTCTAATGTTTTGAGCCTCAGAATTTAGGGCCTTGTCTCCCATTTCATGCCCGTGCCCAATTCTAGTTGATTTGGGCCTTGGAAGCTGCTTTAGAATTCTTCAGATTTCCCCTTCCACTTCACCTAGTACTGCATTAAGGTTGATCTTCAGTGTCCAAAAGTGCACTGTGCTTTGAGTGTCAAAAGGACTTAAGCCCAAAATGTGCTTTATTTTGTTTTGGTGTTTTTGTTGCTAAATCTAGATTTTGTACAAACTTAGGTTACCAGTACATATAATACATTAGAAAGACTATACATATGTATCATAAATGGTATTATATATTAAAGCATATTTGTCAATGAAAACTTACCAAATATATTACTTTTAACATCTGTGCAGCATAATTGCATTATCAATATTTTCCTCTAATTCCTTCTCTTTCACTGTTGTCAAAACTTCATGTATGTTTTTTGTAGAATTGGACCTGTGAGATATGAACATTTTTATGAAATCAGAAAATAGATTAGTGGAGTTTAATATTGTGTTTGTACCAAAGAAGTGTTTGCCTTTGGAGAGAAATACTTTTCGTGGATTTTTAGCAAACCAGAAGATGGCAGCAAGCGTTGATTAGAATATTGTGCCACTGTACCTCTTCACACCTTCAGAGCAAATCAATATCCTTTGTAATGCAAACATTTGCTTTGAATGTGATGTGTAACAGAAAAGAACTAGTTTACATTTGTATCAGTACCATTATTCTTTCGGAGGGAAGTAAGAGGGCTAATCCATTTCAAACAGATTTATCCATTTGAAAAGACTAATGCTGTGAGGGGCTGTCAGTGTTCATATGCCAAAGAAATAATGCAATGATCTGTTGAACACTTAAATACAAACCCACATGTATAGTGACATTTTTCTCTTCCTACGGCCATCTCTGGAGCTTCTTGCAGCATGTGTTTGCAAGATAGATGCTGTTCCTGAATAGACATGTCAATGGTTGAGAGTATTAATGGTGATGGAAGATACTATTTTATGTTGATTTCAGGATAGTTAGAATGAAGGTAGTGCTTCTAGGGATCTAGGTGGGAACACTTAAAACTGAGGTCTAATTCTTCTCAGTGTCTTGTGTTTTGAGTCCAAGATTCCCCGAATTAGGGGTTTTTTTCCTTTTCAAAGTCCCGTGCCAGAGCTAGGAAGAAGAGCGGATCTCGCAGCTCGGTCTTGAAAGGTGTTTATTAAGTTTTTTATCTGAAGGTCAGCGCACCGCCTAACACCAGGCTCTGCACGCTGAAAGACACCACTGCCAAGAGTAGGATGCCAAGACCCTGCATCCAAGGTCTCTTAAGGACTTTTAACTTAATTAACTCTTCAAATGTACTATATTTACAATTTTGTACCAACCATTACTACTAATTCTAGACACTCAATTCTCTACATCACCTACGTTCTACCAATGTCTTTGTGCCACTGTCACAGCAGAAGATGGAGTAGAAGAAGAAGAACTGAAGACACCACCCAAAATTCTTCATCTTACCTCTATCTACTTCCATTCTAAAAACCCAAAACTACACATTTTTGCCCTGTGGCAAACTAAACTACTATCTAATGTAAATTTTTACTGTTCTCTTTTCCTCCATAAGTGTTGGCAATTTTCCCCATGGCCCAAGGTCAAAGGCAATGCTCTCCTGGGGTCCCGGCAGGTGTTCCGGACCCCCCAGGGCAGTTTGAGGGGCTTTCCCCATGCCCTGGACTCCAACATCAGTGTATCAGCCTGTTTCTAGTTTAGCAGGATAGATTGGATTGAACCAGCAGATAGAGGTGCAGGTGGTTTAATGTTTTCTTTCTGGATTTTGAGTACTGTATATAATGTTTGCTTGTGGAAAGGTGGGAAGAAACACAAAATATACTCTCTGCACAATTTAATCAGAATAGCACACTTGGCCAGAGCAACTCATTGGAATAATTTAAAATCCTTTCTGAAAATTACCTACCGGACCACATATTAAGGCTAGCTTCGAATAGATAGCTCAACAGATCTTGCTGAAGTTCAGGAGAGAAAAATGCTCCTGACTTAATACATATTCCCGTGGATCAGAAAGGAGCCAGGAGAAAAATACTATGAACATCACACATCATTAAATAGTAGTTCTGTCATATAAGCATCCTTCAAAGTGTTTAAATTTAATTGCAATGTAACTATTTTGATGTAAGGTATAAGTATTATGAAAAGTGACCTGGAAGTCTCTAACAGTTTGAAAAGCCTGCTGCAAATCTTGTCTCATCTGGGCCTTCATAAGTCTGAAGAATCTTAATCTATTTATATTCTCCTCAGACAAACTATCCCATCATTTTGATTATGCCCACTGTCTTAATTTTGTTTTTCCACTTTATCTGTTCAAGATACAGGTGAGCCATGAGTGAATAGTGGTATACTGATGTTTATTCAGTGACTTAGTGATGTTGCCTGATCTTCTTTCCCTATTAAATCGTGATATTTGACTTACTTTTCTCTGTCTGCTGGTAGTCCAACAGGCAATCAGTGAGGAAAGGAAATGAAAGCAAAATACAGCAGTTGAACTGATAACCATACATTATTGCACATTGCAACATCCTGTTCAGGAATTAATTTCACTTCTAAATAGAACAGTTGTGAAACTTTTTATTTTTTTTCCTTTGTCCAATGGGCAGACTAGTGGGGGGAAAATTGGACAAAACTTGTGAACTCCAAGGTCAACTAAGTGATCATACTAAAATTATAGGAATGAGAAGAAAAAAGACCATATTAGTTGGATAGGTGTCTGTAAGAAAGATTCTGTGTTAAAGTGTTCAGGGGAATGTTGGTAAGAATTATTGGGGGATCTGAATGCCATCCAGCTGGTAGGAAAATGGATTTAAAAAATAGTGGTTTGAAAAGTGTAAATATTCAAGTGTCTTAAATGACAGTATCACTCATCAATATTACAAGATTGAAGAAGAATAAGGATTGTTTTACCTATCTGGTATAAAAAATGGGTCATGCTGAAAATTATGTATGATTTATTTCAAAAATTAAATTCAGTAGAGAAAGTACCACAACCTTTTTAATTGATCCTTCAAGACCTTTCTGTTTTAGAGACAAGTTGTCAGATTTAGACAGGAAGTAATTACACACTTTTTTCTGCTAGTTAATTTGTTTGATCAATTGGTTTGATTCTGGTTCACTGTGTGATTGGTGAAACTGCTCTTGCTTCCTAATATAATAATGCTGTAGCAATGATTCTAAAATAAACCCATTACCCCCAATAAATATGCAGGTCTAAGAATACGTTCTTTGATAATAGATATATTATCCACATACTGGGTCTGGTACTGTTCTTGGCAACATGGACAGGAGGATCAAGTGCACCCTCAGCAAGTTTGTCAACAGCACCAAGATGTGTGGTGTGGTTGACATACTGGAGGGATGGGATGCTATTCAAAGCGACTGCGACAGGCTTCAGAGATGGGCCCATACAAATCTCATGAAGTTCAACAAAGTGCAAGGTCTTGACCTGAGTTGGTGCAATCCCAAGCATAAGCACAGTCTGAGTGAGAAATGGATAGAGGGAAGCCCTGAGAAGAAAGACTTGGGGGTGTTTGTGGGCTAAAAGTTCATTGTGTGCCCGTATCCCAGAAAGCAAATTGTATTCTGTGGTGCATCAAAAGGCAGTGTGGTCATCAGGATGAGGGAAGGGAGTCTGTCCCTCTGCTCTGGTGAGACCCCACCTGCAGTGCTGTATCCAGCTCTGTGGTCTACAACTCGAGAAAGACACGGATCTGCTGGAACAAGTCCGGGGGAGGACCCATTAAATTGATCACAGGGCTGGAACACCTCTCCCGTTACCACAAGCTGAGAGCTGGGGTTGTTCAGTCTGGAAAAGAGAAGACTCCAGGAGGGTTTATAGCAGCCTTACAGTACCTGAAGAGGGCCTGCAAGAAAGTGGGAGAGGGATTCTTTAGAAGGGCATGTTATAGTAGGACAAGAGGAAATGGCTTTGAGCTGAAGGAGATTTATGTTAGACAGTGGAAGAAATTCTTTACTTTGAGGGTGATGAGGCACTGGAACAGGTTTTGCAGAATAGCTGTGAATCCCTGGCAATGTTCAAGGCCAGATTGGGTGGGGCTCTGAGCAACTTGGTCTGGTGAAAAGGGTCAATTTCTTTGAACCATGCTTCTCGTGCCACAGTGGATTCACAAAATCCATTCATTTACTTGCAATATTTTCTAGTGCTGTTCAGTCAACAGGTGGAACAAGAGATAGGTAATTGAGAATGAGTGTCAAGTAGTGTCAAGATTCCTAGTTCATAATGTTGATAACTCTTTGTGTGATTACATTTGTCTCTTTACAGCTGGTATGGTTTCTGGTCTCCCTCTTTACAAATCTTTAAAATAAGAACATATATTACTCAACAAATACTACATCTATGCTAGCACTGTTTTATTTGCTCCTGAGCAACTACAAAATTGCAGAAATGAAAACAAGTTAGACCTTGATTTTGAAGGCATATTTTTTCTAATAAGAAATAAACCCTAACCCACATAATGGATTCAAATCAGTGAAGCATGGGAACATCTCAGTTGATTTCCTAACTATGTGAATGATTAATTCTGTTATCTAGTAATACTGCATTATTCTGTCTAGTCTATATTTGGTTTACCTTATCTATCATTACCATTATTACTCTCTTACACAATCTTTCCTACTCCCATTCAAATTAAATTCTTAGTATACAGTGGAATATAAAACCTTTGGAGAGTGATTCACTTTTGTAGTATCACAATTGCTTTTTGGATTACTTAATCAGTAGGGTGATAATAGTATAAGCAAATGCACCACAGCTTCTGTTATTCTGTTATTTTGTTATTCAAAGACATCTATACAGAAAATGGGTTTTATCGCCTGAGAATATGATACATTTGAAAATAAATTCTAAGAATGTTTTACGATGCAGATGTTCCATTAAATATATGCCAATGACACTGAAACAAATTTAAATCTCCAGATGCACTACTGGAATAGACTATAAAAGATTATTTTCTTTGCAGAGCATAAAGAAGTGCCAAAAACCTAGAAGGCCCCTTTGGCCAATATTAGAACTCTTCTGCATTTTCTTGATACCAAGTTAATCTCAGTGAAGAGGTATACTTTAGGGAACAGTACTATTATATGTGCATTCACATTTTTTGTGCTTTTTTCCCAGCCTGTTAATTGCAAGAAGAAGTCTCAAGTCTGCAGCCCAAATGTGTTTTAAAGCCTGGTGTTATTTTTTCATCTCTCTGATAACAAATATTTTTCATTTTAAATACATTTCAGTTGCCCACATCCCAACAAAACTTTTTTGCAAACCATCAGTCATTTACACTTATTGTACAAAAGTTCATGCCCTCACACAGCTACTTGCTGCCCAAGATTTTCCTCCATTCTCTTTGTATCTTCTTCAAAAATCTTTTTTCATTTATCTTGTTGGAATTCTTTCCTAAATATTCAAGGTTTCAAAAGCATGAGTGAAGTTCTCTTTTGTAGTCTAATGATTTATTTGCAGCTTCAGTGTTGGTGTCTCCTGCCAGGCAGCTTAGTATTATACCAGTGCACAGCTTACAAATTGCAGTAACTGATCTTCAGGTAGATGTGAGACCAAGTTAAAAACAACATTATTAATTCTTTTGCTTTTGGAAGCAAATTTCTTCTCACTGTTTTATTTAAATAATTGCCATGTATTTTTAGTGAGGAAACAAATTTGGAAGTTTCACCTTTTCATTTTGTAGAAGGATTATGCTGTGATCAGACTATTGAATGACAAAGAAGTTATGCTGATAGGAAATTCATAATGAAAATGGGCCTGATTATTTGCAAATTCCTTCTTTTTCACATCACTTATTTCTCAGACTTGTCAGCACTGGTATCCTAGCATTATTAGGCATTTGCTGGTTGTTTAATTACAAAAAATTGATAGTATGAAATAGTTGGCATTTGCTAGGTCCCTAAGCTGTCTCTGTTAGATCTTTTGTAATGTTTTACCTACGTTCTGTGTTTACATGCATTTTTGGCAGTTCCTGCAATCACTTTGCTCACAAAAGAATTTTGTTTTGTTCTGTGTTCAGTTATGACTTCTAGTTAATGAACCTGGAAGCAATTGGTGAAATACATTGGCTGGCACATCCTTTAGACTGCAGAATATATTCTTCCCCAGCAGTGGAGCCTTACAAATTAGCATGCAGTGATAAGCATGTAATAAATTTAACATATAATATTTATTTAAATTGCTGAGAAATTTCTTGCAGTTTAATTTATTTGGAATTCAGTTTTGCTTAAATTTGGTTTGCATAAGACAAAAAAGAAGGGGTTTTTTTCCTTAATCAAAGCAAGTACCTGTATCTTCTAGCCTGAATGTAAAGACAAACCCCTAACTTCCTTCTGTGACAAGAGCCATTTAGCAGACATAACCCTTTCACAGATTAATTCTGAAATTGGCAATATGAGCCCACAATTGTCAAGGAGCAATTTTTGGAACTTGAAATTCCAAATATGAATGAGAAAATTAGCATATGGTGTGTTGACCACATGACTGTCCACCAGATATCCATGAAGCTGCTCTATCATTTGTTTTCTCCAACTCCACAGAGGAAGAAAAATAAAATGAAAGGATCATAGGATGAGGTAAGAAGAGGAAGAGATCACTCACCAATCACTGTCACAGGCAAAACAGTCTCAGTTTGGGGAAATCACTTTATTACTAAACACAGCAGAATAGGGTAATGAGAAATAAAATAAACTCCTAAAACACATTCTACCAGCCAACCATTTCTTCTTCACAGGTTCAGCTTCATTCCTGATATGCACTACCTTCATCCTCTCAGTAGCACAGGGTGACAAGGAATGGGGGTTGGTTGTGGACCCCTCTGTACATGCTCATCACATGCTGTTTCTGCTGCTCCTTCCTTCTCATGCTCTGACTCTGCTCCAGCATGGGGTTCTTCCCATTGCAGTCAGTCTTCCACAACCTACTCCAGCATGGGTCCTTCTCCTTGCTGGGGGCTGCAGTTCTTCACAAAGTCCTCCAGCATGTGTCCCTTCCGTGTGGTGCAGTACTTCAGGAACACACTGCTCCAGCATGGGTCCCCCTGCAGTGACACAAGTCCTGCTAGAAAATCTGCTCCAGTGTGGGCTCCTGTCTCCATGAGGTCTCAGGTCCTGCCAGGACCCTGCTCCAGTGCAGGCTTCCCATGGGGTCACAGCCTCCTCTGGGTATCCACCTGCAGCATCACAGGCTGCAGGTGGGATTTCTGCGCCACCACAGACTTCCATAGGCTGCAGGGGCACAGTTCCCACACCCTGGTCTTCATCACATACTTCAGGGGAATCTCACCTCCGGTGCCTGAACCACCTCCTTCCCTTCCTCTCCACTGACTTTGGCATCTTCAGGGCTGTTTCTCTCACATGTTCTCACTCATCTCTTTCAGCTGCTTTTTGTGTGGCAGATTTTTTTTCTTGCTTCTTAAATAAGTCATTTCAAAGGCACTATCAGTGATGGGCTCTGCCTTGGCTTATGACAAGTCCACCTTGTAGCTGGCATTGGCTCAGTCAGACATGGAGGAACATTCTGGCATCTTCACTCATGCCTTTAGTCACCCTGCTGTCAAAACCTTGCCATGCAAGCCCAATAAAAAGTATTGAAAATATGTTTAGCACCCTTTGATTGAAATATGTCTGAGTCATGTTTGAGGAATACATAAGTCTGGGGATTTTAAGTACTGCTACATGGCAATAAATTATAAATATATGCAAATAGATATTTAGTTGTTCAGAGTTTTATTTCAACATGTTTTGTTGATCTTTGTGTATAAAATAAGTATTTATAAAATAAGATATATTTTATAATTTTAAAACAATAATAATCATATATATGTATAAAGGATGCAGCACACGTCTTTTGAATTAACAACTGTTATACATATATAAAACCGAATCTAACAGTGCTTAAATGGAAACTTTGGAAATTTGCCATGTATATTAGCTAATTCCAAGTTGACCATTCACAGTACCACGTGAATAAGTAACACATTAACAGCATTAATTCACCCTAGCAATTTGAGTAACTTTCAAATTTGTTTTACAAAGTGAGAGGGTGAGTAAAAACTGAAGAAGACTTTAGCTGTTCAAAGTTGTTTGAAGCCCATTGAGCATGAACCAGACTACTGAATAATGCAGACAAGATAATGAACTGGAGACAAATGAGCCCAAGCCAGCCCCTGCTGAGTGCCAGGAGAATATGTTTATTCGGTAGATTTATTATCTTAACATCTTTTTGCAGTGACATGCAATTTAAAGAAAAAACACAAAATATTTATAATCTGTGTGGTTTTTATTTGTAACTGCAGGACAATGTTACAATGTTGCATCTGTAAATCAGATGTGAGTAGTTATCTGTTGATGGTAGAATCAGTTTTCTAGATTCTTCTTTCAAGTATATGAAAGTAATTAAGACTTTGAGTAGGAATCACAGTCAAATATGTTCTTGGACAAGCAGTTCAGACTGGTAATTTATTTTCAGGGCAACAAACTTACAAATTTCTGCAAAGGTTGTTTTGAGACAGTCTTCCTTTCATAGAAAACCTTGCTTTATAAACACTGTTAATCTTATTTGTTTCATGTCCTACTACTAAAAAGAAGTGCAGTCAGGAGTTGCTTACTACAGGACATAAAGACTTCCATAGAGAATTACCATGTAACTCTATTCCTGAATTCTGTAAAGTAGTAATGGAACTGGCTGCATTAAGATTCATTCATTAGAGTCTGTGCTGACTAGAAACTCCTTCACTTTGCTCTTCAAAAGCACAGTGTAATTAATAGTATTTTTTAGTATCTTTTTCATCAATTTCCACTTCACTGATACATTATTTGGAAAATGGAATAGAGAATTTTAAACATATAATTGCTTGTATATATTTAAATAGTTATAAAGCATATAGTAAAGTATTGAAAAGCAAAAAGGCATTTCAGATTCAAATGTCAGTTCCATATATTTTTCATTTAACTGCTTTATGTTCACTGCTTTATAGTATTTTCCACTCTCAGGCAGCTCCTGGGCGTACACCATCTTTCTCTTCAGTTCCCAGAAATGTATCCTTCCCAGCAATGGGACTTTAGGCCAAACAAAGAGAATGCAGTTAGACCTTTTACTAGTTAGTGGTTCATCAGCAAGAGAGCTGGTTGTGAAGGTCTTGAATGGGTCCAGGAGATACGTTTTCTTCACATTCCACTGTACACTGGAATCATATTTCCATGAACATATGGGATTAGGCCTAGGATTTTATATTGTCAGAGAAAATCTGTTGCACAACATCTTTTTTGGGTTTCGTTTTGTTTGTTTTTTGAGAAAATTATTTAAATTACACGATTTTGCAATGAAATCCTCAATTCCTCATTCCTAGGCTTAGACACAGAAATTGTAAACAAAAGACATATGCAAAGATTGCAATAACACCATTTTTTGCTATCAGTTTTTTCTACTGCTAAAAGAAGCAGGGAGTTACCTCATTCTTGGCTATGCTTTCAATATCCAATGAAACCTGAAGTACTTCTGCAATGAGGTGACTACCTTGGTAGACAAAGGGAGAGCAGTGAAAGGTTATTTGCATCAACTTTAGAAAGGCATTTGACACTATTTCATGTAGCATCCTCATAAATAAGTTGGCAAAGTATTGACTAGTGAAGTGGACGGTGGGCAGATTGGAAACAGGGTGAATGGCCAGGCCTGAAATATTGTGATCATTAGTGATTTACACAGTGGAGAATACTGGGGCCAGTACTGTTTCATGTGTCATCCATGGCCTGAATGTTGAGACAGAGTGTCAGCAAGTTTGCAGAGGAAGCAAAACTGGGACAATTAGTGTAAACGTCAGAGGGATGTTGCCATGCTGGAGAATTGTGCTGGGAATCATCTCATGATGTGCAAAGGGGGATAAGAGAAGGACCTGCCTCTTGAGAGAGATGTACCAGGACATTCTGGGGGCTGTTCGGCTGCAAAGTATCTTTGCAGAGAAGGACCTGAGGGACAGTGGACACTGAGTTAAAGATGATCAAACAGCCTCTGAGGCTGCTGTATGCCAACTGTTGTCAGCAATTGAGGTCATCCCTCCTCTCTGGTCAGCATTGGTGAGGTACCTCTGGAGTTCTGGGTGCAGTGCTGGGGTCCCCAGTAAAGAAGAAATATAGTCATACTGGAGTAAGCCTGGTGCAGGGTCCAGGGTCCACAGGGGAGTGAAGGGACTGGAGCATCTTTCATGTAGAAGAGGCTGAGAAAGCTAGAACTGACCAGCCTGGAGGGATTGGCTCAGAGAGATCTTAAACACATGTGTAAATGACATATGGGAGAGAATTAAAAAGAGGGAGCTAGGCTCCTTTCACTGCTACCCACTGAAAAAACAAAAGACTATAGGCACAAATTTAAAAAACATGACATTTCTTCTGAACATAAAAATATTTTAAAATGGTGAGGATGGCCAAACATCAGCAGAGTTAGCTCTGAGAGGCTGTGGAATTTTCTTCTGTGAAGATATTTAAAACCCAGCTGGCCTCAGTCCCGAACAACAAGCTTTTGGTAACACTAGTTGAACAGTAGGTTCCAAGAGATGATCTCAAGAAGTCCTTCTCTGCCTTAATGATTCTTTGATTCTGGTAGTTTTTGGGAAAGAAGAGAACAATATGCTTTTTTCCTTGCTTACCTGCAGTGTGTGTGTGTGTGTGCGCGCCACTATTTTTTTGGAAAACAGAAGCTTAACTACTAAATTCTCTTGACAGTGGTCATATAGATATTTATGAGGGCCTGGTTTGTTGGTAAGAAGGAGGGAAGAGGAAAAGAACAAGGAAAAGGAAGATGTCTTTTTAGTTCATTCTTTGTTTATTCTGCACAGGGCCATCACCAGTTTTTATCAGTATGACATACATTTCTGTTAATTCACAGTATTCAACAAGTTCCTATGAGCCTGTACATACTGAATAATCAATACATCTTAATATCCAAGTGAGAAAGTGTTATTTTATCTGTCACTTAATATGTATTCATAAATAATCATGCATACAAACATATTAAATCATGGTGAAAGGTAATGAGTAATTTTCAAGTCCTGGCAACCAGCAGGATTCAATTGGAATATACTGTTTGGCCTACTTGGCCTTATTAAAACTTTCAAAGAAGGGGCAGCATGTCCTTTTTAATCTGTTTCTCAATGAATAGTAGTAAATAAATGAACTTGAGATTGGTGGGTATGACAAATTATTATGCACACTGACAACTTATAAACACAGCATTGCTTAGGGAATTACTATATGAATATATACAGGCAATTACATGTTTTAAATTATTTATTTCATTTTCCAAATAATATACCACTGAAGTGGAAATTGATAAAAAAGAGAATATAAATACAATATTTTATCAACTTTTTACTGAACTTATTAAGTGGAGTGCCTCTTAATGAGGAAATTAATGAATGAAGCAGTTCATTATGGCTAAGCATTCTTTGTTGTTGTTAAGAATTTGCTAGCATAGACCTATTATAGTCAGTTTAATTATGATTAATATCTTATCTTGAATTCCATCTCCATTCAGATCTGAGAAACAAATGCAAACCCTATTACATGAGCAAAGTTCATATAATAGGGTAAGCTGCTGATGACCGTATATTTTATTCATTTTCACATTCATATTTATCAGTTTTTATAAGAACTAATGTCAATCTTTAAATAGTTTTTAAAAATGCATTTATTCATGGTATGCTGTACAATCTCTTGTTCTTCTTAGAAGCAGGATCCTATGTTCAAGATTAAATGTCTCAACATCTTTACTACCGTTTTTCAAATGGAGTGACTACTATTCATTATCAATTTAAATAAAGATAATCTACTCTTAGTCTCTGAGATTTGCTCCAAGTAAGACTTACTAAACTGTATAATTTAAATTGATTTTATTTAGCCAAAGAACTCATAAACATCAGTGCAAATTGTACTTCAGCTGTAATCAAGGTTTAATCTGACACTTTTGTGGGGTTTTTTATCACTGTGTGTGTGTCCATTAATTGATGAATGGGCAGTATTTTTTAATTAGTTTGTGTTTCTAAGGTCCTGTCAGAAATAATTGGCCCACAATTTCCAGTATTTGACCATATATGGAATCAATAAAGTCTCATCCACTCATGAGCTAATAGTTCAATCTAAAATAGTTCCCTTGCTGTCTTTGGCTCTGTGGCACTGGTTACCTTAATGTTATCATTTTATTCTCTAATATCCTTCACAAAATACCTTAAAAAATTGTGCAGTCATTTTCTCCATCTGTAATTCCTCTTCCCTTCAAGCCTCCAGCTTTCCAGAGAATTATAGGTCTCAAAAGAATGAAATTTCTTTGGCTTTCATTAAACATGAAACTGAAAGAACTGTATGGTTTGTGATAACTGAAAGAAAAATTGAGTCCACATATGAGTCATGGGCTCTAGAGAATGTAGAAGGCAAATCTGTAGTGTCCCAGAGTTAGTGCTTCCATTGCTCACTCAAAACTTTGTTTGCTCTTGCAAAGTTTCAAAACAATTTTTTTTTACCATTCCTACAAAAATCAACATATGGAATGATTTGGAAATAAACAAAAAATTTTCACCTACTTCTCATACATATTAATATAAGCCAATGGTAATATGAAGACAAAAATACAGTCTTCTAGAACCTTTATAAGAGCCAGACTCTTAACTCGAAGGGGAATTGGGATCTGCAACTTCCTTTTTTGTAAATTCTATTAATTCTTAAGATGTTATCCAAATGAAAATAGTGAATTGATACTATTGATACTACTAGTTCTCTTTAACTAGAATGTCCTTTTCATATCAGTATTTGCGAATAGGGACTTGACCTATCCAATTCAAAATTACTTTATCTAAACTTACCTACATTGGGAAAATTTTTTTTATCACAAGTATTTGTGCTATGTTTTATTGGTTTTGTGATGTTCTCTTCAACACCAAAATGTTGTGAGTTCAGTTCAACTTGTCTCAATTGTGTTTGGGACCAAAATCTTCTGAAGTCATTTGGATAATTCTCTACGGTGTGGGGTTTTTTTTCCTAAAAGTGAAGAATTTCAATTTTTCTGACCATTTGAAAACCATCTTGTTCCACTTCAGGTCCCTACTATAACTAAAAACACAGCTATCTCATCAATGTGTAAATCTATGAAGCTAAAGTAGACTGTGTGAGTGAAAGATTTGAAAGATGACATTTTTTTTCTGACTTCCCATAGGTATTTGGGGTCATATGTTTAAAAGCATGTGATGTACATGAATGTCTTTCAGCAGTCTCCACTACTGACTTCATGAGTTTGCCCTTTTGAAAAGCACCCTCTATCATATTTATGATGTTGTCTTGCTTAAAATGGGTACTAATCTAAGTCTGCTGAAGGCTTGATTGTACTTCTGTGACTGTCCCAGCAGTGAATCCCATGGGGAGAACATCAGTTTGACTAATAACTTCTGTGTTTTATTGCTGGCTTTGAAACTACTTTCCAGGTCTTGTCTAACTCTCGTTGTTTTCTCCCACTTTGTATTTTCTCTTTTCTCTTTTCTTTTCTTTTCTTTTCTTTTCTTTTCTTTTCTTTTCTTTTCTTTTCTTTTCTTTTCTTTTCTTTTCTTTTCTTTTCTTTTCTTTTCTTTTCTTTTCTTCTCTTCTCTTCTCTTCTCTTCTCTTCTCTTCTCTTCTCTTCTCTTCTCTTCTCTTCTCTTCTCTTCTCTTCTCTTCTCTTCTCTTCTCTTCTCTTCTCTTCTCTTCTCTTTCTCTTCTCTTTTCTCTTTTCTCTTTTCTCTTTTCTCTTTTCTCTTTTCTCTTTTCTCTTTTCTCTTTTCTCTTTTCTCTTTTCTCTTTTCTCTTTTCTCTTTTCTCTCTTCTCTTTTCTCTTTTCTCTCTTCTCTCTTCTCTTTTCTCTCTTCTCTTTTCTCTCTTCTCTTTTCTCTCTTCTCTTTTCTCTTTTCTCTCTTCTCTTTTCTCTTTTCTCTTTTCAGTCCTCACTCAAGTAGGGTTACCTATTTTCTGCTCAGTATTTACTGGTATTATGACTTTTTACTTCTTCTCTTTATTTATCTCTGTGTATGCTGAAAAAAAAAGAGCATGGAGCAAAACATGACAAGGTATAGGTATTTCAGTATTATTTAAATATATATAGGTAGGATTAGCTTCACAGGAAAATGTGTATGCCTGGGTCACGTGGTAGAATCCAGAGCTCTTGATTTAGCTGTCTGGAATCCACACAGAAAATACTTGCTTTATACATCAAAGTCCTTCAGTAAGATACCTAACTGTTGACTGAGTGTCAAACTCCATTTCTTTACTCTGTGACTGGAAGTGGTGTGCATCCTGGTTTCCAGCAGCTCCATGATACAGCATTCACTCAGACTGCACAAGACATGGCTTGATTCCTGTTTCAGATGAGTGAAATGCCTCTTTTTTTGTGGAATATGCTAGTAATTAGCTGTCCCTTGCTACATATAGCACTAAGATGTTTCCTGGGTGACTAAAATTCTGTTGGCTAGAAATTAGGCCAGACAGATGAAGGGACACTGCAAAGTGCTCTGTCCTAACACTTTTCATCTTTAAGGACTTTACTCAGTTTTTTTATGTGCATAGAAACTGTAGCCCCAAACCTCTTCCCCACTTGACAAAAGATTTCCAAACTGTGTTATATTGTTAACAAGATCTCCAAGCAGCCAGGGCATGTGACAGAAACAAACTACCTCGTGGAGGCCAAGAAAAAAGTGACAGCTTCACCCGTTAGGAGGGAGAGGAGGCAGTCTTTCGAGGCACTAGCAGTTCCCAGTTTTGCTGCTCTACTCAGAGGAAGATCAGCAGACAGGAAGTTTTCTGCCATTCACTCCTCCATTCCCTGGACTGCCATCCGTGTGTGACAGAGTACAGACCTTGGACCACTCTGAAGTGGTCTCCAGCCACTAGAAGCACAGGTATTGTTGTGTTACAGTACCTGCAGAAATTCTGATACTACTATTTGATCAAATTCTTTCATGAAATCACATAAATTACAATTAAATAAACTATATATCTATATACAATATTTTATTGTTTTCTTAACAAGATGTTAGATAGTCTAATGAACTAGTATAATGCTGATGCTAATCTTTTCCCATACCTACTGAGAAGGGACAGTTCTACTCCTTATTCTGAGTGGCTAATCTACTTAAATGTGGTCACTCCTTAGGCAATTGTGACTGTGTGCCAGAAATGGAGAATATATGAGCAACTCTGCATGTAGAACTGGCAGGTCTACAGTTTTTCACCAAAACAAGAGACTGATCCAGCTCCTGGTGAGGTCAGTAGGACTAATGTCAATAAGAATAACAGCAGAGACATGACGTTTCCTTGGCCAGAGTTTAATTTATTCTAACTATTGTGGGAAATTTTTTTTAACCTTCTGTTCCAAAAGTCTTGGAATCACAGGCATAGACTGGCACAGATGGGACAATGTTCCAATATAAATTTATACAACTAAAACCACAGCAGCAAAAAAAAAAAAAAAAAAATTACAGAAAGTGACACAGCGCAAAGTCTATGTTATATTTAGACAACCATTCCTCAATTTTAGACATGGGGGGTTTTTTGGGGGGGTTTTGGGTTGGGGGGGTGGTTGTTTGGTTGCAGGGGTGTGGGGGTTGTTTTTTTAGGCTTTCCTCATTGTTCAATATTTGTTTTATGATCATCAGAGAGGTATTTGTGAAAGTCAGTAATGTTTCTTATGCAGCTGCAGTCAGAATCATAACCCACCAATAAACATAAATTAGAGAGTAACTCATGTCAACCTCACACTAGAAAGCAGAAAAAAAAAGTGAAGAACATGTCTCTTTAAATAAACTTTAATAGCCATAAAAGGCACTGTAAAATGGGAAATAATGTGTAATTGCATCACGGATGGGAGTCTATAGATAACATTTGTGGGGGTGATATAAAATAGATGTCAAGCACTGGAGAACAAAAGAGTTATATGAAAAACTAAGATTCCCTGCTTCAAACCCATTAACTCTTAGAGTGGAGCTTTAGTCTATATGAAGTTTAAACATATAATTAAAATAGAACTTTGGGATTGCAATGGTGAGAAGTAGTAGAAGGAGCAGTAGTATAAAAATTCCAATAATTTTAATGGGTATATTTATGAACTCTGTTCTCTCAAATTAATGCAAATTATAAATATGATCCATATCAGATTGTGTTTCAAAGAGGAATAAGTTTTAGCTTTGTTATTATAAAGAAGGACTCAACTTTGGCAGTTCATACTTTCAAAAGGCCAAAAAGAAAAAAAAAAAAGATTTGGGGGTTGTGGGAGTGACAGAAGCTTTGAGTTTTGAATGGCTTGAATTAGCAGTACTTTGGTTTGGGCCAAGTGTATTTTGTGAAACAAGCACAATGCCTTAGGTAAGGCAACAAACAATATTGAAATTTTATCCTGTATATTGTATTTTGGTGAAAGTGGAAGAACAAATTGTTCTAATTTTGGTTCATGGCAATGTTCACTATGCATAAAAATCTGTGAATCAGGAAGATATGCATATTTTACTTTTGGATTATCCTGTTTTTCTTCTAGTCAGTCCATTCCTTTGGTGAATTATGAAACAAAAAGACCTTTCTATTCAACTTTTATCTTGATAAGGTGTTTTATCTCATTATTTGTGTTTATGAAGTACAATTCCATTGTCCACATGCACACACACACACAGTGTTTTGATTTTCTTAGGATATGTACAAAATTCGACTGTTTTGATGAACTTTGGCACAAAATTCGTACATGAAAAAAATTCACTAGAAAATAATGTGAGTCATTTCTTTGTGGATAATTTGGGACTAGTGTTTTTGTGAAAGAATAAATTATTTGCTTTACAAGGTAAACTATGAAGAAAATACATCTCAATCCCTCAGGTTTCAATTTCTTTTTTTTAGGTAAAGGAGAGATGTTCAATTACAGAGCCATTGCTCCACCAATAACTTGGTGGAATTATTCAAGAGAGGTGTTCGCACATAGAATCAATTGCTATTTTTACAGCAATTGTAAATGTCTCCTTACTGCAGTTTCATGAGTAGGGTTTTGTAAATGTTGTGTATCTTTACCAGTTTAATTCTCATCAGATATTTTTCGTTCTGCAAAGCATTCTTCCATACCACCTTCTCAAGAATTGTTATTTTAACTCAAGACAGTTGTTCTGGATTGAAGGCGAATACAAAATATCATTTTCACGTTTGCTCTTTTTATCATGCAGCTTACCTGATTGGCTGCTGTTAAAACAAATGATTACAAATACTCATCCTTCAAGACAAGTGAAAAAAGTAGCCTGTAACTTCAGTAGTGCCAATGGCAATATTTGACCTCTCATCTCCAATCCTGACATTGTTTAACCATATCCCACAACTAGAGAATTCCAATTATTTGTTCTGAAGAGCCATTCATAATTGCCTGGTGTAAGCCTGCCTTTAGGATGCAAAGCAGAAAACAATGAAAATGCTACTCTACTCAATTAGAGCAGCAGCACTTAAATGTATAAATTAAATGGGCCTCTTTTCACAGCTTTCTCTTTCTATTCTAAGAGGCCTCAGCCTGGTGACATCAAAGACAGGATTATGTGAGAAGATAAAAACTTGATCTAATGTCCATGTTTGAAGTCATGAAAGTCCTCTTCTCTTCAAGCCAAAATAACCCTCCTTAAAGCACAATGAGCTCCAGTCCAGGTGCAGGAGGGGGGAAGGTTTCGGCAAGGCACTGAAGATATGTCAGAAAAGCCAAAGAGTTGTACATTAAACCATAATCTTCCTAAATGTGCTAAGAGATTGTATGTAGGCTTTAAAAGCTTTGTTCTGTCAATTAGTTTGTTAAGTCTTCCTTTTAATTGAAGAATGCTATTATGCATGTGTCTGAATTGGCCTTAAGTGAGAATTTAACCTGTTTCACCTACTTACAGGGAAATCTACTTCATGATAAATGAGAAATCAAGAAGGGAGTACTAAAACACAAGGTCATCTAAGAGTACACTGTGAGCATATGTTGTCAGTGTCTCTGCATGTAACACTCCATTTCTGATACGGCTGATACTCTGCCTATGGATTACAGAAGGATTTAAGATGCAGGGGAAAATTATGACCTTTTTATACTTCAAAACTTGTCCCTCTCTGTGAGGGAGTCTTCTTACATTCAAATATTCTCTCATGTGGTGAAATTATCTTCTCTGTAGTCTCTAAAAATTGAGATCAAAGGAAAATTCCCCCTCATAAAAATGTACAGTTTCTGTGCTTCATAAAGAAGACTTTTGTCTTGATGTCAGCATCTCCACAACATGTCATTAAAAGTTCTTGCTCTTATAACAGTGAAGAAACTATCATGGACTTGGACAGTCTCAGCAGGCCAAAGCAAGTGCAACTGTCCAGGTTAAAATGCAAGCTGATTGCTGTAAAATTTAATGAACATCTGATACTAATGAAAATGTTTGCCTTTCATACAGTCTATGACCTTGCCATGTGGTCATCTCTTTGCCCTGCATTTTCAGCTTTTTACACATATTCACTAACAGAAGAGGTATGTAGCAGATTTTCAGTTCATAACTATGGACAATCAGATGCAACAAACCACATGAAAACTAAGTAGTAGACCATATGCTTAATACTTGACACAGCCCCAATTCCAGCATCAGACAATTCACAATGGTTTTGTCACATTCAATTCTACTCCACTGTAGGGGGAAGATTTCTCAGTGGTTTATTGGCCATAACTTTCAAATAACGTATCTATTGTATTACTACTTTTTATTTCCCTTATGTACATGTTTCCAGACATATGGATATGTTATTATAGAAGTATTGAAACAAACATATTTCACTTAATTTGAATTATGATGGAAAACAGAATTATCTTTTTCAAAAATCTGATCTTTTACTGGCTTTATATATATATAATCAATGTAGCTACATATTTTGATGGCTATAATGTAGTTTAATTTCCTTCTTTTATAGTTTTACCTAGCCTCCCATGATTTCTACTGCCAACTTCCCAGCTCCCTCCCTGCTTTATTTTTTACTTTGTGAGGTCATTACCCCTTTCTCCTACTGAGTTTAAGTCACTAAATTCATTTGTGAAAGTGTTAAGACTGGATATTCCTGTTGAATGGGAAGCTTTATTACTGCTAGATTCATGTAAAGGCCATCAGTAGCAACTTCACTGAATTAGTCCCTAACAGACACAGAATGTTTCTTCATGATGTAGGACACACAGATAAATGCTAATTCTATAGGCAGGTAGCATATTAAGTAGTTTTTACCAGCATACAAAACCCTTTAGGATGTGTTTCTTACTGCTATGACATAACACTTTTGTCAAGTCAGATTTACAGGTGAATATTTTCTTCCGGTCTGGCTCTCAGGCAGCACAGTGGCACTAAAGTCGTTGAATAAGTACAAAGAAAGGTTTTCATTGCTTGATGATGGTGGGAAGGCTCCTCATAGAATATTTTCAAGATGTTAGAATGGGAGTAAATTTAATCCTACAAGAGGCCCCTGAGGCTTCTTTTCCCACTTGCAGCTCTGGGTGGTCCAGCTGAATCCTTTGAGATCATTAGGTCCCCCTAAGCATTTTGATGACAAAGCAATTAATGGAAATTCTCAGAATGAGGGCCTGATAGAATATTTAACAAGCTCTTAGCTTCTTTTACTTCTTCCATAAAACTTTCATCCCCTTCACTTTCCTTTTTTTATCGCTGCCATATATGTCAGCAAGAAACATTTGATAAGCAGAAAAATTGAGACTAAACAATAAATAATAACCAAGAACAACAGTGTGGTGTCCATTCTACATCTGAAAGCTGTGTAAATGGGTTAGTTCAAAGCAACAAAAATCTGACATCTATCCATGTATCCATACCTGAGCCTAGGCACTGCCATCTGCAAGCATCAGGACCTCAAGGCAGAATGAGGCAGCTCTTCCAAGGAGCCAAAGCTCCCTAGCACTTGGAAAAGGGATAATGCTAATTAGAAACCACAGAGCTCAAAGGGGTGAGAAGACCTGATTAGGTAGCTTAACTCAGTTAGAAAATGAAAATATTTGGCTCAGATAAGACTCAAAGGAAAGAGGAAATCTGTTTTGAATTCAAACTGTCTCTGAGGCAGTGCTGGTACCTGAAACTTATTTGCATGAGAGTGCAAGTGGATTTTATCATTGCTTTCTTCAAGTAGGACAGGTACCAGCAACTAGAGCAGAGCTTCTTGAACGTGATGATGTATTTCATAAACCTTTAGTTGTTTCCATCCATTCATTTCTGGGAATTGAATTAGGAGAAAATTATCAAAATGAAAGGCTGTTCCCATGAGAGAGAAGAGGATCTTGCAGCTGGGGCTTGAACCAATATTTGTGAGGTTTAGATACAGTCTCTGTCTCTGCTACCAGCTATCTAAGCAAAGTAAGGTTTTCTTTATGTTCTCTGTCTGTAAAACGCATAAGTAGTGCCTTTTTATATTCTACAACTCTATGTAGCGTGAAAAAAAAATCCAACTCAATCTTGACTGGACCTCTTTATGCTCTGAGTGTCCAGTCTGAAAAAACTGTTCCTCATTTCTCATCTGACTTGTAAGTTCCAAAGAAATAAAAATGTTACAGCTTGATTTGTTTTGTTTTGTTTTGTTTGTTTACCTGTTCTTTTGTTATGGTGGTGCTTTTCACTGAGATACTGTAGTGTTTTCATCATTTGACCTGGTGATCAAAAAGGAGAATTCCTATACATATAACAACAGTATTAACAAATTCTGATATCCACAGAACAGTCTCTGAATGTCTTTGCCATACTGGGTCAAAGTAGTTAAATCCTTCCTTATATCCACCAAGGATGTGAATGGCAACTGCATGAATCAACTCTTTTTCTTAGTCTACGGGGAGAATTATCACCTGGATGTTAGTGTCCTTATTAAATATTCAATGAGAAACTTTAAAATCAGAGAAATTTGTAAAGTTAAAGTGTATTCAGCAGCAGAAGCAAAGATAAATTTTGTTAGTCCTCTTCAATGTGGTCTTGTTCATTTTGATGGAGTGAAGTCATTGAACACATCTTTCATCATTCGAGAGACCAGAATTTGTCTGCACTGCTTGTGAATCTTTCTCCACTCATAAGCCAATTCATGCCCAATTCTAATTCCTTTGGCATGTCATCTCTAAGTATTAATCCAAAATGACCTCCCAGAATTTTGAGATTAAAATATTGCATTTTATGAAGCATTGTCAATCTTAGGAAGTTTCTACATAGATGTCCAACATTCTTGCCTTAGATTCTCAGTGTAGTTTTCTGGCATTTCAGATCTGGTGGTTTTCTTGTGACAACATTGTTGGGAAAAAAATATAAGGAAAGGAGAAGGGGATCATTTAAAGAAAATTATCTTTACTGACCTTGTAGTGTTTTTGGTAACATGATAAATAAAATAATATATTTTATAGGCAATTAGGATGTTCTCACCTATACGATGGTATTGATTTACTTCAGTCTGTGCTGGTACCTCTTTCTTGACTTAAACATTTCCTTCTTAAATGATGCAAAAGTGCCAGAGATTTTGTTTTTCTTGAATCAATTGTGCAACAGTAAATGATGCTATAATGCTCTGAATTTAAAAGGCACACAAAAATCCCAGGGCAGGGATTGTTGACATCAGAATCAAAAAGTTCAGACTATTGTTCCAAAGAGGCAATTTCCCCCAGGAGTAGAGAGTGAAACCTTGGTAGCAGCTACTGCCTTCGCAAAAATGTTAGCGTAAGAAAGATACACCCTTGACAGTAGTGATAAATGCCTTTCTGCCTTCTCCTTCCATGAATTAAAAGAAATGCCCACTCTTCACTTTCGGGAGTTCCAGAAAACTGCTGGGACATTGAAGATACCTCTCTGATTACGATCACTGCCACTAGTGTGGTCCCACTCCTTTTCATGGCTGTCAAAACAGGGAGCGAATTTTCATTTTCAGTGAATCAGAGGAATATGGTTGAATTTAACAGTTTTCTGGTTCCTGCCTGCAAGAAATGTATGTTTGTGATTTTTTTTCCTTTATCTCTTATCACAAATACTTGATGAAGCAATACATTTATTCTCTTTCGAGGTCTTAGGCCAACAGTCCCATTCAACTTTTAAAATTATGTACAGCAATAATCCACCAGCAATGTAGCACATTACATTCCCTTTTTTATTATGTGTACCAGGAAAGCTTTTCATAATCAGTCAGTAATAATCAGTTAAAAAAGATGCAAGCACATACCAGTTTCAACCATGTGTTTTATTAAGCATATGAAGTATCACAATAATTTGCATGTTTACTAATCTGTTATGGTACAAATTCATACCAGCCACAGTCAAAAGACCACATAGGAATTAAAAGCACCCTAATTTCAAGACACAGGATCCAAATCACACATCCCACATAAAACAACAGGTTCGTAAAACACAAATTGCTACTACAAATACACTAAAAAGTTTCTCTTACATTTTTTTTCAGCAAATTATCATTTTCCAGTTGCAGTTACATGGTGCAAGCAATAGATGAAAAGACATTTTCCTTCTTTCTCTATGGACTTCTATCCATAATTAATAATTGATTGAACTTCCAATTATTTAGACCATCCTCAAAGGAAGACCTGACCCACACTGGGACTTTGCTGTATAGTACACAGAATTAAAAGTCTATTTTTTGGTAAATTGAAGACTAATAATAAAAAATTAACATCGTTACTCATGGAAGACCTCTTTGCCTAATAATTTATTTACTGGTGTTCTACCAAATACCTCCCTTTTGACAGTAAGGGGCATGATTAGTTGATAAGGAATATCAAGTTGTTCTTACTGTTCCAAATGACTGCTTTAAAATGACACTGGCCTAAAAATTTGGGTCATCATTGGTCATCATTGTACCATTAATATCTATTGTTCAATAATTATTTTAATAAGTAATACATAATAAAAGCAGTCCATGTAGTGTGAACTTACAGCTTTCTCCCAGGTCTTTTGCCTTAAAAACAGATTTTTGTGTCTCATTGGAAATGACTACCTCTTCCAGTGTAGATTAAGCATCCATGTGAATTCTAGAGAAATATTGCAAGTTACTGTGGTATATTCTGGATGTCAAATGCAGTAAAACATGTCTTTTAATACTCTATGAAACTCAATATTAGAGCTGGTTTTTCCCACTGTTAGAACTTGTTTATTTCCTCCTTCAAAAAGCTGCTTCTTTTCCCTGGTGCTGTAACTAAACAAGGAGATAGAGAGAAAAGTAATACACTGGCACTTCTGCCAATGCCTACAACACTATGGATTCAGACATGCATGGCATTGATTTGGCACTATTACAGTACCAGGACACAGATGTCTGAGTTGCGTCTCCATCTTAGAAAGCATTTAAATCTGTGCCTATATGCAGCTTAGTATATCGGTTATCCTGGCATAATATAAAAAATGGGCTCAGTCTCTCATGCAGAAACTTTTTAATTGTTTAAATTGATTTCACCAGAAAAGAAGCAAATTATTCCAATTAATGCAGCACTGTCCTTGAAATGAGGGATTTGTACATTCCTGAACCATTTAGAATATTTTTCATAAAGAACATATGCGGTTAACCTTTGGCGTTTGAATTCTTTGCAAATGCATCTCTGCATACATCCAGTCTACTTTCATATATTGTAAATAGTATTAAAGTATTGCTTTCATTCTGGACCCTTAGCTACAAATGGAAGCTACAAATCCTGATCCCCTCTCTGATAAAGAACAATTGTCATAGGTGAACCCAGATGTTCATCTATACCTGTGTCCTGTATCCAACAGTGAACTAATAATGTATGCTCTAGAAAGAGTAGGACAGGAAAAGTATATCACAATACTTTCTGAAATATATTATAAGCATAGCAAATCTGAGCAAGAGATAGTGAGTTCTTGTGGATCAATTCTCAGTGATCTTACATGAATTTTCCACTTGTTCTTAAAATGCATGTAAAATTTTAACAGCCTGAACATCCTGCAACAATTAATTCAGTAGTGTGCTGTGTGAAATATCCCATCTTTCTGTTTGTTTTGAACCTGTCTGAAGACTCACAGTTCTGGTATTAATAGAAAGAATGAGCAAGTGTGCCTCAGCCTTTTTCTTCAGGTCTCTCACAGTTTTGTAAATTTGTGTCATACATCTCTGTATATCCTTGCTTTTCATGCTGAAAAGTCTTATACTTTTGGATTGCTACATGTACAGAAGATGTACCTTTGATAATTGCCTCTGATTCTCTCTGTATCCTGACAGTTTTAATGTACCTCAGGTATATTTCACGTGTGAGGAACTCATAGGTCTTCCTGGTGCATTCCAGTTTCCTTTAGATTTAAAGAGGAACATGGTATTTTCTGTTGTGTTTCTGTTCTTTTGCCAATGCTTTTTCTGTTTTCACAGCTAATGACCAATAAACCAACATTTTCTTAGTGCTATCTAACATAACTTTGTAAAAATCCAAACTTTAGGACCTAACATTATGTATATAAAACAATAATTATTTTCCCTGTGCATAGCAGTTTTCATATGTCAATAATGAATTTCACTTTCCATTTTATTATCCTGTCACCCAGTGTGGATGTCTTTCAGCAACTCCAGTCTCATGGCCATTCTTTTTTGTCAGTCCTAATGACTTAATATTAGCAAACATTTGTCACTTTCCTGACTGAAACTCACCTTTGCATACCAAATTTATGAATTTCTGGAACACCCAATACCTGTCCCTGTGGCACTCTGATTTGAAAATTTGCCATTTATTCCTATCCTTACTTTCATCTTTCTGTCCATAATTTGTTTTCTCCAATGGCACTTTGACTCTGCCTTTGTAGAGACACACCCAGGCCCTGTGTCTCATCTGACACTTCATGAGCCTTACATTTGTTGCTGTATAACATAACTTTCTCCATGTGCCATTTTGCAGCTGACCTTTTTTGATACACAGATAGGAATCTGAATCCTTTTGAGCTGAAGTAATCTTGAACTTGTTTTCTTCCAGGGCTCTGAGAAGAGTGCTCTATTAGGCTTTTCTTCATGGGCTATGCCAGTGACCACATTGTATAAGCAAAGAGGCAGGATCACTGATTCTTTAAACAAATGAGTTACATACTTATATATGTCCAAAATAGAGGCCTGTAGGCTATAATTTGTTGTTTTTATCATTAGGTGTCTAAAATTAAACCTGGTTTGTCTATTTAAAGATGACTAATTTAACCATATATTCATCAGAACACCAGAAGCTGAGGTGAAATTTTACTTTTCAAACTGAAACTATTACATATTTCCACCACTTACAGGGAAGGCTCTATCTTAAAACAGACTTGAAGGATAATGATTTAAAATAAAGTCTTACAATAAAGAGAAAAATCTGTTACTGCAAAGCAGCAGCAGCAAAATTCCAAGCAGATTTTCTGTATCAATTTTTGTCCAAAGAGACTTCGGAATTGGATCAATGGAGTCCAGAATTTCGGTTATAACTCTGGTTGTCATAGTGCAGCAGGTATCACTGAGATCAGAACATATTCACTGAAACACTGCTATCATATTCAGACCATAAGCTATGTTAATTCTAAGAGTCTTACTGGATTTGCTTTTCTTTCTTGATTTGCATGCCCTATGGACTTAAAATACACAAAGGAATGTCTTGGTTGGGAATAGTTTCCCATGGGTAGAAATAACAATCACTATATTAGCTTGCCACAATAAACCAGAAGCATACTGGGGTGAAATGAATGCCTTTTCTTATGCCTCCCTTCTTCTAGTAATAGATTTTACTTCTCTACGTTTGGCAGTCTGATGATATGAAGATTAAGCTTGCTTGTCCTCCTTTCATCTGTTTCTTCTGCTTACTAACACCACGCCTGCACCCACTCAGTAAAGACTCAGCTGCCTTTTCTGTGCAGAACACATGTGCAGAACACATGTGCACTTTCATTTGAAGACAAGCTGTTTCTGTATGAGGTGTACTGGTTTAGCAGACAGACAAAATCTAGTAGTTGGCACAAAGGCTGTTTTCCTACTTTACATGTCAAGTGAAAAATCTTGCCCTTCACCAGTTTACACCTGGTGCTTTTCAGCTTGGAAGAACGGATACTATTTAATTTCTCTATCATCTGGTTTTCAGCGGCATTGGAATTGAGTTTATTTATGTATTGGGATTATTGGTTCTTGGTACAAATTTGTGTAACTTTGCAAAGGATATGTTTAGAGATAACTACTTAAGAATAAGGGAAAATAGATATATTAATGAGTTAGAAAATATTGCTTCAATAATTAATTTTCCCTTCCCCTCTGATAATATGAAATTAACAGGTTCTAACACCCTAAAATTTTCACTGTACAAGCTACAGAAAATATCACCTTCTTTACTTTAGTTCATACAAAGTGTAGGCCACTGCACTGGGAGTCACACTAAGCCGTCTGGGTGAGTGACCCATGGCGTAAACTCCCCACTCCCCAAAGCCCCTGTGGTGGGGAAAACCTGCCACACACAGCGCCCATGTGTGCAGATTGCTGTGCACCCCGCAATTTGCTCGGTACCCCACAAATCCCCCTGTACTCCGCTGTCCCGGCATGTCCCTTCCGGGTGATAGGCGAGGGCCCAGCCCTCAGGCCCTTCTTGTCTCCGATCAGAGACTTCCTCCCGTCGAGATAACCTCCTGCACTGGGCGCCCTGCCACTGTTTTCGATACACCTGCCCCGATGGCCCGGATGTGAAAGGCGGCGAGAGCCTCCTGCTTGCACCTTGCCGCGGCACCCAGACAAGCCCCCTCACACCAAATAAAAGTTTTCCCACTTTGAAATCTAGAAGGTCGTTCATAATCTTAAAACTGACCAAAATCGTCTGAATAATTCCCAGTAGGATTATCTCTTCTCCTGTTCCAGATTCTCCATCCCTCTAAACCCTTTGACCGATGGAAACTCCTAAGGTTCCTTAAGATGTGCTTTGGAGTCCTACACAGGAGTTACATCAATAGCAGTGGAATATATTTAAATACATATAGAACCAATATATAACTAGTGCTATTCATGATTTACTTGGCAGAATGCTTCTGCTTTTTTTATAACCAGCTTGGTTTTAGCAGTGGGAATATCGACTTGGATCTCTGCCTAAGATGGAAAACAGCAGAGAAAAAAAAATGTGAAGCACTTTTTCTTTTTTCTTTTTTTTTTCTTTTTTTTTTTTTTGTTTATTTGTTTGTTTTTTAATATTTTCTTTTGGCTCAGTTTATCTGGTTGCAATAATTTAGAGGCAATTCCCCTTCCAGACCGATTCACAAACCATAATACCAATATGCATCTCATAAGCATTAGTATTTTTTAGGTGCTAGAAATTCTGTAATTTTTGAAATTAATGTGCAAATACGCCTAGAAGAGAGGCAACAGCTGGAAATTCAACAGTTCCAGGGGAATTTCTAGTGGTCGAACAGATCCCACGAGTGTGTGTGGGGAAAACTTTAGACAGACAGCACTCAGGGCCAAACAAATTTCTAGCAAATTTCTCTGGCACCAAGAAGGGTCAGCCTGTCCCAGAATATCCTTCCCGAGGGGCGGGGACTGCCACCTGGCATCTCGGGGCAGTGTTGGTGCGCCGGCATGAGGGGATAAAACCAAGGAAGCAGGTGCGATCCAGCACACGTTCAAACTGGCAAAACTACAATTGCATTCAGTAGGATCGGGTTCCGAGCCAGTGCCCTCTTCTCACACCCAAACGCCGGCTCTTCGCCCGTGAGCTGCGGGCAGAGACCGCACTGCCTCCGTAGCAGGCAATTTACGTGTAAGAGATTTCTTTTCCTTTCTTCCCCTTGTCTTGCCGCCGAGAAAACTTTTGGATACTTCTGTCAGTTTGGGGAGAGGGAGCGAAAACTTACGCTACAAGCACAGATTTCTTAACCAATGTGAAAGGCTAGTATTTTAAATAGCAGCACCAACAGAAGCAAATGGATGGATTTGCTTTAATGAGCGTTGGTGTACAGCAGGGCAGACAGGGTACGGCAGCAATCACTCAAAAACCAGCCGGGAATCATCAGCCCAGCACGTCGCTCTCTGACTTCTGGTCTCTGACTTCTGATCCCTCTGCATAGACTTCTCGTCTATTGGAAGGTTGTTTTCAGTAAAGTGCTTTTCCCGAATAAATTTTAAATAATTTTCCTGTTGTCTTCCCCCACTTTTCCCCCACCTCTTTCACTCCCCGCCCTCCCCCGCAGGTTTTTGTGTTCACACTCACGTGGAAGAAACGCCAAGCAAAACAAGTACAAAATAGTGGTGTCTGTGAGCAGTGAAAGGTGATGTGAAAAGCACAATCTACGAATTGCAGGGCTGTTTTTATTTTAATGAGAAACTACGGAATTCGGACACAAAACTCACAAACAGTTTGAGAGGCCAAGTCACGCTTCAGTCCCTTCTAAGGTACTGTAGGATGGATTATAAAAAGTGTGAGGGGGAAGCGCAGGCGATCGTTAGTTAAAGGAACCCTTCTCCGTAAGTGCCGTTGTCACTTAAATTCCCACTACTTAATCGAAATATTTTACGATTACTTTAAGCAACAAGCATTACACGTCATGGGGCCCCGGAGCTCACCAGGGTCTAAGGTAACCACTTTGCCCACCTCTTTCGTAGCAAGATCTACAGGGACGGTGGAGCAGAGTTTTCCTGTCTGTCGTGAAAGAGGGAGAAGCAGACTTCAGCAGGGGTTTTATCCTGCTCTCCCTATTCGCCGGCCGACTGCAGCACCTCTCCTCTCGAAGCTCGGGTTTCATGGGGCCTCCGGGGTGACTGCCCCGGGATAGGGGCTCGGCGGAAGCGCAGACAGCATGGGCGCCCCGTGCCTCAGGCTGGCAGGGAGAACTTCGCTCTCGGCCCTGTCCTCCGAGCCAGCCCCTTCCGCCCCGGCTGTGATTTTTCACATCGCCTCTTCGCCACTAATGACATTTAACGACGGTAAAAGATCTTACCTGCGACCTGGCGCTCAAATAATCTACACGATATAAACACAGACACCAGCAGAGGTATAGTCATGAGATCGATCGCGTTTCCGCACGCGTGCCCTGGATCCCCCCGTCCTCTCCCCGGGACCCTGGGGGCCTCTCTCGCCCGGAGCCCCTGCTCTTTAGGAGTGCACCAGGACGGAGTGGAGGGAGCTCTTGCCTTCGGGGTTGTTGCTCGCGGTCTGTTCCAGCAGCGATGCGGCAGCCGGGGAAGTGGCGGGGCAGATCTGCGAGGCGGCGACCGTCAGAGCAGGGATGGCCGAGGCAGCGGGCAGTGCCGGCGCCGGTTTGATGGGCACCGGGACGGCGGGCATGGTCTGTGCCGGCGGGTGGCAGAGCGCCTTCACGGGCATGCCGAAGGGGCCGTAGTCGGGGGACACGGGCACACCGGCCATGGAGTCCATCACCCCCACGTGCGGCCACACAGAGCTCACCACGCTGCTGAGCTGGCTGGGCACCGGGTAGCCCAGGTGGTGCATCACCGAGGCCAGCGGCAGCCCGCCGGCCTGCAGCACACCCTTGTAATCTCTGCCGATGATGTTTTCGATGGCGAAGGGATGCTTGAAGCCCGAGGGCTGGCTGCTCCCATAGGGCGAGAACTGCGGCAGCCTTCCCACCGCGGCCGCGGCCGCAGCCACGGCCGCGTCGGAGCCCGCCAGCCCCGGCACCTTGCCCGGAGGAGGCGGCGGCGGCGGGTGCGGATGGAAGTAATGCAGCATGTGCGGGGTGGGCGCCGGGGGCTTGCCAGGACCGCCGCCGCCCGCCCCGCCGCCGCCACCACCGGGCAGGTGATGCTCGGGGCGCAGCACCTTGAAGCGCTTGCGGCGGCGGAGGAAGCTGCCGTTCTCAAACATGTCCCCGCAGTCCGGGTGCAACGCCCAGAAGCTGCCTTTGCCCGGCTGGTCGGGTCGCCGCGGGATCTTGATGAAGCAGTCATTGAAGGAGAGATTGTGGCGGAGGGAGTTCTGCCAACGCTGGGTGTGCTCCCGGTAGTAAGGGAACCGCTCCATAATGAACTTGTAGATGTCGCTCAGAGGCAGCATCTTCTCGGCCGAGTGCTGGATGGCCATGGCCGTCAGGGAGATGTAAGAGTAGGGCGGCTTCTGGTCGCTGTAGGAACTCTTCCCCGGCCTGGGCATCGCCGCCCCGCCACAGCACTCCCGCCGCCGCACGATACCGCCGCTCCGGGCTAGGCACCGTTGAATGCCGCGCACGGCGGGCTTGGCATCCGAGGACTTCACTGCCCTGCCCCGCCGCCGCCTCTACATCCTGGGTGCCACCTGCCCGGGCCACACGCGACTGCGACCGCCCGGCGGCCGGCCAGCGAGCTCTGTGCACGGCCTCTGCCGGCAGCCTCTCCCCGCGGGACGCGCTTGCCTCGGCGCCCTTCAACTTGCGGGAGAGGCAGCTGCCGCCCAGGCCGAGGGGGCTCCGGGGCTACGTGGCAGAAGGAGGTGTCGGCCCCCGCTGGCGTCCCGGTTTTCTCCTGGAGGCTGCTGAGTCTCCCGGGCTTCTCCCCTGCCGTCTGGCACACTCGGCTGGAGTTGATGCTCCTCAAGCACCAGGGGCTCGAGAGCATGAAATTACTTCGGACGTCTGCACAGACCGGAAAGAAGGAAATAAAAAGATCCCTCTCACCGCTCAGTCTAGTGTCCGCTTAAAAGTTTGCGGCAGTGGCGAGCGCCGGGAGTCGGCGGGGAGAGGAGGCGAGCGGGGCGGCGGCCGCTGTGGCTGGTGGCGGGGCTTGTGCGCTCCGGCGCCGTTTTGTAATGGTGCCCGAGCAGCGAGACCCCCGCAGTTCCTGCTCTCTTGCTATCACATGACAGCCGCTTGGGGACTTGGCGTCTCATGCAAAAGGAGCGAGAAGCGGCTCCCGACTCCACTCTCACTCACATCTCCTCATCAGGGTGAGGTGGAGCCAGGGGGCTAAGGAAACTCTTCTGTACGAGACCGAGGTGTGCTTTCCATAGGGCAGGGAAGAGCGGCCCGAGCAGGAAAGCTTCCTCCTCCCACCTCTCCCACTCCAGCTTCCCTCCACCCCTTTCATAGCCCCACTATCCATTCTCCTTCTCCTTGACCCCTTGCTCCCGCACAGCCCGGCTTACAGCAGAAGGCGCGAAGGCCCTCCGAAGGGACTGCACCACAGGGAGATGGAAAACGGGGAGAGGTCTTTCCTCGTCTCCATGGCAAGTCGAGTCCAGAGCCCTGGAGATACGGCCCTCGAGTTAGCAAGGCAGCCAGGGGGAAATACAGCCCCTTTGAAATTATTTTTTTTATCATTCCTGTCATTATGTTTAAGAAGCTACGCAAAGCCTAGCACAAAAACAAGAGAGAGGCAAAAAATCCTACGCTCTCTTCTCCTGATCGTTACTGTCAATTCTTGCTACTAGCCACGATGCGGCTCATAGAAAACACGTAAAGAACCAGCCAAAGCATCATCTGGACGCTTAGAGATGGGCTACTCAGCGCCAGTGTTGGTTTAGACCAGCTCATTAGTAGGAATCAATGAACAGTGCAACAATTCATATCTATCCTCCAAACGTACTGCGTTATAGCAAGCAGGCTGTAGATTTGAGTGAGGAAAAGGAAATATTGCCTGCTTCGCTGCCGCTAGAGTTGGAAGAAACACTGCTCAACATCAGCACTTATCAGAGCACAATTATCGAGATGCTATAAGAGGTGTCAGCGTTAATATTATTAGTCCGACTTTTATTGCTAAATGAATAAACAGGTTGAAAGAATCTTACTATATATAAAACTGTATGTGGAAGAGCTTTTTTGAGCCCATTCCTTCCAGGCTGTTGCTCTGGGTCAGATCCCTTGGGGGTGGGTACCCCGCAGGTACGGCGGCTGCAGCAGCGCTGGAGCAGAACCCGGCCCGCGATGCCCCCCGCGCCCCACTTCTGCCATCGAGGGAGTTGGTTTGAACATCAGACTTGATTGTCTGTCTCCGAGTCAGGCATTGCAGGTGGAAGTGGTGAAGAGGAAGGGGTGGGGGAAGAAAAAAAAGCTTTTAAATGTGTGCTTATCATCTCTGCCAGGGGGCGAAGGAAAAGACTAATTTTAAACCCACTCGCAAGTAATGTGTATTTAACAGGTTTTATACTTGATCAGGGTCAGTCAAGTGAAAAGCATAATCAAAGGTAAAGAAGCAGAATAAGTGGCCACAATTCTGCCAAGCCAAACTTCCCCAGAAAGCGCGTGGTTTTAAAAAAAGTTTCAAATTATTGTCTAAAGCACCCACTTTCCTCTGAAAAACTGGGAGGCATGGTGGCAGCAACATTAACATCGTGCATCTTGGGAAGCTAATTCCCGTATTGCCCGCATGGCGAGACCCGATATTTCAACGTCTTTCCTGATGTGTCTGTACATTTTCCCAAAAAACATTTTATTCGTGTTTTATCACTGAATCTTGTCCTAACCGTTTAAAAGCCCTGCTCCTACTCTAAAATCCTGGATCTTAAAGTCATTGTCATTGTTTGCTTCACCTCACTAGTTAGCAACCCGGCGTTTTGTCCCCGTAGGGCATGTGTGAGAATTTAGCCTGGCCCTTTCTCACATTTACCCTCTTCATTTCTACTGCAGCCGGATTTTATTTTTCACGGGAGAACAGATCCATCCCTGGAGACCGGTGAGACCCGGAATGGGCTGTTTGCGTTTAATCCTCTCCTTTCCTTTCCCAAATGCCACTGCTTTCGGGGGCAGTGGTAATTCGCTGTTTCCCCGGGAAGGCGTGGGGAAGGTTGGGAACGGGAGTCGGCCGGGAGCTCGATGAGTACCATCGTCCGGCGGGCACCGCTGCAGGAAGCCTAGGGCTGCAGTGCTGCCACCTCTGTCCTCTGCGCTCCCGTAGGCCTCCAAGGTAGGACTACTGGTAGATGATGGGGTGTTGGAGCCCGCATTTAACGGGAGCCCTTCCCAAGCTATAGGAAAAGTGCTTGCATGCACGGGGCAGTGGCCAGCCAATTGGTACGCGCGTTCATGGGGAAACATCACTGCAGGGCTGCGGTCCACCGATACGTTTGTGAAAGCGAGACCTGTTCCTTAAAGCTTCTAAGACAGTTACTCAAAGAAACACACCTCAGGAAATCGGCCCGACATCACCCAGGCCAGTTCAGAATTTCAAGAGGTAATGTTTATAGTAATGATGAACAGCTGGCAGCTATCCTGGGTTTACTCGAGTTGTCTCTGCAACCCTCCCGACGCGGCAACATAGTTTCTCAGGCTTTTTTTCTTCAACCAGAAAAGTCACTAAAAAGTTTTGTTGCTCTCGAGAAATTCTCGTTGCATTCCTCAGACGCTTTCAGTCCTCGGGCAAAGCTCTACCCTTGTAAGATGGCCGTGGCTTTGGCGGAGCAGGGTGACTATCTTCCCTTTCTTTCGCTGGCTTTGTTGGACACTACATTTAGATATACCTGTCTTCTACTTCTGCCGCGGTCTGCCTGCCTTCGTGAAGGTTACTTTTACAGAGGGCTTTGGTGTCAGAGGGTTAAAAAAAGCTTCGTTTATCGAGAGCTGCATCACTGAGGAAAACAGAGCCGAGCAGCACTTGGTGGACGGCTAGTTGATAGAGTCAAGATATGCTCCCTCCTTGATGAGAGAGGTATCTTCGGGCAGGGAAAAAGCTTTCACCTTCAGCCTCCTCTTGCAAGCCTTTAGCTCAGAGTCCGCCGGTTTCAGCGGAGGAATTAGCTCGTTTCTTGCATTAGGACAGGTAATGTCGGCACGAAGATGCGCATCATCTCCTTTCCTCCCTCTCTTCGATATTTTTTCATTTTCTTCTGTCCATTTCACCTGCTACTTCAGTCCTATTGTTAGTCACAACTTCCTGGCACCCCTGTTAATTTCAAGGCGAAGTGAAGTCAGGCAGGATGCAAGATAATCATACCTGCCTTTCATGAAAAGAGGGTGCAGCGAAAGATGAGGACATCCTCCTCTCCCGGGAACGGATCCCTGCTCTTGGCCAGAAAAGACACCAAGAAAACAAGAGAGCCGAACTGTAGTTTTTGGCTTGCTGTTTAAGAAGAGAGATCGGTTGATCTTTTCGAAGCGACTTGTCGGCGCCCATCCACATGTCCCTTCTCAAACCAGC